>NC_092504.1:134148161-134773995 GCF_047511675.1 Marmota flaviventris | reverse complement strand
GAACTAAAAAAGCTAAGCACCAAAAAAAAAAAAATAACCCAGTAAATAAATGGGCCAAGGACCTGAACAGACACTTTTCAGAAAATGATGTACAATCAATCCACAAATATATGAAAAAATGTTCATCATCACTAGCAATTAGAGAAATGCAAATCAAAACCACTCTAAGATTTCATCACACTCTAGTCATAATGGCAGCTATTATGAAGACAAACCACAATAAGTGTTGGCAAGGATGTGGGGAATAAAGATACACTCATACACTGCTGGTGGGACTGCAAATTGGTGCAGCCAATATGGAAAGCAATATAGAGAGTCCTTGGAAAATTGGGAATGAGACCACCACTTGACCCAGCTATCCCTCTCCTCATTCTATATCCAAAGGACTTAAAAACAGCTTACTACAGTGACACAGCCACATCAATGTTTATAGCAGCACAATTCACAATAGCTAAACTGTGGAACCAACATTGATACCCTTCAATAGATGAATGGATATAAAAAAATGTGGCATATATACACAATGGAATATTACTCACCAATAAAAGAGAACAAAATCATAGTATTTACAGGTAAATGGATGGAATTAAAGAAGATAATACTAAGTGAAGTTAGCCAATTCCAAAGAACCAAATGCCAAATATTTTCTTTGATATAAGGAGGCTGATTCATAGTGGGAAAGGGAGAGGGAGCATGGGAGGAATAGACAAACTCTAGATAGGGCAGACGGGTTGGAGGGGAAAGGAGGGGGCATGGGTTATAAATGATGGTGGAATGTGATGATTATTATTATCCAAAGTGCATGTATGAAGACACGAATTGGTGTGAATATACTTTGTATAAAATCAGAGAGATGAAAAATTGTGTTTTATATGTGTAATAAGAATTGTAATGCATCCCACTGTCATGTTTAAATTTTTAAAAAAAGGACTATGATATAGTTCAGTTGTAAAGAGCCTCTGGGTTCAATTCCCAGAAAATAAATAAAGAAATAAATAAGCAAACAAGCTAAGGTCAAACACAGGCAGAAGTTGAAAGCCCGCTATGCAGATACTATGTTGAGGTGTGCCAAAGCCCAGAAATGATGTGGCCAGTAGGCAACAGTTAGATAGGAGAATGAGTTAAGGAAATATATTGTTCAATATAGTTGCTACAGTTAGCAATATATTATATTCTGGAAAAATGCTAACCAAGTGGATACAAAGTGCTTTCATCACTGTTATTTAGCATTATTTAGTAATTACATTATACATATAAATATAATTAGATTGTTTTAATTATGTCTGAATTTTTGAATTGATAATATGAGTTTTCTGATAGTAATCAGGATGATAAGTTCCAATATAATAAAGACAATGTCTGATATTTAATTATAAGCTGCAATTTTTATAATCATTGAAATTATTAGCAAGTTTAACTGGGCATAGTGGTACACCCTTGCAATCCCAGTCAATGGAGAGGCTGAAGGAGGAGGATCAAAATATTGAGACCATCCTGGGCAACCTAGAAAGACCATGTCTTAAAATTCAGAGAAAAAAAGGGGGTGGCTAGAAGCTGGTGTATATCTTAATGATAAAGTGCCCTTTGGTTCAGTCCCCAGTACCATCCAAAACAATAATAATAACAACAACAATAAATTAATAAAAAATAAACAAATAAATAAACCAAAATGTTAGCAAGTACAAAGTGGTACCCATGGTCACCATAGGGGTCTGATAAATTACATATAAGCTTTCATTAGGAGTAAGATAGATGATCCACAAGGATATTTCTCAATCTGTATACAACCAAAAGCAATCCAAGGTGGATAATGATAGGTCAATGATTGTGCCAATAAAAGTCAAGATTCCTTGTATATATTCTAGCTGATCTTGTTTTCAGATACAGAATCCGTTTTCTGGAGAAGAAGATGGGTCCTTTGAGAAAGAATATTGAGTTTTGTGGTAAATTTATACAGCAATTAAAGCCTAAATCCTTCTCCAAATGACTGATAGTCATTTAGTTAGTATCTCTTAGAAAATAAAATATCTCAGCATATGGAGGACCCCTTGACACAGAGTTTGAGTTCACACTAATAACCATGCTTAGAAGCATCCTGTCAGCTCCTTTTATAGAAGAGCGTTTGAAGACAAGGTGAAAAAGAATAATTCCCTAACCTCAGTGTGGCTCACAGATGGTCCATTGGATACAATGGTCATATAATAAGCCCCCATATGTATAATTCTTACACCCTACTTGACGGTTGACAGATGTTACATTTGATTCTTTGACTGAAACAAATGCTATTATACAGACAAGGGGATCAAGAAGAAGAATCTGAGACTGTTCTACCTTGGGCAACTCAGTAAATGAAAAACGATAAAATGTTCTTGAAAGGGTGGTAGAGATTAATGCCAAGCTTAACAATTTAAAGGATTCAAAGTAAGATGCTCATCCTATTCCCATTTACTTCACCAGCATAAACCTTAAAATGAAGAAAAAGGATTATCTTGGAGTATGACCAAAACAGTAGAATCCTGATAACTAAATAAATAGTAGACCTCACTGCGGCAGTTTGCCATAAGTAATATCTTTGTTAACATGAGCTCAGTCTTTTGTGTGCTCTTCCATTGGAAAATGTGTCCTTTTCTATCAATATCAAGATAGAGTAACAGAAATAAGTTACATCTGACTGTTTGGGAAAAATTATATGCTTATGGTTTTATCCTCCAGGGTTTATTTGACTCCCACCCATCCTCTGACACAATAAATACTGGAGGGACTTGAACCATGTGAACACCATGCAGAACACACTACTGTTGTATTACAGACTCGAGTGACTCTGTCACGTTAACTGGGCTGAAATAACAGAGTGCCACGTGCATTGAAAACTAGGGTGATATGATAGGGCTGGGGCCTTCTGGGAAACTGAGGCAATATGAAGTCCCACCCCCATAGCACTTCAAACTCTAATTCTTGCAATAAAGTCAAGAATATTTCAGACATGTTGTTCAGAGTAACAGATTATTAGATTATTAGCAACAGTTTATTAGAAGGTATAGGAAAAGGGAAAGAGGTACATTTTTAAGGGAGGGAATGAGTCCTCTTAGAGAGGAGAGAGAGAGAGAGCATGATTTTCCTGAGCTGCAATTTTATTGGGAGTCTCAGAGAAGTTTCCAGAGCTTCCCACCCACGACCTCCCTTGACTTTTGGTTTACAGTGGGATGATATAGGACTTTCATGTCCCCAGCCATGACCTTCTAGTCTCCACTGCTCATAATTACTGCTTCTAATTAGATCCTGTTCATATAGATTTTATGGTTAAGGGAGATTATCCTGATCTCCCTGAATACAGGGATCAGGTCTATGTAGGGACACAACCTCCTCCCCATCCTCTTTCAGGGTAACTTGTGTCCCTCTTATTGACATTATTTCAGGCCTGCATTCTCCTGCAGATCACAGGTAGCTTGCTGAACAATTTAGTACATACTATGCACTTAAGCTAGTCATGGTGCAGGTGAATTGCTTCTTGGAAATGAAAACATGTGGGGGGCAGCACAGTGGGTCCAGTTTATAGAATTATTCGCTTAACATCAGTTTCCCATACTCACATCAGTCTGTTCCCCGTCAATAAGACATACTTGCCCCCAGAGGATGGGAGATAAAATCCAAAAATGTTTCAGATGCCCGCAAAGTCACTGAATGCTTTGGGAAATGACCTATTAAACATAAACATACATGGACAACCCTTGAAAGCCACAGATTATTATATATTGTGCACTCCCTATCACTAGGAACAAAGCAAGTGCCTCTTTGGCTTCTGAAGGCAGCATACTTTAAACTTGTATACGGATTTGCTGGTTAACAAAAATGTCTGATAGATTTGGTTTGCTTCTGGGTCTTTTCATCAGTACTGAATAGTCATGTTGGGTGGTCCCTGAAATAACCTACAAGGCACATCATATGCAACCAAGTATAGATACGTTCAATGAAGAGAAACATGTTGTAGACTTCCTACTATAACATTATTTTTATTTAAACATTCAATTTTCGCTTAAGACATTTAAATAGTACAAAAAAAGTTAGTGAAAAACATGCCTATTTGCCCACGTAGCTACTATTCTCTGTGTTCTTTATTTCTTTGTGTAGGTTCAGATTTCCATCTGGTATTCTTTTCCTTCTGTCAAAAAATATTTTCTTCAAAAGTTCTAGGATGAAGAGCTTCCCATTATTGAAGGAAGACCTTTCTTTATACTCTGCCCAATGGAGAGTAAGAGTTTCCAGCAGGCTCCTGGGAACTGGCTCTGGCAGTGAAGTACTTACTTTCCTTTCATTCAGTAGTTTCCTCGCCCCATGTGCTGAGCAGAACTCAGCGGAATACTTAAGGGGAGTTCTTTGCATAGTTCTGTATTTCTCTCTTGCTGAGGTTTTCTTTTCTCTGATACTTTTTTTTTTTTTTTTACAGTTTTGCAGATAGCTGCCCTGGCCTCTAAATTCTCAGTTCAGTCTCCTCTGCTAAGTGAACTCAATGGTAAAGCCTGGCTGACCCTTGCCTGCTCCGTGCCCTAGAAGCCCTCACAAGGGCCTGAACTGAAGCAAGATCAGGGTTTATCTAATTTGCTTCCTGCTGGTCAGGGTCACTGTCCTTTGGAACCTTGGTACAGGTCATGAAAATATTCCTATGTATGTAAGTGGAAGGGTGAATCTGGTTCCTGTAATTTTGTCATAGCTGCAAGCAAAAGTTCGTGTGCTAGGATTCTGAATTGGATTGCTTTTGAGCTACAGATAATGTTTTGGCTTTTCCATTCCAGCTTACAAATACATTGCTTCTTTTATTTTGAATTTCTTCAGTTTTTTTCACTAGTGTTTATCATTTTCAGTAGACGTATAATGTTTTACTTCCATCTGTTCTGAATATTTTTGTTTATATTGTTACACATTAAAATTTTTTCATTAACTTTCACTTCTTATTTCTTTTTATATATGTATATATTCACCTTTATATATTAACCAGCTCTGTTAAATGTTTTTCACATCTATTGTAATGGTAATATGTATTTATTTAAAGACTTTTATTAACATGGTGAATTATGTCAATTGACTTTTTAACATTAAGAAATGTGATATTACTATAAAAATATTTAAGATATACTATCATCATTACATAATTTTTATCAGAATCTTGGGCTTAATTTGATAAATTTTGTTAAAATTTGGTGTGTTCATAAATGTCATTGCTTGTGTTTTTCATATTTAAATATATATATGCATACATATATTTATATATATAAGTATGAATTTGGTGTTAGAGTGAATCTTACACCATTGAATGAGAAGAAAAGTATCCCTCCATCCTTTGTTGCTGACATCTGTGTATGTGTTTGTGTGTGTGTGTGTGTGTGTGTGTGTGTGTGTGAGACAGGTATGCATTATGTTTCCATACTTACAAATTTATTGACATAAGATATTCCAGGCTAATAATGAAACTTTCCCTTTAGTTTCTCCATGGAATCATTGTTTCATTTCAGTGAAAAATGCTATATAGAAATAAATAATGGATTATGTGATCCCCGCTCCCAGGACTTTTCAGTAAATAGAACTGGACAATGCACATATACACATAAAATAAATGAAAACAAAATCATTATTTTTATTTTGTTGAAAAAAAGTTATTATAAATGACACCATTGACTGATGTTATCATTTGAAAGAGATGAGTTCTTTATGAACCAGCTACTTGTAGGTTTTTAATGTAAAGGAACATCAAGAACTGGGCCTCTGAACTATGAATTATTTCCATATTACAGCATGTAAACGATATTCTTTCTTTTTTTCCATCTTTTTTAATAGACTTTATTTATTTTTATTATTATTTGGGGATGGTACCAGGAACTGAACCCTGGGATGCTCTACCACTGAGCCGTATCTCATGCCCTTTTTAATATTTTATCTAGAGATAGGGCCTCACTAAGTTGCTGAGGTTGGCTTTGAACTTGTGATCCTCCTGCCTCAGCCTCTCAAGCTGCTGGAATTCAAGGTATGCACAACACACTCAGCTAGACTTTATTTTTTAAAACAGCAAACTTGAGTAGAACGTCCAAATATCTCCCATTTGCCTCTGCTCCTCACACATAATCTCCTCCATTGTTGATATCTGCCCCCAGTGTGGTATACTTGTTACCACTGATCAATCTATATTGACATAAGACTATCATCCAGAGTCTGTATTCCACATTAGAGTTTGCTTTTGTTTTGTACATTCTATGGATTTGGACAAATATATAATAATAAACAATATAGAATCATACATAGTCATATCAGTGCCTTACAAATCCTCCATGCCCCTCCTATTCATCTCTCTCTTCTTCCTAAACTCTGAAACCATTGTTTTTGTTTTGTTTTATTTTTGTTTATTTGTATGTGATTGCAGTACTAGGGTTTGAATCCAGGGCTTCATGCAGGCTAGTGAAGTGCTCTACCACTGAGCTACACCACAGTCCCTCTAATTTTTTTTTTTGAGACAATCACTGATATTTTTACTAGTTCCATTATTTTTCAGTTTTCATAATGCCATGTAGCTGGAATATACAGATTGTAAACTTTTCAGCTTGGTTTCATTCATTAGTAATATGCACTTCAGTTTCCTTCATGTCTTTTTTTAAATGTCAACTAATATTCTCTTATCTAGGTCTACCATGGTTTATCCTTTCATGTATTAATAGATAACTCAACTATTTCAATATTTTGGCCATTATAAATAAAGCAGTTATAAATCTCTCTCTCTCTCTCTCTCTCTCTCTCTCTCTCTCTCTCTCTCTGTGTGTGTGTGTGTGTGAGTTTACATGAGTTTGCAACTCTTTGGGGTTACTATCTAGATACATGATTGCTGGGTAGTACGGTAGGATTAAGTTTAGTTTTGTCATAAACTGCCCAACTATCTTTCCAAAGTGGCTGTATCATTTTGCATGTCCACCAGCAATGAATAAGATTCTGTTTCTCTCACCCCCACCAGTCTTCAGTGTTGACAGTATTCTGGACCTTGGCCATTCTGTATAGATATCCCATTATTTTAGTTTGTAATTCCCTGATGACACATAAGGTAAGGCATCTTTTTATGTGCTCGTTCAACATATTTATAACTTCTTTGACAACATGTCTCTTAAAATCTTTGGCCCATTTTTTAATTGTGTGTGTGTGTATGTTCTAATTGTTAAGTTGTAAGAGTTTTTTTTGTATATTTGGATTACAATTTCCTATCTGAACTATTTTGCAAATATTCTTTCCCATTTTATGGCTTGTCTTTGTATTCTCTTTACAATGTTTTTGCAGAGAAGACATTTTTAGTTTTGATAATAGTTTACTATGAATTCTTTCTTTTATAAGATAATGTCTTTGGTTTGGCTCCTAAAAGTCATCACCAAGCCCAAGATCATCTGCTTTTTTCTCTAATATTATCTTCTAGGAGTTTTATAATTTTGGAGTTTTCTCTTAGTTCTCAGATCTATTTTTGTTTAATGTTCATGTTAATTGTAAATTCTGTGTCTAGATTAAGGTTTTGGTATGTTAATGTCCAGTTGATCCAGTACCATTTGTTGAAAAATCTGCTTTTTCTTCATTTTATCGCCTTTGCTTTTTTTTTTTTTCCAAAAGATAATTGACTATATTGATAAAGAAGCCTATCTGTGGGCTCTCTGTTCATTTCCATCAACCCATTTGCCTATTCTTTCCTCAAAAAACACTGTCTTCATGAATCTGGCTTTACAGTGTAGCTTTAAGTCATGCACGGTCAGTCCTCCAACTTGTTTTTTTTTCCCCTCTGTGTACACACACACACACACACACACACACACACACATACATATATATGAATGAATCAGTATAGAGATCTACAAAACCACTTTGTGGGATTTTATTTTGGATTTACAGATCAATTTTGGCAGAACTGGCTTCCCAACCATACTGAGTCTTCCTATCCATGAGCATGTAATACCTTGTAATTTGTTTAGGTCTTCTTTGATTTCTTTCATCAGTTTTTTACTCTTTCTCATATAGATTTGCAAATACTTCATTAATTTCACACCTAAGTATTTCATTTTGGAGGATGTTAATCTAAAGAATATTCTGTTTGTTCTGTTTTTCACTTCAATTTTTTTCTAATTGCTTATATATAGGAAAATAATGGACATTTTTTAAAACCCTTGTATTCTATAAACCTAATATAATTGCTGATTATTTTAGAATATGTTTTCCATTTGTCCCAAGTATTTCAAATTTTCTACATAGTTCATCATGTCACTGTTAACAGAATATTTTCATCTATTTTTTTCCAAATTTGACTAACATTTTTTAAATTTTTATTTTGCATCAACTTGGAGTTCAAATAAGATATTGAAGAAAAGTGATGAATAGAGACTTTCTTTAGCCTTTTAATGTTCTCAGAAAACAAAAGCCACATCACTAAAGCTGTATGAAAAGCAGAATCTAGCCTGTCATGGTGGCACCACCTATAATCCCAGTGACTTGGGAGACCAAGGCAGGAGGATTGCAAATTTAATGCCAGGCATGGCAAGTTAGTGAGACCCTATTTCAAAGTAAAAAGCCAGAAGGGTAGGAATGTAGGTCTGTAATCTGGATTTTAAAACTGAAGTTAGAGTAAATATTTATAAATATCTATATTTTCCCCAAAATTTGTTTCTTTGTTCCTTGTTCTTATGAAGTAGAAATCAGAGAATAACCTCCTTTGTTTTTCACACCAATTATGTTACTTTTAGCTGCATTAAAACCTGTTTACTATGTTCTGTTTCTAATCTCTAATATAAACACTATAGCCTACCATGCCCATTATTTCAACCACATCCAACTCAATACTTTCAACATCATTAGCACACATTCCTACTTTTTACATTGATTTTGCAAAATCAGTCTTTAAAGGTTCATCATTCTGCAACCTCCTCACCAAATACAACACCCCCAATCTTGATTTCAGACAGAATGAAAGCTAGCTCTTTAGAGCACAAGTGTATTCACCGTGCCTAGCGGTCTTTTGCTACTTCCCAAGCTTTTGTCTCCTCCATTCCCAACAGAAACTGTGTCAAAGTTCAGCACAGCACTTCTTCTTTTTTTTAATCTAATGCTATGATTTTACCTGTCACTTTCTGCAACCAATCACGATCTCTCTCTCTCTCTCTGTCTCTCTCTGTCTCTCTCTCTCTCTGTCTCTCTCTCTCTCTCTCTCTCTCTCTCTCACACACACACACACACACACACACACATTCAAACACAGAACTCATTAATGCAAAGTGGAATTCCATCATGGATATTCCATGTAAGCTACAAACTTGACAACATCGACATCCCTCTCCTGTTAGACAGACATAAATTGTTATTATTAAGATTCACTTATTTCCACAGGTTCTGAATAATTTCATCACCCTGTTATATATCAGGTCCTGAATTAGTTCTCCATTATCATTCCTATAATTTCTAATATTCTGTGTATAAGCAATGCTTTTTACCTTTAAGAAATTTTTCACACATACATAAACTAATGAGGTCAGTGCACTGAACTCCAACAGTAAATACCTTCAAAATATTTCCTTTGTCATCTTTTTACTTTTTTTAGTTGCATTTTCATTATGTCTCAGATCTCATATCATCATATGTTTATGTAATTTAATATATATTTCTTAAAGGTATCATGGATAATTTACAAAGCTATAGTGCTACTTTTATACTCAATAAGATTAATAATAATAATTTTGTTCTTGTCAGTAGTTTGTATTTAAATTTCTACTGTATGAAACATAACTTATTAGGGTATTTTTTCCTTATTGATGTGCAATACTGTCTGCATCTTGTATTTGTTTCTTACATCTCTTGTCTCCTTTCAACTACAAAAACCTTTTATTTCTACTTCTTGCCATTGACGCATAGTATGCTTCTTCAGTCATTCAATTATTAATAAATGATCCAATATTTATTAATGTATCATAATAGACAATTTCTAACAGATGTAATTAATATATTTTATTTTTAACATATAAAACCCCTATGCTATAGTCAGGTGTGGTGGTGCACACCTGTAATCCCAGCAGTTTGGGAGCTTAAGGCAGGAGGGTCTCAAGTTTAAATCCAGCCTTGGCAAATTAGTGAGGCCCTAAACAACATAGTGAGACCCTGGGTCAAAATAAAAAGTGCTGGGGACATAGCTCAGTGGTTGAGCACTCTTGGGTTAATCCCTGGGAAAAACAATAACAACAACAACAACAAAATCCTTAAGGACCCACAGCTAAAGCCTGGGTCCTCTGCATTTGGGACTTTAATTTGGGTCTTTTATGGTCAATATATTCCTCACAGGGAGTCATTATGAACTCAGTCTCTTTTTGAGAGGCTAAGAGATAACTGCAGGTGTTGGTGATGATATCAATGTCTACCTCTGCCAAGACCCCCAGGATAGCATTGCAAACCCACAACAGCCCTGGGTTGAAGTAAAGCAGACATCAAAGTGGCCATCAGCAGCAGCATCTTGGACAGTGTCAGAGAGGATGCCAATGCCTTTGAGGAAGGGAATGATTCATGCAAACAGAAGTACAGTGGACTTCCACTTTCAATGGACATGGTGGGGTGTGCCTCTTCTTCTTCCAGTATCCTCTCTTCAGGGGACGATGGAGAGCACGGCCTAGATGATGCCTTTTCTATGGCAGGAGCTGCTGTCCTGGAGATGTAGGTCCCAGACCAACTCCAGACTAACTTGGCTACTGAAGTTCAAATAAGTTAACCTTGGTTTACTGACCAGAGTTGATCTGCTTCTGTACTAGCATAATGTTCAGAATCCCCTTCTTGAAAGATAACCTCCAAGAGCAGGTCAATGAATTCGGACTCCTTGATGGAAAGTGAGAAGAGGTAATTCTCCTCCAAGGACTTGATCTTAATGTCCTTGACCAGGTGGCCCAGCTTGCTGACTTGAAGTCAGTCCTTGTCCTCTGCAGCTTCCCATTCTAGAGCCTCAAGGGCTTCCAGAACCTGCAGCCCCACTAGCCATTTGTTTTTTCTCTCGGAGAGCAAGCTTCAAGTACGATTTTAAATATTTTTCTTGTCCATTAATTTAGTTTTACTTGCCAGTATGTTGAATCTCCTTTGCCTTTCTCCTATGTATATTCTTGAATCTCTATAAAATCTTTGATTCTGTTTGTATTATTCTTTTGTTGGACGTCATCAAATTTTTCTATGTAGTAAGTTTACTGTCATATAAATTGTAGTTTAGGTTTTGCTCTCTTTCATTTTTCTTTCATTTGCTTTTTCTGGAGATCCTGTTCTGAGACATTTTAACCAACTGACATTATGAATTGAGAAAAGAACTTTTGCCTTTCTGATTATGTATTAAGGGCTTTTACATTCATTCCACTAACACCCTCTAAATGCAAAATAATGTCATTATCCTGTGAAACTGCAATGCAGTGAGTTTTTTAATGATTTATACTGCATGTCTTCCTATCATCTTTAATAAACAGTAAACATTAGCAGGTTCAGAACTAATCATGTCTAATACATTTTTTTTAAACCAGTATACTCCTGGCACAATGTACTAAATTTAACATTGTTTCTTAAAATAAAGATATATTGAGTTAAATACTATCTTAAAGTTGACAATATTATTGTACAATCGTGTTCCCAATTTACTCAATAAATAAGTTTATGCTATATAATCACTGTTGACTGAAGTTCTTTATTTGGAACTTAGTCCTTTACCATAGATTCATGTGACATATGGTTTTTGGAGTTTGTTCTCCTGGTTAAAAATCTCCAATAACAAGGAAAGAAAAAAACAAAAACTTACTAAAATCGCTCATAAAGTCCTAATTGATTTGTTCACAAATTAACTACCTGACATCTCCTTACCACAATTCCTTTTACTTTTTATTTTGATATATCTGTGATTTTAACTTGTAGCTGATAGGTATTCTGCTATATAAATTGTTCTTACCTCTGCTGTTATATTACTAGTCTTTCCTGAAATTCAAATTTCTTACTCATATAAGTTGCATCCTTAAAAAGACCTTATCTAATCACTAAACTCAAACTAATCTCATAGTTGTCATGAATTACATCTTCCTATTTTAATCATCTGCCTAACATGGATAATTTCCTGTTACTTTTGGTTTCTTTATTTTTTTCATTATTACTTCCATTTTATTATAAGCTGTTTGAATGAAGAAACTTCTCTTAAGATTTCAGCAATACTTTGGCCTATAGTATATATAAAATAGAAATGTTTTTGAATGACTATTTTATGAAATTTCAATATAGAAAATTATATTCATAGAATATTAATGAACGATTACTTAATCCACTAATTGTTCTGGGATATCTATAATATATTCTGACCTAAGCAGATCTCTCTGCAGGGTCCATGTTTGGAATTGTATTGGGGCTATTTAGAATTGATTTAACAAAACCACATACTGGCATTTTGCCATGGGTTCAAATTAAGAGATATTGTAAGAAATACTCCATGGAGGCTATTTACTGTAAGAATGTGGTTGAGCATATAATTCACTGCATTGTGCAATTTGCTCTTTATAAAGACACAAAGGAGAATTTTTCTAGTTTTTAGTTTTAATTCCAAGAAGAGCTTTGTTCTTCAGGGGAGAAAAAAGGTTACCATTATTGTTTATCTTGTAATATTTTTCTCAGAAGAAGATATATGAACTCATAATCTAAAGTGTCATGTGAAAGTTATATAGTAACATATTTTTGTAAAGTAAACTCATTACTTCCCAATTATTTCTCTCTTTCTTCACTATTATTTAAATTTTATCAATTGTGAGTGGGTTTTATTGAAACTCTCCCAAAAAAGGATCTTCCCCAAAATCACCTCTGTGCATGTTTTAAGATATTTATTAACTTGGATTCATGCTCCATCCTGGATATGTGGCATTTACAAATAAATATAAGAATCTTTGCAATGAAAAATAGAAAACATATGCATTTGTTTTTTGAGTCGACCTAGTTCTTATTTTTAAATCAGTTGAATTTGCCAAATGTATTATTTACATTGAAGTATTGTACTACTGTGTTTTTACTTTCCCATTATCACTTTGAATATTTTGCTTCTGTTGTCAAGGCAAGCAAAATCATAATTGTTACTAGTTTGACATTTTATATACCTGCATATTCAATTTAATTCTTTCAAATATGTAACTAAGAAATTGTATTATCAATTAGTTTTTATACTTTTGTCATTCCAGATAATTTAAATATAATTAAAACTTCATGTGTTTATAATAATGCTATTTTAAATTTGACAATGTTTTCAGCAAAAAGGTCATTAAAAACAGATCTACAAAAATTATTTTTTTCTTTTGCTTTTGGTTTTTCATTAGCAAAAATTTTTTTTAAAAAAGAGTTTTTTTTTGAAAATGATTCCTCCTGCAGTTGGGTAGAAAGAATAACTTCTAATGTCCTTCTAAGCAATAGAAGAATTCTACTGACAATGGTTAATTGCCTCTGTCAAATAGCCAGTAGATAAGATTTTGAATAGTTTGAACACGAAGAAATGATAAATTTTTTAGGTGAAATATAGGTGTTAATTACAACTAAAAAAATTCAAAAGGAAATTGTTGAAGACATTTTTTACAACAGCAAATTTTATGTTTTATAGCATCGAGTCCTGTTACCTTTTAAAATCTATACAGTTGCGTAACCTCCACCACAATCTCGATATACAATTCTTCCATAACCTCAAGAAATTCCCCATGCCCCTTCCAGATAACCCTAGTTGCCTCCCCAGCTGTTGGAAAAACATTGGTCTGTGTTCTGTTGTATATTTTCTAGGGTTACCTGAAAATGGAATCATTCAGAAAATGTGTGGTCTTTTGAGACTCCTTTATTTTACTTGGTGTAATGCATTTGAGATTCTTCTATGCTGTTGCGTATTAACATTCTAATGTTCTTCCTTTTTTTGCTGCTGAGCAGCATTCCATGTGCAGATGTACTATAGTTTGCTTACTCATTCTCCAGTGAACAGGACATTGGATTATTTCACAGTAGGTTGTCATTGTGAATAAAGCTGCTGGAAGTATTTGTGAACAAAAATAAATGACCACTTTATATTTCAGGTAATATCTGGGCATATTTTAGAATGTATTAATAATATTATATTGTTTACTAATTTTTAGAACCACACATGCCAAACAAAACATTTTTTTATTCACGTGATTTAAAGGCAAGAAGGTCCATTATTATGGATACATTTATCTTATTCTCCTAACACTATTCTTACTAGGTATCCTGAGGCTGTAGGACAATTAATACTCAAAGGAATAAAAGCAGCAAAGGGAGTGTTTGGAATTTCTCCCAATAAAATTATTACTCCATATACTATGAATCAAATTGATGAGTTAGCTAATGAGTTAAATACTTGGGCAATAATCATGTGCAAATCTAATGTTTAATTTGATAACCACTTACCGTCTAATCCTTTATTGTCTTTTTGGTCATCGCATCCTGTAATTTTTCCAAAAATGACAAGAAAAACACCACCTATCATGAATGCTCCAAATATATTCACTGATGGGTCAAATAATGGTACAGCAGCAATAGTTACACCTGATCAAACTTTTACATTTTTAGTACCCAAACAATCAGCTCAAAAGGTAGAGCTTAATGCAGTATTACAAGCTTTTGTGATGTTTAAAGATTCTGTATTTAATTTATTTTCCGATAGTCAGTATATAGTTAATGCTATAGTATCCCTTGAAGATGCTGGTAGGATTTCCCCTTCCTCTACTGTTTTCTCTTTGCTTTCCACTATACAAAGTCTAATCTGGGACAGAAAAGATCTGTTCTTTATAGGACATATCAGGGCACATACAGGATTGCCTGGAGCCCTTAGTTTGGGCAATGATTTATCAGATAAAACTACACATGACATACATATTTTCTCTACATTAGAAGAAGCTACAATTTTTCATAAAAAGTTCCATGTCAATGCTAATACTTTACAAAAGCGTTTTAAAATAACTAAGGAACAAGCTAGACAAATAATAAAACAATGTCGAAATTGTGTGACCTTTTTACCACAAGTTAATCTTGGAGTCAATCCTAGAGGATTGATACCTAACCGTATTTGGCAGATGGACGTCACACACTTGCCAGAATTTGGAAAATTAAAATATTTGCTTGTTACAGTTGATACTTATTCTGGATTTTTGATGGGCTCCCTTCATGCCGGAGAAAAAACTATTAAAGATGTTATAGCTCATTGCTTACAAAATTTTGCCACTGTGGGTGTTCCAAAACAGTTAAAAACAGATAATGCCCCTGGTTATACTTCTACCTCTTTTAAACAATTTTGCTCAACATTTGGCATTACTCATATAACAGGAATCCCATACAATCCACAGGGACAAGGCATAGTTGAAAGAGATCATCAAACTATTAAAATGTACTTATTAAAGCAAAAAGAAGGAATTGGGAAGGGGTATATATTCCCCAAAGATAAACTTAAAATAACCCTTTTTACTCTAAACTTTTTAAATTTGGATTCATCAGGGCTTAGTGCTGCCGAAAGGCATTTGTATCCAAAAAATGTACATAAGCCCAAGGTGCTTTGGAAGGATATTCTAACAGGACAATTGAAAGGTCCTGACCCAGTAATTGTCTGGAGTCGGGGGTCTGTTTGTGTGTTTCCACAGGGAGAACAGCAGCTGATTTGGATTCCAGAGAGATTAACTAAGGTCCTGACCCAGTGATTGCCTGGTGTCGGGGGTCTGTTTATGTGTTTCCACAGGGAGAACAGCAGCCGATTTGGATTCCAGAAAGATTAACTAGAGCGATTTCTACAGACCAAAAAGAAGATTATTTGGCTAAAATCCATAACAACTGATATCCAAAACTCCAGTTTGGCTATTCTTACATCTGCGACAGAACCGGGATGCTTTTTTCAATATCTATTTTATTATTGCCCTTTCCCACATCATGAAGTTCTATTTTGTTTTTTGAGCTCATACAGACCTAGGTTAATGTTTTGCTGATCAGTTCTATTTTTTGACTATAGAGTTTTTAAACATTGCAATGGAGATTTCACCTGTAAAAAGTTATAAGGCCTTTACTATTATGTTATGTGTTGTGTGCACATTTGTGTTTTATGTTGTATGTTTGTATGTACGTATGTCCATATATCATATATGATGAGCGCTCATGAAAAAATGGATCCAAATATTTTTTTTTTTATTCACGTGATTTAAATGGTTTAATTTAAATTGGATAAACAACTGTTGAGGATTGTTTTAATATGTGAACAAAAAAGGAGGTTAACAGATCTGTTTGTTTACTTTCACCTTTCCTTTTCATTATATTTAATAATTCTCTTCAAGATAATGTAAATTGTTAAGAAAATTGTTTTCTTTTAGTGCCTTCTGTAATGTTACATAATTTTTTCTTTAGCCATTATTGCCAGAATTCTTATCTTCATCCCAGTGCCGGTGAAGACAAAGATAAAAACCAATCTACAGCTTCTGCACTAGCCATCACTGAACTGCTTGCAGAACTTGCTTGGACTATGTATCACTTGTATGCATTGTGAACTCATCTGTATGCATTGTGAACTATCTGTTGGTGCAGCGACTTGTGGTAGTGTTGGGGTATTTTTGCTGATGATGTCATCGGTGGTACAATTTTTCCAATAGGAGCCGTCAATTGGCTTGGTGTATCTTCCTCCCTTCTGCTTGTCATGATCGTTCAGCTAAAATTTGGGGGCCAACAGAGGTGAGGCAAAGAACCTCACCCCCCCACTGGTACAAAGACCTATTCACAGGTGTGGCTGTATACTGGGCCAGTAGTCAGTGATGGGTAAGATCCAATTGCAATGGTACCAACCTAAGACAGGAGGCTGACACCTTGAGGTCAGCTCATCTGATAACGGGTAAGCACCATATGTACTATTGGACAACCTAAGGCAGGCACAGTCCTTAAGCCACATGCTTGTTGTTTAAACAGAGAGGGGGAGATGTTGAGAGCCACAGCCGAAGGGGCCACAGCAAACTTTCAGACTGCCAGCTGATGATTGGCTCACAGCGGCCCCAGCAACTTCTAGCTGATTGGCTCCTCTGCAGTGATGCTCATTGGGCTGTTTCCCCACCCTTTCAGACTACGGAGCTGCTCATTGGGGGACTTTTTTTGGCTCCGCCCATGTGACCCAGCCAATCGGCCTCAAGAGCAGGAGGAGGGGGGGAGGTTGAGAGGCTTGTGGGAAGCCGGTGGTGGCAGTTGGGCTTTGAAGGTTTTTCCTGAGGAGCTGTTTTGTTTGGCGTGTGTGGTTCTAAAAATAAAGTTCGTTTGTTTTGACAAGTGGCTCCTGAATTGTGCCCAGCCAGACTGCAGCACACTAATATGTTTTCTTGAGTGCATCCATAAGGCTTGCTTCCAGAAGATCTTTCTTTACAATAGTATGAAGTATTTTGTAAAACTATTTATCAATTTCTAAAGATTTTGTGCTCTTTCTTTATAGCCAATTTATTTTGCTGTCACATTATGCATTCACCTTACTTTATTTTACAACAGCATGAACTGTCTCTTACAAATGTTTAACTTCTGTGACTAACAAACTGTGGTACTTAATTTTAGAAAGACAGTGATTTTCAGAAATGATGGTATATGCTACATAAAAATAGAATTTATGTAAGGGTTATTTTCTAGGATGTTTAAAGAAGAAGAGAGGGAAAGAAAGAAAAAAATAAGATCTCCCTTCTGGAGTCATGTAATTATTAAAATACAGAATATATTGGAAATCTATTTCCTATGAACTGGCATATATCATCATTATTGTAATTACTGTTATTTTGTCTAAAGTATGCAGAATTTCTTAAATGGAACATATCAGAAATAATATAAGATATTATTCATAATAACTATCTTGTTTCAAACAATATTAAGTGTATGATAGATTTTGAGCAGACTATATGAGTAAATTGAATTTTATATTTTTCATGGTATAATCACTGAATATATACAAGAGGAGATATGAAGTTGAATACTACAATCCTTCTCTACAAATTGTTCATAAGTTATCCTTTGTTCTGTTGTTTAGATATCAATTTATCCTTGAAAAATAGAGGGATTGAGGTGTTTTGACTGTTTTCAAACTATTTGATTGTTTTCTCTAAATTCAAAAATTATTGTCAACTTCCTAAAAGAGATCATTAAAATGTTTTCTCTATTTAACTATATATTTTAAACTTTGCTTCATTGATTTGGATTTTTTCATCATTGTTTGTCCATTAAAAATTTCCTTTTTATGACTACCATGAGAGAAGCAGAAATTAAAATCAGGGCTTCCTCTCATTTCTAATCAGTGCTAGGAAGATACCAATCATAAGCTTACTGAAAATATTTTTAAAACAAAGATTGTAACTTTTTTTCTGAAAAATATCTGATTCTAAAGCACACTGAATTTGTTGGGTCCCTCAAAATTAAGAACCACTTCTTTATACAGGGAATGTATAGGCCTAAACTGGGCCTAAGGAAGGTGACTACATTGTCCCTTCCACAGGTCTGTGTAGCACAGGCCTACCAAATCTTCATCTGTACACCCTTTGCATCTATGCCTTTAAAACCTTTGTTTCTCTTCAGAGATTTCCAAGATGAAATTTTTGAAAGAACAATTTCTTCTCTTATCTGTCAAACTGGCTTTGAAGAAGATATGTTTTCCTACCAATTTGACTCCAACCATATCTGGAGCTGCTAATGCTATAGCCTAACCTCTCTCCAGGGGCCAGTATTGGTGCTTCCATTTAACATTTTCAACATCCTGGAATATATCTTTCAGCTGATAATTACCAGGTATTTCAACAATAAAATCATACATCCATGACATCAAGTAAACTTGTATAATTTGATCATATCACTTAACATGTGTGTCCACAAAATTTTCATCCATTTTTGATAAACAAAGTGGTAGCAAGGTAAATAGCAACCAGTAGGGGGAACAAAATGGCAGATAAACTCTCTATCCTTAATTTAACTTTTTTCAACTCCCTCACTCTTTTAAATTTTTTCTTAGTGCATCAAAATCATATGTAATGGTGTAGTTAATTTTGATATATTCATAAATGTATATGATTTACTTCATTTCAATCCTGAGTACTTCCCCTTCCCCTCTGTTCCCCCATCCCTGGGGTTCCCCTCTACTACCCTACTGGTCTTCCTTTTACTGATTGATTGATTTTTAATTGATACACTACAGTTATATGTAATAGGGGAATTCATTGTGATATATTCATGCACACAATAGCTTTATTTGGTCAAGTTCTTTTCATAATTCCTCACCTTGCCCATTGCTCCTTCTTTCCTCTTGACCCCCCTTGAGCCTCTTGACTCTACTATTCCCCTGTTTCTTTTGATGAGTTCACTTTTATATTCCTTATTTCTAACTTTTGCATATAAGAGAAAACATTCAACCCTTAACTTTCTGAGTCCAGCTTATTTCAACTAAAATGACCTTTTCCACTTATATCTTTTACTGGCAACTTACATAATACTGTTCTCCTTTATGTCTGAGCAAAACTCCATTGTGTATATGCATCATATTTTTTTTATCTATTCATCTGTTGATGGGCACCTACCTTAGTATTCTTGCTAGTTTCAGTCTCTATTTTTCATAGATTTTGACCAATAGCCTTGATATTTTCCCAATACCTATTTAATATGGCTTTTGATCAGTGCCCCTACAAGAAACTATTGAAGTCCCTAGACTAGCACACCTAAAAGGCAACCTGCTATCTAGTCTCCTCCCTCATTGTGGGAGTTCTGTCTCTTTTGTTCTCACTTTAATAAATCCTACTCCATCCACCCTTTGTTTCTGTTATTGTCTCTGAGTTTTGTTCTTTGAATTTGTGAGACAAGAATCCAGAAAGAAATTGGCAGGAGCTGGTGGGGTCTGCTGCAACACTGGTGGACATAGACTGCCATTAAGAGCTGCAACATGCCCCTTGATAACAGAAGGGAAGAATCCAAGTTAAAAAAAACTACTACCCAACCCCCATCACTGAGGATGATGAGCATCTCCTGCAGGATTAGCTGCTAACACTAAAGTGAGTACTCTCAGAGAGTTCCACAGCTTATGCAGATTCATTATTGGTGGAACTGAGTCAAACTTGAGGTTTCTCTATCACTTGTAAGGCCATGTGCTCAGTTGACCTACAGATCTCTCACTACTCTTACCTCTAAAATGTCCTACATCCTTCACACCACCACACTGAGGATCAAGCTTCTAACACATGATCTTTTAGGTTCACACTCATACCATGTACAAAATTATGTCATTGTAGCTGGTAACAATAGAAATAAGGTATACTTTCATGTCACATTGCAAATATTGGAACTTATCCATATTTGGTTTATATTTATGATAATGTTTAAGTTATGACATCTAGAACTTGTTGTGGTATTCAGCTTCTTATCACCATGCCAAATACCTGAGAAAACATCTTAAAGAAGGAAGGATTCATTTTGGCTGATGGTTTCAGTGGTTTCTGTCCATGAGCATCTGACTGTAAGGCAGAAGCATCATGGTGGAACAGAGGAAAACTATTCAGCTCATGACAATTACAAACAGATTTAACCCCAAGAGCATGCTTCCTTTTCCAAGAATCAATTTACCTATAACCCTGCCTGGCTTAAGTTGGCAAGATGTTGTTACATTTCTCAGAAAACTACTTGTTATCTACAGGAGTCATACAGGCCAAAATAATGTGGATAAGAGGAACACAGGTTACCCTGAAGTGGGGAATTTTGTGAGCCTTACACAGACCAGACCCTGGAACTTAGGGACATAAAGACGATTTCCCTTAACCATGAAATCTGTAAGAACAGATTCCAGTTGTAACCAATCATAATGGGCCAAAAAGTGTTCTAATATTGTCATGGCAGTGGGAACTTGAAAGTTCTATGTCATCTTGCTCTCAGCCAAAAGTCAAGAGGTGGACCTGGATGGAACTCTCTGGAAACTTCTCTGGGCTGCAGATAAAACTGGAGGGTATGAGAGGCATGCTGTCCCTCTTCTCTCTGAGAGGACCCACTCTGTCCCCTGAGAATGTCCCCCTTTTTCTATCACTTCTAATAAGCTCAGGCCTGTTCCTGTGAGCAATATGTCTGAAATCTTTCTTACTTGACTGCAAGAACTGGCGTCACGCTGGGTCAGTTTCCCAGAAGGCCCCAGATCTGTAACACAACCATTTCCCAAAAACCCCAATTCTGAGCATTGCTGCATTGAGGACCAAGATTTCAACACATGAGACATTAGAGGACATTCCATATTCAAATTATAATACTTGTGCAATATTTTAATTATGTAATAAAGAAAAGTAAAAGAGAAAATGTTGAAAGTTGATTCAATAACTGTATTTTAATATTTTGGCCTTCTTGTGAATATTAAATATTTTATAACTATTATTAAAAGAGGGCTTCCAAAAGTTCTGACCAGTGGGGCAGGGGAAACTCTTCTGAGGACTCAGGAAAAAACATGCATAAGTGAAGATCTCATAAACAAATTTGTCTTACATTCTCCCATCTCCTGCTTTCCATAAGAAGAAGATATGTCAAAGTACTTACCAGGACAAAGGGGAAAACACAGCAAAACTTACTCAGTGAAGAGACTCAAGGTTCATTGCTTAAGAAGTATCTTGGTAAAAAAATAATTAAGGTAAAGTTCTATTTACCTTTATACTGTCTTCCTCAACTCAGTAGTTGGCATGTGGGTTACAGGATAATTTGGAATACTAACACCTTTTAAAGCAAGAGTTTTGCAATCTCGGACTATTGGTTTACTTGCTTGTTCTACCAGTTTTATATTTAAGTAGTTCACTGACTCCTAACTCTTTATTATGAAAAGCTATCTCCCTAGCTCTATTTATGTATATTGTGGTTTTTCCTGCAATGAGAAAGGAAAACAGCACTGTCAAAATGGGAATTCTGAGGATTTCTGTACTTTGCTTTCCCTCAGGAAAAAAATAAACTAACTGGATCCATGGCAGCTGTGGTGGTGCACACTTGTATTCTAAGCAACTCAGGAAGTTAAGGCAGCAAAAATGCAAATTCAAGCCAACCTTGGCAGCTTAGCAAGACCCTGTCTCTAAATAAAAACTAAAAATGGCAAGGGATATAGCTCAGTGGTGGAGCCTCACTGGGGTTAATACCTGGTACAGAAAAGGAAGAAAGAAAGGGAGGGGTGGAGAGAGAGGGAGAGGAGTGGGTGGAGGGAGAACTCAATGTTTTGCACTTTAATTCTAGTTAATTTATCCATATTTCCCAGTACTTCCCAAATTTGAGTGGATGACAGTGTCTGAACAAAAAATTTAACATAAGAATTCTGAGAAACAACATACTGACAAAAAGCATTGTCAGTGGCATAAAATATCTGTTCCAAATATATTCTACTTATCCAATCTAGACAATGGAGATTTGATCAGGCTATGCTGTGGTAACAAAGCCCTACAAGTGGTCCTGAATATCTGTTCTGAGACAATTACCCTTCACTCATCCTGCTTTAACTAAAACTCAGTCTCAGTCTTGTTTGCTAGTAAAGCTTGCAATTGGAGCCTCTTTCATAGTTTTCTAGAATTACAAATTCATCACCATCTTCCCCCATGACAATCTGCAATGCCTCCAGTGAATTACTGTACGTAATTGCCTCTATGCAGTACTGGTAAATTTGCCTTTATTTTCAGGGAAAACAATCACCCTATATTACCTTTAAATTAATATAACAAATGATACTCTTGTCTTTAAAGGTAAAATTTGCCTTTTATTTCCATTTGGAAAAGAATACATATACATGTATATACATAAATATATTTATTGTTAAATGCTGATGATAAATATACTAGAAATTTGCATATCTCTCCTGTGAGACTGTGTGACAAAAAAAATGCTCATTTGCCCAAACCCAAAGAATGGGATTGAAGATATGAGTACCATGGAAGGAAGGCTTTTCATAATGGCCTTGCAAGATGGGAGTCTGTGTGACAGACCCACCTAAAACAGTTAACCTAGTGAAAAAGGTCCCTCCCCAGGTGCCTTATTGACTGTGGGGTGTATAATTCTCCAAAGTTACCTAGGCTTTCCTGTCTCCTGTTGGGTTATTTAAAGAAGTGAAGCTTCAGTTGTCCTCACCCTTGTCTGCTCTCTAGTGGCAGGAAGGCTTTCTTGGGGTGAGTGCACTTTGGTAATTATGCAGTTTACACATGTTGGCCAGGCCAGCCCCTTCTCCCTCACCTCCTATTTGTCAGAGGAATGTGAATTTGTCACACTCTGGTGTTAACTGCTATGTCTTTCCATTTTGTTCTCCCCTTCAGCTTTTCTTACATTCTAAGTAATTTTACATTTAAGGTTAAATACTGGAACATCCATATAAGAATACAGAGGTGAATAATTTTTGATAAGTTTTGCAATTAGTCTGCCACAATTGCTCACTAACTTGAATGGGCAGATTTGTTAGATCACAAAACCAACATATCTATTTTTATATACTAAAATAGTCTGCTTTTCCTCTGAATATATGACAAAGAACTAGAAGTTGCTTTTGCTAAGAGCAATGACTCTTCACTTGGACCTGCAGATGCCCAATGGCTAACCCAAAACAGAATTACCTTTATTTATTTTTAAATCTATCTTCAGATTGCTACTCAGTTCTGCACTTATGGACACCTATCATTTAAGAAATATTCTCTAAAAATTGGTAATAGAGGATTTATGAGCCTTACATTGTGGTAACCTATCTCTTACCCCTTCAGGACTGGGTACAAGGTCAGAATAAGTAAGGTATATTCAAGATTTGCAGGGACATTCAACTCCCACATTTTGCAAAATTCTCTTCTAGACTCCAGGTGTGATTTCTAAAACTGTCCAGTCATTGGCTCTAGACCTTCTGGAAATAGCACAGTCTTACAGGCAAAACACCATGATGAGCCTGCTCCCTTAAGCCCAACTTTCATCTCATGGGAACCAAATTGGCCCCTTCCAGGGTCACAGGTCTGATAGATAAAGATCCTGAGCAGCACATTCAGGTGATGAAGGCTTCCCTGGAGCTACCTTGTACAAACAGCACTGAGAGAATGATTGACTGGACCACAGTTTGATCAACATTGCTTAATTAGGAAGACCTCTCACCCTGGCCTCAAGTGTTCCTTTACTTAAACCAAAACTCCCAGTACCAGGAAGGGAGGACTGAGACTTGATTTCACTTTATCTTCCCAATATGGCCATTATCGACTAAACTTCTTTTCCTGCTTTTCTTCATTATTTTTACCATTTGTTGAATTTACAGACCTGATTTGTTGGGACCTCATAGTTTGTTTCCTAGCCTAGGACTCCAGTAACAAGCATCCTATATGGCTTATGTCAAATAAAGGTTGCACCAGACACAGTTTAGGAACATTTTGTTCAATATCAATGCATTAAGGAAGAGATATTAAGCTCAAACTCCACTGAAAGACAAAGCAGGAGGGTTTTAAATGCTTTGATAATCTAATAGAAAAGTACTGGTGGACATATTAGAGGGAAGGGTTTTGACCAATAGGATGTGGAGCATGTTATTTCCAATCTGCATCTTTTCCACTGTGATTAGGTCATTTGTGTTTGTTAATCAGAAATCATCACATTTAGTTTCTTACATTCCAAAGATGGGGCTCTATTGGTTTGATTATTGTCTCTGGGTGTTGGTTTTGTTGTCTCCATTCAGCCCAGAATTGAAGAACAGGACACAGAGATAGTAAGCAGGTTTATTGCAAAAGCAACAGATAGACTTCTCCCAAGAGAAGAAGCCCTGGAGTCAGGAGTCTGGTGGGGGTTTTGGCTTATTCTTTTTATGGCCTCTGGAATTTCTTCCTGTCCTTGGCTCCTCAGTATTACTGACTGGTGCCCTCTGTGTCCATGCATCTGTTGTAGTTTTTCTGTTGGAACTGTGATTAGGAGCACAGTACAAAAGTGTCTGTCTGATTGGGTCCCCGGCTTGTGTCCAGGAGCACTTCCATCAACTAGGAAGGTGACCTCATTTGAAGACCCTCCCCATGCTCCTTGGTTCTGGCCCCGCCCTGGCCTCCTCACTGGCCATCTTGCCCTTGCTGCCAAGCCCTTCTAGAACTCTCTCAATTATACTTCTTGAGAATTGCTGCCCAGTTCCTTTAAGAAGACATTCCCTGGATTATAAACATGGTCAGAAGCTTTCCAGAAGATTTGTTTACATTTCAAAGGGAGAAGAGGAAGAATTTGCAGCTATATAGATTCTAAAGTGCATCCTCTAAGAAAAGGAAGAACAAGGGTCCACAGTTAGGCAGAAACCTGTCTAAGGTTTAGTCAAACCGGGGGCAGTATTAATGACATCCTAATCTCTAAATAGAGTGTATGTCCATCATCACCTCTCTGGGAGGTCTTCTCTAATTATATTCTATGATAATTTAATTCTGCAATATTAAAAACAATTCAGTCCATCTTCTCCTTTCTAGCTTCTCTCTGTCTCTCCGTCTCTCTGTCTTTCACACAGGCACATGTACATACATGGAAAGATATATAGGGGTGCAGATATAGATAAATTTATATGTGTATATATAGGTAATCAATATTTTTCTAAATCTACTGAAATGTTTTAAAAATCTTTTATTTTTACTATTACATAGAAACATGAATATCATAAGTAAAATTATTTATACTTTAAAACCTAATAATGTTTTGTGTAAGTGACTTTTTGAATAATTTATATTAAGAAAAAGCCTATTTTATTTCAATTGGACATTTTAGTCTTGGATGAAATGAACCAGAACTTTCAGTCTCACCTGCTATTTCTTATAAGTAAAGTAACATTTATCCTCATGAGCAAACTTATAGAAGAAATAGGATTTTGCCATTTAGACTTTGCTCATGAATAAAATGCCTTTAGGGGAAAATAGAAATGACTTTTTTCTTCCCATTTCCTTACCCAGAATAACAGCTCAACTGACATAAGTGAATTTTTATAAAGAGAAACACATTTTGTTTGGAGACAAGTATGAAATAATCAAACCTTAAAGGTGGACTTTTTAAGAAAATGGTGAAGAGAGAAAAACAACAATGCTAATGGGAGAACAGTTACAGGCTCATCTCTGTTGTTAAGGAAATTGCATTGCATAGAATTGTGCCACTTTTTTTCTCCACAGAATCAGGAGCATTTTATCATAACAAAAGACTATTCTTTTCCAACTCAGCAGGAAATAGGCAATAGTGGGATTCCATTAGAATGTAACGTGATAAAGAATCTCCGCTAAGTCTTGTAAATGTACAAGTTAAAAGAAACTTTCCTATAAATGGAATACCCTTCAAAATAGTAATATCATAGCCCAAACAAATATCTGCTGTTTAGGTACCATATGACTTTGATATTTACAAATAAACAAGGAAAATCTATATTAGCACAATTAAGTGAAGTATTATCTTTGAAATAAAATAGATGTCTAACTTTAGAAAAATAATGGACAAATAATATTTCATCTGTGTGTCCTCAGCATCTGGGTCCCCAGAGTAATGTGTTCTCTCGCCTCTTTAGGACTCTGGTAGTTGAACTTGCCACAGAAGTCCATCCAGTTTCCTGAGTAGTCTCATCAGTAATCTGTGAACCAGACTTCACATCATGTGGCTGGATACGATCACATCAGTGAGGGGGTGAGATGCAGTCCATCCATCAACATGGATGTCATGTTAGCTGTGACCGAGCTCTGTGAGGCTGACCATGTTCAGAAGATGGATGTACATGGATTGTAGCAGCAACTGCTGAAAGTGAGTCAGAGCAAGGTGACTGAGCAGAGCTCACTCAGGCGAAAACCCACAGATCAATGCCAGTTACCAACTCAGACTCTGAAGAGATTGGTCAAATGACTAGAATATTCTAGTGTAAGTACTCTTATTTTCTCCTTTTTACATTTGGATGAATCCATTGCACTGACATAAAATCTAGAATAACTACACTGTGAATTCTGAGGGGGAAAAAAAAGTAAATGTTTCTTCTAATATTGTTTAATTACTACCCAAGATATAAGATGAAGCTCCAAGAAAAATGTGGCTTTTTCTTTAGTCAAACGCGTCTCAATTCTCACACATTCCTCCCTGTTGTGTGTGTGTGTGTGTGGGGGGGGGTGCTGTCAACAATGATAAAGGCAATTTTTTTTCTACTGGAGTAAAACCATTAATAATTCAGTGAACTATATAATACATGTGGATGAAAATATCCTTTCTTTGGGGCAGGCTTTGAACTCAGAGGCACTTAACCACAGAACCACATCCCCAGCCCTTTTTATATATATTTTATTTAGAGATGATCTTGATAAGTTGTTTAGGGCCTCGCTAAGTTGCTGTAGCTGGCTTTGAACTTGTGATCCTCCTGCCTCAGCCTCCAGAGCTGCTGGGATTATAGGCATAAACCACTGTGCCCAGCTGAAACTATTTTAAATGTCTCACTTTTAAAGGTTTGAATAAAAGAAGTGTATATATGTTTGTAATATTCAATTTTTCTATCAAACATTATATAAGTGAAATCATCTCTGTTATTCTTTGAAACAGAAATTAATTTATTTTCATTATTGTGTAATATTTTACTGGCAATACATACCATTATTTATTTTGCTTCCAAGGTTTTCTTGCTGCAAATGGAGTAGCAATAATTATTCTTATTTGTGTCTTTTTGCAAAAATCCGTTTGCAGGTAGGAGGACAACATGTACAGAGAGTACAATTGCTGAGTCACCAGAAATCATTTTATTAAATTTTAGTAGAGCATCTCACCTTTTGTAGCTGATATGAATCTGTACTGTCCCACAACCCATGTGTGAGAGTGTCACTTACCCCAGAATGTCACCAGCCCAGATTATTGTCACTATCTCTGTTTAGCCATCTGTTTGCTGTGTAGGTTTTTGTATTTTTTGTGATGAATATTAAGGTGTAATACCTGTCTATGTTTTATTGACAAGTTTCTCTCTTTTGCTAGTCTCTATTTTCAATTAGCTTCTCTCTGTTTTTCCCATTTTTAAAAATGACTTATGTGTTGTAGATTTAAAATCTTTGGAAGTTTGTATATTACAAATAATTTACCTATTCTTTCAATTTACATATTTGTTGTATTCTTACATGAATAGAACTCTTAATTTTAGAGTATATTAATTTAACTAATTAATGTTCCATATGTATATCCATAATTTTTAATAATAAAATTTTCACAATTAGGGATGGGGCTACAGCTCAGTTGATAGAGTGCTTGCCTGGCAATCCCAAATCCCTTAGTTCAATCCACAGTACCACCACCAAAAAAAAAAAAAAAATCACAATTAGATTGGATATAGGTTTTATTTTATTTTATTTTTTTATAGTGTCTGGTAGGGGGTCAGAGATAACTTTCTTCCTTGCCTAAGGCTACTTGATACCATTGTTTACTGAAAAATGATCCTTTCCCTAGGTAAACATTGCTGTAGACTGAGAGCATATATATGTGCAGATGCTTCTGGAATATTTGTTAAGCGGCAATGCTCTATTTTGTCATTCATTGTGCAACTGTCATAGTCTCCTAATTGCTATTTTTCTTTATAATAAATTTTACTCTCTAATCCAATTTGAGTTCACTAATTCTGTTTTTTTTTTTTTTTTTTTACTTTTAAGAAATGTCCCCAATGATTCTTAGCCTCTCTTGAAATCCTCCATGTTATCTAATCAGCTTTTCATTCAAAATACTACATATATAAATTTATTTAGATCCTGGTGATTTTCCCTTGAAGATTTATACTTTTTTTAGAAAAAAAAATGGTACTGGTCTGTATCAAATTTGGTTGTTTTCTATCAGTTACTATCTTTGGCATGTAATAGAACATCCCAAATTTTATGAACATAAGGACATAAAATGCATCCCACTTTTTAGTTCATAACTATTTGAATTGATATTGGGGCCAATCCAATGTGGTGGTGCATGGGGGTGGACTTCCCTTAGCCCATCCTGTTTGGGTTCACTCATGGATCTGGTGGAAACCAAGACAGCTGGGAACCGAATGCTCTAACAAACCCTCTGGCAGGTGACTCCTCTGCTACCTGAGGTCCATAACCATCTGGCGACTTAGTTAAGACATGATAAAATGTAGGAGGACCCAGAGGGGGCTTTGTAGGAATGTAGAGCTTGAGGGTGAGGCTGGGAACCTGCAGAGTCACTTACAAAACAGTGTTCCATGTTTCCAGGGGCCAGACCCAGAGCCCAGTTCAGAAAGAAAGGAAGGAAGGAAAGAAAGAAAGAAAGAAAGAAAGAAAGAAAGAAAGAAAGAAAGAAAGAAAGAAAGAAAGAAAAGAAAAGAAACTTTCAAAGGCAAGATCCAAAGAGAATTTTAATCTTGCATTGCATGTAATAGATATTCCATTTTTTTTTTTTTTTGGTATGGGAGTCTCTCATCATAAATACATGTTATTTGTGAGAAACATTTATTTTTATGCAAAATTCACTTTGTATTTTTAATCTACAATACATTTGATGCTTAATAATTCTCTCTTCTTGATCCTGTTTTCAAAATTATCATTGTTTTACTTTTAGTCATTATACTTTCTGTTGATTACCATTTATTAGCATAAGAAAATTTCATCTTTTACTTAGTTTGTTCATAGTGTTTATTGTGAAGTGATGTTGAAATCTTTTCCAGTTGTTTATGTATCTATTAGGATGGTTTTGGGATTTTATTTTATTTTTAATATAGTCAAGATAGTGATTAATATGGATTTAATTGTGTATGTTTAATGAGTATGTATTTATTTGAATATGTTCTATTTGTAATATATTTGGATTTTTTTAATGGAGCTAACTGGTCAAAAAATCTTTGCTTATTTTCATATCTTAAAATAACTAATTGTTCATTTTTATATATTAAAACAACTAATATACACATGCATATATCTTTAAGTTGATATTTTGCTTAGGAATTAACATAAACTCTAACATGTTGGGGTGATGGACCTATAATATTGTTTTTATGCTAAGTTAGTTTTATTGAAGAATAATTTATGTGCAATAAATAGCATATATTTTAAGGGTATACTTGTGTGAGTTTTGAAAAGTATAAGCATTGTGGTTTGGACATGGGAAGTTCCCAAAAGGCTCATGTGTTGAAGGCCTAGTCCAATTAAAAGATTTTCAGAAATGAGTCCTTTGGGAAAGGGACTGGATCCTGAAAGCTTTGATCTCATCAACGGATTCATTTTTGGAGTGATTTCCATCTGTAGGCATTTGTGGCCTAGTTGATACTGCAGGAAGGGAAACATTGTTGGAGGGTGTTTTGATCTAGATATGAAGAGTCTCCCGAAGCTCATATGTGAGACACAGCACAGACTTTCAGAGATGCAATAAATAAAATACAAAAGAAATAACATGATTAGTGAGTTGATTCACTGATGAATTAACTGAGCAGTAACTGTAGGTAGGTATGGCTGCAGAAAGTAATTCACTGAGGGTGTCACCTTGGGGTTTTTATTTTGTTCCTTGTGAACAGAGCTCTCTCTATCTCTCTGTGCTTCCTGGTGACCAAGAAGTGAAGAGCTTTCTTGCACCTGACCCTTCTGGCATGATGCAGGGCCTTACCTGAGGCTCAGTGCAATGGGGGCAGCTAATCAAGAACTAAAACCTCTGACTCTAAGTCAAAATCTATCTTTCCTTCTTTAAATTGTTTTTCTCAGGTAATTTGTCACAGTAATGAAAAGCTAACATAATGAGCAAGTGTGCAATCACCACCAAAATCAACATATAGAGCATTTCTACTCAACAATACCTTTTTTTGCTGCAGCAAGGTTTATCATTTATCCCTTCTGAATAACTAGACAGACGTTGCATCTCTTGACCAACTTCATTCCTCAATCCCCTTTAGTGTCTGATAACCACTGTTCTTCTCTCTGCTTCTGGGATTGACTTTTTTAGATTTCCACAGATAAATGAGCATATACAGTATTTGTCTTCCTGTCCTTGACTGATTTCATGTAACTAATGTTTTTGAAGTAAAACTATGCTGTCTTAATGATGGAATTTCCTTCCATGTTGTGGAAGGATGCTATTACTTTGCATATATGTATTATATTTTTACTTCTACATTTTTTTTGATGCACTGTTAATCTAGCCGATAACCTCTACTGCCAGACAGGCACACAACCATGGAGCTGCCTCCCCAGCCAATACGCATTATTCTTCTTTTATCTATTTTCCAGTCAGTGGGCACTTTGTTTAATTCCATATCATGGCTATTGTGGAGAATGTGTCAATGAACATAAGAACAAAAATATGTCTTTAACATATGATTCCATCTTTTTTATATCCATATCCAGTACTGGTATTGCTGGATCATGTGGTAGTTGTAATTTTAACTTTTTGAGGTACCTTCATATGGTTTTCCATATGGTTATATTAATTTACATGTCACTAGCAGTATGCGAGTGTTCTTTTTCTACATCCTTCCCTGCACTGGTTATCTTTCATCTTTTCATAACATTTTTTTCTGAGAAGTGTTAAGTGACATACCACCTTAGTTTCAAATTGCATTTCCTTTGGGATCACTGATGGTTAGCCTTCTTCCTTATACTTATTGTTCATATATATCTTTTGTTTTAAGAAATGTTTATTCAGGCACTTTACCCATTTATTTTTGTTTGTGTGCTCTTGAGTTTTTGTTCCTTACATCTTTTGGATATTAACTCTTGTCTGATGCACGACTTGGAAATCTTTTCTTCTTATATGCAGTGTGAAGATTCAACAGAGGTTGAATCTTCACAATGCATATCCATTAACTAAGAATGAGTTGTTGCCTCAAACTCTCCTTCACATTTGATGTTCTTTGTTTGTTTGGCTTTGTATTTTAGGACTCTAATAGGTCATTGCTGTTTTAATTTGCATTTTCCTAATGATCTCATATTTCATAAAGAAAATACCTTTACTTCTTAGAATTTCCCAAAACTCATTTTTTTTTGTTTCGACTTTTCCTCTTGGTTTTGTCACGTTTTAACTTTATTCATTTCACCCTCTTGTATTGAGTGACATATTTCACATATTAAGATTCAGAGGAAATTGAATGTTCTGGAAGAAGAAGACTTTAGTTTCTCACTGTCAACTATTATACTTTGGGACTTCCTTTCGTCTGAACGTATTCTCTGTCATATCTGACTGACTTCCAGTTATTTCAACTCACCTTTAGGTTAGTTTCTACCACCGCCCCTGGATGCCTGCTCATCTCCACAATCAGATCAATGAGAAGTTCTTGCTCAGCCTCTCAGTCTCTCATTTGCTTTCAATGGAAAAAGGATATTTTTTTTCCTTAAGAAGGAAAATAGCACGGAATATTGGCTTGAGTCTTTAACTCTGATTTTTTTCAATAGAATCCACCTCTGCAAGTCTTCACTGCTTTTGTGGCTTTGTTATATGTAAAAAGTAGACTTCACATTTTTTCTAGCTTTCCTAGCAGTCCTTAGTCAACAACAAGCTATGGGATACAGTCTGCCTTTTGGGGAAGCTTGGGTACTATTGGTAGGTTTTCAACTATGATAATTATAGTTACTATTTTTTTTTTAATTTTTTATTGTGGTTGTTCAAAACATTACAAATTTCTTGACATATCATATTCCACACTTTGATTCAAGTGGGTTATGAACTCCCACCTTCACCCCATACACAGATTGCAGAATCACATCAGTTACACATCCATTTATTTACATATTGCCATACTAGTGTCTGTTGTGCTCCGCTGCCTTTCCCATCCTCCCCCCTCCCCCCTCCCCACCTCTCCCCTCCCCCCTCCCCACCTCTCCCCTCCCCCCCCTCCCCACCTCTCCCCTCCCCCCCCCTCCTCTCTCTCTACCCCCTCCACTGTATAACCCTGAGGGTCTCCTTCCATTACCATGCAATTTCCCTTCTCTCTCCCTTTCCCTCCCACCTCTCATCCCTGTTAAATGTTAATCTTCTTCTCCTGCTCTTCGTCCCTACTCTGTTCTTAGTTACTCTCCTTATATCAAAGAAGACATTTGGCATTTGTTTTTTAGGGATTGGCTAGCTTCACTTAGCATAATCTGCTCTAATACCATCCATTTCCCTGAAAATTCTATGATTTTGTCATTTTTTAATGCAGAGTAATACTCCATTGTGTATAAATGCCACATTTTTTTTATCCATTCGTCTATTGAAGGGCATCTAGGTTGGTTCCACAGTCTTGCTATTGTGAACTGTGCTGCTATGAACATCAATGTAGCAGTGTCCCTGTAGCATGCTCTTTTTAGGTCTTTAGGGAATAGACCAAGAAGGGGAATAGCTGGGTCAAATGGTGGCTCCATTCCCAGCTTTCCAAGAAATCTCCATACTGCTTTCCAAATTGGCTGCACCAATCTGCAGTCCCACCAGCAATGTACAAGTGTACACTTTTCCCCACATCCTCGCCAGCACTTGTTGTTTGACTTCATAATGGCTGCCAATCTTACTGGAGTGAGATGGTATCTTAGGGTGGTTTTGATTTGCATTTCTCTGACAGCTAGAGATGGTGAGCATTTTTTCATGTACTTGTTGATTGACTGTATGTCCTCCTCTGAGAAGTGTCTGTTCAGGTCCTTGGCCCATTTGTTGATTGGGTTATTTGTTATCTTATTGTCTAATTTTTTGAGTTCTTTGTATACTCTGGATATTAGGGCTCTATCTGAAGTGTGAGGAGTAAAGATTTGTTCCCAGGATGTAGGCTCCCTATTTACCTCTCTTATTGTTTCCTTTGCTGAGAAAAAACTTTTTTGTGTAAGTCCCATTTGTTGATTCTAGTTATTAACTTTTGTGCTATGGGTGTCCTATTGAGGAATTTGGAGCCCGACCCCACCGACTGTAGATCGTAGCCAACTTTTTCTTCTATCAGACGGCGCGTCTCTGATTTGATATCAAGCTCCTTGATCCATTTTGAATTCACTTTTGTGCATGGCGAGAGAAAGGGATTCAGTTTCATTTTGTTGCATATGGATTTCCAGTTTTCCCAGCACCATTTGTTGAAGATGCTATCCTTCCTCCATTGCATGCTTTTAGCCCCTTTATCAAATATAAGATAGTTGTAGTTTTGTGGATTGGTTTCTGTGTCCTCTATTCTGTACCATTGGTCCACCCGCCTGTTTTGGTACCAGTACCATGCTGTTTTTGTTACTATTGCTCTGTAGTATAGTTTGAAGTCTGGTATCGCTATACCGCCTGATTCACACTTCCTGCTTAGCATTGTTTTTGCTATTCTGGGTCTTTTATTTTTCCATATGAATTTCATGATTGCTTTCTCTATTTCTACAAGAAATGCCGTTGGGATTTTGATTGGCATTGCATTAAACCTATAGAGAACTTTGGGTAATATCGCCATTTTGATGATGTTAGTTCTGCCTATCCATGAACAGGGTATATTTTTCCATCTTCTAAGATCTTCTTCTATTTCTCTCTTTAGGGTTCTGTAGTTTTCATTGTATAAGTCTTTCACCTCTTTTGCTAGGTTGATTCCCAAGTATTTTACTTTTTTTGAAGATATTTTGAATGGAGTGGTTGTCCTCATTTCCATTTCAGAGGATTTGTCGCTGATATACAGGAATGCCTTTGATTTATGCGTGTTGATTTTATATCCTGCCACTTTGCTGAATTCATTTATTAGCTCTAATAGTTTCTTTGTAGAGCCTTTTGGATCTGCTAGGTATAGAATCATATCATCTGCAAATAGTGATAATTTAAGTTCTTCTTTTCCTATTTTTATGCCTTTAATTTCTTTCGTCTGTCTAATTGCTCTGACCAGTGTTTCGAGAACTATGTTGAGCAGAAGTGGAGAGAGAGGGCATCCCTGTCTTGTTCCAGATTTTAGAGGGAATGCCTTCAGTTTTTCTCCATTCAGAATGATGCTAGCCTGAGGCTTAGCATAGATTGCTTTTACAATATTGAGGTATGTTCCTGTTATCCCTAGTTTTTCTAGAGTTTTGAACATAAAGGGATGCTGTACTTTGTCGAATGCTTTTTCCGCATCTATCGAGATGATCATATGGTTCTTATTTTTAAGTCTATTGATGTGGTGAATAACATTTATTGATTTCCGTATATTGAACCAGCCTTGCATCCCAGGGATGAATCCTACTTGATCATGGTGTACAATTTTTTTGATATGTTTTTGTATCCGATTCGCCAGAATTTTATTGAGGATTTTTGCATCTAGGTTCATTAGAGATATTGGTCTGTAGTTTTCTTTCTTTGAAGTGTCTTTGTCTGGTTTAGGTATCAGGGTAATGTTGGCCTCATAGAATGAATTTGGAAGTTCTCCCTCCTTTTCTATTTCCTGAAGTAGCTTGAAAAGTATTGGTATTAGTTCTTCTTTAAAGGTTTTGTAAAATTCTGCTGTATACCCATCCGGTCCTGGGCTTTTCTTAGTTGGTAGTCTTTTTATAGTTTCTTGTATTTCCTCAATTGATATTGGTCTGTTTAGGTTGTCCATATCCTCCTGACTCAATCTGGGCAGATCATATGACTTAAGAAATTTATCTATGCCTTCACTATCTTCTAATTTATTGGAGTATAAGGATTCAAAATAGTTTTTGATTATCTTCTGTATTTCTAAAGTGTCTGTTGTGATATTGCCTTTTTCATCCCGTATGCTAGTAATTTGAGTTCTCTCTCTTCTTCTCTTCGCTAGCATCGCTAAGGGTCTGTCGATTTTGTTTATTTTTTCAAAGAATCAACTTTTAGTTTTGTCAATTTTTTCAATTGTTTCTTTTGTTTCGATTTCATTAATTTCAGCTCTGATTTTAATTATTTCTTGCCTTCTACTTCTTTTGCTGTTGTTTTGCTCTTCTTTTTCAAGGATTTTGAGATGAAGTATGAGATCATTTATTTGTTGGTTTTTTCTTTTTTTAAGGAATGAACTCCAAGCAATGAATTTTCCTCTTAGAACTGCTTTCAATGTGTCCCATAGATTCCGATATGTTGTGTCTGTGTTTTCATTTATCTCTAAGAATTTTTTAATTTCCTCCTTGATGTCTTCTATAACCCATTGATCATTCAGTAACCTATTGTTCATTCTCCAAGTGACGTATGCTTTTTCCTTCCCTCTTTTATCGTTGATTTTCAGTTTCATTCCATTATGATCAGATAAGATGCATGGTATTATCTCTACTCCTTTATATTGTCTAAGAGTTGCCCTGTGACATAATATATTATCTATTTTTGAGAAGGATCCATGTGCTGCTGAGAAAAAAGTGTAACTGCTTGATGTTGGGTGGTATACTCTATATATGTCAATTAGGTCTAGGTTATTAATAGTGTTATTGAGTTCTATAGTTTCCTTATTCAACTTTTGTTTGGAAGATCTGTCCAGTGGCGAGAGAGGTGTGTTGAAGTCTCCCATGATTATGGTATGGTGGTCTATTAGACTCTTGAACTTGAGAAGAATTTGTTTGACGAACATAGCTGCACCATTGTTTGGGGCATAAATATTTATGATTGTTATGTCTTGTTGGTGTATGGTTCCCTTGAGCAGTATGTAGTGTCCCTCTTTATCCCTTTTGATTAACTTTGGCTTGAAATCTATTTTATTTGATATGAGTATGGACACTCCTGCTTGTTTCCGAAGTCCATATGAGTGTATGATTTTTCCCAACCTTTCACCTTCAGCCTATGTATGTCTTTTCCTATCAAATGCGTCTCCTATAGGCAGTATATTGTTGGGTCTTGTTTTGTGATCCATTCTACTAGCCTGTGTCTCTTAATTGGTGAGTTTAAGCCATTAACATTTAGGGTTATTATTGAGATATGGGTTGTTCTTCCAGCCATATTTGTTTATTTCTGTTACTAAACCTGGTTTGTTTTCCTCTTTGATTATTTCCCCCCCCCTTTACTGTCCTTCCTCCCACTATTGGTTTTCATTGTTATTTTCCATTTCCTCTTCCTGTAATGCTTTGGCGAGGATGTTTTGAAGAGATGGTTTTCTAGCTGCGAATTCTTTAAACTTTTGTTTATCGTGGAAGGTTTTAATTTCATCTTCCATCCTGAAGCTTAATTTCACTGGAAACACAATTCTTGGTTGGAACCCATTTTCTTTCAGTGTTTGAAATATGTTATTCCAGGATCTTCTAGCTTTCAGAGTCTGTGTTGAAAGATCAGCTGTTATCCTGATTGGCTTACCCCTAAATGTAATCTGCTTCCTTTCTCTTGTATCTTTTAAAATTCTCTCCTTATTCTGTATGTTGGGCATCTTCATTATAATGTGTCTAGGTGTGGATCTCTTATGATTTTGCACATTCGGCGTCCTGTAGGCTTCTAGGATTTGGGATTCTGTCTCATTCTTCAAGTCTGGGAAGTTTTCTCGTATTATTTCATTGAATAGACTGCTCATTCCTTTGGTTTGGAGCTCTGTACCTTCCTGTATCCCAATGACTCTTAAGTTTGGTCTCTTGATGTTATCCCATATTTCTTGGATGTTCTGCTCATGGTTTCTTAACAGTCTTGCTGAGCTGTCTATGTTCTTTTCCAGTTGAAATACTTTGTCTTCATTGTCTGATGTTCTATCTTCTAAGTGTTCTACTCTTCTGGTAGTATTCTCCATTGAGTTTTTAAGTTGGTTTATTGCTTCCTGCATTTCTAGGATTTCTGATTGTTTGTTTTTTATAACCTCTATTTCCCTGTATAGTTGATCCTTTGCTTCCTGGATTTGTTTGCGTAATTCATTGTCGAAGTGATCTTTCATTGTCTGATTTTGCTGTTTAATGTCTTCCTTGATACTCCAGATCATCTGAAGCATGTATATCCTGAATTCTTTATCTGACATTCCATCTGCTGCAGCTGTTACCTCTTCTAAAGTTGCGTTGACCTGCATTGCTTGTGGTCCTTTCTTTCCTTGTCTTTTCATACTGCTTGCGTATCTTTCCTGCAGGTGCGGGTGGCGGCTCTGCTCTCTCCTTATTCCAATTGGGGTGTCGTGGCTACCACACCGGCAAGTCACTGGGCCTGTTCTGGGCGCTGGCGGCGGCTCTGTTCTGCCCCTACTCCAATTGGGGTGACGAGTGTACCACGCCGGCAGGCCACCGGGCCTGATCCGCCGGTTGGTTGCAGGTTTGCCTACCCTGCAGGCGCGGGTGGCGGCTCTACTCTGCCCCTACTTCAAATGGGGTGACGTGTCTGTCGTACCGGCAGGCCACTGGGCCTGTCCCGCTGGTCGGTCGCAGATCTGCCCACCTTTCGGGCACAGGTGGAGGCTCTGCTCTGCCCCTACTCCAATTGGGGTGTCGTGACTACCCCGCCTGCAGGACGCTGGGCCTGTTCCTGGCACGGGCGGCGACTCTGCTCTGCCACTACTCCAATTAGGGTGGTGTTTGTACCACGCCGACAGGCTCCTGGGCCTGATCCGCCAGTCTGTTGCAGGTCTGCCTACCTTGGAGGCGTGGGCGGCGGATCTGCCCTGCCCCTCCTACCACGCCTGCGGACCCCTGGGCCTGATCTGCAGGTTGGTCACAGGTCTGCTCACCCTGCGGGCATGGGTGGCGGTTCCGCTCCGCCCCCACTCCAATTGGGGTCACGTGACCACCACACCAGCAGGGCCTGATCCGGGCGTGGGAGAAGGATCTGCTCTGCCCCTACTCCAGTTGGGGTGACGTGTGTACCACACTGGCAGGCCACTGGGCCTGACCCGCCAGGCTGTCACAGGTCTGTTTACCTTGCAAGCGCGAACGGCGGCTCTGCCCTGCCCCTCCTACCACGCCCATGTACCACTGGGTCGCGGGTCTGCCCACCTTGCGGGTGCGGGTGGCGGCTCCGCTCCGCCCCCTCTCCAATTGGGGTCACGCGGTCACCACACTGGCGAGCCGCTGGGCCTGCTCCGGGCGCTGGCGGCGGCCCGGCTCCTCCCCTCTGGCTCGACGACAAATTGAGGAGACTCGGGTGACTGTGCCTCACCCCTCCTACCAGGAGACCAACTGCTTATGTCACCGCTGGTATTGATGAAGTTCTCTCCTCCGCCGCTTTATGATGACATCAGATCTCTGCCATGTTGGTATCCTATGCGAATGGCAGCATTTCGTTCCCCTTGCCGGGCAACCAAAGCAACGGGTGAGTCCTGACCGGCCCTCAGCAGGACCCGGACCGAGAAGCAGTTTCCGCGGGCTCCTAGCCCCGGGCCAGGGAAGTTCCGGGAGCCAGAACTCGGCCGCTCCGTGCTCTGTGTAAGCTCCTATAAGTGTAGGCTCCAAGAAGCAGTTCCCGCGGGCTTAGTTCCGGGAGCTGAAATTCGGCTGCTTAGTGCTTGGTGTATGCTCTGATAGGAGCAGGGTCCAAGAAGCAGCCTCCGCAGGCTCCGCAGCCCTGGGCCAGGGCGGTTCCGGGACGGTTCCGGGAGCCGGAACTCGGCCGCCCCGCGCTCGGTGTTCGCTCCGATAAGATCAGGTTCTAAGAAGCACCCAGGCGCTGAACCCTAGCAATCTGTCTGCAAGCCGCAGGCGAATTGCAGCCTGAAATTACCTGTTCTATGGCTGAATGAGCTGCGGTCAGTCGAAAACAGGGATGGTGACGTCAGCTTTCCAACATGGTGGCTGCTGGCCTCCTCTGTGGTCTGACCGGTGTGGAGAACCGAGATGGACCGCTTCCTTCCCCCGTCTCGAACCCAGAATTCAGCCCTGAGTACGGTGCTTGCACGGCTGGCAGAAACTGCAGCGCTGTATCCCTGCGTCGCTATCTCCTCGTTTCCCAGCGCGCGCTGCAGACTCTAGCCGCGGGGCGATTTGCTGAATAAGCAGTGTTACCCTCTGTGCGACAAACCTCTCGCGTTTGAGTCCCGTAGCCTATCCTCGTGCGATGGAAATCCTTCCTCCAGGTTCCGGAGCACCCCACTATTGCTGGAAATTCCTAACAAGATATCCTTTAGCCGTCCTGACTTGTCATACTCCCACACAGTGAAGCAGCACACGGGGGCAATGCACTCCCCTCGCCGCCATCTTCCTTCTCCCCTTATAGTTACTATTTCACATTCTTGGCATCCCACATTCTTTGAATTCTATAAGCTTATTTTTATAAAAAAATTTCCAACTTCCTTCTTGTTCTATGGCAATCATTATTTTTGTTGTGTTGTTATTTTTACTTCAGTAAAATTTTCCAATGCTCTTGTGTCTTTATGCACCATTTTTCACCAGCTTCCCACTGAATATAACCTATTTATTCATATTGAATAAAATATTGGACCCACTGTTAAACTTATTTTTTTTTTCATTCTCTTAATGCTATTATCATTCCATTGTGTCACCGGATATTGATGTGAGATAGTGTTTATTTCATCTATAACGGATGTACTCCGTGTCTACATGACAGATATTCTTGGCCTTCCATAAAAGGACCTGACCTCCTGTAAAACTCCAAGGAATATAGCTAAATTTAAGTTCTTAAAACACATAATGTTGGGCCTTTTGAAATCCATCTACCAGTGCCTCAATGCCAGTTTGGTGGTTTCTATGAAAGACATTAAGGAACAATAAGGAAACATTTTTTTTGAATGTCCCTGAATGATGATGCTTCAGGAAATATAATGAATGAGACAGATGGTCCTATCCCTTATTTGTACCATGAGGGAACTTCTCATATTTTATTTTTTAGGATATAATGTCTTGGTTAGATTGAACAGGAGCTGAATCTATCAACATCTTATATACAGATATGACATATGCTTTATTGAAGATTGCTGTAAAGTTATCTCTACTTTCTATTATTCATCCACATTTATTAATAAATAGATGATTTATAACATACAAGTCTTTCAAGGTGAGTACTGTTTTTCCATTACCGTATCCTGCCTTTGGACATGGAGGGATGCCACAATAATACGATCATGAATGTCAGGAGTCTTTCCAGATGCTAATAGAGGTGACACTGAGGGTCAGGGACAATGCTGGGCGTCAGCTTAGTCCAAGGATTTGGTGCAAGTCGGGGGTAGTGAAAGAAAAGACAAAAACTGCTTCTTGGATACCTCTCCTGTACACAAGCTAACCCTCTGCGATGAAGTAGAAGGATTTTGTGCACCGTAGAGTGTAGTGGTTTTTGTCTAAAATGTGTTTGATGGCTAAATATTTCAGAAGTTGAAACGTTTAAATATTTTACTGCCATCTAAACTTTCCATGAGTTGTTATTCTGATTGAATAATGATTACCAATTTAGGGATTTGGGTCTTTAATACTTTAATTAGCTAACAAGCAGAAAAGGAAGTAAGTGTTCTCTGAATTTGGCATTATACCAGATACTTTTCATATTCCTCCTCATTTGTGTGTATATTTTGAAAAAAAAAAATGAACATCAGGGTCTTAAGACATAAAAATTATGTGAGACATATGTAAATGGCAAAAATGAAATTTCCAATTTAGTTGGAAAAAATAACAAGCTTTTAAAAAATTGTAGAGTAACACAAATAACTATTCCATGTTAGATAATGTTTACTAAAATCATTACAAATTATTAACAAATTCTTTGATAATTTATTGAAATTATTATCAAAGAATCTGAAACTCCATAGCAGATAAGAGACCTTAAATGTCTTTACAAGAAGAAAACTTCAAAAAAGGCGAGATGAAAGTGAACCAGAGAACTCTGTAAATAAAATTTTGTATGTTTCCTCACTACAAATATTATGTAAAAGGAATACTTAACACAACACTTTGTTTGTAATGAAATAGGAATATTAAATTACCAGTACTTAAAACTATTTAAGAAAGTCATTTTCCACATAGAATTCTGTCACTTCAGTTTGATCTTTCCAGAAAAGGATATATTAAGCAATTTGATACAAGTGCTAAAAATACTCATAAAAGCAAAATGTTAATTTATTTTGGGTAAATGTACAAAACTCTTAAAGACAATTATTGAACCCACCCATTCACTTATTCGTACAAAAATACTTATAAACCCCAACTATTAGTAGGAAGCATGATGGACACTGGGGAAAGAGCAAAAAAACAAGAAGAGGGATAAACCACATAATGGCTTCTAAAAATGCGTCATATATAACACCGGAGCCTGGGAATGTACATAAATGGCAGTAAGACAAAGAAAAGAAAAAAAAAACAGGTTGAAGATTGAAGATGTGATTGGGTTAAGGTCTTTGAGATAAGGCATTATGTGAGTCAGAAGTAGATATCATTGCATGCATTCACACCATACAGAAGTAGAGACAATGTCACAATTTTTTGCAAGAAAAAAAAAGAGATATGTATATATGGTAAGAGTAGATAAAGTCTGGGGAAGGTAGATTCCAAAAAACTTTCCTAAATTTCCTCTTCCCCTGTGTTTTAATCAGAATCCCTTTTGAGTTGGGATTTTGCAGGTGAAATTCTCAAATCTGTTAGATTAGGAGATCATTTTAGCAAATTTGTTCCACTTAAATGATCATATCAAAATCAGAGTTTTCTCCAGATGACAGAGGGGAATGTCAAGTAGATTCAAAGCATGGGGAAGATTTTGTATGGTAGAGATATAATTATTGCCTGCTTGAAATGAAAAGGCCACAAGAGAGGAAATGCAGACAGCCTCTGGGAGCAGAGAGTAGTCCCCAGCTGCCAGCTAGAAGGGACCCAGAGACTGTCGACCAACACTTGCAAGAAGTTAAATCCAACAGACAGTGTGAATAAAATTCTAACCTGATTTCCCCCTGGAGCCTGCAGATAAGAGCAGGGCCCAGCTTCCTGACTCCTGACTTTGGCCTTCCAAGACCAAAAGCAGAATACCCATTAAGGTTGGCCTGGATTTCTGACCTACAACATCATGTGAGAATAAAAGAATGCTGTTTGGAACTATTAATGTTTGATATTTGCTTACTCTACAAAAGAAAGTTCACACAAACTTCACAATTCTATACTTTGTAAAAGAATTAGTTTTTAAATTTGTTTTAATTAGTTACACATGACAGTAGAATGCATTTACACACTTTGAGATACCATACATAGATGGGATATAATTTCTCATTTTCTGAGTGTACATGTTGCAGAATCATATTGGTCATATAGTCACATATATACATACAGTAATAATGTCTGTTTTATTCTACTATATTTCCTATCCCTGCATCCCCTCCCCTCCCATCACTTTAGTCCGCCAAATATAAGGTAATGCTATTCTTCCCTAGTGCCCCCCACCTTACTGTGAATTAGCGTCCACATATTAGAGAAAACATTTGGCTTTTGGTTTTGTGGGACTGGCTTATTTCGCTTAGCATGATATTCTCCAACTCCAACCATTTACTGGCAAATGCCATAATTATTTCACTCTTCTTAAAAGCTGAGTAATATTTTTTATATATATAAAACATTTTCTTTATCCATTTATCTACTGAGGAACCCCTAGGTTGGTACCATAGTCTAGCTATTGCGAATCTAGCTGAAATCTGTTACCTGACCTAAACACTTAGTATAAAACTATAGTAATCAAGATGGGATAATATTGGTGAAACAACAGATCAATATATCAGTAAAACAGAATAGAAAGTCTAGAAACAGACCTACATAAATACATAAATGAAACAAGGCTATGTTAAGGAACAAAAATCATCTTTACAACATAGGATGCAGGTACAATGAGGCATCAACATGAGAAAGACTCCAGACTAAGACCTTAGACCCTGTGGTATGGCAGAAACTTTTAAGATACAACACACACACAAAAAAAACATAAACCAGGAGAATAACAACTAATGAACTAGACTTCACTCAGATTAAGATCCTGTGCTCTGTTAAAGCTAATGTAAAGACCATGAGAACACAAGCTGTCCACTTGGAGAAAATGTTTAAAAAAAAAATCTTCTAAAGAAATATTTATTATCTAAAATTTGCAAAGAACTCTTAAATGTCAACACTAATATAATAAAATGTACTCAGTTTTAAAATGTGTGCAAAAGACCCAAACAGACACCTCATCAAAAAGATATGTAGATGGCAAGTAAGCATCGTCTTTCATTAGGGAGCTGTGAAGTAGAGCCACAATGAAGCAATCCTACCTGCTTATTATAATAGCCTAAACATAAATCCCTTGACACCAGAAAATGTGGGTAGGCTGTGGGGCAACAGGAACAGTACTTCACTGCGGGCAAGAACACAAAATATCCCAAATATTTTGAAAGACTTTGTAGTTTCTTAACAAAACTAAACTTATACAATCCCACAACTGAACTAATTTAATTTAATATTTACCCAAAGGAGGTAAAGGCTCTGCCTGCTCAAAAGCCTGCACTCAGTTATTTATACCAGCTTCTTCACAATTTCCAAAATTTGAAAGCAACCAAGAGGTTCTTCACTAAGTCAATGGACAAATAAACTGTTGTACATCCAAACAGAAGACTATCATTCTGTGCTAAAAAAAAAAAAAAAAAAGAGGTATTAATCCGTGAAAATAAATGGAGGAAACTTCGATGCATATTGGTACATAAAGAAAGCCAATCTGAAAAGGCCACATAGTGCATGATCCAGGAATGTGACACTTTGTAAAAGGTAAAACATAAAAGACAGTGAAAAGATTAATGTTTGCCAGGGATTATGAGAAATGGAGAGATGACAACAAGAATCATGCAGTATTTTTAGACAATAAAACAATTCCGTGTATAGTTACAATAGTGGACACATGTCAGGGCACATTAATTAAAACCTGTAGAATATAGAACACCTAGAGTGCGACCTAATGTATTTAAGGTAGAGGGATGTGTCAAAATGGGCTCATTGTCTGTAATCACAGTGTCTTCGGAGGCTGAGGCAGGAGGATCGCAAGTTCAAAGTCAGTCTCAGCAAAAGCCAGGCGCTAAGCAACTCAGAGCGACCCTGTCTCTAATTAAAATACAAAACAGGGCTGGAGATGTGGTCCAGCGGTTGAGTGCCCCTGAGTTCAATCCCTGGCACCAAATAAAAAAATAAAAATAAAAGAACAGCAGGCTCATTGTAGCAAATGCTTCCATTCATTACAAAATGTTGATAGAGCAGAAGGTTGTCCACAGGGTACAGCTGGCCTCTGGCAACTGCAGGTTGGATTCGAGGAACCATAGATTGCCAATATATGTTTTTAAATGTGTCTGTACTGAACATTTTCAAAGATTTTTCTTTCTATTATTCCCTAAATGTTATAGTGTAACAACTACGTTTCTAGAATACACATTACATTGATTATTATAAATAATCTAGAGATGATTTAAATTATGGAAGAATGTGCCTAGATTACATGTATATATTACCATCTTATTTATGGAACTTGGGTGCCCACAGATTTTGATATTTGTGGGGAACCTTTGAACCAATCCCCCATGTATTCCCAGGATGACTGTATACAGAAACTCTCAGCCTTCTGCTAAATTTTGCTGTGAACTTAAAACTGCTCAGAAACTAATAGTTTAGAGATGGGAATGTGACTTAGCGATAGAATGCTTGCTTAGCATCCCCATTGCCACAAAACAATAAAAATAAAGTAACAAATTTTGATAATAAAAAAATTGGACTTTACATTTGATGGTGAGAAAGTCAAAGACCACTTAATATAAAAACCTCACATCCCTGCTGATGTACATAGTGAGCATTACCAGAACCAAGGAAATCCAGGGAGTACCTCTAGCATTGAAAGAACCCATGAGAGACAGTGCTGAAGGACAACTCAGGTCTAGGTTGTCAGGTCATGACTTCAGAAGTGGAAGGATGACACGTTGAGCGTGCATGTTACAGGAACAGAAAAAGATTAATTCTCTCACAAAATAGCCAGACTTTCTCTCAGAGCCAGTGAAAATGTGTTCAAAATGTTGTAATATAGATCTAATATAATATTTCCATTTTCTTTTCTTCATCATTGACTTTTGCTGTTAAAATTGCATTCCTGTATGCACAGACATAAATGCCTTCTTTGGTCTTTGAAAGGAGAAAACGTGTTAGATTTTTCATCCTCTGAAGTACCATGGATGCCAGTATATAATTATTAATTTAGCAAGAAAATATGAAAATAATCTAACTTGCATTCCATTTTGAATCTTAGAAGTGATAATTGAACCATGTATCTGTGATGGATTTGCTAAAATAATTAGATGTAGATAACAAATGTAATTTTGGAATCAATCATCAGAGACATAGATATTTTGTGTCTTTTCTTGGTCTATATTTGGATTTCTGATAGTTACAAAGAGTACTGTTATGTGAATGTTAGTAAACTTGTATTGAATCTATATGGAGATTATATGCATTAAAGAGACCATCTGATTCTTTACATTGTGTTATTGATGACATTTACACCTAGTTTTAAAAAGATGGAAATCTAAATGCCCATAAAAATTAATTGAGTTTTCCTTACTAACAGACTGACCACATTTCATTCCTGGTGTGAAAATATAGTGTACAATATTACATATTCTCAAACTCATTATTCTTTTTTGGCACTGAAAGAATAGGATATTTTAAAATAAGAAAGATGTATGATTTAAAACTCTGTGAAAGCTCAATCTTATAAAAATCATGACTACTAAAAAACTATAAATGATTGAAAGCTACCTAAGTCATATGAGCATTTATTCATTTTTTGATTCATTTATAAATTGAGTACTAGTTAGTTACATAGTTCCCATAGAATAAGTGATATCTTTAAAATCTTGAAGATAAATGCCTCCATTTTCAAATATTATTCATATAAATACACATTTTGATATATTCTTTAACATTTCATATTTTTATTTATTTAAAATATATGAAAAACTCCCTAAATCTCACACATAGCTGAAATTGCAGGCCTGAGCTACCATGCCTGTGCTCCTATTAATATTCTTTTTATTATTTTTTATTTATATATGACCGCAGAATGCATTACACACATTACACATAGAGAGCACATTTTTTCATATCTCTGATTGTATACAAAGTATATTCACAGCAATTCGTGTCTTCATACACGTACTTTGAATAATGATGTCCATCACATTCTACCACCATTGCTAACCACCTGCCCCCTCCCTTCCTTTCCACCCCTCTGCCCTATCTAGAGTTTGGCTATTCTTCCCCTGTTCCCCCTCCTTACCCCACTATGAATCAGCCTCCTTATATCAGAGAAAACATTTGGCCTTTGATTTGGGGGATTGGCTAACTTCAATTAACATCTTTTCAGGTCCATGGTCCATTTATTTTTTGGATTGTTTGGTTTTTTGATGCTTAGCTTTTTGAGTTCTTTATATGCCCTAGAGATTAGTGCTCTATCTGATGTGTGAGGGGTAAAGACTTGCTCCCAAGATGCAGGCTGTCTATTCACCTCACAGATTCTTTCTTTTGTTGAGAAGAAATGTTTTAGTTTGAGTCCATCCCATGTATTGATTCTTGATTTTAATTCTTGAGCCAAAGGAGTCTTATTAAGGAAGTTGGGGCCAAATCCCATATGATGGAGATTTGGGCCTAGTTTTTCTTCAGTTAGACACAGGGTCTCTGGTTTTATTCCTAGGTCCTTGATCCATTTTGAGTTGAGTTTTTTACATGGTGAAGAGATAGGGGTTTAATTTTATTTTCTTGCATATGGATTTCCAATTTTCCCAGCACCATTTTTTGAAGATGCTATCTTTTCTCCAATGCATGTTTTTGGAACATTTTTCTGATATAAGATAATTGTAATTTTGTGAGTTGGTCTCTGTGGCCTCTATTCTGTACCGTTGGTCTACCAGTCTGTTCGTTTTGGTGCCAATACCTGATGTTTTTGTTACTATTGCTCTATAGTTTAAGGTCTGGTATAGTGATGCCACCTGCTTCACTCTTCCTGCTAAGGATTGCTTTAGCTATTCTGGGTCTCTTATATATCCAGATGAATTTCATGACTGCTTTTTCTATTTCTATGAGGAATGTCATTGTAATTTCATTGGAATTGCATTAAATCTGTATAGTGCTTTTGGTAGTATGGTCATTTTGATAATATTAATTTTGCCTATCCAAGAGCAAGATAGATCTTTCCATCTTCTAAGATCTTCTTTGGTGCTTTCTTTGGGGTTCTGTAATTTTCATTATATAGAACTTTCACATTTTTCATTAAGTTGATTCTCAATTTTTTTGAGAGACTATTGTAAATGGGGTAGTTTTCCTACTTTCTCTTTCTGAGGATTTGTCACTGATATACAGAAATGCTTTTGAGTTATGAGTGTTGATTTTATATCCTGCTACATTGCTGTATTCATTTACTAGTTCTAGAAGTTTTCTGGTGGAACTTTTTGGGTCTTCTATGTATAGAATCATATCATCAGCAAATAGTGCTAATATGAGTTCTCCTTTTCTTATGTGTATCCCTTTAATTTCTTTCATCTGTCTAATTGCTCTGGCCAATGTTTCAAGAATTATGTTAAATAGAAGTGGTGAAAGAGGGCATCCCTGTCTTGTTCCATGTTTTAGAGGGAATGCCTTCAATTTTTCTGCTTTTAGACTTATGTTGGCCTGGGGCTTAGAATAGATATCCTTTATGATGTTGAGATATGTTCCTTTTATTCCTAATTTTTCTTGAGTTTTGAACATGAAGAGGTGCTGTATTTTGTCAAATGCTTTTTCTGTATCTATTGAGAGCATCATATGATTATTATCTTTATTGATGTGATGGATTACATTGATTGATTTCCATATGTTGAACCAAGTTTGCACCCCTGGGATGAATCCCACTTGATCATGGTGCACAATCTTTTTGATATTTTTTTTATTCTATTTCCCAGAATTTTTTTGGAGAAATTTTGCATCTATGCTCATTAGAGATATTGGTCTGAAGTTTTCTTTTTTTATGTGTCTTTGCCTGGTTTGGAATCAGGGTGATATTGGCCTCATAGAATGAGTTTGGAAGTGCTCCATCTTTTTCTATTTCCTGAAATAAATTGGAAAGTATTGGATTAGTTCTTCTTTAAAGGTCTTGTAGAACTCAGCTGTGCATCCATCCGGTCCTGGATAGGTAGACTTTCTTGGTTGGTAGACTTCTGATACCATCTTCTATTTCATCACTTGAAATCCATCTGTTTAAATTGTGTATGTCATCCTGATTCACTTTGGACAAATTATATGACTCTAGAAATTTGTCTATGACTTCGATATTTTCTATTTTATTGGAGTACAAGTTTTCAAAATAATGTCTAATTATCTTCTGTATTTCTGTAGTGACTGTTTGGATATTTCCTTTTTCATCACATATGTTAGTAATTTGAGTTTTCTCTGTCCTTCTCTTCATTAACATGCCTAAGGGGTCTGTCAATATTTTTTTTCAAAGAACCAACTTTTTGTTTTGTCAATTTTTTCAATTCTTTCTTTTCTTGCAATTTCATTGATTCCAGCTCTGATTTTAATTATGTTCTGTCTTCTACTGCTTGTGGTGTTGCTTTGTTCTTCTTTTTCTAGGCTTAAATTATTAAATTATGTTAAGTCATTTATTTGTTGACATTTGCTTTTTTTAAGGAATGAACTCCATTCAAAGAACTTTCTTTTAGAACTGCTTTCATAGTGTCCCAGAGATTTCTATATGTTCTATCTGTGTTCTCATTCAACTCTAAAACTTTTTAATCTCCTCCTTGATGTCTTCTGTAACCCATTGTTCTTTCAGTAGCATATTATTTAGTCTCCAGGTGTTGGAGTAGCTTTGATTTATTACTTTATCATTGATTTCTAATTTCATTCCATTATGATCTGATGTGGTTCTAAGAACAAAGTGTATTCTCTTGTTGATGGATGAAATATTCTATATATGTCAGTTAAGTCTAACTTATTGATTGTATTATTGAGTTCTATAATTTCTTTGTTCACTTTTGTTTGGAAGATCTATCCAGTGGTGAAAGAGGTGTATTAAAATCACCCAAGATTATTGTGTAGTGGTCAGTTTGACTCTTGAACTTGAGAAGGATTTGTTTTATGAACATAGGAGCACCACTGTTTGAAGCATATATTTATGATTGTTATGTCTTATTGGTGTATGGTTTCCTTGAGCAGTATGTAATGTCCACCTTTATCCCTTTAGATTAACTTTGGCTTGAAGTCTCCTTTATTTGATATGAGGATGGAAACCCCTGCTTGCTTCTGCAGTCCATGTGAAAGGTGTGATTTTTCCCAACCCTTCACTTTCAGTCTGTGGATGTCTTTTCCTTTGAGATGTCTTTTCCTATGAGATGAGTCTCGTGGAGGCAGCATATTGTTGGGTTTTTTTTTTTTTTTTTTTTTTGATCCAATCTTCTAGCCTATGTCTTTTGATTGTTGAGTTTAGGCCATTAACATTCAGGGTTATTATGGAGACATGGTTTGTATTCCCAGTCATTTTTGTTTATTTTTGGTATTTAACATGACTTGCTTTCTCCTCTGATTAGATTTTCCTTTAGTATAATACCTCCCTCTGCTGATTTTCATCATTGTTTTCCATTTCTTCTTTGTGGAATATTTTGTTGAGGGTGTCCTGTAGTGCAGGCTTTAAGTTGTAAATTCTTTCAACTTTTGTTTATCATGGTAGATTTTTATTTCATCATCAAACCTAAGGCTTAGTTTTGCTGGATATAAGATTCTTGGTTGGCATCCATTTTCTTTCAGAGCTTGGTATATGTTGTTCCATGATCTCTTGGCTTAGAGGGTCTGGGTTGAAAAATTTGCTGAGATATGAATTGGTACTCCCTATATGTGATATGATTCCTCTCTCTTGCAGCTTTTAAGATTTTATCCTCATTCTGTATCCTAGGTATTTTCATTATAATGTACCTTGGTGTAGATCTCTTGTAGTTTTTACATTTGGTGTCCTGTATTTGTATTTGGTTTTCCAATTAATTCTTCATGCTTGGGAAATTTTCTGATATTATCTAATTGAAGAGATTGTGCATTCCTTTGGTTTGAAACTCTGTGCCTTCCTCTATCCCAATAATTCTTATATTTGGTCTTTTGATGCTGTCCCATAAGTCTCGGATGTTCTGTTCATGATTTCTTACTATCTTCACTGTGTGATCAACTTTATTTTCCAGATTGTATACTTTGTCTTCATTATTTGATGTTCTTTCTTTCAAGTGATCTAGTCTGTTGGTTATGCTTTCTATTGAGTTTTTTATTTGGTTTATTGTATACTTCATTTCAATGATTTCTGTCTCTTTTTTTTTTTTTCAGAGTTTCTATCTCTTACTTGAAGTAATCTTTTGCAACCTGTATTTTCTCTCTTATCTCTTTGTTGGAGTGATCAATTTTTGCCTGTACTTGCTCATTTAGGTCATTCTTTAATCCACAAATTATTTTAATTATTAATCTTCTGAACTCTTTCTCTGACATTTCATGAACTTCATTGTCCATGGGTTCTGTTATTACAGTATCCTTGGTTTGTTTGGGGCACTTTCCTTCTTGTTTTTTCATGTTGTCTATGTGTCTTATTGTCTCGCAGTGTGGATCTGAGATATCACAGTTTCTACCCTATATTCTTATAGTACCCATGCAGATTGTCTATCTTATCTTGATTTTGGGCTTCTAGACCCAGCTGGTGTCTCTCATGTATACTACTACTTCTAAAGTTGGTGGCGGCAATAGCTAAGATAACTAGAGATAATAGTTGAGGTGCCCCAAGATGGATACAATGCCTTACAGAGATAGGGCTGAAAGAGTGGGCCTCACACTCTCTTTGGGATGCCTGCTCTGAGATGCAGCTGCTTCTAGGCCCTATCTGTTGTCAAAAGGGTAGGGGCCATTGTGTGGGTAAGGCTGTGGCCATGACTGCAGTGTCCAAAATGGAAGTGGTTTAGGCTTAGGCTCCCAGGGGTGGGAGGTGGGGGTGAACTTAGACCTACCCTGGACCTGGGTTCCATGCAAGTCAGTATGGGCAGATCTGGGCAGGGCCTTACCTCCTGCAGTAGTCCACTAGTCAGAAGCTGGGCTTTGGCCAGTATTTCTGGTGGAGGGACGGACCTGGGCCTACTGTGAGCATGGGTCCTTCCTGAGCAGACTGGTGTGGGAGGATATGGGCTGGGCCTGGCCTCCTGTGGTCCTAGTAATATTATTAATAAAATGACCAGCTCAGTAATGTTGTGATTCAAATCCTGTGTGTGTGTGTACACACACACTTGCACACATACACACACAAAATTCCCATAATATATATGTATAAATTTTTTTTTCCCACATGGAAGATATTCAAGTTGTGATCTCCATGTCAAAATCTATGTCATTTGTCCCTGATAAGTTTTAAATAATGGAACTGATAAAGTATTGGCTGTGAATAGAATTAGGCTGGCTTTCACTTGGTCCATTTGGACCCAGTATCACCCATTTTTTTCCAACAGAGATAAGTCAAACTCTTCAGATGATTACTTACTCTCCTGAAGGACTGAGATAATATTAATATTCTTGATTTTATGAGTATGTTTAAAAAATTCCTTCTATTCCCAAAGTTTTCATGAAACCAAGCAATTATGAAAGAGTTTGGAATTTTTTACTAAAAATATTTTCTCTCTTCTTAAATGAGCAAATCTCCTATGGGCACAGGATACACCTTTGGATATAATATATTTATTCTATGTAATTACCAAGAAGCACTTAGGTCAGTGGGAATAAAAAAAAATATATATCAATAGAATGCTCTGAATACAATACTTGTTAGTATGCAAATATTGAATTATCTTGTATTCTTGGACAAATTAAATCAGTGAACTCTTTGAAAATAAAATAGGGACATTCTCTTACATTGAGAACTTCTGCTTTAGTCAATTAAAGAGAGAAGAACAATCTGGCCCAGATTTAGGAAATGCCAGTGTACAGGCTGCATTGTTATTTTGTTTTGTTTGTGGCTGAGTGACGACCCTCACATTGAGATGGCCATGTAAACATTTGAAGTTGGACTCTTTTTCTGAGAAATTTTTTCATTCCAGAGTTCTTATGCTTTATATTATTTACTTGGCTGGCAATTTATGGTTTTAAGGAAACATTTTTTTTCTATCCTTCCTTAAAATGTCAATTCTGTGAAACCTCAGCAAACTTGCATCTGAAGATTAAGACTGGTTCCCATTACTAATTGATAGTTCCCCATCAACAATAACAAAAGTCAATTAAATTAGCTAGAGTTTGGTTCTTGCTCATAATATTTTCTGGTCTATTATGACAAACACTGAAGACTTCATGTTGAACATTTTGAAAACCATTACTACCCCATGACTTCAACTTTTCACAGTAATAATACATCTTAGAAGCATCTCACTGAATTCTACATGATTTTCTGATTCTGAATGGCAACATGACTGACATACTAATTTCCCAGAGCACATGAATATATTAAATATTTTGCCATTCTTGGAATCTTCGTTTTGTATCATGTCAAATGAATTGACATCACAATCTACACTTTCTCTATGAATTCAGTGCAGTGTTATAAAAGAAAAGTGTAATTGACAACAAAAGAGAAGTAGTGCCATATTTAAAACCAAGCAAATGATTAATCTTCAAATCTATATAAAGCAAATTCTATTAAAGATTTTATTTTTATTTTAACAATTATCTTCCAAATTGTTCAGTTTTTCATTTTGAGACAGTCCTCCTAAAAATACTACATGAACAATATTTCTATTAACTTATCTGTAGCTTATGATTTTTAGGAAAGTTAATTATTTTTTCATAAAATGATTGTTCTTCTTTGCTGAATATATTATTAGGTAGCTATAATTTCCATCATTATTGCAAATAATAGATTTGTGTCTAATTAAATTTTTTAAGTTTACGTGGGAATATAATTTATTTCTGTATTGGTTTTTTCTCAGGCAGATTTGCTGAAGTTTATTATGAGTTCTAGTTATCATTTCACATGTTCTCTGGAATTTTCTATATAGTTATCTATATTATTTACCAATTGTGACTCTTTTATTTCATCTTTTCTATTTATACTTTTTATTATTTTTATTTCTGAAACTGTTCTGAATGGTTCCTGCTGACAAGTGTGGACAAAACCAAATGATTGTTGGCCTAAGGCTTGTACTCCTTATTCTAACATTTAGAATATAGTGTTTGGTTATCATAATGTGGCTTATTTGTCATAATGATCTTTGTGGTAATTTCTTATATATTACTGCATTATGAAAGTTTTTATTTCTGGTTTGCTTAATACTTTGGTCAGGATTTTCTGGCAAAAATATAAAATGTATGCATATCAAGCATCTCTTTGTTTAAGTAGCATTTTATGAATAAAAGCTGGTGATCACATCATGATCTATAATATTTATGGGAATGGTTGAATACCAGTATGCCTTTTTCTAACAGAAGGACACTTAGAAAAAATTACCAAATATAACCTGTGTTCTCATCGATAATTCTAAAAGCAACATCAGCTCACGCTTAATGAATTTCAATGTTATTTTGTTAGGTCCTTGTCATCCTTAAAGGAGAAGTTTCATGTGGATATTTTTTTAAAAATTTTGAGACTACATGGAAACCACGTCAATGATTGTATTGATTACACCAATTTTATACATATTTAGAACATTTAAGTAAAAGTATTGAAACTGCCAATAGGCAACCCAGGAAAACTAGCACAAGTGATATATCAACTCAGAAATGTGCCGTTTTAGTCACACTGTGCAGGAAGGATTTCTTGTCATGTGTTAAGAATGTGCAATAAATATGGGAAGCTCTATCTCCTTTCAGTCAGTGAGTAAATGAAACCAGAACTTTCAGATTTCTTGGATGGCTGGATTGCTGATCATTTATAAATTGGTTCAGTGGCCTTCACAGAAGGGTTGACTTCCTTTCTCAGAGTCTTAGACACTTAGGAAAAAAACTCTATAAATATGATAGTAAACTTTAATGTGTTTTCTTAGGAAAAATAAAAATGACTACATTCTTTAATATTGATTTAAACACAGAAAATATCAATTATGGAGAAACTCAAATTAATTCTTACAAATGGAAGAAATGCAACTATCATTTATGAGATTGGCAAATGAGCAAGGATTTTAAACTGTCATAAGCTTTTGAAGTGCGGTGGTCAAGGGGGAAGTTCCTGTCTGTACCAGTTAAGTAATGAATGATGCATGTTTATGAGTTTGTGTGTTTTGTACATTAATGTGTGCAGACTATGCCCCAGTGTTTTCTTAATAAATGCACTTCACTGTAGATTATTTCTCATTAAACTACCATATTTACTTTCACAACTTTATGTTCATCACCTTCAAAGCTGCTTCTGGGTGAACCTTATAAATGTGTAAATAGGTAGTTATTCTAAATATTTGGGGATCAATAAAAATTGAATAGTAAGGCTAAAACTTGATTTCAAACATTACATAAACTTGATTTCAGCTATTATTTAAAAAATCTTAAATGTTAATATTTGGTTTTAAGCTTTGTGACCCACATTTTCAGCCTCATTTTATCCATTGTAACTTTCTATTTAAAATCCTTTCCCACTATTGTAAATGTTGGTGGCAGCCTGCTGTGAGCAGTTTTCTCTACTCCTAGGTTTGCTTTATGGAGGTGAGGGTTAATGGCTGTAGGCAGGAATCCCTGCAGTAATCTGGGTCACTTATTTTACAGATCAGTTATTTCTTTACCCAGAACAGTCTTAAATTACTACCTTGAACACACACACACACACACACACACACACACTTACTGCATGCTTTCACCTTGTTCAAGAAATAATAGAAAGAGAATGCAGTGTCTAAATGCAAACTGAAAAATGAAAATAAAGAATAACAGAATGGAGAGAAGACATGTAACATTATGATAATATTTTTATACTCTAATAAGTTTTTATATTTTTCCTAGTCTCGTTTTGAATTTTTTTTTCTCAAAGAAACACTAATTCTGTGACAATATTTCAGCTTTGAAAACATTTTAATCCACAGTTTACAGTCTCTATTGTTATAATCTTCATGGCTAAAGCGATTATTTTGAGCATGCATATTTGTCTAGCAATAATACTTAAATGTATCACAAGTCTTCCCACACCATGCCAAAATCAGATTTAATGACACATGAAATCTCATTTTTATTAACATAAGTTTAATTAACACTTAAGTAAAAAAAAGTAGTTTATTATTTTCATGATATTATGTGAATATAAGTGAATGTTTGTCATGGATAAGAAAATGTTTCACATGAATAACAATTATCAACAATATTTCAAATATAAGTAGACATTATAATGGATCTACTGAAACTAAAGAATTGCATTCCAAATTAAAAAAAAAAACAACCATTATATAAACTTTTACTTTGTTATTTTATTTATTCACTATATAAAGAGGCTAAAAAAATGCATTTACTCTATTTTAACTGACGCCTATCTAAATGCATAGATTTGTTTTTAAAAAAGTGAATGCAGTTTTGTAATCTAAGAGTTTTCCATATAAAACACTGCACATATTCATGTATTATTAAATGATTTTATGACTTTTTGTAACATAACATTATTTTATGATGGATTGTCCTAGGATCAAGCTTCAATTTTTTTTAAACTTGTCTTTTCAGGCACATTCATCTTTTAAGTATAATGACCAATGTGATTTAAAAAAATAGGTGGAAAGGTAAATGACTATATTATCCATTATTGTAGTATAAAATAAATTGCCATAATTGTAATAAAAAGCTTTAAAGTTTCTAATGCACATTGTGGAATAATCTTCTAGAGGATTGTCCTAATATACATGCCTACAGGCTACACAGTTAACATCTTGTTTTCTTACAGTGCTTAATATTGTTTTACATTTTCATTTATAATATTTTAGAAATTGGTAAACTTTGAAAGTTTGTTTTTTAATTTTTATTTTCATAATTTTTATTTACTAGTATGGATAATCTTTTAAGTTTTTATTTAATTTTGCTATTGCTTATCAAAAAAGTGCTAGTATATTGTATAACAATTTAATGATGCTTTTAACGTGTTAGTTATTCATTCTGCACTTATTTGAAAGGCTACTTTCCTTTACAGTATGCTAAGGCTGAATATATGCTTTGAAATTTCTATTTCTTATTTTAGATGAAGAAACCTACCTCTGGAAAAGGAGAGGATTGACATATAGCTGTCTTTTTTATTCTGTGATTGGTAATACATGGTGGTTCTTAGTTCTTACCAATTTGTTTGGTTAATTCTGATAATCAATGAGACTCTGGCATACCAACTAGTCATGTAAAATCCTACTGGTCGATGTTACACCATAATCCTCAAAGAGATATGATGTTGAGCACCAAAGGTAGAGGAGGATTCATGGTGAAGGCCCAGGGTTTGCCTTGGTCTTGCTCTGTCAATAAAGTGTAACTGTCATCTACACCAGAGAAGACAGACCAAGTGGGAAGACTTTTGATGAACTTGTATCAGAAGATCAAGTCAATTGGCCCTAGAAAAAGACAGAAATTATGAGTCTCTGATTAACTGAAGTATTAAAGTCAAACAATATTGAAATGGATTGGGTGTCAAACAAAGTAATCCAAACAGCACAGGCTTAGAGGAGTCTTCTTTAGATGAAACAAGGAAGAAATTGTTCAGTTATTCTGAGGGTTGGAAATTGTGCCAAATGGGATAACATTTCCAGAGGACTTCTATGAGAAGAGTATGCAGGAGCCCTTTGTGCAATTAGCATCACAGGAAATAGCTGAAAAAGCTCCAAAGAGATACAAGGAAAGAATACAGCATGGTATACCGAAATATTTAAGAGCAGCTGAGCTGACCCTGGAAATAATCACGACCAACCACCAAAGCTTATGGTCATGCCTAAGGTCTTGTGCCAGGTCATTATGGCAGAGGGGAGCTGGCTTTGAGAGGATGGGGTGCGATGCTCATAGTAGAGGTTAAGATGATTATAATGTCTATTAAAGACGGCTATGGATTTGGGTTAGATAGATTTGAAAGAGAGATCAATTAGTATTTTCCAGGAATGTCTGTTCACAGATAAAGGGATGGTGGCTCTACCTTCTAGAATACAACAGAGCATTGTGTACACATGTGGAGCGGGGGAGGTTACCTTACAGAACTACTGAGAATGACATTTATAATTTGTTTTCCATGTTCCAACCTGTCCGAGTACACATGGAGGTTGATCTGATTGCAGACTAACTGGGGAAGCAGATGTTAAGTTTGCTGTTCATGAAGATGTGTGGCAACTATGTTAAAGAAAAAAAAATGTCATTTTAAAACTTTTTCAATCCAAGCGTATGGCTTGTTGAAATTGGGATTTTTTTGGAAAGATGTAACATGTAATATATTTTAACAGTCATCAAGAATGTAACAGCAAAGCTGGGTAAACCATATAACCACTGTTCAGCTTTTCTCAAGTTAGTTACATTGTAGGATGTACTTAAACAGTAAGCATATTTAGGTTAAAGCAGTTGAATTATGCTAAATTTGCTCTTATACCACATTACGTTGAACACTGTTAGATTCATATTGAAACACATTTTTTTTATTGTAAATCAATATAGGAGCTGTGTCTAAAATTAAAAGGGAGACATTTGACAAGTTTATTATTTCTAATTTTATTTACCAACTGGTAAGAAGCATTATTTTTTTTTTAAGTTAACGAAAATTTGAGCTGCAATAACCAAAACTTTAGGATTTTGTTCTTGGTGTTTCCATGAAATTCTGAGATTGTGACTTAAATCTTCACTTCATTGTGATTTCCTTTTAGATATATTGTGCTAAGTAAAACTTGTCAAATGCATTTTCCTTTAATAATAATAGAAAGAACCACACTAGTTACAGTAACTAAATAATCTACCTGCAAAATAGTAGACAGAGCTATTTTATCCCATTTTCAAAATATTATTTGCTGCTTTATTAATATCACTAGAAATATTTAAGAAATGTTATATAGTTAAAAATATTATTATAAAATTATTTGGAATTGCTTTGGATTTGAAAAAAAATATTTGGAAATAACTAAAATTATTGGCATTTTATTTATGTTGAAGAATACTGCATATATATTAGACAATGGTGCCAAAAACATGCATTGGAGAAAAGAAAGCCTCTTCAACAAATGGTGCTGGGAAAACTGGAAATCCATATGCAAAAAAAAAAAAAATGAATTTCAACCCCTATCTCTCACTATGCACAAAACTCAATTCAAAATGGATAAAGGATATAGAAATAAAACCAGAGACCCTGTATCTATTTGAAGAAAAAATAGGCCTTAATCTCCATCATGTGGGATTTGGCCCCAACTTCCTTAATAAGCCTCCTTTGGCTAAAGAATTAAAATCAAGAATCAATAAATGAGATGGACTCAAACTAAAAAGTTTCTTCTCAGCGAAAGGAACAATCTGTGAGGTGAATAGAGAGCCTACATCATGGGAGCAAATCTTTATCCCTCACACATCAGATTGAGCACTAATTTCTAGGGTATATAAAGAACTCAAACAAGCTAAGCATCAAAAAAAAAAAAATATAATCACAAAGTGGGCCAAAGACCTGAACAGACACTTCTCAGAAGATGATATACAATCTATCTATCTATTTATCTATCTATATATATATGAAAAACTGTTCATCATCGCTAGCAATTAGAGAAATGCAAATCAACACCACTCTAATATTTCATCTCACTCCAGTCAGAATGGCAGCTATTATGCATACAAACAACAATAAGTGCTGGTGAGGATGTGGAGAAAAAGGTACACCCATGAACTGCTGGTGGGACTGAACACTGATGCAGCCAATATGGAAAGCAGTTGGAGATTTCTTGGAAATTTGGGAATGGAACCACCATTTGACCCAGCTGTCCCACTCCTTGGTCTATAACCCAAGGACTTAAAAACAGCACACTATCGGGATACAGCCACATCAATGTTTAGAGCAGCACAATTCACAATAGCTAAACTGTGGAAGCAATCTAGATGTCCTTCAATAGATGAATGAATTAAAAAAATGGTGTATATACACAATGGAATATTACTCAGCATTAAAAGAGAATAAAATCATGGCATTTGCAGGTAAATGGATGGAGTTAGATAAGATAATGCTAACCAAATGCCAAATGTTTTCTTTGATATAAGGAGGCTGATTCATAGTGGGATAGGGAGGGTGGGTATTGGAGGAATAGAGGAACTCTAGATAAGGCAAAGGGGTGGGAGGAAAAGGAGGGGGCATGAGGTTATAAATGATGGTGAAATGTGATGATTATTATTTTCAAAAGTAAATGTATGAAGACACATATTGGGGTGAATATACTGTGTATACAACCAGAGATATGAAAAAAAGTGCTCTATATGTATAATAGGAACTGTAATGTATTCTGCTGTCTTATATAAAAAATTTTAAAAATATTCTTGCTTTATTAATACTACTAGAATTTTTAAAGAATTGTTATATAGTTCAAAATATTATGATAACATTATTTGGAATTGCTTTGGATTTGCAGAAATATTTAGAATAAGTGGAATTATTGATATTATTTTTCTGTTGAAGAGTATTGCAAATTTCTCTAATCAAGCTCTATTTGGAGTATTAAAGTTATGTATTATTCTTTATGTAGGAAGTTCTTAGTTTTGACAAGTTTTTATTGCTATAGGATTTACTTTTATTGGTATTATTGACATTGTGTTTTCAAAATCATTCTCTTTATCTTAAAACAATGTCAATGTTTTAGTTGTTTTCTAATAAATTATTGATAAGCTACCATTGTTTTCATCTCTCACTACTAGTTTTCATTATTCTAGTTCAGAATTTATGTTATTTTCAAATTATTCTGTTTTCAAATATTACATATGATTCTATGTAATATTTGTTTCCATTTACTATAGGCAAATATAATCCATATATAGTTAAAAATTCATTAATTCATATGCCAAACTCTCATTCTAAATGACTACGACATTAAAATACAGCAAGATGCTATTATGGTCTATAGATTTCTTTTTTATATATGTATGGTTAGGTAAAGAATTTTGTTAAAGTCATAAATAGCTTATGTAAAGATATTTTGAAGTACTTTTTTAGATTATTTTATTTACTTGAAAATGAGGAATTAAAAGCATATTTATCATGTCTGTCTTAAAATGTTTCAATAATATTTGGTACATATTTATCAGTGAATTGTATTTTTAAGTTTCAGGCTTTTGACATTTTGCATTTAAAAAGTTTTGTTCTTCTTTTTAGAACCACTGTCATTATTATCTTATTGAAGTTTCCTAAAAATGACTTGATGTTTGAAAAACAGCAGGTTTCCAAGCTTGTTGTCCATCATATTATGTAATATTTATATATCAAATATGTCTTTCATTTCTATAATTATAACAACAATCATTTTGAAGTTATCCTTATAATTATTAAGTCATTAAAGCAACTTGGCTTTTGTGTAGATTAGAATTTGATAGATTTAATAATTAATAACCCCTTTCTAAAGGGAAATTTTAAAAAACTGAGATTTTCTCAGATAAGTTCTTTGAATTATCATTAAAAAATCCAATTAGAATAAGGTCTCTACAAATGAAATGATTTAGCAACATCAAAGTTTTAGTATGAAATAGTATATTACTAATTGAAAGTGAATTGGAGCATATATTCCAATTACTATCTTTCATACTGTAGAGGAAATACTGGTGTGTTATAAAGTATAACATTAAAAATTCATTAAGTCAAGCTTAAAAATCTATTAAAAGATAAACATGAATTCATTTTTCATAGCCTTAACAACAATCACAAAATTTTTATATCATTAATCTTGTTTGGATTTCTAAAGCAAGAAATTTTAATAAACTTAGATATTTCTAGCATATGAAACTTTAAATTTAATATAAGAAGATATATAAGGTATTTGTCATACACAAGCACTTAATTTTGTTTTATTCGTATAATAGAAATATTTTCACTGTTCTAATTGTAATTCAAAATTAGAAATACATGGTCATTGTATAAAATAATTTGTTCCATTACAAAATATATAAAAAGAACAAACTCACTCATAACACACTGAAACCTAATAAAATAACTATTGTTTTGTGTTGGTGTGCATCTTAACTTTTTTATGTTATTTACAATATGTGGTTTTCTGTGGATATTTATGGTTATTTACAAAACAAGTTCAGTATACCAGCTATACATCCTAAAGTATACTCTATTACACAAACCACTTTCGTAACTATCCAAAATATTTATTTTATTATTGGATATTTATATGTATGTATATATGTGTGTGTGTATAACAATAACAATAGCAATAACAATAAGATGACAAACTTCTGCTGTTCTCCAAGCAATAAGAATAGCAACAATAACAACATACTTTCATATATCCGCTAAATTTTTTCCACAGTAAAAATTAAAGTGAAATTATTATGTATGTTAATTTCCTAGAGTCACTGTCACGAAATACACAAATTAGGTTCCTCAAAGAACACAAATTTGTTTTCTTACTGTTGTGGAGACTGAAATTCAGTAGTTAAGATACGAGCTGGGCCCTCTATCTGTGAAGACCAGGAAAGGATGTTTCCTGGCCTATTCTAGCTTGTGGTCCAGGGCATTTCTTTGACCGGGATATCAACCCTACATTCTCAGGAGGAAAATGATGAGATGAAATCATATCCGTGGAGTGATTATGGCCCCCCATAGGACAGTATTGGTGCTGTCACTTGATCACTACCACAGATCCTTTGGTCAAGAAGATCTGGCCTCCTAAGATAATGAAAGGTCTTGAGCCATGAAGGTGATCAGGCGAAGATGCTCCCTGAAAGCAGAGGCTGTCTCTTGGTCTGATGGCTCCCGTAGGGGCCTGAGAACCGCAGTGCTCAGATTTGTCTTTCTCCAGGGATGCGTCCAGTCCCTTCAATGTCAAGGATGGTTCAGCACATGGAGGGTGCACAGGATTCAGCAATCGGCTTCTCCCAGCCTGACATTCAACAGTCTCCAAGAAGATGAAAGACAGAGGGGGCAAGAGGCACAATCTACAGTAGAGAAGGACCCATGATGAGCTGCAGAACACAACCAACCTTGTTTCTTTGTGTAGAATAAAACTATTTTGTCAAAGTCACTCTTTTGGGAGCTGTGGGCAGGGAAATAAAAAAAGAAGAAGAGAGAATAGATATTAGGCACAGAGTGAAAGGTTCTGGGGCCCCAGGACCCAGCCCACTATTCTGTTCTTTCATCCCTTGCTAAAGAAAGGCCCTAGAGAAGAGACCACCACCAGCAGCAGTTTCCTTCACCAATAAATATAAATTTTCATGACAGAAGAAAAGGGGACTGGGAGAAGGAATAGGATGGAGACAGAGGGGAGAGACATGGTTCCAGACCCACAGCAACTATCTCAACTGCCTCCTCCTTTTTAATCAAGATTCTGCCATGCCTGGCCCTCCAGCCTGTAGGGCTGCTCTGGAGACTGATTGAGAGGAGGCACCTGGCAGAGACAAGGGGCTGAGGGAGGGAGCGAGGGAAGAAGCCAGGGATGGAAGAAAGGAAGTGTTTCTCCCCAGAGCCTGCAGCTGGAGGGCTGAGGCCAAATAAGGACAGAGGGAAAAGGAGGGGTGGGTGGGGGGGACGAGGCACATGTCAACTACCTGGAACAGCGCCAGGAGGAGCAGGACTAAGAGAAAAGTCATCCCTGCTTTGTTTGGTAGAGACTCTTGCAGTAGCAGAATTCCAGTCCCCGCCTCCCTCTTACTCCACATTTTGTGTCTGTCTTCTCATAAGGACAGCAGTCTACTCTACTCCAGTGTGACTTCATCTTCACCAATGACAGCTGCAAAGACCCTATTTTCAAATCAGGGCACATTCTACCACACAGTGGGTTAATGTTCCAATGTCCCTGTTTCAAAAAGGGGACTCAATTCAACTCATCATGCTATGTGAAAAGATATGGACTTAAAAAAAAATCAGTCCCACACATTCAGAAGTTTGTTTTTAGATAGATAACATCTAATATCACAAATTCTGAGTGCCCTCCCAAGCTGTTCCTGTTAGGGTCCTTTCTCATCACACAATCTGAAATTTCTCATTTATAGCCTCATTTTTAGTCTTTCTTTGAAAACTTGCAAGAAGGAATAAGTTTTACTTACTTTTTTACTGGATAATATGACTTTTCTGAAGACTTTTCTGATCATTCGCAAGAGCCTACACATTTTTTATATTTGAGTTGTTTCTATATCAGTAATAATTAGTCACAATGCAAATGTTTTTATATTTCCTCTTTTAACTTCAGTTCACTTTTGTGCTTATTTTTACTTTAAATCCTTTGACTTTTTTAAAAAAATTATGTTCATCTATCTGTATTTTCATTGATATCATATATACTTTGTGTCATGCAATATCTATCCATCTGCACCAAAGTTAATGAAAAATTTCCTAGACTTTAACTAAACATGATCATGTCATTTTAATATTGACTTGAAACTCTTTTAAATATGATTCTTGACACAAAAATACATAACACTTAACTAGTATTTGGGAATATTTATACTCATCTTAAATTTTATTAAATTATTATTACATATATTACATATGTATATATACCCTAGATAATACATTGTTAATTATTTAAGAGTCCAGTTGATACATTGTAAAAAATGCAAGTTGTAGATGATGTATAGATTGATATGTGTGAAACTAAACTATATGTAGACATTATTTTTGAATTTTGCTCCCTTAAGCACGTGACACAATAGTTGCATATTTTTATTTCAATAATGATGGGTACATATTGGGAATGCAAAATTATTTAGTTAATTATTAGTTTTCAAGCTTACTATTAACAGTACTTTATTTTTTTAAGTTTCCTTTTTCTAATAACCTGAAGAATATTTTTATGTATAATCCCATTTTTTAATTACTGTGTTATTTTCATCATTTCTTATTCCCATTTTGCAGATGAATAAATATTTGCTCAAGATATTACACTAACTTGATCAGTGTCATAGGGACAGAACAACTGGAAAATCTATATCACACCCAAAATCAGAATGATGACTTTACTGTGTTCATATTGTAGTGGTTAAGAAGTTTTTATCAACAAGAAGAAAGATTTGGGCTGCATTTCAGTTTTATTATCTAACAAGGTAGCATAGCTAATGCTGCTGCTTAAGTTGAATCTAGAAATTATAAAACCATGAAAAATTAACTGAGAAAGTTCATTTAGTGCATACATTAAACCCCACCATCAATTAAACTTGGGTAAGCATTAAGTCATAAATTAACACCTCCTCATTAATGGCATGTTTATATTTTAACATTATAAGTTATTTTTTGAAAAGTCAAAAAAATATTTCCTTTAAGAAATTTCACTTTACCAATCATATAGTGAATGAAATATTGTACTTTGAGGTTCTAATAAGGACAGCAGCTATCCAATACATAACTCAAAAAAGTAGAATTTGTCATAGATATTCATAGCACATCTGATCCCTCCAGCTAAAATTTTTTAATATTTTTGGATACTTCTTTTATTGAAATTGAAAATGAAAAAGTATTTCAAGTTACTGAAATGATGAAAATGCTATTTTTAAAATGAATGGCTTTATTACTTGAAAGAGATATTATATTTTCAAATGATCTAGTGAGCACAATAACAGAAGTCTCACCACACTGCTTTGGAAACCATGGCTAAGATATATATTTTTTCCAAATAAATGTGTCATAAATACACTTCACTTACACACAAGTTTATTCACAAATGTGCAGGATGCTAGGATGTTTCTGCCTTATACATCAACTAATCTTGATGTCATTATTCAAAATTCCTCTACATCAATATTTCATCCCTTATAAAAGAAAATTATAGGCTTCAATTATATGTAGGTTCTAACAAAATATAAAAGAAATAGAGGGCAAGTTTAAAAGCAATTAACACTTGTTTTTTTTTGCCTTTCCTGAAGGTGAGGAAAGAGATTAATCATTAAAGGTTAAGGAGACAGAAGGAAAGGGATGGTCAGAAACAATAATACTTTAAAACATATTCAGATAACACTTAGTAATAGCAATTTTTAATACCAGTTTTGAAAAATATGTGAATTTTTTCTTTATAAGTCTGACTTCCGTGGCCACATCACTATCTTATGGTCAGAAGAATCAGAGGAAGATCTGTGAGTAACCACGGTAAAGAGTCCTCAAAAAGGGAGCACATTCTTTTCCATGCTCCTTTGTTTCTAAATGGAGAATATTAAAGCATGAATATTGGCAGATACAGCATGACAGAAACTTAGGTAACGGGTGATCTCACATCTCAACACCCAGGGGCTATTCTACATTTATGTGTGATGCAAAAAAGCTTCTACTTTGATTGAACCACTGTGATTTTGGGCTTTATGTGCCAAACAGCTGCACCAAATGACAACTTATAAAATCATATTTATGTTGCCACTTAATTCTAATTGTGGATATTGTGGATATGTATATACTTGCATATACTTCCATTAGCCACTAGTTTACTCTTTAATTGTTTGTGTGTGTGTGTGTGTGTGTGTGTGTGTAGATACAGAGTAATGCACATGAGTGATTTTGTGGGAAATAAAAGTATTTCTGATTTATACTGTATTGACCTTCTAGTTGGGCAATAGTTTTGCCTTATATCAATGATTTTTATATGTATTGAATATATTTCTTTCTTTGCCTACTTGTCAAAGTTTATAATTATGTCATGTGTGAAAACATTATTTTAGGCAGAGTAATGTACATAATTTGATAAAGCATTAGTTATTTTGGTCATATTTTCCACATTCTAGTTAAAAATGTCTTTTCTCCATCTATGACCTCTCTAATAATTCTATTTAAAACTTTTTATTTTTAATGATTGAATATTTTTCTATTTTTTCTTATTGTTCCATTTGTGACCTGTTAGAAAACTAAGTATTGATTTATAATTTTGTAGTTTCAAGGATTCCTGGTGATTTTGCTATTAGCATACATACTTTTTAAAATAGATGTTATAGTACTACTTTATTTAAAAGTTATCATTTACCAGAGTAATTTCCTTGTCTTCATACATATACTTAGCATAATAATGACCATATCATTCCACCATCTCTCCTGCCCCCATGCCCCCTCCCTATCCCCTCCCTCCCTCCCCTTTGCCTATCTAAAGTTCCTCCATTCCTCCCATGCTCCCCCACCCCCAGCATTCCCATTATGGATCAGCATCCACATACCAGAGAAAACATTCCACCTTTGTTTTGGGGGGATTGGCTTACTTCACTCAGCATAATATTATTCAATTCCATCCATTTACCTGTAAATGCCATGATTTTATTCTCTTTTAATGTTGAGTAATATTCCATTGTGTATATATACCACAGTTTCTTTATCCATTCATCTACTGAAGGATGTCTAGGTTGGTTCCACAGTTTAGCTATTGTAAATTGTGCTGCTACAAACACTGATTTGGCTGTGTCACTGCAGTATGCTCTTTTTAAGTCCTTTGGATATAGACCGAGGAGAGGGATAGCTGGGTCAAATGGTGGTTCCATTCCCAGTTTTCCAAGGAATCTCCATACTGCTTTCCATATTGGTTGCTGCAATTTGCAGTCCCACCAGTAATGTACATGTGTGCTTTTCTCCCCAAATCCTTGTCAACACTTATTGTTGTTTGTATTCTTAATAGTTGTCATTAATAGCAAATGTAGGCAAAACATAAAGTCTGGAGTCAAATTCATAAAACTCCTAAACTTGATTGAAAAATTAGTAGTAATAATAACATCAGTAGAAGTAACATATAACATATATAGTCCATATATGGACATATATAGGATAGCATGAGTACTTTTATATGCACTGATTTGGCCTGTATTTTCTTTATATTTTGGTTGGTATACGTGAGTGTAGCTCAGCTGCATTTTTTTGGGCTCTGTGTCTATCATGTCTTTGTCTTTATCAGTTCTTCCAGTTTTTATTTTTGCTGCATCAAGCACAAGAAAGCATCTTGTGCTTTCTTCTCTTTCTGTAAGTTTTGAGCAGTGTGTATTTTAATCCAGATCATTTCTTCTGGCACTATTAATTAAGTTTTCTTTATTCTGATTGTGTTGCTTAGTTTTAGTCCTATCCAGCTATTTTGTGCTTTTACACTTAGCAGACTGTACTGTTCTGTGCTTCTGACATGTTTTATTTTCTCTCTTTCCTTTTGTCTTCTCTTTCTTTCCCCACCCCCTTTTGGACCATTAGCATTGTTTTTCTGTTAACTTCTTACAGTGATTAGAAACTGGCTCATTTTACTACTTTTCTTTAACAGAGTGGCCCAACCATTTTTTTCCTGCATGAAATACACCTACTATTGACCAACTGCTCTACCTCTCAATCAATCTATGGCTTTCAGTGCTTTACATCTGATTTTAACTGTTATTCCTTACACTTTTGTTGACCTCCCAAACCTCCCAAACTATTGCAATGTTTTCCTTTTCTTTTTTTACTTACATTTATGCATTTATTTAGTAATATTTATGTTTACAGTTGCTTTTCTCCCTCCACTTCTGTTCAATTTCTAGTGCCTGAAGTAAATACTTAGTATATATAGTAATATCAACAACTATATATGTTATATGTTACTTCTATTGATGTTATTAATTTTTCAATCAAGTTTAGTAGTTTTATGAATTTGACCCCAGACTTTATGCTTTGCCTACATTAGACACAATGTAGGTTTCATTTTCTGTACAAAAATTGTAATAAAAATCTCAACATGAATACATGATATGTCCAGATCTGGCACTGATACCCTATTCTTCAGAGTTTGTGCAGTATCGACTTGCTTATTTCCCAATTTAGTTTATTAGTCCTTCTTGGGTCTCTGGAATCTATGGATGTTCATCTGTATTTTCAGAACCTTGGTAGTGTAAATTGGTTTGGTTTATTTTATCGATGATTTCTTGCTATTTTTAGTAGAAAGGAGTGAGTGTTATCATTTGGTTACTATATTCTCAAAACTATAAGACCTCTTGGATTTTTCTCTTTGGGGAAATAATTCAATATCCATTTTAATATTATTTTAATAAATAATGCAAAACCTGGCAAAATGCTTTTGTAAAGGTCCAGACAGTAAATATTACAGACTTGGAAGTCTATAAGATCTCTGTTGCACTACTCAACTGTGCCACTGCAGTAACAGAGCAGAAAATACACAGATGAATGGGTGTGAGTCTCTTCCAGCAAATTGAAAAAGAAGTAAGTTTTATAATAGAATTGGCCTGAAGGCCATATGTTGCTGACTTCTGCTGTAATGCACTTTATAGTACTTACAGATTCTAAGACTTGGTCATGGTGGATTGGAGATCACTGTGTTATGTGCAATAAACCAGGCAGAGAAAGATAAATATCAGATGTTCTCATTCTTTGTGGAATCTAAAAAGATGGATCCCAAGAAACTGAGAATGGTGGTTATGAGAGACTGGGGAGAGAAGGGGTGAGAAAGAGATGGGGTGATGTTGGTCTATAAGTTGTAAGTTAAAATTAGGAGCAAGTAGCTCTGGCACGCTATTGCACAGTAAGTTAATTTTAGATAACAAATATGTTGGTATATTTTTTTAATGTAGAAGAAGACATTTGAATGTTTTCCTATTAAAAAGTGATAAATGTTTGAGATGACAGATATGTTTAACCTAGTTAAAAAATGTATATATGGATCTAAATATCACTTGGCATCCATTTAATATGGACAATTTTTTAAATTTACAAAACATTTACAATTTAATTTTAAAAGCATGCAGTATACAAATGATGAATTTTTCTGATATTTTTCATGAAATATCTCTTATCTGCTTTAATACTTCTTTATGTATCACTTTATAGTGTTATATCACACACTTCTGTATGAAAAATACTAAATGAGTTCATCTTATTTATGCTCATGTAGTACAGTACTTCAGAGAATTAGAATTTGCACTATTGTTAAATTCTAACTACTGAGCAAGAATATATAAACTACACTCATGCATTGTGCCTTTTCTGCTCTTATCTATAGAGTCTCACTAGAAGTTCCACATCCATTTATGGAAGCTCTAAAACTTGCATTAAGAACACTGAATAAGAATTTTTTGAGCATATGTTTTAAATATAATAACATGTCCCAAAGATACATGCAGCAATCAGTAACATAGTAAGAACTAAATTTGGTGGTAGAACAAAGGAACAGGGCACTGGGGCAGTCAGAGGATCAAATAAAAGAGAGAGAGAGAATACAAACTTGCACAGAAGAAGGGAAAATCCACCAAAAGCACTCCAGAAGGCAGAAAGCCCCACTAGTCTATTCAGGGGAACGAACGAGGCCGGCTCTCACTATAGGACACAGCTTATCCTTGAAAGCATCTCCTATCCATATTGCATTTTTCTTTGGTAAACTAACCACATTAAACAAGGTTGCAACTAAAATTGGTATTATTCCAGCAAAGTAAATGGAAATTGTTTCTTAATCTATATTTTAAATCATAAATGAATTATTGATAACTGCCTTCATCATAATTCCCATTTTGTTCCATTTAAAAACCTACCATCCTAATCCTTAACTAATTCTTTCTTATACTGATACCAGACATTTACAAAAAGCATATCAAATAGCAAAATAATTAAAGAAAATTATTTCCCATGATCTAGTAAGGGACTTAAGAGAAACAGATTAAATTTAATGTTCATTGAAAAACACATGTAGATTTTAAAACTATGAAAATCTTAACACATGTTCAAATTTTAAAAATATTTATTTGGGAAAACCTGTAATAGCAAAATGTAAACACTGTTATATGTATCTCTAGAAAAATCTTAGGAAAGATTTTGTTTACTAATTAAAGCTCTGAAACAATTCAAAATTACAAATATTTCTAGGCTATAGCAAGACATATTGTTTAACTTTTGATATACCACTACATTTTAGACCTGGGCAGAATCTCATTTTTATATTTAATATAAAGTATTAATTTGGAAATGGAATTCTGCATTAACTGAAGCATTTAGAAACTAAGTGAGAATAAGTTAATTATGATGTAATTTGAATGTTTGTGTTAAATTCTAATGTCGAAACTCTTACCCTCAAGATGAAGCATGCTAGGAGATCTTGGGGAGGTGATTAGGTCAGAAGGGTGGAGCCCTCCTGAATGGATTAGTGCCTTATGCAGACACATAAGAGCTAGTTATCTGTACCAGGTGAGGACACAGCATGATCTATGAACTAGAAACAGAGCCCTTGATGGACACAGAATCTGCCAGTATATTGATCTTCAGCTTCCCAATCTCCAGAACTGTAAGGAATAAGTTATTGCTGTTTATAACCTAAAAGAAAAAAAATACAGAGGCTAACATGGGCAGTCAACTACATGCAATATTAGTGGAATGTTTAGAAAATATTTGAAGAATCTTAAATATGAAGAGAGACTTGTGTCACTGGTGCCTGTAATGTCAGCAATTAGGGAGACGGAGACAAGAAGATTACAAGTAGTGAGACCCTGATTCAAAACAAAAAATAAACTGGGCTGGGAATGCAGCTTACTGATTAAGTGTCCCTGGATTCAATCCCTAGTACCCAATAATATATAGATATATATGAATTTGTCATGCATGTAAAAACTGCTAAAGGATATGATGACTGACATCTTTGTTTGCTTTTTAGTATAATTAAAAAATTACTTATGATTATAAGATATGATCACCTTTAAATTTACAACTGAGTTCTTAATGATCATTCCTGTTTGTGAATTGGGAAATTTCACATTGAACAAACAAAAATCAGTAAATAACAGGAACAACCTTATTCTCTTCCATTTCTACTTGTTCAGACATGAACCATGGGACTAGATGTCTACTTCCCCAGTACCTGGATATGTTCCCATGTTCATCACAACAGAGATCCTACGACTCAACTCTTCAGTTAGATGAGCAACTCTCAAGTGACTTCAAGTCATAAAAAGTTATAGTTGTCCTTAAATATCCAGTCCAATAAATAGTCCAAAATTGCAGGTTATTTGGAAATAAATTAGTTCCCTTTCTGCGATTCAGAACTAACCATGGAAGTCTTCAGTGGACAGAAGGATAAAAACTGATCTATGTTTTACTTTATTGGTTCTATGATTAATGTCAGCTTGACAGGGATTTAAAATTAATTCTCTTTGGGGGACCCCCCTTTTTAGGGCTATGGAAAATCCCCAAGATTTGGCCCCTCTGGACAGCTATTTTCTCTTTTTCAGTGTGAATCTATAAGCCCAAGTTCTGTTTAAGTCTCCTTACTTCTTAATGAGGCAATTGTAATCTGAACTAATGCTAGGCAATTCTCTCACTTGCTTTGCTGGGATTGCATCTTTGAGTTGCTGTAAATGAATTTGCAGCCTAGAAGCCACTTTCACCAGATTCATGACTTTGATATTTCCTAGGCATGGTTTCTATAATAGTTCACTGTTTCCCAAACTCCAGGAAATCCATAATAAACTGTCTGAGGAGTCTCCTGGAAGTAAAAGAGAGTCCATTCCAATTTTTGTTTCTCCTGTTTGCTAGTGAAGTTTGGACTTGCAGCACAAAACAATTCCAATCCCATCTTGATTCTCTCATCTTCTCTCACATATATGAACTGATTTGTATGTAGGCCAGAGATTCCTAATTGTCTGATTTAACATTTGGATACCACCTGTACTAGTCACAAAGCAATCTAGAACCTCACTGTAGAAAATCAAAGCAGATATGATCTCCCATTTGTAGCACTCACCAAAAACCATCACAAAAATCTCAGTTTAGCATTCTCAGTATACATTTTGTCATTATTATTTGTACAAATGAATTTTGTTTTATTTTCTTGCATCCTGTTGAATCACAGAAACTGAGCAAAAAAAAAAAAAAAAAAAAAAAAAAAAAAAAAAACATGACCTTATTAAGGAGTGATTGTAAAATCCCAAATAAAACTCTGGATCTTTTTGAAGAAAAAAGAAAGGATTTATTCTGGTCAGGGCCAAGGGTGCAGAAAGCAGATAGTTCTGCAGCCCAAGACACTGAATGCAGGTGCAGAGGCTATTTAAACAGAAAACACACACACACACACACACACACAATGAAGGGGACAGGTGAAGTAAGTACAATCATAAGTCATAAAGTGGAAAGTACCAACTAACAGAACATTCTTAGAATTTACACTTCTTGTATCTATTCAGAACAGCTTCATAGTTTAAAGACTTGTGTCCAGGGTGCAAGTGGATGGGAGTTGTCACCTTCTATGAGAGTGGGTTCTTACAGGAAGCAGGGACAACTCCCTGCTAAGGGTGAGATGTCTAAGCAGAACCGAGTCAGCCTGACTTAACTTTCAAATCAGCCCATAACAACCTAGACTTAAAGGTAGTCAAATACAAGGTTGTTATACAGTTTTTTAATGGATAAACAAACTAGCAAAAATAATCAAAAGTCCAAGAACAAGTAAAAACTGCTGATAAAACAGTTAATTTCTATGTAATAGTTTTGACCAAATAAAGTATATATATTTAACCTGAAATATTTTATGAGCTGTGAACACTAGAGACTTAAATGAGTAAGAGGTAGATGCATATTCAGTTACAATATAAAAATTGATACAACTGAAGATTCTTATGTGAAAAAAATATACAAATCTTTGAAATATATATATGACTATCATGGCTATATTACTGAAATTAGTCTTACTTGATTAATGTACACCAAAAATGGAATCTGAAACTAACTTTTTAATATCAGGTGATTCTTCCCTTATCTCCAAATAAAGTCATTTCTCCTTTGAATAACTGCATTATTCATGAAACATTTTTGGTAGTACATTTTAATTTTTCCCTATTGATCTCTGAGAACCACCCAATAGCTTCACACTATTGCAATAACCTCCAGATATTTCTTTTATATTATTTTATTCATCAAATCCGTAAAAAGGCATTAAAGGAAAATTTGTTCATGTTGTTCAAATATTATTTATAATTTTATATTTTAATATTATTTTTTGGTTGTTGATGGACACAATACCTTTATTTATTTTTATGTGGTGCTGAGGATTGAACCCAGGGCCTCAGACAGGCTAGGTGAGCACTCTACCCCTGAGCCACAACCCCAGCCCCATTATTTATAATTTTAAAACTAATAAAACAATAGATTTTTATTCAAGGTTAATGTGAATGTAGAAAATAAATGGCTTACTAATTTTAACATGACAATAAAAACAAAAAGCCTGAATTCCTTATGATCATTTGGTTATTATTCCTAACTGGAATGGAATTCAATAGGAGAAGTGAGTATGAATGTGAAGAACAGGATGAAAACTACACAAGGAAGAACAGAGCACAGTACTTCAGGCGACAGCTTAAAGTTGCTTGATAGAAGTGGAATTCCATCTCTGTAATAGAATAAAAAAATACTTTCTGAGCTTTTAAGAATTTTAAATCATCTTTTCTAAAAACTATTGCTCTATTTGAGCTGGTTACAGTGGCCATGCCTGTAATCCTAGCAACTCTGGAGGGTGAGGTAGGAGAATTCCAAGCAAAGATCAAAGTCAGCTTCAGCAATTTAGTGAGGCCATGTCTCAAAACAAACAAACAAAAAGTCCAGAAGGGCTGGGGATAGAACAATTCAGTGGTAAAAGTCCCTGGGTTCAATCCCAAGTACCCCCCCCCACCCCCGCAACACACACACAAACATTCATATTCAGACAATGCTGTGGGAATTTTTTTTTTTTTTTTATGGTTAAGAAAATGGCACAGGTAAGTACACAACATTGTTATGGAACCCTATTGCCTTTCAGACTATGATTATGATGATTTTTTTAACCACCTTCCTCCTTAATGTTTTGCTTGTAAACTCTATATTTTTATCAAGAGAAAACAGCATGTATATTAGTTTTTATATTTTAAAAATAAATCTAAAAGTTACTTCCTCCTTCAAATTGTGATTTGAATAGAGTGCTTCATTTATGTTTAATAATTATTTTGTGAACTCCAATTTCTTTTTATTTCTTTTAATATTTTTTATTGAGGGTGATATTTACTGCAAGCCTAAGTTTTAAAATTTGAAATTAAAAATATTTTTTTCTAAGGAAAAAGAATGAATTGACTCATTAAGTCATGGTATGTTGGAGAAAGCTAATAATTTTGAGGAATAATTCAGATTAGAATTATGAATAGATTTGCCACCCATTTTTCTATTGCAAATGGTAGAGGCAATGAAGAGCCCTGAGGGGCTAAGGAGACTTGGGAGAGAAGCCATTGGCTATAGGTATACCCTGTACATTTTGCACAATAGTTTTGCCGTCTAAAGAAATGTGCAAGTTCCATTTAACAGCATGCTACACCCGTGCAGGATGCATGTTATAACACAAAGAGAGAAAAGTCCCTGTCCTAATTGAACTGAAAACTCATATTAGAAATAAAATTTCAATAGAAATTTTATTTCAAGTAGAAATAAAAATTGCTGAGATAAAATGGTTGTCAACTATCCAATACAATTTGTTACAGGTTGAACAGAGAGTTGCTCAAAGAAATTCATAGATTTTTAACTTTATATAAGGCATGGTCACCACAAATAAAAGAAACTTATAATTAAGGATGTGTACAGATTATGGACTGACTATACATATTTATATTAAATCACTAATATCATAGTTCCTGCTTGATCAGCAACAAGTAGATCTTCATGGAGGATCTACACAATCCCTACCTATGCCAAAATTGATTAATCAAGTAACATATTAACAACTATTTTATGTGTACATATCTGTACAAAAATTAGGATACTTCAAATTTATTTTACAAGAAAGCAAAACATTATTTTTAAAAATTTCCATATTGTTTTTTAGACTGGACTGACAGTTGAGAATGCAAATACCCCAGTAAAGTTAAAAATGTATTATAATAGCACCTCAAAATGAAAAATCTAATTAAAATGTAAAAATAGAGAAAGGAAAATGGGATAGGGCTTAGAATGTGAGCTCACATTTTTCTCATGTGAGAAATGCTTTTATTGACTGTTTTCTTGAAAATGTGATATCTCATCTATATCTCTAATAAAAATCTCTCTGAACAGCAATTCCACATCTTAGATGTGAATACTCAAAAACTTTAGAAATAAACTATAATTTAGGTTTGCAGCATCTGATCAGTCAGATATATAAGGCTGACTATATTTTGATGCAATACTACTTCAAAACCCAGAAAAAAGAAGAAATTAAAAGTAAAATATCAATAATATACAAGTAATGCACATGTCAGATTTAATATGATGGTTGCAGTGTGAGAATTTCTGGCTCAATAAATCTTTTCTATGCTTCATTATAACTTGAGCCTTTAAAATACTTTTATTTTCTTTTCATAGGTTATAGAAAATCTATTTTATTGTAGTATATCTTCACATATCAAGTAGATAATTTAGGATGTAGTGACTTGTATTTTATTGAATATTTTATTAGTTGCCAAATATATTGAAAAAAGACAATACATATATACACACAAACACTGCTACATACCTGACTATGCATAGATTTTTAACTTTATATAAGGCATGCATATTTTCATAAATGTGAATAAGTTATCTATAGAGTTATTTGTACATTTATTCTAGAATTTAAATGGTTACTCAAGAAATTTATTATCATTGAAAAAGCAAGCTATTAATAGTATAATAACAGAAATATCTTCCCTTACTAATAGATTGCTTTTTCTTAACCTACGTAATGCTTATATAATTAAGACAATGGAGAAAAAAAGCTTTGGAAGATGAATGGAGTTCAGAAAATTGAGTGTATATATCTCTATCTATACATACACTTATATATGGTTTTTAAAATCTGAAATAGGGAATCGTACTTGTCATTTCACATTCACAAAGATCAAGAATATATTTAATTTTTCAGACAAAATATAAAGAAGCTTAGGTATAAACCTGACAAATCAATGCAATGATGCGCAAGTTATAACAAAATAGGACTTCAGCGGGGGAACAAACTCATAAGAGGATTGCAAGGACAGATAGCTCTGTCTTCTAATGAAAAGTCCACCTCCAAGATGATAATAAAAATGACCAAAGCACATTGAAGTAGCAATTATAAGATAACTTCTGTTGCTTAAATATTTTTTGATATTAAATAGGTATATGTATGTATATAAGCTGTAATTATTAAACAATGTATACTGTATTAGAGAATCACATAATACTCCAATAATATGTACAATTTTTATATTTATAAATAGAAAAAAGATTAATTTAAAGAAAATACAGTAAAGTGCAGGCACTAAGTTCATGCTTAAATATTAATGAAAATAATATAATCTCTCTTCAAAGAATTGAGAGTCTATAGATGGGGTTAGGATAAATGCAAAGGCACTAGAACAAACTAAGAATATAACATGTTAAATTAAATGAACAAACTATTCTTATCCTAATAGCTTCTCCTCCACTTTTCCTGTCTAGCTCTTTTGGTTTTATGTCAATTCTTGTATAATGGAGTTCATTGGTGCCTAATGATGTCCCTTCATAATGGTATCTTCTCTTCCTCATCCGCAACATAAGTCACAATCAAAACCCGCACATCTTAAAGCATTCAAAAATTATCATATTTTAAATTATTGTACTGACTTTCCCTCTCACTTGACTTCTGATAGCCCATGCACCCACGAATGAGGAAGGAGGGTCTTATCTGTTTGGTCACTGTTATTTCCTCATTGTCTCATAGTAGCCCATCACTAAACAACTCTTGAGGGAATCAAGACCTTTCAGGAGTGGACCCTATAAGATCTTGCCTCCAATGTATTAGTCATGTCTCCTAAAATCTTTCCAATGCTCTTTTAATATCTGTATTGTACTTCAGAGCTCCATTTGTAAATAAACATTTTGACTCCTGATGTAATAGATTGTTTGAGAAGATCAAACATACTAAATATTATAGCCTTAGTAAGTTTAATTTTCCTGTATAATGTAATTTTTTTCTGGAGTTGGGAGTATAATTTCAAAATATATAGCCAATTATGCCATTTCCAAAGTATTTTAAAATTTCTTTACTCCCTTCAAAGAAATTATAATATTTATATTTTATATAAATTCATCAGAAATTATATATACTTCTATTATACTTTTCTATCCGTAGAAATATGTCACTCATCAGAACAATGCTTGTTTTTACAAATTTAAATTAATAATATTTTTATTTTAAATAATCACTTATAGATAAATATCTATAACTCAAAATATAATATTTTAGTTATTTATAATAAAGCATTTGATTTAATAAGTATGGTACCTCATTATATTTGGCATGCTATTTATATTTGATTTTCTAAGTATAAGATATATATTTGTATTATGAAGAAAAAGTAATGCTTATTCAACTGAGTTATCTGGATTGTAAAGCCACAGGAGATGTACTCTTTTGTGAGGCTCTCTTTGTGTATGTGTGTGCACGTTCATTACATTCTACCCAAAGTTATGTGCATTCAAAATAAGGTAATTAACTCTAAAATCCAATTTAATCCTGAATAAAGTATGATACATATATTTCCAGGAAAGGAGGGATAAATCAAAATACCTAATTTAAATATATAAAAGATAATTTAACCTATATTGAAGATAATAAGAAAATCTAATCATCTTTGCTTGATGCTTCTGAGAAATTGTTATATAAATTGAAAGTCATATGAACAATGTGATTTCTTTCATTCATTCTATTCAATTAAGAAAAATATAAAATACTATGTTAACCTTCAAATTTTTATCAGAAAAAGTGAGCTGTGATATTGATGTACAGAATTACACTTTCAACAATTTTATTTTTTTAATATGGAAGTTTTATGCCCACTAGAACAAGAATATTTTACATTCATACAAATAATATGTACTTATATATGAAAATCCCTTTCTTAACATTGAAGTATTTAGACTTATGGTAATGAATTTATTACAAATTTGTTTGAATATGGAAGTATTACTCAAAGTCAAAGATAAAATGTTTGCTACTTTTTTACTAATCTCCTCACTATATAACATTTACTGCCACAAAATGAAGAAAAAAATAAATAAAAACTTATTCTAGGGAATTGTACACAAGGAAAATAAAGCCATTTCTGAAAAATGACATAAAAAATTTTATACTCTAAAAATGTTTTCCATAAAATTTCATTTTGAATAATTTATGTCAACTTAATATGACTTCAAATATGTTTTGTTCTATAAATATGTTCAAGACCATTAAAATGATCATCATTTATAAGAAAAATAGTTTTATTCTTGTGCTTTTACTTAAAAAATATGTCCAATAGAGCTTAACAATTTTTATTTCCAATTAATTGTAAAAAGAATTTGAAGATTAATTAAAAATTATGTTATTCATAATTACTGAATTAATTTATTATATTAATAGTAGAAAACTCAGACAACATATATATAATCAAATTAAAAAAACAAACAAACAAACAAATCACTATAATTCCAGAACAATACAGTAACTTGGACAAGGTTTTGGTGGGAGGTCTTTCCATATATAATTCTGTGTAAGTGCATATTTTTAACATAATACTTTGATTTTGAAGCTCAGTGTTTTTGTACCTTGCTGTAATTATTTGCAACTCATCCAATCATTCTTTCTTTCTGTTGTGTATAGGGTTCACTTTGGTTTTGAAAGTTAGGTTTAGTTTTCACGGAGTGCAAACTATACGCCAATCACTCTTTTAGGGCCTGAGATGTACCATAAACAAAAGAAGCATTTTCTGTCCTTGGTGAGTTTTTGTAGTAATGAGGAAGATAATTTTTAAAAATCTATGAGATTGAGGGTGATGACATTTCTAAAAATGTGAAGTCAAGTAAAAAGATAAAGTTCAGAAAGCATGGGAACACAGGAACCAAAGAACAAAAGCAAGGTTCTGACTTGAAAATACGCTGTCCATATGCTAAATAGTCAGATGCCTGGTGGGCTAGGAACGTGATGGCAAATTGTCCAGGGGAAAAGAACTTGCTGGCATTTATAGCCCTAGATGAGGTCTTGAATCCTACTATAAATTTGACGGGAATCCATCGATAAGGTTTTGATACATTTTGAATAAAATAAACCTCAAGTGGCTATCCCATCACGTCATTCTCCCTACCCCAAAGAAACTACCCTGGATGTACACAATTACCTCCTTGTGTATCTTCTTTATAACAGAGCTGTCCTGCAGAAGCAGTGAACATCAAATGCTTGATTTTTCTAACAGCTAGAAACAGCCAAAACTTATTTTAAATATGATTTTCTTAGTTAATATGTCAAATACACTATTCAGTATTTTAAATATTAATAAAATATTATACCTTTCTTTTAAAACCAGTGATCATTTTAATATTTAATCAAGTATTTAACAAATTTAGCAGCAACTTTATACACACACACACAAACACTGTACAATATACAATTATTATATATATTAATTCAATTGTCCAGAGAGTCAGGCCTACTTTGTGTTTTACCTGTATGATGTCTATAATAATATGATTCTGTAATTCAAAATAAGCAATTTAAAATGAATTTTTAGAATTTAAAAATACATTACATAGTGAATAAGCATATTCTCTATGAAATTATTTCCAAGGATCTGGCAATATGTATGTACAATAATAACATTCTGAGTTCAAAGCTGATTTTTTACTACATTATGAAAAATATGGTATAATTTTATGTTAATGTAGTTCCCAAAATATTTATTTGAAAAGTGCATGTTAATAGTAAATACATGTTTAAGGACTGGTACATATGTTTTGCTCTTGTCGTTCCAAAGGTACATGCCTGTCTTCCTAGTCCTTTAAAGTCAGACACTAAGCTTTTGACTTCAGACTTATATATCATATTTTAACAATCTCTATTGCTGTATTTCATATACTTATAAGTCACATGTAGCTAGTAACTATGATATTGGACAGCTCCGCTTTATAGTTTTATGGATGTATTTTAAAGTATTTTTTCTTTTTATGTATATTATTGAGCTTGTAAAAGTGCCGATAGAATGACATATTTAAACAACTTGAGAGGCTATACTTTATTTGCAAAGGGCTAGACTGTCGAAACCTTCCTGACTGAGAATATTTCATATGACTCAAATGATGAAAATGTACAAATGATGGAACTTCAGAGGTGCTGGTGATATTTTGCTGAAGTTTGGCATGAGATACTGGGTTTCAAACTCTGGACTCTCATGTTCATTACATAATAAAGTCATTAAACAGAAGAAGCAGGAACCACAGGGCAGCTTCTTCACAGAAGTGTTAGAGGCAGACACAACAGCACCAGTATCCCTGTTTTGAAGGCAGGCAGGACAGCAGGACTATAGAAGCTTCATTGTTGCCTGCAGGTTGCTTTGGGGCACCATGAGCAGCATCTCAGGCTCTGTAATGGCAGCATGGGTGCCTTTAGAGGACCAGTTCTGAGGTCAGGGCCAGCTATGGTCTGTTGGTGCATGCACCAAACCTGGCTGCACAGACTTTGCTTCTGGTTCTTCAAGTGGCTGTTCTTCAGCCACTTAATTTGCTTTATCTCTTCTTTTAAAACAGGTATTTAAAATTCTATATGTTGGTTAAATAAGGATGATATGGAATTAATAACAGGTAATTATTGAAACCCATGAGATATATATATTTAATATGATCACAGCATATGTACTTAAATTACATGAAACAAAAATGAATCCATATAAAAATAAGATGAAATACAATACTTAAAAGTGAACAATAAGCACTAGTAGTGCACAATAAGTGTAGTCTACATTAAGTAGTAATTGATGCTTAGCAATGTAGAAAATTCTTGTTTGATATGGTTTCCAAGTGATACTAGCAAATATTCAAAAAGGTTTAAACCTTAAATAGTGAAATTAATTTTATACTTTTTAAAGAAAATAGACAAAAAGGAGAAAATACTCAATTCTTCAAGGTTAACAAAACTGAATAAAGAAAAATAATAAGTGGGGGCAGAAGGAGATGTTATTATTGACTTTTTCTATTTTTAAACATGGATATAAATACAAATTTTCTAAACTAAGTACTAACTTCTTTCAGTGATAGAGTTCAAAACTGCTTGATGTTACAATCAAGTAATTTATGTCTCACTAGACAACTGGGTTCAAAAGTGTTAACATACTTAATTCTGTATAATTCATTACAATGGTACTTGAAATTTTCTATGTATGTTTATAATTTATTGTTATTCATTTATTTTAATTTATATGGCTTCATAACACATAATTATGTTTTGTTTTTCTCTTCCTTTAAATCACTGTTCTTGTTCCTGGGGTCATCTCTCAATTAAACCATCTAGACCTAAGAATTTCTTGCAAGCTCTGAATTCAAAGGAATGTGAATTTAAAATGTTGTTGTCGGGAGTGGTCCTGATAAGCAGATCCACAGGACAAGAGTCTGGGAAAGCATCAATCAAGGACTGATGGTAGGCACTTCTGTATCCCAACAATTCCATCCCTGAGAACATCACTAATAGTACGAGTGACAAACAAAAGCCTTGCCTTGCATGGCCGTGGCAACAATGTTTCTGGGCATACACCAACTCCAACCTGCTACCATCAGCCTTACTGGAAAATGGTTATCAGATGCAATTTTTTAGATCCACTTCCAGACCCACTGAGTAGAATCTCTGCAGTTTAGGACCCAGCAGTGAGTACTGTAGTAAACCCTTCACATGATACTGGTCCTCTCTAGTGTTTGAGAACCAATAATCCAACAACTGAATTATTCAGGAAACAAAATGGCTGCAAGGACTATAGACTCAGTGGCCTCTGTTAAATGACTCATAAGTTTTAAAGAATGAGAATGACAGGTTCAGGGCAGTTCTCTCTCAATTCTGGGTACAACATAGAATCTAAAGGTCATTTATGGCTGGAAAGACATGGTGACTCTCTAGACCCAAGGGTGTGTATGTGTGTATGTGCATGTATGTGTGTACATTTATATATATATGTGTGTATGTATGTATATACATATATATATATACACATAATATGTGTTCACATATATTACATATATACAAACACACGCACACACACACACATATATATGCACACACAGTCAAATTTATACATACATACATACACACACACACACACACACACACACACACCTGAATGCAAGATTGTCCTAAAACCTCTGGGACAGTACATGCAACCCATCTTCATGGAGGAATGAAATTTGTTTGTTTGTTTGTTTTTTGGTCTAAAATGGTATAAAAATAAACAAAACACCAACAAAAATAAAACCTCCTCTTATGGAGATATTATACAATGTGGGGTGATTTTTCTTCTTAATATGTGTTTCCGTCCCCTAGTTGCTTTCATGACACTAGCAATGGTGATGTTACAGAAGAGTTTCAACTGGGTAAATGGTCATTGCTCTGGGGAGAAACAATCCACCCACTGCATTAATGACAGTTCCTGGCTAATGACAGGTATGGGAGTGGGTCTCAAGGACACTAAAGCAGGATACATGATGCAAGGCTAGAAAGATAAGAGGTCATTGAAATGGCTGCATGACATGGGATTTAAGATCACAGCCAGAATACTGGTGAAAAGTCATAGTACTCTGGTGCAATGTTCTTAGAAGTTTGATAAGTCAATGGACTAAAATAGTGAAGTTGCCCACATAGCCCTGTTACATATGTGGAAGACCAGGAAGCACAGGGATATGGTACCTAAAACCAGAGAAGCTACAAACTAAGGACATTTCCCAAGTGGGATAAGAGGACTTTTAATTTATTATTACAAAAATCAATGTCTTTGTGGGGTGTGGTTGCACAAAACTGTAATCCCAGTAATTCCAGAGGCTGAGATAGGAAGATCTCAATTCTTAGGCCAGCACCACAATTTAGTGAGATTTTGTTTCTAAGTAAAATTAAAAGGACTGGGGAATGTAGCTCTGTGATAGAGTGCCCCTGGATTTTATCTCTAGTACCACACAAACAAAAATATAAAAATAGAAAAGCATTTGTGGGGGTGTGCCAAGATCTTTGAGTAGTTAAGTGAGTAAATCCCTCAGAAGGTCAATTTTGACATTGATAGTCATAGAAATGAGTTTTTCCTTGTTATGGGAATGAGATAATTTTGATTCTTAGATATTGATGCTTAGCCATCAAATGCACTTCAGAAATATTAGTGTAATAGAGAGTAAGGACAGAGGAGCAGCATAAGACTGGGTCAGCAGGGATCTATAGTGATCCATGATGGCTGATAGAGCAAGTGTTTTGGGGACTGACCTAGTTGTTCCCTGATTTTTACAAAGAGAAAATCAAATCCAAGCTGGTCAAATAGAAGGTGTCATAATGGACAATAAATATTGATTGCTCAGTTTCCAGGTCTGAGCAGTTTTTAAGCCCAGAATCCATACATAAGGAGGCTGGGTTTCTTTGAAAATGAACCGGAAACACTGCTATAAATGAGGACAGAAAATATTCTTGCAAGTCTCCCAAAAGTTGTGTGGTTATTTATCAGAGTAATTTATATGATGGTTGCAGGAGGAAATTTTCACAGTTATAGACCAGGATCTGAGATGGCACTGATACCTGGAGGTGGGTAATGGATTTCTTTTTACGCAAGAAGCATATGGGAATCAGGTAACAAATGAAGTCCTGTTCTGCCTTTGCGTTTCAGCAAATAAAATGCCCTCAAGCTCACACTAGTGTCATTTCTCTAATTCCAAAGTAGATAATTGTTAGGTACATTTACTGATTGACCCAAATCTCACATCAGTCCACTTGCCAATGTTTAATAAAACAAGGGAAAATCATGGGTAGTCTCCAGTGATAATGTTCATGCTGTATAAACAAAGATAGAGAACCTGGAGACTCAGTGTCATCACTTTATAAGATAGCATGATTTCCTGCTGTTTTCAAATTTGGACTGTTTTTTCCTAAATGGAGCACAGTGCCTGAAGAAAACTGTGTCTCCAGGACCAAGCACTTCAACATCATGATTTCATGGCATGGAAATAACTCCACCGTCCCTTTTCAAAAGGACCTACAGATATTTATTTAGGCCAATACTTGAAATGAAAAAGACACATAAATTTTTAGAGATTATTATTCATGGGTATCATGTTGGCAGTGATGTGAAACACATCAGATATCACGATGAGCTCCCAATTGCAGGAAACACAGGGGAATATGGAAATGTGGATGCATGGTGGGGTTAGAGTCACAGTGAGTCCATTTTGAGTCTACAAACTGACCAGATAGTTATCTCTCCAGTCTCTAAATTTATAATTGGTTTAAATAATCTCAGTAATAGGAAGAATCTCCTGTTCTTTCTTCATCTTGTAAGGTAAGATTATTATTGTAAAGTCTAAGAGCAAAATTGGACCTGCTTCCTCTGGGGGAAAGATCATTTCACTTTTCTGCATTGTCAGAACTTTCAGATAAAAGAAAAAATTGACAAGCTATAAAGATAGAGAATATGCCATACTTACCAGAAAAATTTGCTCTTCAAGTCCAAGGTATTGTATCTGTAGCCAGGGTCCTATATGTCAAAGGTAATATAAAGCTGAGTCACTTGTTTATATTACGAAGTGCTATAAAAGTAAAGGGTCTATCTCATCTCATTCCAAGAGAGGATTTTTTACATGAAAATGATAATGTTCATCTCACTGACTCAAAAACAAAAGCAAAGTCCCAGGTAAGCTGTCAGAGAGTTCCTGTATAATCTAAGATGCATAATTTTGTGAAGCTTATCTTGCAAATGTGAAGGTTACACCTGTCCTCTTTGGACCACTCAGTGTAATTAGGGTACAGGGCATCTGTGCTGCAGCTGCTGAAATAATACATGTAATCTCTGATTCAGAAACTCCATATTGGCTTTCAGAAAAAATAAATAAATATTTCAAAAGTGTACTAACCTCTAGATAATTCAGTAAGTCTAAAACAATACTGAAACCCAGGGAGAAATGGCAGAAATTAGTACAGCCTCTAAAGATTTGCAGAATCTATGGTTCCATCACATCCCCACTTAATTTACACATCTGTATCTCCACCTTCCCCCCACCTCTCACAAAAAGAAACAGATGGAAATCGAGTAATGACAACTGCAATCTCAACCAGGTAATAGCCCTTCAAGTGCAGCTGCTATACCAGATGCCATATATTTGCTAGAGAAAATTAACATGGCCTCTGGTACATAGTAGGCAGTCATTGATTTGGCAAATTCGTTCTTTTCCATTTTTATCAGAAAAGCAAAACTGAAACAGTTTGTATTTACCTGGAACCGACCTCAGTATTCACTCATGATCTTGCCCAGGGCTGTGTTGTTTCTCCCACCTTCTACACTAAAATCATCCAAAAGAACCAGCTGGATGTCCTGCAAATACTGTCCTTCCCCTGATGAGTGAAAGCCTGAATCACACCACGGGTTTAGCTAGGGCTCCTGGCAGAGTGGCTACTTGAGTTTCATAGGAATCTAGAATAGAATAGGGAGGAAGATAAGAAGAGATGATCCAAACCAGCTCTGGTCCAGAGCCTATCTGCAATAGCAGAAGATGAGACTAGCCCCACTAGCCTTCCTATTTTATATTTCCCTCAGGAAAATAAGCTAGAATCCCAGAGAATTCACACTCAAAAACAATCATATAAAGAAATAGTTCAATGTAGCTAAATGGGTATATCAGTCTCTTGCATTACTAAAATGAACATCTGAGAAAAGTTAACCCTTATAAAGCAAAAGGATGTGTTGGCCTCACCGTTTTGGAGGCTGAGAGTCCAAACGTCAGGGATCAACTGCGAAGGGCCTCACTGCGGATGACAGAGCCAAGGGAGGCACCACCTCTCAGCACAGGAAGCAGAAAGACTGGGTGGGGCGGATCAGAGGGCCTCCCATCAGGCCCCAGCCCTTGGGGGTGCACCCCAGCTCCCCACACACTACCTCTGGAACCATGCTTCCAACCCAGGAACCACTGGGGGACACACTGAGCCTCAGTGAGGAGTAAAGACATGGACTTTGTGATCTTCTACCCAGAGTCTTCCTCGAGAACAAGATACTCACTTATATTTCCTTCAGTTTCCTGGAGCACTGCCCGCCAGCCCACCAAAAAAAAAAAAAAAAAAAAAAAAAAAAAAAAAAAAAAAAACAGCTGTGGGTTATCAGCCCTCTTCTGAATTTGCCTTATCTAAAGGAAACAGGGTTTGTTAAGGAGACAGGTCCTTCTGAGGCAGCCCACAGCCAACAACTTTAGAGGAAGGTGCTGGTTTACCCCTCTCCCCAGTCCAGTGCTCCTCCCAACAGGCCATCCCCACAGGCCATCCCCATCCCCACAGCCCTCTTAGTACTCCCTAGGGACTGTACCACAGATGAATTCTCTTACTTCCCCTTTTCTTCCTTTCCCCACACAAACCTAACCCAAGAAAATCCCCTATTCAAGTCCTTTATGTTCTGCCTGTCGAGGTGGTGACCCATGCCTGTAATCCAGTGACTCAGGAGGCTGAGGCATGGGATTATGAGTTCACAGCCAGCCTCAGCAATTTAGCAAGGCCACAACCAACTCAGAGAGACCCTGTCCCTACTAAAATATAAAAAAGGACTGGGAATGTGGCTCAGTGGTTGACCTCCCCTGGGATCAATCCCTGGTACCAATAATAATAATGATGATGATGATGATGATAATCCTATACATTCTTCTTTCTCCCTCTCATGGTTTGCTGACAGGAGAAGCCAATCTGTAGCAGAAGGTAAGTAAAGGTTGATGTTCCAGACACTTTCACTTCTGACCTAATCAGATAATTAAAATCCTTAGCACAAGAATGCGAATGAACGCATGGTGTGTTTTCCTAATTAACCTCACTAGCATACACTAAGAGTGACAGTGTGACTTCATATATTTCTCTGTGCAAACAATTAGTTCAGCATGAATTTTAAATATTCCACTCTTGAATCACCCTGATGATATGTATGCCAGCCAAGTGAGCAGGCACCATCCTTCCATGTACCTTGTCACACAATCCACAACATGTCAAGCTCATAATATTTAACAAGACAGTTCAATGAAATTATTCACTGTTTTGTTTACAACATGATTTTTAAATAAATATGATTAGAGTAGTATGACCTTTAGAAACAAAAATAACTGTAAATATTCCTATGAAATAATCCAGTGAGTAAAGTTCGATAAACTACTGAGGGTTTTTTTTTCAATTTGATAATTGTTGTCATAAAATTATTTGTCAGTTGAGAAAAAAACTTGACATTTCCCCAGAGGCATTTTCTCTGTTCTGAAAAACCAAAAAAAAAAAAAAAAAAAAAAAAAACAGGAAAGAAATTTATTCCCAGGAGATATAATATCAAATACATATAAACAAATTAATGATAAATTCCAAAATAATAAAGTTACAAATATCTTTCTTTAAACACACTATTTTTACAGAACTACATATTAAATAAAACTATAGTAAAAACAGTATTGCTTATCCTGAATAATTTTACATTCATATAATGTCTACAAAATGTTCACAAAAGACAAAATTATAGTGATAATTTAAAACTTCTCATTTATATTTGAGCTTTGAGTTTGCCTTATTGAAATTAAACCATATCTCTAGATACAGAAGTACACCAGTGAAAGATCAACATTATTTTCTGTCTTTTAATTCTGAGAGGTAATATATGTCAGTTTGTGTGAGAGCAAATTGAATGAACTGTTTATTTTTCAGAAACAGATTCCACGTTGTGAATGTGGTTCTCTGACAATTACCTGCATTTGAAAATAATGTTTTATAACTGTGCAGAAATATGGTTGAAAACTGGAATGTTTTTCCTAGAGGACTTTATTAAAAGAGGCAATAAGTATATTTCTTTGGTATCTCTAGTTAAACAAGCATTTATTTCTACTAACCCAAGAATTTCCAGTAATGTCAAATTAAAGGAATAACAGAAAAAAAATTTAAATAAGCATGAGCTCTGAAAGAGAGGGCAAGGGGATAATGTGAGACAACTGAGGTAAACAACTTCAGGTTAATAAATGAGCTACAGCCTGTGCCTTTGCTGACCAGCTACAGACCGTCGGCAGTGACCAACTTCAGTTGAGGGTCATGTTCCCGCCTGGTAAGGCTTCCTTCTCAAGTCTGCAGGGTTAGTGCTGCTTTCAGATTCTGAGATGACTCCGGGGCAGAATGACCCTCAAAATCCAGGAACAGAAGCCACGAGTTAGAATTTTCTGTTCCAGCTCAGTAGTGCATACCTCAGGGATAATAACACATTGTGACAAAAACAGTTGTGATGGTAGCATTGCCTCAGCAGTGACCACCACTCAAAACCTTCAATTTGTCCTTCTTCCTGCTTTTCTCATTTGACTCTTTCCTCAAATCCTGCTTTATGGGTTTATGCTACAAAATAACTAACTAAAGCCAGGTACCTTTCTCCTTCTCTGACACCAGAGGAGATACTGTACAGAAGAAAGAAGTCAGACTCTCAAGTCAGGGTTCCAGAAGTGGATTACTCCCTAGTCAGGGGAATAGAAGAACTATACCTCTGCAGTGATCTAGGGAGATATGGTGACCTTCAGAAGGCTGTGACACCAACTGTGTTAGGTGGGAGATAGGGCAAGGGGAAGATACCAACCTTGAGGGAGTTCAGCCCCACCCAGGGGATTGGCCCACACTTTACCTGAAGTTCCTTCCTAAGAGGGAAACTGGGCCATCTTGAGGGTAAAGTGAGGAAGCTAGATGACCACAAGGGGGACTCAAGACCATGAAGGGAAAGCCCCCAGTCTTGGACATAGCCAATAGCCAAGGGACTAACCTGATGTTAAGTTGTTGTTATATAATATATCATTAGCATTGCAGTCTGCTCCCCATCCTGTGCAGTTTCTAGAACAAAAAGAAACTTATGCATGGGTAGTAGAAAAGAAATTATGTAAAATTTAGCTGTCAATCAAGGGAGCAATCAACCTTAGATCCACTCAGGGGAGAAGGGGAAAAACTAGAATAACCCAATAAAAGCAAGCTCCACTGTGTAGACAGGACCTTGAGCTACTCGGCAGCTTGGCCCACTTTGCTCTCCCAGAGTGCTACTTTGACTTTTACTAAACCCAGCCTATCAACACCTTGAGTCTTACTTGATTCTTTGCTCTGGTCGCCAAGAACCAAGAGAAGGAACCCCTGGGGATCCCCGCCCTTAGGCCACTAACAACTCTAACCTATGGTGAATTGCGAATAAATAGAGGAAAAAGTGAAATAGGATTTTTTAATACTCTAATATAATATAGTTGAACTGTGATTTAAGGATTTGGGACTTGATTAGCTTTTTGATTAACTGTAGAAGTTTTGAAAAAAAGTTAGATAACCTAATCTATCTCCTATTATTATTTAATCAACTTCCTGGATGCCATAAAAACAAGAAGTCCTTTAAAGGGGAAACATTGAAAGATGCTCTCAGGTCCCACAGTGGTAGGAAAGACTGGGTTGACAATCTATGCATCAATATGCTTAATATATCTTTAAATTCATTGCCAGCTGCATTGAAATCTCAGTAGGCTTTTATGTATTCTTCACCCTAAAGTATATACAAAAATGTAGTGAAGTTCAGTGGCCAAAGCAACCAGAATAAAACTAATACACTTAACAATATATTGTGGTACTTAAAAATTATGTGAGGGAACACACATGTTAATCAGCTAGATTTACTCATTATACAATGGACGTATACTTCAAAATATTATGTTATACATGATAAATACCTTCAATTCTATCCTTCAATTTAAAAAAAAAATCAACAGACTATACTAGGAACATTCTTTCAATTGAGTTCAAGACTTATTTGAAAGCTCCATTAATCTAACTTACTTCTTAAAATAATCCTGAGGGGGCTTCATTGTGTGTATCATGCTCAGGGTTTCAGTCTAGTATCTCCTCACCTAAAGCAGGTCCAATACAGTAAATAAGAGTCCATAGGTGAAAGTGCTCTCCTCCAATGGGATCCAGGGCTAAAAACATATGACTCAATACACCATTGGTAAGTAATCATGACTTTCAACTGATCTAGGTTCTTTATAACCAGTTCTCTATTTTCTTTGATTTTATCTATTTAGCAAAAGTAGATTACCTATATACCTTGGGATACTAGATTTCTTAAGCATTCATTTCTCATTTTTATGAGCCTTTTGTCTCTTACTCCCATGATTTAACATGGTAGTTTTGACAATTCAAATTCAATCTGTGTAAGCGACTTCATTTTTTAAGTTTCCAAGTTCAACTCAGCAGTGTGTTAACATTGTACCATGAGGACCTTGCTAGGGTGTTCTTTCTGCTTTTAGATGTCCCTGTATCCACATGGATAAGTTATCACCTTTTCAACTTCATAGATCATTCCCTTTGTTCTGTACCCTCAGGTTACTTTTTTTTTTCATATGTACTGTACTATTTTCTGCTGATAAGTAATAATAGGTCATCAGAATTTATGATCTAGGAACTTGTACTCTCAAAGATGGATTTTTCTCTAATTATTCTTTTGGCAGCCAAAGTGAAACATGTATGGATTCTGAAGGGGCTGAGGCTTTTGTAAGACAGAGGCTCCTCATAGGAAGGGATGGGGATGCAGATTATAACTTATGAAATGATTAGACATTACTTCAGGCCCAAAGAGTCTTAGGGAATTTGAAGTTTCAAGGTTTTTGAACATGTTGAATTAGATATTCCTGACTAAGGTCAAAGGGTATTTATTGGTCCTTCCCAACTATGTCCTCTCTCAGAATCAAGAATCAACATTCTCTAAATCTCTGCTTTTCTTATAATTAAGTTCCAGGTCTGATCCTCAGCCTTTTCTGCCTTCTAGTTCCAATAGAAAAGAGTCTTCTCATATGCAAAGAAAAAATCTTTAGTTCAGACTCTGCCTTAAATTGGCCATTAATCATCTCCATTCTGTCATTATCATCCTCAAATGCATCTATATCACTCAGTTGAAGACATCTTATTGCATTGCCTTGTAACTGCTTCAACCCTGAACCCCTCATATGTCTGAGTTTTGCATCAGAGCATTTTACATTTTCCTCTATTGTTATTTAATCCTAGTTCACCACTAGCAGTAAGCACAATATCCCCATTACTTCAAAACGGGGTGATGGTAATCTTTCTCATATCAACAATGATATTCTCACTTCCATCTCAGTGTTAGGGATCCAGCAACAAAACCCCATTTGGTGTTTACTCCATGAACTGCCTCATGCATCAACTTTCTCAGGTCATTTTTTCCAGGTTTCGAAAATGGAGAGGTGAATGAAGAAAACCTGTTAGGGAGTGTTTTGGGGACTATCACCTGTAATTCCCCAATTCAAAGCATCATGATACTTAACCCTAAACTATTAAATCTACTCTGGTAAGCCAACTTCTTACTGATATGTAGAATCTGCTGGTTTCTGTGATCTGGCCACCTACCGATGGTGTAGCTAACAAGATTTTTGAATGTTAAAAGTCAGCTTTCACTGGCTTCAAAAGACAAACAACACAGTAAATATATGAAGAAGGCAGGTTTGGGCACAGGAGAATGTGAAATATAATTCAGTTATGAGACATGGCTTTGAGGATGTCCAGAGAGTTCTCAAACTGGGTTAACCTTCAGAGATGTCTTGAGTTGAGGCAAAGGGGGCAGAGAAGGCATCTCCCATCAGCTGAGACCATTTCCTGGGGAGGGATTTAGCAATGAGTTTTCATGAACTGGGATGCTGAGGGTTTCCATCTGATAGTAATATCCTTGGATTTATCATTTGGATTTATCATTTGCTGCTGCTGTTTAGGAGAAAGGAGAGCAGAGAAGGAGTTGTATAATTCTTATGTGGTAATCTGTTAGTGATTTGTGAAACCACATATAAGTGCGTTGAAAGTTGATGGACATAGGGAACATAGCACACCACATAACAAAGATCTATATAGAGATACTAGAGATTGCAATCATAGGAGTAGCCTTTTTTTTTTTTTCTATGTTGTGTCTTCTTGGAAAATCAGAGTGCACATCTGGCCTTTAAGTTTACTTCAGGAAGAGCCTGGTTCTTTCCACCACATCGTCACCTGAAAGACACAGCAAATGCACAGTCAAAATCAAAGGTGAGACTTTGGACCCTTCCGCACTTATTCCCAGAAGGATTGTCAACACTTCCAAGAAAAAATGATTACAATTACCTCAAAAGAAAAGCAAAAAATTGAATTACACAGGAAACTCAACAAATGTTTCCTGTCAAGGACCAGATAGTAATATTTTAACTTTGTGGGATTTATGGTCACAACCACTTAACTCTGCTTTTATAGAACTTATGCCATCATAGATAATAAATAAATGGTTATGAATTTGTTCCAATAGCATTTTATTTACCAAGATATGCAGACCCCCACCCCCACCCACATCCCTCGCTGACTGCTGACATCAACTTTCAGAAGAGGGATATTTAAATGAAGTATTAAACCAAAGATTAAGCCTACTAAAATAAGCAAAGAAAATATTACATAACATAATAAAAAGATATAGCAATAAAGCAAGTAGTTATATTTCTTATTACAATAATCAAAAGAACATGAAATAATGCATAAGAAGTACAAAGAATATAGCTAAAGAATGGATTGTCAAATTGAAATATCAAGTTATGAGTTTCCACTAGAATAAAGATAGGAAAGACATTGAAATAAATAACACACCAGTTTAAACATGAAGAATGAAAATATATGTGCCAAAATTCAGATCAAATAAGTATAGTCCTTCAGGTCAGCCTCTGCTCCAAAAAAAATTTTTGTAGTTATTTTTCCAACAGTACTCATTTCAGGAAGTAATAAACATTTAATATTCACTGCTATAATTCTTATTTGAAAATACTTTTCAAATTTAGTATCAATACCCCTGAAGCAACTAAGAATGTTTTAAAAGACTACAAAGCTAAATCCAACAAAATATTCACAAGATCTATATTAGAAAATCTACAAAACCAATAAAAGAATTTAAAGAAGAACTGAAGTAATGAAGAGATAAGTTCATGAAAAAGAAAATTAACATTGTCAAGATGCTTTTCTTCACAAATCGATATATTAAATCATTGCGATCCAAATCAAATACCAGAAGTGTTATTTGGGGGATATTAGCAAGTTAGTTCTAAACTTTATATTAGAAAAAAAAAGACCCAGAATAGCCAACACAATGTTGAAGAAGAATAAAGTTTTGTTGGCACTACCTGATTTGAAGACATGAGAAAGTCTAGAAGACAGTTAATTTGGCAACAACTTTTTAGATACAATACTAAATGCATTATCCCTGAAATGATTGATAAGTTGTACTTGAAAAGTAAAAACTTATCCTCTGCAAAGGACAATACCAAAAAAAAAAAAAAAAAAAAATGAGAAGAAAAGCCACAGACTAGGAGAGAATATTTGCAATAGACAAAATAATTGGTATCCAAAATATCCAAATTCTTATAACTCAGAAATAACAACGCAAACAAGCTGATCTAAAATGGGTCTGAAAATTCCTACAGACAATCAATGGAAAAGATATAGCCAAGTGTGATTGTGTGTGTAATTTCAGCTACTGGGGAGTTTGCAGGGTGAGGATTGTGAATTGGGCCAGCGTGAACCAGATAGATCCCCCTCTTCAGAAACAAATAAGCAAAAACTGAAGAAGAAATGTAGATGTTATATAAATAAATATATGTAAAGCTGCTACATCTCCATGTCAAACGCCATGAGGGAACTGAAACTAAACCAACTACACAGGCATTAGAATTACCAAATCCCAGGATGTTGACCGCATCAAATGCTGGTGAGGAGAGGAACAAAAGCAACTCTAAATCTTTGCTGATGGAGATGCAAAAATTGTATGGTCACACTGGAAGACAGTTTGGCTATTTCTTACAAAACTAAACCTACTCTTACTGTATAATCCAGAAATCATGCTCCTTAGTGTTTACACAAAGGAGTTGAAACCTCATGCCTACTCAGCAGCCTGCATATGAATAAATATACAAGCAACTAAGAAATATTACAGCAAAGGAATAGATAAATAAATTATGGCACATTTTTATAATGAACTATTGAATAGTATTCAATACTTAAAAGAAAGGGGCAAGCTGGGCTCAGGTAGCTCAGTGGTAGGGTGCTTGTCTACCACTTTGGACTTGGGAGGGCTCTGGGCTCCATTTCTGGCACTGTATAAAAAAATTTTTAAAAAGTCCTATATCAAGCCATGAAAAGACATGCAGAAACCTTAAAACCTTAAATGCATGTTATAAAGTGAAATAAATGAATATGAAAATGTTACATACTGTATGATTCCAAATATAATGACTTTTGCAAAACGTAAAACAGGAGATTATAAAAAAGATCAGTAGTTTGCATGGGTTACAGAGGAGGGGGCAATGAATGAACAGTCTGCAAATGATTTTTAAGGCAGTGATACTACTTTGCATGATAATATACTGGCAAATGGATACATTTCACCACACATTTGCCCAAATCCATAGACTGAACAACTTGGAGTGACTTTTAATAGAAAATGGACTTTAGGTGATAATGACATATCAGAAGAGGTTCCTCTTTTATAGGAAAGGTACTTCTCTTGTGGCAGATATAGATAATGAGAGAGACCATGCAGGTATTGTCAGGAAATATATGGGAAAACTATGAAACACTTTGCTCAATTTTTTAGTGAACCTAAATTCACTCCAAAAGTCTATTAAAAAAATAAGATTACAAAACAATTCTTTAATTTTCCCTAACTCACAAATCTGAAATATCTAAAATATAGCAGTAAATAAAGCAATATCCTGAAAATCCAGGAATAGCCTTAGGGTTTTATGCCCTGTATACTCTCACAGGACCTGGCACTCAGAAGGTCCCTATGCTTGGTTTCATGCGATGTTGTTTTAGGATTCTTCATTTTTGAAGAAGGAAATCTTTATTTTGATCTTTCTCTGAGCCTGCAAATTGTATAGCCAGGCTGTGTCTACAAGTCTACAAGTCAAAGTATTGGTCAGAGGTGTTCAATGTCATCAGTATTTTTAGTTAAATGTCCACCTGGCCATGTTGACAACTCCTGTGTTACTTCTCAAGAAGAATTTGATCCTAGCTAAATGTGATATATGACTTCACTTTCACTCAAGAAGATATGATGATCTATTCCAATGCTATTAGATATTCTTATATTACATAGTTTTTACATTCATTCATTTTACATGAATGAAGATGTTGTATTATATATATCTACTAATGTTTATTTTAAAAATCAGTATTTTATTAAACAACATAAATACTATTATTTAATTTCCTAAAGTATTGCAATTAAAAATTCTGGAGGGAATAGAAACTATTTTTCCTATAAAGTTGAATTGTTAAGTTAAATGATTAGAAAGATTCTTTACCTAATATCAATATAACCTCCTTTGTCTGAACATTGAATGTTGCTAATTATTTTATTGAGTGATAAAAATATATGTGGATGAGTTATGCTTAGCAAAAGGGCATTTGACTGGTAATTACTTCCAAATAGAAATACTCAGCTTATAGAAAATTAAAATTTCAATAAAAATACACTTGATTTTATGCATTCTATTTCAGAGCATAAAAAACTTATTAACTTAGCTAATTCTGTATTTTAACACATTGAATTTGCCATTCTTTGAATTATTTGTTTTCTTTTATTGCTTCTTTTTTTGCTTCATTTTAAGAAAACATTCATATCTCATTTATAAACATATACTAGAAAAACAGCCCTACTACCTCATTCAAAATTTAGTTTCATCTGTGGTCCCTCTTATTGTTTCACATTGATGAAAAATATTAAATGAGCATCTTATTGAATATACTTCTTGCTGTATCCTGAACAATTCTTAAAAAATATATTATTGAGAGTTAAGAGAACACACTAGATTAAAAATCTGAAGTTTGTGGCTATTTAAATGTGTTTCTGTATAGAATTTTATGTAAGTTGAAACAACATGTTTCACCAAAGGTGTTAGAAAGTATCAATATCATTCTATGAATTTGATAGATTAATTTTATTTTTATCTAAATTAGCATATAAAAATAACTTCTCAAAGCTATAAAGATATTTTAATTTTCTTAATTAGTACATAGAGTTAGGTGGAAACCTTTCCCAAATGTGATTTGTCCACTTTCGTTTTGATAATTTTGTAGTGATTTTTTTTTTTTTTTTTTTTTACTGAGAAACAAAGAGATCCTGATCTAAGGCACTACAAATTACACTAGAGGAAAGAGATATATACTAAAGAGCAGTTTTTGAGGTTGAATCAATTCAGTTTATTGACAGACTAATGTGAAGTAGAAGGAAAGCTCTTGCTTGTGCACGTTTAAAAGACCCGTTGATTGTCCCTCCCCACCAACCCAAGAGGACAGAGCTCATGTAATAAAGATCAATGGTAATTAGTACTTGGTCTATGCAAGTTCAGTTCAAGAAGCTTTTGAGAGACATCATGGTAAGCCTACACTAGCCTATACAGCACCAGCATGCAGTGAAAATGCCAAGGAAGGAGAATCTGCTGTTTGTGCGCTGGACAGGACTAGGGAAGACTGCAGATCATGCCAATATCACAAGGATGAAACAAAGTACCTTGGAATGAGCCCATCTCCAGGAGGGAGAAAAGGAGATAAGCATCTGCAATGGAAGGAAAGACTTAGAGGAGGTGTCCTCAGCAGTGCTGGAAAGAGGTGAGAGGATTTAAGTGCTGTCAAGTGTACAATGAAATATTCAGCATGAAGGAAGTGGCCTGTGTCCCCTCAATGTGAACAAACTTTAATCATCAAAAATAAGATGGCACTGGGCCCCAGAACTTGAATGCAAAGTATGAATGTCGAAATGCAAATTGAATGATATGCTTTTTAGATTCAAGTTTAGAGAAATATTTAGGGACAACTGTATTTTGTTAAAAGCTGCCTGAGAGTATCCATAGCTCCAAATAGTGCTCAAGATGGACACAGAGCTTGTCAATGGAGGTGAGTGATCAGCACACTCAAAGCATTGAGTCACTGAGAAATCAAAGTCATGGTAACCAGGGCATAGTGGATGAGTTCATTAAGTTCATTCAAGAGGTAAGGGATCATTTTTCAAGAAATACAAAGGAAGAGATAAGAGAAAGTACCAGCAAACTTGAGAACAGTGGCAGGCATTAAAACGTTCAGGAAGAAACACTGTTTTTTTTTGTTTGTTTTAGGAAGTAGCAGAAATTCCACAGGTGGATAACTGAAGAAGACAGAAGTTGAGTTGACATTTTGACAGATTATTTATAGATATGAATTTGATATTGGTAGAAATAAAAGAGAGAGTTCTGCCACTCACCATTCTTTTGATAATGCTATTTATCAAAATAACCTCAGTGGTTATTGTCTCTTCTTGGCTCATATTCACTCATACCCAATTACAATGCATTGACTCAAGCAGGGCAGAATCTATCCCCACTGCATGGAGTCATGAGAAGGACAGAGAGGAAAGAACTGTGAATAAAATATAGTACCCACCTGTGTCACTCAGCTTTCTATAACTATAACACATACCTGAGATGAGCAGATTATACAGAGAACAGGTTTATTTTGGCTCAATTTTGGAGGTTCCAGTTGATGGTCAGGGGAATCTATTGCTTTTAGCACTCCAGTAAGGGGACAGCATAAATGGCAACAGGTGGCAAAGCCAACACCAATGGCTGAGACCTGAAACAGAAAAATGAAAGGACAGAGTCCCACCACCTCAAGGGGACAGCCTCAAGCACTTAAAACTGCTCATTAGGCCCAACCTCTTAATTTTTCCACCACTTTTTAATATCCACACTCTACGGAACAAAACATCAGCACATGAGCCTTCAGGTGATATTTAACATCTAAACTACAGTGTTACAACATATTCACTAGATTTTGGTTTTGCTACCAATTATTGTTTCCATTCTGAAAGAAAAACAATTTTTCTGTCTTCCCATGAAATCCAAGTGTGTCAGCCAATCAGGCTCAAATTCCAGGATCTACTCTCTACAATAAACATGGTACTACTTCACTTAATCTGAAAATTAATGGAATAATGTTACCCATTCCATATGTTCATCCCCACAAAGTGGTAAGACAAAATCAGCACAGTGCCAATATGTTTTTTTTTTTTTTTTTAACTTAGAAATAAGAAGCAGTACAGGGACTTCAAGAATTAGGGATATGACTGGGGCACAACATATAAGGACATGCCACTTTAACTCAAAAAAAAAATTAATACAAAAGTATGCGGTGAACAACATGTTAGAATTTCAATGGATGTCAGAAGTACTAACAGGGCCATATGGAGCTATATTATCACCTGAGGTAAAGGATAATTCATTAATACTGGTCCTGACTTTGTGTGAAGTTTTAATATTTTAATATTTCAATAATTAGATAGTTTTTCACATATTTGACATTTGATAGTTTTGATAGTTTTGCATTTATTTGGATTTTTAGAAATATTAATTATACTGTAATTTATTTAAGTTACTGAGACTTTTTTACCCCATGCAGGAACTTATCATTCTCAGCCATAGCAGAAGAAGAGGTAGCAATTATTAATCTTCAAGTTGAGGTGCATGAAGCAGGTACTTCTGGAAGGTATATGAGGTCCCTGTTTTCTGAGGAAACACATTACTTTTTTTTTAAGAGAGAGAGAGAGAGAGAGAGAGAGAGAGAGAGAGAGTTTTTTTTCAATATTTATTTTTTAGTTTTCGGCAGACACAACATTCTTTGTATGTGGTGCTGAGGATCGAACCCGGGCCTCACGCATGCCAGGCGAGCGCACTACAGCTTGAGCTACATCCCCAGCCCCAAGAAACACATTACTTTAAGTATATGCCTGTCAACTTTCTTTTCAGACCACTGTACTCTGCTCTAAGCTCTAACTTCTGAGAAAGTTTCCCATGTTTTCTCATCCTTGGCCCCACAGTGTAGAAGACTTTGGAGAAAGATTTGTACTCATGATGGTAGGTAAGTAGCAATTTTAGTCTGCTTCTTAAAAGAAAACTGAGAACCTATAGATCCTTTTACATCTTGGTTAGTCTAGCCTCTTTACACCAGGTTGTAATAATTTTTGACATTATTATTTCTTCAAAAAATTATTCATTCAATTTTGTAAATTATATTTGCCCACTCCACTATAGCTAAAATTCAAGTATTACCAGTTTATTCGAATTCCATGAGGCTACACTGTTGTTCTCTCATTCAGAAACATTTTGGAATGATTTCTTTTCCTATTAATTTAGTTGGAAATTTTATCAGATGGTTTAACTGTCACAGTAATGATCTGATCTTTGTCCTAAGGATGTGTCTTAATGGTCAGGGCACTGATATATATGGAAATACTTCTACCTCCCAACCCTGCACTTTTAGGAATTCCTGGGACCTCTATGTGCTCCTCAATTCTGCTTGTAAACTAGTCAGTCTCATTATTGACTGAATGTATCTGATTATCTCACTACTTTACCAAACAAAGCTGACAAAAACCAGTTTACACTGCCAACATTTATCTGGAAACACCACAGGTTTAGTATGTGAATTTTGTTCTTCAGGTTATAACAAGCTAAAGTTTTAGTAAATATCTCACCAGAAAATGATGCATAATGGGAAAACTTCCAAAATTCCAATGGATTACAAACATACATTTCTTGGTCAAATGTCTATGGTATTTTTGAATTTCCCTGGCTCATTTTATCTTGATTCATGGTCAGGTGCAAGTTGGTTTTAGTTTTTCTTCTTCTATTCATCTGGAACCAAATGCATCCAAAGCATTATAAGTAGACTGAATTCCCAGATGAGGCAATGGCAGACAATGAAACCAACAAAGAAATTAAAAGCATGAAACTACATTTAAACCTTTTGTTTATGTTGTATATACTTAAATTCCAGTTTAAGTGTACTCCTTATATGGGTCAGGATGCCTACTCTAGCCACAGGGAAGCTAAACAAGAAAGAGGAACTGTGATGAGCAAATTCATACAAAACATGATAATGTGATGAGCATTTCTAATAAGGAACCAGTCAGTGATAAGTCCAGAAATTAGTGCATTGTGTAATAAAATCAAGTGATATTGAAAATTATGTAGCATAGCAGCAGTAGTAGCTGTAGTAGCACTAATGATAAAAACATCAGTCACTGAGTGCTCATGATATGCTTGGAGAGGTTCTACATTCTTTCTATTTAATGGCACATCAAATACTCACAACTGCACCTTAAAGTACTCCTATTATAAAATACATCTTATATTTGAGCCAAGTAAAATTAAGTAACCTCCAAAAGCTCAAAATAGAAGAATACAGTAGAACATAAATTTCAACTCAAGAATAATTCAGATTCTAAATAATACCACTGTACTTTCAAATATCAAGGTTTGTTTACTGTGATGTTCTCTAGTAAATTCACTCAAGTGAATGTTGAAATAAGGCATTTTGTATGATTGATTCAGGATTGCAGATTTATTAAATGCATTCCATAGAAGAAACAAAACATTTGTGCTAAAGGTTAAAAATGGTTTAATTATTGTGACTGAAAATAAGGTTCAAGTAGAATAGGAAAATATTAGTCCAGTGGAATTCCTATAAAACAGAAAAAAAGTATATATCAGTAAAGTCAAGTAGCCAATAGGCCGATTAGATGGAAGGCTCCAGATGCTGGGGAAATCATACTGCATCTTCATCATAATGTCAGCAATGCCTCCTTCCTTTGCAAAGGAAGGTATTGTAATTTGAAGTATGAATAAATAAATTATCTTAGAAATTATCTTAGGATAAGATAGGAATTATCTACATGAATGTTGATTCCCAGGAATCTTCATGAACAGGGCAATGCTTCTCTCTACTCATCCTTTTGGTTTGGATCCATTTGCTTAAGAGACTGCTTTTCTCACTATTTCCCAAAATGCTCTGATTGCATTTTTCTCCTAAGAGTCCCTGTTATAGTTTGGATGTAAGGTGTCCCCAAAAAGCTCACATGTGAGACAATACAAAATTCAGAGGAGAAATGATTGGGTTGTGAGAGTCTTAATACAATCAGTAAATTAATTCCCTGATAGGGATTAATTGGTAACTGAAAGCAAGTAGGGTATGGCTAGAGGAGTTGGGCACTGGAGACATGGCTTTGGGGTAAATATTTTGTACCTGGCAAGTGGAGTCTCTCTACTTCCTGATCACTCAGTGAGCTACTTTCCTCTGCCATACTCTGCTGCCATGATGTTCAGCCTCACCTGGAGCACTGAGGCACGGCACCAGAAATTCTATGGACCGAGACCTCTGAAACCATTAGCCCTCAAATAAACTTCCTCCTCTACAATTGTTCTGGTTGCTTATTTTAGTCACTGTGGCACAAAAAAAAAAAAAAAAAAACTGACTAAAACAGAAATGGGTACCAAAAAAGTGGTATCATTGCTGTGACTAACCTAACCATAAGTTTCAGAAGCTTTTTGAGCATTTTGGAATTGGTGGGAGGAATTGTGAGATGCTTAGCAGTGCACGATGGCACTGCTTTAGATTGTTGCAAGAAAAATTAATGGCAGATTCTATTGAGAGCCAATAGGAACATGGACAAGGAAGACAGTCCTCGAGGCTTTAGAGGAAAAGCAGAACACTATTGGTAATTTGACTAGAGGACATTCATGTTATGTTCTGACTGAGAAGGTGTCTGCATTTTGCCTATGTCCTGAGACTTTCTGTGAAGCTGATTTTAAAAGCAATGGACTTATTAATCCAGTGGAAGAAATACATAGGCAGCCTATTCTTCAGTTAATGGTGTGTCTATTGTTGTCAGCCTGTAGCCAAGTTTATTGTGGTATTCACAAGCAGAAAGCAGAGCAGAAAGATTTGAGAAAATTGAACTTGAAAGGTGAGAGTAAAACTGGGACTAATGAAGTCGCAGTTGTTAAAGACATTATAGCCGCTAAAGAAATGCTAAAGACTTTGCCCAGAACAATGGCTTGAGGGCATCTCAGGAATTGGTAAGAGCATATCCATCTCAAACTGAAGAAAGTAAAAGTAAAAATTCTCTTGAGGGGAGAGCAGTGGGCCACCCTTCTTGCATTAGGGGTACTGGGAAGTTTTTCAACACGCTGAGCTACCCAGGGACACAGAGGCTTCAGCACCCAGGGTCCCTTGAGGCTTGGTTTCTGTTCTAGTTGGCAGCAGACCTTGGGTCCACCATGTGGCGCTGGTTCTGCAGGGAGGCAGGATGCTGGAATTATGGGGTCATGAAGGCTTCCACCAAGAATTCAAAGAAAGGCCTGGGAGGTCAGGCCAAGTGCAGCAGGATCAGAGTCCTTGCATGTAGCCCTGAGAGGGCAAAGTGTGGAGATGTGAGAAGGAAGTCAAAGCTACAGTGGACACCTCTGAAATTAAGAATGCCAATAGCATGGGAGATTGTCCTAGAAAGGGGGCCAGAATCAAGCAGAGATAAGGCAAGGGAAAGGTCACTTGGGCTGTAACAAACAATCCCACAGGGGCAGAGCTACACAAGCTTTTTGGACAGAATATCACCATGCCTTATGCACATGGAGTAAAAGGGCTTATTTGCCCAGCTACATTTTGGTCTAGCTTTGGTCCTAGCCCACCTTTCTACGCCCCTATTTTTGTGAATGATAACGTTCATTCTGTGCCTTTATATATCGGATACTTGTAAAACGCTTTTGATTTCTACATTCATTCACAATGTGAGTTTGCCTTGATTCTCAAAGGAGACTTTAAACTTGAACTTTTGGAAACCTGGAACTGTTGAGAGTATGGGAACTCTTGGAAATGGATAAGATGCACTTTACATTGTGAGATGATGTGAACTTCTAGGGGCAGGGGAGGTTTGTTATGGTTTGGATGTGAAGTGTTCCTAAAAAGCTTATGCTTGAGACAATACAAGAAGGTTCAGAGAAGAAATTATTGGGTTGTAAGAGTCTTAACACAATCAGTAAATTAATCCCCTGATAGGGATGAACTGAGTGGTAACTGAAGGCTGGTAGGGTATGGCTGGAGGAGGTGGGCATTGGGTACATGGCTTTGGGGTATATATTTTGTACCTGGAAAGTGGAGACCTCTTTCTGCTTCCTGATCATTCTGTGAGCTACTTCCCTCTGCCACACTTCTGCCATGGTGTTCAGTCTCTTCTGGAGCCCTGAGCATTGTACCAGAACTTCTATGGTCAGAGACCTCTGAAACCATGAGCCCTCAAATAAACTTTTCCAGCACTATAATTGTTCTGCTAGTTGTTTTAGTCATAGTGGTAAAAAAGCTGAATAAAACAGTCCCCGTAAGCCAAAATACAGGAAACAATATATATGTATATGAAATCTTAACTTAGAGTTAGGTGTCTAGCCCTGCTATAAGCAGCCATGATTCTACAGACAGATTGAAACTCTGTGTACTAAATTACCTATTCATCAATACCTGTGGGACAGCTGGTACACTTAAAAAGAACATTGAACATCACACAATTAACTTTCTTTTTTAAAATTTAAAGTCTTTTTTAAAATATTTTTTTAGTTATACATGGACAAAATATCTTTATTTTGTTAATTTATTTTTATCTGGTGCCGAGGATTGAACCCAGTGCCTCACATGTGCAAGGCAAGTGCTTTACCACTGAGCCACAACCCAAACCCTTAAATGTATTTTTTATTTATTTCTCTTAAAAGTTCATTTATGGTAGCAGGTACACAGTTTAGATGGTAAGCTTTAGTCATATTCAATTATCAGGAGACCTCAATGTGTGACATATTTCTGTGTTCCTACTTCCTAAATTGTCAGCTATCTTTAACCAATTCCAAAACTCAAGATTTCAGTAGATTTGTATTTCCCGTATGAAAAAACAAAAGTTCCCCTCCACTCCCACGCCTGCACATGTGTTGGCATGTAAGCACACTCATGCACGTGCACACACACATGAAAATTCATTTCCATTATTTAGACTTCACGGCACTGGAAATCTATTCACATTTTGCTCTTAGCATCAGTACTTGAAAGAACGAAGATGTAATTGTGTACTTAAATAAAATTCATTGCAAGAAAAATTGGATCCTTGGAGAATATTTTGCTATTTAAACTCTTGTTATTAGAAGGAACTAATTGCACCCAAAGATAATTTCAACTCATTGATTTTTCAAAATTTATTTACCACTCAAGTTTGGACAATTAGATCTCAAAATAGACTTGAAAAGAGGGTTTTAAGTTCAAAATGTCACTCTAGTTAGTAATTATCCTTTTGCAAAATTCTATATGTATAGATTAGAGGAAGGTAAGAACTAGTTTAAAAACTCACTTTATTAGCCTTTCTAAAACTGCTGTTATGTACAATATGAATTAAACAGGAATCCTTGAAACTTTGTCACTAAAAGTTTTAAAACTGAAATTTCTCTTCTGGCAGAAATGTCCCCTTGGGTATCTATCCCGCAAATTTATTTACTTCATTTTATGCCATATAAATCTACCAGTTTGCAATGTCACTTTTATGGTGTGTTTTTTAGAGACATGCAAGATGAATGAGTAAACAGGGGTAGTATCTGTCAAATGTTTAATTATCAGGCTCATTTGGTCCATATGGTTGGTTAAACCACTTTCCTTTCCTGGTTGTTGATGTTTTTCCCTAATTGTGTATTTATTTAGAAATAGTGTGCATCTCAGACAAGAGCACTCATAGAATTGTCACCCCTCTGGATTCTCAGAGCCATCTTTTTTGGAAGCCATTGCTATTCCATTTCTTTCTCTATTCACAGTCCATGAAAGCAATATTCTATGCAACAGTGCTAATTCTAAAGCAGTCAGAGAGCCAGTTAAATGAATTTTGTAAACTGGGTTGTCATCCTTCCTAGTGTCAGGATGGATGGTCTTAAAATAAGCACATGAAAAATTTACTACTTACCTCCAAATTCAGATTTCCCTTCTTTCATTTTTCTTAGTTTACAATATTTTAGAATGAATATGCTGTTTTTAGAAACATTTTAATAACAAAATAGCTACAAGATATTGAAAGACATTATATTTACAGGAGACTTTGTCATTTCCAAATATTCATTTCTCCATTTTAATACAGTAGAATGACAGGTCCATGATGAAAGTAAATATTTTTGACAGGGAAAGAAATATGACCTAAGGGTGTCCAGAGTGGAATGAATATCATAAAGGACTTCCATCTCTGCTGCTAAATAGGAAATGGCATTTTCAGCAAGAAAGCTCAGTAAAGGCTTTTCGAGCCCTATGGTACAGAGGCAAACCAAGTGTCAACAGTTACTTTTATTTTCTAAATGTTTGAGGTTGTCTTTTTATTACTAAAACAGAAATGATCTATTTTTGTAATGATAATCTCTAGTGGTGGGGACAATTTATAACAATATTATAATTATTATACATTTCCTCAATAGAAATTTTAATACTGGAGCAAATTCAATATTATGGTAATATGATCACAGTTCTTGGGTGTGGAAATGATTGTTACTTTGTATTAAATATCAACACTTTTGGTAAATTTGAGTCTACCCATATTTCTTTATATGTTAATTAACTTGACTAATGTTTTGCACACTTATTATATATAGCTTAACCAGTAGCAACCAATAATTTTGAATAGCACATTACTACATTTTATCATAATTATGTAGTGGTATATTTGTCATAGAATTACTTTCTCATATAGGAAAACTTGAGATAAGTACAACTTAGTCATTTCCTGTGATTAGCTTCATATTCAATTTAACAAAAAGGTGACATTGTTCTCTAACACTAGCTTCTGACTAAAATACATTGACTTTGCAATTTGCAATTCAAAAATAAAAATATATAATATGAAGTCTCATGGACATACAACATTCTCGGAAAATATATGAATTAAGAATCCACTCTGTGACTGTTTTGTGCTTTCTTTCTTCCCTGCTTGCAGGTTGGTTTCTGGTACATATTGTTCTACTCTCATCCTGTAGGGGGTTTACCCTGTCTGTGTGTAAATGACCCCCAGTCTATATAGCCAGCTCTAACTTCTTAACCTCAAAGTGATCACAGTTTGCATCCCCAATCTTTTCCAGCCCTGTTCCTCCTTCTTAACTTGGACTCTCTCTATTAAAATGCAAAGGATCCTGCCGGGGTATCCTGAGTCACTCCATTGCTTTCCCAGTGCTCCAGCTGTCAGTGAATCTACCTGATGCTGGGCGGTGAACATGTCACCTTACATCACAGTTTAACTCAGATTTTTAATATTTCCTCACGACATAAATGTGATGACTTTCACTTTGAAAGAACAACATGGAAACTGCCCATCTGCATCCAGTCTCCATACCTCCGCACCTGCTTCCTCCGGTGATCATTGATGCCCCTGGGACACGGCCCACCTGGACCATACCCGCGACTTCCTCTGCAGTGGTCAAAGGTTGCTGCAAATCCTCCCTCCCCGCGTCCTGCTCTGGAATATAGAAGTAATGCTGGGTGCCCCTGAATTCTCGCAACTCTTCTATTAACCGCCCACAACGCATTATTCTTTAATTCATTCTGTCATTTCCCTTCAGAAGTTTTCTAATGTCCCGCCTACAATTTACACAGTACACTATACAACCCAACAAATATTTTTTTTTTAATGAACTACAAAGATTTTCCTTAAAAACTGAAAAAGTTATACAATTAAACTTCTTTACATGGGTTCACAAAGGCCACTATCCCTATTTTGGAATAAAAATAAGAAAAAAAAAACATAATTATTAATGGATCCATTTTGGCCACTCATTTGACGGTGTATTGCTAGTTTGCCAGTTATTTTTGTTATTATTATTACTATTATTATTTTGGTACTAGAGATTGAACCAAGGGGAGTTTTAAAAAATGTTTTTCTATTACAGTCATTTAAGTCAGTTTTAAATCTTCTCATATTATCTAAATAAGAAACTTTGAGGAAATAATAATTTCAATGAACAGTCGGAAATAGTAATTAAAAGATTGGATAATCAAGACTATTGTTAATTTTCATCTATAATTTATCTGATGTATAACATTGCATGTATTATTTAACATCTCTGTTTCAAACTCATCAGTTACATGGAAATAAGAAAAGAAACCGGTTAAGTCTTAATACTGTCATGATTAAATGAGCCAAAATGCATAGTTTTCAAAATAGAATATTGTGAACACTAAAAAATAATTGCTGTTGCAAAGGTTTGTGTGCATTTTCTCATTTCATATGTATACCAACTCTATAAAAATGGAATAATTTTATTTTTTGTTTACAGATATGAAATAGAGGTGCAGGAGATTTGCATATCTTCACTAAAGTCTTTTAATTCCAGGATTCAAATCAGTGCTTTCTTATGATGTAGAACAAAAGAGTCCACTGTGTGTATGTATGTATGTATATATAAAGTCAAAGAGGGGTTCAACTCTTATTTATCTTAAACTAGGGGTATTTTATTATTTAGCATCAACTGACCATATCTGAAATTTGCCTAAGATGTGCATGCTTGGTACCAGTGTTTTGTTTCTACATGTTCATGATCCTGAAACTCCACTTTCAATTCCTATGGGATCGCTGTGACACTGTCCCTTGTAGGAAGCACTGCTGGCCTCAGGGCCACACCTGTACTACAGTGAAAATCCACTAAGAGCTGACCATTCCTTCCTAAATCAGAGCCACCCAGCCACAATTTCTCATTTGTTGCATCTATTTTGCTCTAACTAGACTATGTTTAGATAATTTTCTCCAATTTGATGTGACAGTTTTATAAATTGTTTTTCCACTCAACCCTTAAAGTATGCCAAGAAATTATGAAGTGCCAAGAATAACTGACAACATTAGAGCCAAATACTCCTAGTTTCATTAAAACTATGTTTTCTAATACATTATAAGCAATTATCAAATATTTTTATACTTCTGTTCTGTGATTCCTGATTCATAATTTCCCCTGAATTCAATTTACACAAAACCATTTCCTCCAAAGTATCCTTGTGGAAATATGTTCCAAATGGCATTTAATCACAGGTGCCAGAAATGAATCCATACTGGGCTCTACATGCAGATAGTAAATCATTTGCTAATGAACTAGCACCGTTTTACTAGTTTGGCAAATAGTACCTTAACTGGGCAAAAGACAGGAAGAAACTATTTGAATGAAAGAGTATAGGTTAAGCATATTTGCTGTAATAAAATTAAGGGAGAATTTATTATTTTCTCCTTGGAAACTGTATTTCTGTTGTTTATAATTGAAGAAAGTTGTTTCATTCTTTCACACATATAGTTGAAAATACATGCTTATGATTGCATAACTTGACCTATTCTGAGATGTTTGTGTAGAAGACACTACACTGTACAGAATAAAAGATGTATTCAAATGCAAATATGTATGTATATACATATGTACATATATATTATGTATACACATGCACATATAAAATCTATGTCTGTAAACAGGCATAGATGATAGATATTCATACTTAAAATCTCGTACACTTTGTAAGGACAGTTTGTTCAATATTGGACCTCATATATGATATTCTCATAAGGTTTTTACTGCTTAGAGTTATTGAGGCTGTTTTAGTTTGTATAAGTACATTTACACAATGATTTTCAGACAATAAAGAAATTCTCAATGACATATTGCAATGTATCCCTATTGTTCACCAATACAAGACTATGTATGTGTGTATATCTACACCTATATGTGCATGCGTGTGAATATGATGTTTGATTAAATTTTTATATGTATATAAGAAAACACTTACATAGCTAATATTTCTCAGTTAACAAAAGGATTATATCCCCAAAAGCTTACTTTAAATTGAAAATATTGTAAATGAAAAGTGTATTTAGCATTTAACTTCACCCACTCTGTATTAATGTTTCTAAAACACTTTAAAATGTGCTAAACTTGGGTAAACATCTAATATAAAACTTATTTTATAAAAAAGTGCTGAATATTCCACATTATTTCTTTAACACCTGTATCCATACAGAGGCCTCCGAGTACCTGGAAGAGTATTGGCTGTTTATCCTTGATCATTAGGCTGACTGGGATCTGTTATCTGCTGCTGGCACCCAGCATGTGAGAGATACTGTATCTCACTAAGCCCACAAAAGATAAAAATTTAAGATGTAAAGTTTTACAGCACTTTTGCACCATCGTAAAGCTAAGAAATCATTAGTCAAACTGTTGTCAGTTGGGGCCACCTGTACACCCACATGTGTAAAATGAAAGTGGGTTGTGTGTGTGTGTGTGTATAAGTGTTCTCATATCACGTGAATATTTGGATGATATGAAATTTCAGAAACATAATCATTAAGCAAACATGTCTCTAATAACATTTTGTTAAGAGAATAAAACAAACAAAAAAAGCCAAAGTGCTGTTTCAAATTTTATTCTTCAAGAAGAAAAAGAAGTTATTTCTATTATTCCAAATGCAAGATGATTCTCTTAAGCTGCCAGATTCAAAGACTTAATTTCAAAATATGAGGAATTTCATCATATATCTTGGTGATTTCAATTCTCTGATAATACTATTATCCTTAAATATACACGATTATCTAATAATGTATATATAAACTTAAGAATTTATTCTTTGATATGACTAATCATCAGTCTTTATATTTTTATTCAAGGATATTTGGTTTTAAAGGTCTGAATTTTTTAAAATGTAGTTTAAAAAAACTGTTAAATAAATATGCAAGAGGCTTTAAGTGCTGGATTCATGGTTTGATAAGACAAACTAAATTTTCAATAATTCCTGCCTCCTAATGAGTGATTTTAAACATTATAATTTTAAGTTAAAATAACATATTTAAAGAATATTTTTAAAGTACCTTCATATTTTGTGGAATTAAGTAAAATATCAGTCTGTTAGCTGATGAGTTTGTTTCTGTTTTCTGAAAAATATGTGAAAATGTTTTCCAGATACTTAGATTGTAGGTACAATTTCAAGCATAAAACAGAATGCTTTCTAATGTAACTTATGGTTTGGTATTCTTTTTAATGAAGAATTCTGTAGGGTTATTTTGTTTGTTTTGCAAATTTGAAATATGAAATATAAATACGCAAATTACTTTAAATTATTCTAACAATTTTTGTAAAGTTCTTGAAATTATAAAATTGTTCAACTTGTAAGGTATATAACAAAAACTCCATAAAAGGAGAATAATTATTTTATAGTGAATATTACTATCCACTGATTGGTGACTGAGTTTTTCATATAGAAAAATAATAGAAATCATAAATAACAACTATTAAAATTAATTACCATTGTTTAAACTTTGCCATTTCATACAAACTTTTTTGATATTTTATTGCTTATGTACAGTTCAAGTTGCCATATACCATGTTGTAGCAAATATTTTTAAACAGCAGAATATTTTAAAAATTAGGAACAAACTACAGTACCTAGTGAATGTATTTTGATTTTTCTTTGCTTCATTCATTGGTTGGTTGATTAATTTAAATATGTTAAAATAGTGGAAATGAGCACCTTCATATAGATGAGCAGCATCATTGTTAATACAATGTTCTCAATTAATTACCAAGTGCATTGAGCATTACTACGCACAGTACTAAAGTATATAAAGCATATTTTAATACTACTGAAACCTTCTAAAATATCCATCACTTCATGAAGATGATAAAGCCTTCTTAATAAATTAGGAATAAAATGAAGTTTTGTATGTTGACTTTTTAAAAGTGTTTTGCAATATGAATAGAAAAGGTAATGAGGATTTTCATAGTGACATCTTCTGGTAAGAGAGAAGCAACCTCATTTAAAAGAAAAGAAAGAGAGAAAGAAAGAATGGGGGGGAAGGATTAGGATAATTTGATAGAGACATAGTGACTGAGATAACAGGAATAAAAATGTAAAATTCTCAATTTTTCTTAAAAGGCTAAGATAAAGTCCTATCAGGAAAGTACTTCAGCATTTTATCCACAGAACTTTCAGTTATTTTAAGCATCCTCTCGATATTTTTGGCAACCTTTCAAAGCTATGAAACAAACTGTAGCAAAGAGCAAAGTATTTGAACTTCTTCTGACCTCCAAAGGCTGAACCCAGGGGAATAATCAGAGAAAGGTGCAATGAAGCACTCTTTGTTCATTATTACTATTTATAAACCAATCTGCCTTTGGATAGTCTGCAACTTGTATTAGAGTTACATTAAAATAGGAAAGACTAACTTACAATGAAAATTTCAAATTGCTAAAACTGGCAATTAATTATATGAGATTTATTTTTTTTATTTATTTATTTTTTAATTTTTTATTGTTGGCTGTTCAAAACATTACATAGTTCTTGATATATCATATTTCACACTTTGATTCAAGTGGGTTATGAGCTCCCATTTTTACCCCATATACAGATTGCAGAATCACATCAGTTACACATCCATTGATTTACATATTGCCATACTAGTGTCTGTTGTGTTCTGCTGCCTTTCCTATCCTCTACTATCCCCCCTCCCCTCCCCTCCCCTCCCCTCTTCTCTCTCTGCCCCCTCTACTGACATTCATTTGTCCCCCTTGTATTATTTTTCCCTTTCCCCTCACTTCCTCTTGTATGTACTTTTGTATAACGCTGAGGGACCTTCCATTTCCATGCAATTTCCCTTCTCTCCCCCTTTCCCTCCCACCTCTCATCCCTGTTTAATGTTAATCTTCTTCTCGTGCTCTTCGATCCTACTCTGTTCTTAGTTACTCTCCTTATATCAAAGAAGACATTTGGCATTTGTTTTTTAGGGATTGGCTAGCTTCACTTAGCATAATCTGCTCTAGTGCCATCCATTTCCCTGCAGATTTAAATATGCAATGTTTGAAATTTTGTGAAATTAAAAAACTGTGTTTAAATGTGTTCTTAAAATAAATATATATTTATGGCAGAAAATTATAAGGTAAATAAGAAAAAAAAAATCCAAACTAACCTTTAGTGGATGTTTATTAGTAAGATTTGTAAGTACTTATATATTCCCAAATATTTTATACTTATATCATATGCATATACAAATGTTTGTATATCTGTTTTCAAAATTATATAAATGATTGAGTAGTGCTATTGAATTATACTTCAGAATATACTTAAAATATGAACATATTGCTAGTATAAAAATACAGATTTATATAAAATGTAAAATTGAACTTCAATTGCCTTTGGTAATGAGGATGGCTATGATTGTTTTCCAAAGTTACTCCAATTCTATAATTCTTAGATTTAGATTTAATTTAGAAGGTATTTGTGATTTTTTTTTTAATACTGGGAATTGAACCTCCGGGTGCTTAGCCACTGACCCCCTGTTATTTTATTTATTTTGAAACAGGGTCTTGCTAAGTTGCATAGGTCTCACTAAGTTGCTGAGACTGGCTTCAAACTTTTAATCCTCCTGTCTCAGCCTCCAGAGCTGATGAGATTACAGGTGTGACCCACCAAGATCAGTGACTTGTGATATTTAAAAAAAAATATTTTTATGAGATCTTAAAAGTTGATGGATGGAAATACAAAACTTCAGTCAATGTTACATGTGTTAATTTTAAAATAAAGCATCAGCTGAGAATAAATTAGAACCCAAAGGAATAAAATTAAATGCACATTTATGCTTTCCCCTGTACCTGAAGCACAGGGAAATTAATATAAAATGTGCTTATTTGGTTATACCTTATTATTTGTTTATATTTTGTACAAATGGTTCCCAAACTTAGTGGCATATTATAACTACTTTGGGAGCTTTGAAAACTACTGATACATAGGTCAGAACCTAGAGATTCTAATTGGCTGGGGATACAGCCTATGTATCTGGATCTTAAAAATGTTCCATGATGTTTCAAATGTGAAACTGGGAGCTAAGAGTCAGTAACTAGCTTCTCCTGGGGCATGAAGAAATTTAATTTCTTCAGTATAATTTGATTTTAGAGAAATCGTTCTCATGTGTCCAGGCATTAAAGTAAAAGTATACAGTAATTTCCCTATAACATAATCCATTTTCTCAAGTATTTTTAAATTGATAGACATCTATTATCTTATATACATTCAAGTAAGTATTCATTTTAGTCTAGTTCAAGTAAGATATTCAATTGAGTTTAGTTGATTCACAAGATATTCTCTTAGGTGCAATGGTAGACAATTGAATAAAACTCCCTTTTAATTTACAAAAACATCTGACTTTATTTACTTGTATAAACTAGTAAATAGTTAGTTAATCCCTAAACTAGACTTTTCTTCATAGATGCAAAAGACCAGTGGAGAAATCAAAAGTAATTGTTACATGCTAATTTACACAGGTAGATGTATATTGATTCTCTTGACCAGCGAATCTGAAATTCTGTATCATTAGCTGTTATAGGAACTATTTCATACATAGAGACATCAATACACCCTCACACATATGTATTTAAAGACAATGACAGAAAATGGATGTTTACATAATCTTGGCAAGGGCATATATGGGAACATTTTATTTATATCAGCAAAACAGTATTTATTTAAACAATACTTAAACCTGATGCTTTTTCTGTGTCGGAATTTTAGTTGGAAGTTTTAAAAGAAATTATCTCATTAATGCTGAATGAAGGAGAGAATAATTCAGAGCATTGTATTTTAATATCATTGCACCATATGTATACTAATTCTCAAATGTATTTGCATATTCAATGTTCAGGTATGTAAAAAAAAACAATTTCTCAATTGTTTGCAACCACATTACTTTTTAGGCATTTTGCATAAAAATGTATGTTTTTCATGAATAAAAGTCTATTTAAGCCAAAAGGGTGTCGTTTTTACTTTAAAATATTTACTATAAGGTGCTCTTTAACTTCATAGATGATATTAAGAGTTTTGCTTGTTGTTTGGTGGCATATGTTTGGCAAAGAACAATAGTGAAAGGCTTTGAAGTGGCAACGCTGTTTTCATAGAGGAAGGTTCACAGGTGTTGAAGCTGTATGGGCCTCAGATGTTCTTAAAGATCTAAGACAACAGAATTTCTCTCCAAACCATTAAAGTCTGAAGAGCAACTGAACAGATGTTCATTCTTTCATTTAATATTTCAGACAGCTGCATAATGGCACTGTGTTGTTTTTTCACTTTTTTTTTTTAATAACATTTAGAAACTAAACTTGGTTTAAGGTCACTTCTGATGACAGTTTGAACTGGTCTGACAGCTGTTTAAATGTTTTTGACATCTGCCTGGGAAGATGGAATTCCTGTATTCCTTCTGCCTGAATTGATGCTACATCATTTAAAATATATATATATTGTTCTTTTACAAAGTCAAATAAAATGAAGATGATTTATGTAAAGGTAGCGTATTTGGGATGTGTATATCCCTTGCCTCTATACTGTGTACCCCCAGAAGACATATAATTGCTTTCTCCCAGAACTGTAATAATATAAATGTCTCATATGTAATTAAAATTAAGAGGGTTTACTTCATTCATACTTTATGAGCTATAAAACATTATAGCTTATAAAAAATGAATTCCCAAATGTTCAGTGTCTCTTCCCCAAGAGGTATAGCAGATGGCAAACAGAGGTATATTAAATGTAATCTGAGTAATAACCTTAAATATACTTGCAATTATTAGACATTAGTCTGTATATTTGCATGAAAGAACTATGGGAAGCCCAGATCTGGGCTGGCTGGAGTCTCTTTTCCCCATGGCTTATGGATTTTCTGTAGGAACTTACAGACTACCCAGGGTGTTTTCATGTCTTCTGCAAATCTTAGTTGGGAAACTTCCTGTGGGGCATATTTTATGCCATATGACAGACAGAAAAGGGAAAACATCTAAGTGTTTTATGTTTTAACCTGATCCAAGGGAGCATTAGTACTATGTTTTGCCTCAGAGTAAGTAAAAGTATCTACGAATAAGCTGAATATGATAAAATGTGGTGTACCTAGATATGCTTCTGTAATTTTGATCTGGACAGAATGAAGCTATTTTCTGAAAGAGCTATGCATGGTTGTAACTATAGGATTTCAATGCAGGGCTAACAAAAGCACAAAAGCATCCTATTATTCATGGTGGGGAGGGCAAAAATAACTTGCTGGCTCCTAAAAAGCAAGGAACTATATGGATACATCTTACAAGAACTAGACCTCCTTTAAAATTACCACTGGCTGTCTATGTTTCAAAATATCATATTGAACATGATAAATGCATGCAATTTTATCTGTCAGTTAAATAACAACAATAATTATATATATATGCCAGAACAAAGCATCATAGATGGACTACATGGGTTTATGGGTGTGCATCACATTGAAGTACTACTGGAATCACTGTCATATACAACAAAATGTATGGCTCTTCTCATGTTGGCTAGTAGACAGATATAAGACACCGACCTTACTTTATTATAGCTAAAGCCAACAAAATTTGCATGCCATTATCTCCATTTTATATATGGAGGTGCTAAATTTTCAAAATCTTAGCAAATGTATCTAAGATCTGTGGCTAGTATGAAAAAAGTATTCAAGTACATATTTAGATTTAAAAAATGTCTTTCCATTATAATACAATACAGTACCAGTATCTCATTCTTTAGCAGTCATTGCACAAATTACTATTTTGTTATGTTTGATATTGTAAGATTATATTCTTTGACTACAAAGTACTTGCCAATATATGAAGTGCATAGAACCTTATACATGTGTTATGATTGGGATTTGCAGTTCCCCCAAAGGCTCATAAGTGAGACAATGCAAGATTTTTCATGGTGAAATGATTCATTTTTGAGAGCTATAACATAATCAATAGATTAATTAATTTGATAGATTAATAATTTGAAAGAACTACTGTAGTGGGTAGAAACTGTAGTCAAGTAGTTTGAGACTCTTGGGGTTTATATTGTGTTCCTTTTTTGTCTCAATTTCTTGTCCCCCTTAATTATTTATTACCTGTTGAATAGTCCTCAGTAAGGTTTTTAATGTGTGATGGATTTGGTGTTTTGATGTGATTTGTGATTGGAGATTGTGATGTAATTTGTAATAGGGGAGGGCCTGGGCCATTAGTAGGTATGACCTAATCTTGAAACAAACTTTTTATTACAGGATGTAACTATGACTGGGGTAGTTTTGACCCAGGCCCCCAATTTCCAGGAGATTACCTGTCCATGGCCCTGAGAGATACTTTGTTTAGGAAGGATATTGCTTGTTTAGTAGTTTTGTTTTTCAACAGCTGCTATTAAACATTGCATTAGAAGTTATAGACATTTTAATATGGCAAGAACAGCTTGAATAAAACGTATTCAGATTAGGGAAGAAGAAATGAAATTATATCCATTCGCAGATGATATAGATATAACTTTATAAAATCCCAGAGAATCTATAAAAAACAAAAACAATAAACCTTCTAATTGTAAGTGACTAGTAAATGTGGAGGAGAAAAGAAAAATATAAAAAAGTTTACATTTCATATAAAAGAGGAGCAAGGAGTTGCTGAAATTTTTAAAAATAATGTCATCTACAGTATTTTTCTCAAAACAATGTGCATAAAGAAATCTCATGTAACATGTAAACCTTCTGCATCCTGAAAATTAAAAATGCTAATAAGAAAGATCAAAGAAGACCAATATATCAAGTTATATGTTATCCTCACAGTTTGGAAGACTCGATTTTGTTGGGAGTATACTTTTCTTTAAATAAATGTATTCAACTTATCTCAATGCCAGTCAAAATTGCAACTAGATTCTTTTTTTGATACAAACAAGTCAATTCTAAAATTTATGTGGAAAGTTAAAGAAACTTGAGTAGTTAATTTTGAAAAAGAAGAAAGTTAGACAACTCAGTTTTTCTATAGTAACCTACACACTGCAGTGCTGGTGAAAGAAAAATTCATTGGCCAACAACAGTGCAGAAGATCCAGAAGTAGACCCACACACATAATTCAATTGATTTTTGATTAATGCACAATAGAAATTTAATGGAGAAAGCATAGCCTTGTCCACAAATCAAGTTGCAATGACTGAATACCCATATGGAAGAAAAAATCAACACATAACTCAAAATAATTAATTCAAACAAGATAATTGTCCTTGATGTAAAATAATTACTAGACTCTTAGAAGTAAGTAAGAAAGGGTGGGAAAAAAATCCTTGTCATCTTAGAATAGATATGACTCCAAAAACACTATGTGAAACAAAGTTAAGTAGCATTTCATTAAATTAAAACAAATATTTTTGCTTGTAGAGGACACTGTTAAAATGATAAGGAGGCAAGCTACAGACCGGGGGTGGGTTTTGCAAATGACATTTCAGTCGGAGGACTTGTGTCCAAATGTAGAAGAAAGTCTGAAACAAAATAATAAGAAAACTAGTGCTGGGGCTCAGAGAACAATACCTGGAGGCTAGTGTTAGGACATGCCAAGAGACTCCCACATTGCTTTGTGCTCACCTCCTCAGAGGGACCCTTGTTTCTCCCCTTCCAGTGCAGAGAGAGACTTTCTGCCAAGTTCAACTTTCTACCTAACTGGATCCACCAAAAACAAGCACAGTTGTCCTAGGTCTTATTTTTACTGAGATTTCATTAACCAGTGAAGATTGAACTTAGATCTAGGGAAGGAAGATGGGAGGTCAAACCTATCTCTTGACCCAGGAACTTTATCTCAGGCCATTTTCTGTAATCATACATCCACCCTAAAAAGAATTTACTCTCTCTCTAAAATTGCCTACACTCTGCTCCTTCCCTTTATGAAGGGGCTATTACAGCTTTAGCTATCTCACCTTTTCTTAAATCTTCTGGTGTAACAGAGCAGTGTCTCAAGTTGTCTTTAACAAAATTGTTTTCTCCTCTCCTCCTGGATGTTTTCCAAATCCTTCAGTACTGCAGCCCTTTCACATGGTATTCTAAATGCTAAAGGAAGGGAGGGCTCTGTGAGACCCCTTTCTCTCCTCAGCTCACCTGAACCTTCTTGTAGAGCAGCATTGTGTCTGTAGATTGGTCACCACAATATGGAGGCTTACATCCTCTGCAGTGAGGCAGAAGAGGCCAAGAAGACCTGACCCAGAGTGAGGGTTTGTTACCCATTATCACACTGTTCCCTTTTTTCTCCCATGAAATTCCTTCACATTCCTGAGCCCTCTAAGATAGAGATTTGAGGTGAAAAGAAGAATCCCCTCTATCTTCTTCAGAATCCATCTCCTAGATATTCTGTTGACTGATGAGTGATATCTTAAATAGTGGTAACCATAATTTATACATGCTAGAGTAGTTTTCCATTTCATTTATTTTGTTTTTTTTTTTTTAACTGTTGTGTCTACTGCCAGTTTATTTTATAAGCTAAATTTTTGAATCTTGAAAAGGGAAAATTGAAATTTCCATGTATCATTTTCCCCAATTGATAAATGGTCAAAGAATTTAGACAGATTCTCCATATAGAAGTTATATAGAAAGAAAATCAACAAAGGAAAGGAATGCCAATCATTATCCGTCATTAGAGCAATAAATGTGCCATACGACACCATTCCCCATCTAAAAATGGATTACAAAACCTAGAGAGGCTGTAGAGGAGGAACATTCACACACTGCTGATGGAGCATGAATATTGTTAATGCCAAGTGAAAATGCAGGAAGAAAATAATGATTTTTCTCAGAAAAATGGCTTGAAAGTTTCTTATAAACTTAAAAGTACTTACAGAAACATCTGGAAATTGAATTTCTTCTAGGTATTTATCCTACAAATTTATGCTTATGCAACTCATGTGTCAACTTATGTTTCATGGATAAATTGTGTTATATGTAGACAACAAACATCTAGACAAAATTGTGTAGAGTAGTGTTATTTATGACTGCTGGCACATGTGAATAATCTAGATGCCTTTAAATTGGCGAATGGCTTAGAAACCTGTGTTACTCCACTCACTGTACATTACAAAGCCACAGCGTCAAAAATTCTCAAATGCATAATGCCAAGTGCAAGAGCCCAGATTCAAATGGTGGCAAATTCCATTATCCCATTTGACATTCTGGAAAAGGCAAAAATGCAGAAACAGCATGAATAAATTCATGAACTTTTCTGTATGCTGCCTTGGTTATGATTATAGGAATCTATCTATCTATCTAAATACAAATAACTATATATCTAAAAGTTCATTTATAGTGACTATAAGCTAATATGATAATAATAGTAATAGATAAGTATTTTATCATACACTGTGATGGAGCTCACAGTCTATTATCAATGCACATTATTTTCATATAATTAATTATATTTATATTGCTAAAGATCTCTTATAAAAGGACAGAATTTTCAGTACCATTAAGACAGTCATATTGTGCTATAAGAGGACGTAAGCCTAGACTGATGTTTAGCCTTTAGTTAATGTAGTTGCAAAACTAATCATTAATTTCTATTAATGTTGTATTCTAAAACATTTTATCAAGTTAAAGGATTCTTCAGAGAATGAAATCATCACAAATATCGCAGACAATATTTTGAAAACTCATAGTAATGGATGAGACAGCAGATAATAGAAGTCTTCTTCATTTAATGGTGGGCAAATCAATACAAAGTGGAGGTCACCACAGTCTATAATGAGAGTTGATTCAGAAAGACAGTACTTTACCACCATGGGTAGAACTCAGACAGTTGTGTCATGATTCTAGAGAAGCCTAAGCCATTTATAGCAGTTGTATTCACACCTTTAAATGAGAAAAGTGAACTCTACAACCTTATATTTGAAGCATTATATGGAGGGAAATTGCTGTGCAGCCACTCTTGATTTAAAACAGGAGACTCAGAAAACTAGAGCATATATTTTAAATACGTCTTTTCAACTTACCTAAAATTGCTATATAAGAAAGGAATAAAATTACTGTCAAATTTGCATGGCAAATCTATAATTTATTCATAGAAATTTGCTTTAGGTTAAATTAGTAGTTCATTGAAAATAACTAAGAAATATTTGAATAGTCTATTATTTTATACTTTAAAATTCAATTAATTTAAATTATTTATTTTAGTTGTGAAATTATTTATTTGAAAAGTAGCACAACTTAATATTTTTTCCCTACTTAAAGGTCTTCTAGAGATGTCAGAACTTCTAGGGCACTACTATTATTTGTTCAATTTCTCCTTCTGAATGAAATGCGTGTTTCATCAAATTGTGAAGAAATCTTTTTCAGAAATTAGTTCTCTCACATTCCTATCAAATTTTAACAAGAACTGTTGTAGCAGGATTTGAAATCAATCCTTCTACATTTCATCAAGTACAAAATTCATAAGAGAGATTCTTAGTGTTTTTATTGTAGCTAAGAAATTGCACACAATTGTTTGGTTAAATATTTCTCTCCCAAATATTGCTTCTGTAGATATAAATATAGATATCTTATTTTAACTTTTACAAAATTAACTTTATATAACTTGTTCTAAGATTTTTTCATTTCAAATATATATTTCAGAAAACATTTTGGGAAAATTCAAATATTTTTCTAGTGAATTTGACCTAAAATATATTGTTGCATTTGTTTTAACTGTGTCTAGAAGTTTACTAAAAGGGCAAACAAAAGCTATTGGAGAGATTATGAAGAAGTTAGAAAAAGGAGATAACCCCCTGTAAGAGGAATGAGCATCAGCCCTAGAACACCAAAAAATTACAAAACAAAATGAAAACAAAACAAAACAAACAACCACAACAATAAAAAAAAAAAAAAACAACTAATACTGAATTAGGAGAATTGGAGGAAGTAAGATAAACAAAACTTTTGATTCATTACCTGTTGGAGGGACTGGGAAGGGTGATTAAGATAACCACAAACTTTCAAGTTTCATGAACCTGAGGGATAGCACAAATATTTGATATTCAACAAATAATTATTTCTTTCTAAAACAAAAAGGTATATATATATATATATATATATATATATATATATATATATATACACACACACACACACACACACACAAAAGGAGGAGTAAATTTAATGGAGAAGAGAACAAATTTGGGTGGGAGGTAAAATTGACTCTTAAGGGAGAGTTTACTTTATTTATGGATTCCATTTGTTGTTTATTTCCACAGAAATATTATTAATATGCAGTGTATATAATTTTGTATCTGTGAAACCAAATTCATTCTTTTATTAAAATGAGAAAAGATGAAAAGCAATAGTAAACTATTTAACTTTTCTCATCAAAATTTAAATTCTGCCTAAATAGAAAACTTAGGTTAACAAACATCAAAGGAGAAAGTTTACCTTTTTTCAGAGAACATTAAAAAAAAAAGACATCCTCTTAAACAATGAAATTTCAAGTTAACACATTTTTAACCACTATTTATGTTTATATGACATATTACTAATAATAATACTTTCCCTGGGATCCTAAAAAAATTGCAAAGAGGCAGCAAAATGAGGTTTTTTGTTTTTCTTAAATTCAATACATGTTTCCATAAGACTTAATATTTCTTTAAATGTGTCTATTGCATCTCTATATATTAATTTATGAATTTATTTATAAAATAAATCACAATGTTTTAAATTCACAAAATACCATTGGCCAAAAAAAATGATCCAAATAGGAAAAAAACTATATCATTTTTATAAGTTATCCTCCATTCTTCAATATTTCTGTATATCATGTATCAAATTCTACCCACATACAGGCTTTCACTAATCAAAATGAAAAGTCAGCTGTTTCTTTATATTTAAATTTATTACTTACATTATAGCATATTATATCTGACATGTTCTATGTCCTGCTATAAATGTACTAATTGTGACAAATTCAACCTGTTCTCAATAGGTATTAGTAATTGCTTACATGTTAATATAAAAAATCATGGAATAAAAATATGCTAGCATTAAATTAAATATTTTTAAAGAAACTTTCCATAATATATTAAGTTTTTAAATTAAGTCAGCAACAATTTTCTTATTTGCAACTAACTCTGATTACATTAGACTGAATGTCAGTTCTGGCTAAGCAGAACACCAATTTAACACTTCCTAGAACCAGTTAAATATAATGCCTGTTCAAGATATGGCAGAAAATATACTTAGTCTGCTTGTTATTTTCATGTCCTACTAAAATACAGTGTTCTCTTGTTTTTTCTTAGAGAAATTCCAGCAAAAAGATGAATCTCATTATCTGCACATCATAAAATTTTATTATTTATATTTAATTTCTATCATTAAAAACTTGAGTAAAATTATTATAAATCTTTCCTCCAGAAACTTTTCAAGAATTCATATTTAATCAATAAACAAAAAAGTTCAGATTTCCCATTTTGTTTGTCAAGAAAAGATATGTGATTACATTTTTATTAAAATAATTGAATTAGGAATAATTGCAATTTTCTATCTTAAATATATCAGTATTAGTAAGGTTTATTCTTTGTTTATGTTCATTAAAATTTTCAAACTTTCAAAAATTGCCTTATTTATCCCAATTAATTTGTATTGAGATACAACATAATTAATAAGAACTTCTAACATATTTACAAAATTAACTTCTTTCATTTAGGACAAATTGTAGTTGGATTCTTAATTGTTATTTGTTTTATGGTAATACTGTATGGAAGTGTGAATCTATTCAAACACAGCAAAACTTTCTTTACATTTCCAATCTTACATGTCTTACTTAGCCATTTCTCATTTTGTGTATTAAACTATTTATATGCACTTCCTTCCAAACTTTATGGATTTATTTTTGATACTTTGTTATTTAATACATTGAAAAAAATCATCTATTGTAATATAAAGAAAACACAGATTTTTCCCTAATAAAGTATTGAATCCAAATCAATAAATGATCATTTTTCTTTTACCTTTCCTCTCTTCCTTGACTCCATCCCTCCTTTCTTTCACAAACTAATGCAAATTCACATATCCATCATTTCATATCATTGCCTGTTTGGAAAGGGGTAATGAAAGGGCACATAAAACTTACTGTTAGAAATTTCTGGTACACATTGCAAGATTAACGTGTCTTCATGCTGTTTCTTGGATCTCTACTCATTCATCCCACATATATGTAACTTCTACCTTTTGACCAGCACCTCCTCATTCCTCACTCCCATGGCTTCCCCCACCCTGGTACCTCCCATTCTATTCTTTCTATTTCTAACTATTCTCCTTGCCGCACTTATGTCCTTTGGGACAGTCTCTTATGTCCTTTGGGACAGTCACTTAATAAGACTGCCAGAGTAATCTTTGAATATTGAAGCAAAGCATGCCTGAAACCTGCTTAGAAGTTTCAGTTGCTTTTACTTACACTGAAAATAAAAACCAAGCAATATTTCATGGACCTATGATGTGACTATTGTCTAAATTCCCTTCTTCATTCATTTATGTGTGGTCAACTAACTTACGAATCCACCACTGGAAATCAATTTTTTACACATTTTTCTGTCCTTTACCTTGATTTCCTAAGTTCTCCTTCATTTCCAGAGTCATTTTATTTGAAGGATTATTTCAAATTTGTATATTTATTCTAAAGTCCAATTTATCCAACATGTTTGATACTTTCAACATTTCTAGATATGGCTTTTCCTTCCTTGGCCCTGGTTAGCCTTATTTTAAATAACTTGTCATTACATTTTTAGTTACTTCTCCTAGTTAGACATGCTTCCTCTAACACTCTTAGCAGTTTTAAAATTTATTTTTGTGATATGTTTTCAATCAGTTCCTAATTAATTTATACTGTTTATATAGTTAAGTTCTGTCTCACTGACTTTTTAATTCAGCCTACATTCCTTATAATCATATATTAAAATACTGCTTTCAGAAGATCCTACAAAAAAATGAAATTCATGTGCTAATCAAGTGTATGATAAACTCACTTGTGCATGTCTTATTACATAAGAAAAAAATACTCCTAACTTAAGTGAAGCTTGATCATTGACAACGCAATGAGAGTCATTCTTCCAAACACCCCACATGTTCTTACTAATATGCTGAGAATGCAAAAGCCCTGCCCACTCTTTTTATAGGCCATTTCTCAGAGTTGTGTTTTCAATATGCAGTCTTGATGTAATACTTCTCCCCAGACAGAGAGCAGGTTTGCAATAAAAGTAATGGATTACCTCAGCTTGTAGTGTTTCTGTCCTGAAATGTAACCAACTGCAGGTACAGTCATCTGAGACACCTGTGTTGCCACTTGGGAATTAAGGGGACAAAGAAAGCAGCATGAATGAGAAAGTCATACTATGACATTTGCTATAAGTGATAAAGTTACTTGTCTCTAGCCCTGGAGCCTTGGGTCTTCTACCAGCATCTATAAATATTAATAGGCTAGTTTTCTAGCAGTTAAATATAATAAAAACCCAGACCCTAAAAAGTTATACCTAATTTTATTTGTAAAAGTAAATGAGACTCAACTATTTGAAGATCAGAAAAATGTTTATAGCTAATTCAGTTTAACCAAAGGGAAAAAAAAAAAAATATATATATATATATATATATATATATATATATATATATATATAGAGAGAGAGAGAGAGAGAGAGAGAGAATATATACATGTATTAAAATGAAAAAAACATTTTATGTTAGTTGTTCTGATCCAAAATTGAAACAGAAAAACTTCAACAGGCTTTTAATCAAAGATATACTTGAAAAATTACTAAAAGCAGTAAAATACAATTGCACAGAAAATTCAGTTTCACAGAATTATGTTAATATGTGTCTTCAATTGCAAAATGTGACCTCAATTTTCTTCTTTAAATTTTAAAAAGTGCTTAATTAGTAAAGCAAAAGTCTGAACTGAATTTTGTTAGCCTTGTGCAGATGGTACAATTCATGAATTGAGATGATAATCAACATTTTGTGTGAAAATGGTAATTTTTATTGTTCTTATCTGTAAAATCATTATACTTCTAAAGGAGAGTGAGTTTTTCAATTTTCATAATTATTTCTTTTTTAGGCAAAATAGTATTAAAATATTAAGTAAGTGAATATTTCCTGTAAGTTTCAAAAATATTAAATATGTGAAGAATTAGGAGACTGAAGTTTCTGAAATTCTAGAGCTGAGTCAGAGATTCTGTAAAAAACATATACTGGGATTTTTTTAATTTAGTAAAGTAATCTGCCAGGAATGGTGGCGTATACCTGCGATCCCAGCTACTCAGGAGACTGAGGCAGGAGTTTTTCAGGTTTGGGGCCAACCTGGATAACTTAGTGAGACTTTATCTCAAAATAAAATAAAAAAGACCAGGCATGTAGTTCAGCCATAGTGTGATTGCCTAGTATGGGTGAGGTCTTACAACACATCCCAGAACCAAAAAGAAAATAAACAATCTGTGCTCTGGATTGATATCATATTTTTATTAACAATTTTTCATTCTTCTAATACATATGAAGGAGAATATCAAATGACCCATATTCCTGAAAACCACTCTAGAGATTAAAAATAAAGAGTCACAATGCTTGCACAAGGTAAAAATAATCAACCAATTTATTAAAATGAAAAACAAAAATGAATGCCACCATGTAGCTTCTTATCCTAATTTGTATTTCTCTTAAAATATATTACTGAAAATATTTGTTCTTGCTTATCCTTCCAGAAAATCATTTTATCTATTTGTATTACTTTTACAATATATTTCCCGTGTCTACCTTAGGTTTATATTATCCCATTAGTTTTAACATTTCCAGAGGAATCTGCTGTGTGAATGCAACAAAGTTTTAAAATCTGTTTCCCCTGTGCTTATTATTTAGCATGAGTCTCTGTCTTCACTGTAGTACAAATGGTACTTCTATGCATATCCCCTTACATATATATTGATATGCTTTTTTAATGTATTCTTGACCTGATTCATGCCAGTGAAATTGTTGGGGAAAGTCAATGTGTATTTTCAGTTTCCTGAAAATGTAAACAATTTACATATTTATATGTAGTCAGATCACTTACCTTATCAGAATACCATGGAAGATTCCTATTAACAAATTTCTATAAACTTTCTAATTATTATATTATTGGAGCATATTGAGTTATTGACTGTTCCTGTAATATACTGAAAAAACTACCAAATACTTTAAATATTTATTTTAAAAATATGACTATATATAAAATTATGTGTAAATATATGTATGTATTATGTAATATATAAATATGCTATACATTTTAAAGTAAAATGTGTAACATTAAGTGCTAACAGAAAATTAAAGCAACTAGTGTTTTGTGGAATTTATATGAATTGGTTATTCATCAACTCGAGTATGTCATAAGGAGTAAAAAATTACAGACTGCTTGAGTGTACGTGTTATATAAGGTAATGTTATTGACAGCCACTAGAAAAGTACATAAACATTATTATATATATGAAATTATTTTTCAAGATAGCATTCTGAATTTGCTAAATTATATGTTTCCCTTTAGATTCTGCTGATAATTTTTCTTATTTTATCTTGTCTTTGGCCAAAACACTTAAACACTTAAAGACAATCGTGTTATATCCTTGAAATATGAATATCATGAGAATATATTTTATTTTTCTCAAACCTACATAATTCTGTTACAAATCTCCATTTACCTTGGTTTTCTGTCCCTTTTATTACATTTTCACTATTATGTGCTTACCATTAATACAAACAATGTTCTCCTTGTTAAGTTTCTGTGAACCTATTCACATGTTGGTATCTTAAAATCAACCATACTGCCCTACTTCCTGCATACTTTCTCCAATGGCCCAACATGAAAGTTCCAGAACTATTTTACAGTTTCAAAAGGTAAAATGCTACCTGCTTTTAGAAAACCTTTATGATTTATAAAATCTAGGTGTCTGTCTTGCCATGAGGGGAATTTTACAAGCAAAACAAGATCTTAAATATTTAAATACCGCATATGGACTTTATTTGATATTCTCTTAAATGTGGGGGAGCAGAAGGGCGGCTGTAACAGAGAGTTAGACGCTGAGCTTGCTGAGGACCCGCAGACCGCACCAGCTCTGTGCAAACTTGTTCCTGCAGAGCAAGGGGTTGGAGAAGCATGCACTTTTGAAATAACCACAGCGTTGTGCTTGTTGTGAACTGTGTATGCCTATAAGCAGATGAAACCAGTTTCTCTGTGTCTGAGGAAGTAAGTTGTTCATTTCATTAAAATGTCTTTGCCATGAAAGTTTAAATCAGTGTTTTAAACAGGCTGCACCTACTTCAAATGTATGTGCAACAAAACATGCAAATCTGCTTTAAAATTCCCAAATTCCTAGCAAGTGAAAATCATAAAGAAAGATCTGATCGATAATATGGTTACAGGAAATGAGATGGCTAAAATCGTGTGGGATGGAATTGAACATGTTGAAGTTTACATCTCAGTGAAGAAATATGTGATTGCAATTTTGGACTATGTTTTGAGTGTGTGTGTGTGTGTGTGTGTGTGTGTACGCACATAAGTGACTATATGCATAGATGCATATCCAAATAAATTTATAAGCACTTTAAAAAAGATATTTAACACATACATTTTAATATGTCTCTAGGCACCATTGCCTGGTCATCAATATTATTCTGCTCTTGTCCATATCAACAGGCAAAGAGACTCAAAGAATTTATAAAAATGAAGCAACCTTTCTCTAAACATAAATGTCCACAATGAAGAGTTCATTCAAAAGTGAAATATAAGTAATAAATTGCATTTAGAATTAGAATGTAGGCAGCTCCTACTTCTTTTTTTTTTCACAGAATATATATACGAAAACCTTTTAAAAACAAGATTGACAGAGCCATCAGGTTTGAATTACAGTGTTCCAGCACCCTGATCTTTCCATACACTGGAAAGCACCCACCTGGTCCATCACACAAAGCAATGTGATAATTTTAGAAGTTCAGTCATACAGCTGGGTGAGCAGAAACCTGATTTACTTTCTAAGGAGTCCAAAGTAGTTTATGAATATACATTAAACCATCTTTTGTAGTATACAAAGAGTATACAAAGGATTGTTTTCTTTTTTATTCAGAAGCCAAGTGTTTAAAGGAATGGAAATCAAGCTTAAGCAGAAGTCAACCACAACATACTGACCACCTTTTAAGTTGCTTTGCTTACAGTTTTATAAGCAAATTTTATTTATATTTTCCCCATCTCTTTAGAATTGGTTGAAGTGGTAGACTTACAGTATCAGAGTCAAAATAAATAAATAAATAGTTAGATAGATAGATAAATAAAATGATATGATCTTATTTCCATGGAAAAGCAAAGTTAATGAAAATTGACCCCACCTCCTTATTACTAAAATCAAACAATTCATTTCCTTACATGTTTTAAATACTAGGAATAATATTGGGATTTGATATAATAATAAAAAACTTTTACAGTTTTTTTCTACATTTCAATCATTTGCCTTCCGGGATTATATTTTAAAAAGCTTAAATATTTTTATAAGACTCTTCTGAAGATAGTAAAATGTGGGTATTTAGGGGGAATGAGGCACACACACGCACACACACACACACACACACACACTCAAAACATACTCCAAAATTGCAATCACATATTTCTTCGCTGAATGCTACAAAGAAGAATGCAGGCATATGGATGCAGTGTATTAGAAGGTTTCCTTCAGAAGAAGAACACAGTTGTCCTGTACAGGACACATCTCTGTTGCCTACCTTGAATCGTTGAGGGAAGGCTAGAAATGATTGAGTTTGGACTCTACATTAAGGCTCCTGTCATTAAAGGGATGATTGGGATTCCCAAGATTGTTCTGAGCATGGAAACAGCAGATCCCCAGGGAAATTATGAATGGGAGATTAGAGAGTCTATCTCAAATTGTCCAGACGAAGGGGCTGACATGTGGCTGGGAAATTGAAGGATCCCAACATGAGGGAGTGAATTGCCTGCTGTATAAATACTCACTATTGGATCGGGACCAGATTCATTCTGATTTTTTAACCAGACCAATTAACATGATAATGCTTCTTATTTTTATGAGTAGTATCGATTATTAAGGCACATATTTAGAACAGCTTTGAAAAAGAAAATTATATGTGTATTTTATCTCTTTTCAATGTCATAGAAGTAACTGTTGAGGGAGGGAGGGTGTGTCTTCCAGAAATCTGTTTTCCAATAGACTAATGCTTTGTGGCAGGAAACAAAAGCCAGTCACCATCTGCCCCGTATGGTTTCATGGAGAGAGCAGGATGTGAAGTCTAAAATTACTTGGTTTTGAACAGAAAGAATGAGAGACTCTTTTTTTATTTTTTTCTGTTTTTCTTTCCTTTTAATACTGATGTCTGTATCTTCCAAACAAACTTAGAAAAGTATGCATTTCTTACATGCTGTTCTGCATTTGCACAATAGATACTTACTGAGCATTTTTACATAATGTAAGCTAAAAATTTGAAAGCCAAACATAATAGGGCAGGAGCTCATCCTCATTGTATGCACTTTCGTACCTGAACATTGAATTCCCTGAAATTTCAGTTAGATTCATAATTATATACTTGCTCCCATCACAAGTGAAAAGCACACACATAAACAGATACAAAGGGCAAGTAGAGCACCAGTCCATTTGAACACATAAAGATGATAAAAATGAGAAGAACGCTTGTTTGAAGCCAAGAGAAATAATGTGAAAGTGCTAAACAACACAAATGAAAGGCTGGAGAGGTCTTCTTAAATGATCCAGCTAAGACCACTACACTAACAAGAGATGGGGAAAATACAAGGAGCCAGGCATGAACATATAGCATCGCAATTACACTGGGTTGCAGGGAAAACCTTTATAAAATATACAGAGCAAAGGGAAATAATGTGGACAAAAACCTTTTTAAATGAAGGAGAGGAGTGTACTGCAAAAGTTTGCCAAAAATGAAAGTGTGAGCCAACTAAATAAGAAAATGGCATCTTAAAGGAGAATAATGAAAACAAGACTTATCAAAGTATCATTTCACTTATAGTGACCTTTTGATTTTTATGCTTAATCTTTTATGTTTATAATGCTCTATTCAAAGTAAGGAGGGCTACACACTGGTAAGGGACACTTATAAGGAAAAGGAGGTAGAGATCACTCACAAAACCCATTTCCTGAGTATCTAGAAGCAACCATAAACAAGATAACCTGTTGGTCCTAAAAGTTTGGGTTGAATTTCTACTCACAGACTCTTGAGTCTGACTTGACCAAACCTACATTTGGGATTCCAGTTTCTATGTAAGTATTCAATATAAATATGCTGAATTTTCTGACATACTCCTCTTAATCCAATTTTAGTTTAGCCTAGATTCAATATTCAAACACATATGTATGAAGCTTTTTAAAAATAATTTAAATGATGTTTTATTATACAGGTTGTGAACCTTCTTGCTTTTATTCAACATTTTTCTTCTCTTTGTAATAAGACCTATTTTCAACAACTGTCGCCGTCGCTCTTTTTTTGTGTGTTTGTTTTTAATGCCAACATTTAAGCTGTTTAAGACAGTCATTATCAATGTTGGCTGTACTTGAGCCACAGATGTATAGCCATTATTTGGACTCCAGATTTCTACCCAGTAGCCATATGTAGGTGTCTGAGCATCTGCATATCTTTGTAAATCTTCCTTGTGATTCCAATGAACAGTGGATTAGAGAAGCACCTGTGGGTGCTAATACTCCACCAGCAGTAATCTAGCTGAAAGTAGTCGTGTCCATGTGTCCTCAGTAGAACATGAAGGGTTCACTGCTGTGTTACTTTTGTAAGAGACACCAGTGCTAAACCAGAGCAGTGATAATTACCTCATTAGAGGTTATCAAATGCTTGGGTTTTATCCCTGTCAACCTGGTCCACGCACCTGACACTGACATGGGCAATACCAATCACCCCAATCTTTATCTTTAACTTGAAGTAGGTGGCTTCTTACTTGCTTCCTTTGACTGGGTTGAGTAGTTTGAGATTTTTATCAAAAGGTGACTTGCTAAGAGGGAGAGCCTGCAGGGCTCCTTTTCTCTGTGATTGTTCAGGTGTATTTTTCTGGCTCTTAAGCATGTGAGTCAGTCCCAATTCTTCAATAGGTTGCCCATTTTGCCTCAGGGCAAGATGCAAACTCAGATTCAATTTTATTAGTAAAACTAACTCATGCTGTGATCTTGTCAGTTTTTAGTAACACATACTTCTTTCAGGATCTACAATGCGTAATGACCATGAACTATGAAGCCAGACTGTGTCTATTCAAATTTCAATGCTGACACTTGCTGGCATATCACTCTGGGGAGTGGCAATATTTATCTCCTCTTTGTCTCAGTTCCTTCAACTGTCAAATAGGAATGATTTAGTCCCCTGTCATAGAGATGCGAGGATTATATGACTTAATTAATCTGATGTGATTAGAATATTTCTTGATACGCAGCACTCAGTATAGTTTTTCTGGTGCTAATGTCATCATTATTATTATTGTTATAAATAGAAGTTTACAGATTAACTGACTTCTTCTAAACCCCAATAAAAATAATGTCAATTGGGGTAGATTTAAGTAGTGGAACAAATTGCACATCATTTATTAATGTAATTTCTGTTTCTAAATAGGCAAGTCAATTGCGTCACTACATAAAAATCTGTTATTAAATAATGACATACTGAGATAAGTTAGCTATATAATTAAGAGTGTAGTTATAGCTGCTCTAAAAATAAGAGCTTACAATTCCATTGATTAGTACAATTCCATTGTACTCCCCAGAGTACACATCAGTTCAACAAACATTTAACTAACATGACTGTATGTAATTGGAATATAATAGTAAATACACAAGTTATGGTCTAGTTTTTACAAGTCCAAAGGGGAAAATAAACAATCAGAATTTAGTATGCCTCATTGAGTTTTCTAATGTAGAGGAGCCTGAATTTCTGTGAGCTCAGTGCAGAGACATCTACCTATAAAGGTGAAGGGAGGCTGAAGTATAGGTTCTAGTATTGCTTTTAACAAAGAAAGAAAAATAAAATGAAATACCAAACAGAAGAGGTCGTTTGTGTTTCACCCACACAATGAACAACAAGCTCCTACCTGGGATCACTGAGTACCGCATTAGAAGAGCTGGTGTCTAATATGACTGTTGCTAGGAGCCGGGAAGCAGTGGGCTGGGAAGGGGAGACAATAAGTGAATAGTAAAAGTCAGTGGATAAGAGTCCTCTTAAGCAATGTTATGCCTGTGAATATGATCTTAAAAGGAACATTTCCCTTGCAAATTAATAAGGCCAGATCCATTCACTATCTGTAACTCCGACAGCCCCCCATCACCAGGCCTCAAACACACACAGAGACACAAAATCATGGTAAGAGGCAAATAAGTAAGATGAGCTTGTAAATTAAAAGGTCATAGATTTCGTTTCTTGAGTGAGAAATACCAAAATAGAACATGGAAGAGTACATTGATCACCGGGAAGCAACATTGCAACTAATAGGTCTCTCTGCCTATCAAGCCTTAATATACAAGTTGTTTTTCATTACTTGTTATTAAAAAATAGAATTACCCCATAAGAGTGTATCAGGTGAGAAGATAAAAAGGCCCCAGAAAGATCTCTGGAGAAGATCAAAAATTAGCCACTCTTGAAACATGAAGATACAGCACAGAGAGCAAATGACCAGTACAAAAGGTGGGTGTTCTAGTTGTCTTTTCATGTTTATGACCCACATAACTGACAAGAAGAATTTACAGAAGTAAAAATTTCTTTGAGACTCAGAATCCCAGAGGTCTCAGTCCATTGAGGACAGACTCCGTGGCTCTAGGCCTAAGGTGAGGAAACACATCACAGGGGAAGGCCCAGGGGAAGAAAGTTCCTCATTCAGCTCATCTTGGGGTCAAGAAGCAGAAAGGGAGAGATGGGGAATGGCACAGTAAAGATGCAGCCTGCCTAAGTACATCCCCAGTAACCTTCCTCCTTCCACAGCCCAACACCTGCCCATAGTTTCCACCAAGACCATTCAAACTAGGATGGACTCTCACAGTCCGTTCACCTCACATCTGAATATTCCTGTTTTATCAGAAGCTTTTGAGGGTTACCTCGTTCCCTAACCCTAAGAGTGGAAAAGAACACTGAAGGATTGAACAGGGACCAGGAGAATATGATGAGCCTCCACACAACATAGAGACCATAAGCACAGAAGTGAGCGCAATAGACTGAGAAGTACCAAAGGAAAAGGAACGGAAGTAGAAATAATCCTATGGAAACCTCAAATTGTTGTCAAACAACATTAATATGTACTTCCCATGATCTAAGCAATATTGAATACCATTGCAGAATTCTGTACAGTAATTTTAACTTCCTATTTTACATACCTCAAAATTAACCTATCCAGAATGAATTCATTGCCTTGCATCTCAAAACTATGTTACCAATGTTTTCCTTGTTTTGATTGATGAAACACTATCCTACTTGCCACTCAGAAGAAAGCCTTGGAAGTAACCTTAATTAAGGTTAATTAACCTTAATTATTTTTTTCTTTTAATATATCTCACCCAATCAATATATGGATCCTATTTGTCTTGCCTTCAAAATCATTCAAGAATATGCCCATTTTTCACCATCATGGCCCTGGAAACTGTATCCTTGGAGAGAATTGCTCAAAGTCTTTATCTTCAGTCATTGTTCCAACATGACACTTAGCCTGGTCATCTTAGCATGCAATCACCACGTAGCTTCTCTGCTCGAATATTTCTGGTGTTTCTCCTTCATCCAAACTGAAAAGCCAAGAACTCACCATGGCTCACAAGATACTGTGTTACCCAATTCTGCTTTTCCTCTTCTCATTTGTTCCCAATCTCATGATTCATTCTCAAATCTGGACACCTTGATATATTCAAATATAACCATATTTTTGCTTTCAGTCTGTGGCCAGATTGCTCTCTCCCTTAGAATATTCATCTCAAATATATCAACACAAGTATTTTGCTCATCTCTTTGAAATACTCAAATATTCCATCTTTGGCAGCCTATCATGACTCAGTACTAAAATTGTAACCTGGCTTCAGCACTCCTTTCTCCATCCTGTTGCCCATGGCATCATCTAATACACTTTATAATTCTTTACTGTGTTTATTAATGATCTTAGCATCCTTCACTGGGTTATAAACACTGTTTTTTTTTTTGTCTATGTTGTTAAATGATAAATGTTAAGGATGTATCATATTTATTGAAGCAAATAGATGTTCAGTATTTACTTACTTGAACTGACAACAACTTCTATTTGTATCCATGAAACTTACCCATAAAGAAACAGAAAGTTCACAAAGTTTATGGGAAAGGAATTTTATTGTTTGATTGAGGAATAATAAGCATGGAGAAATGCTTGGAAGGAATCCATAAAGACTGACATATTAAAGTGATATTAGAGAGAAAAGTTAAATAGTCAAAATAATTTTTTTGGGGGGGGCATACTGGGGATTGAATTCAGGGGCACTCGCTCACTGAACCACATCTTGTTTTGTAATTTATTTAGAGACAGGGTCTAACTGAGTTGCTTAGCATCTTGCTGTTGCTGAGGCTGGCTTTGAACTCCAGATCATCCTGCCTCAGCCTCTAGAGCCCCTGGGATTACAGGATTGCACCACCATGCCCAGCAGTAAAATGATTTTTAGGTACCTGTTTTCTTGCCTATATCTTAAATTTATCACATTTATATTATTATATTTATATAATCCCACACAAAATAGGAAATCAGTAATATTATTTTTTGCTTAATGCATCATAATTTATTGAAATTAATATAAGATTAATTTTCTTTAATCTTAGTAATTTTTAAAATTTTTTATCACATCTTTATCATATATAGCTTTTCTCATACAAATGTGGATTACATCTTCAATTTTCTGGATTTTAATATTTTATCCTCAGAAAGTAACGTCATTTATTTAACTTCCAAATTCTTAGGTGAAAATTATAGTCATGTTCATGTATCAAATAATTCAAAAAATTTCCACATATTACCTCAATTAAAAAAATTCTGTTGGTGTGCAACTTCTACAAGACATGCTAACATTTGCAGCAACTATTTTTGTTGAATTTACACCTAATACTGTTATGTCATATAAAATGGGTAAATATAAGAGGAAATATTTAACACCAGCCATTAGAATAAAATAGCCAAACATGACTTATTTATAGATTGAGTGGAGCTGGTACCCTCCACACAATTACGTTGTCGTAGAGGCACAGGTTACTTTCCAAGCATAACACAGTATTTGCTGAATGTAGGTCGTGTCTGGTGAAACTAAATACAATTAGGTCAGCTTATAACAAAGGCAATTTCAAGATCTCTGTCACAGAAACTTTGAAATGAGCATCTCTAAAGTGAGTTTGTGCTCATGTTTAAGTGAAGTTTATAATCTCAAACTTGGTCAGTTTATAATTTCATTATTTAATGTTTATTTTTAAAAAACATATTTAAAACTATACTTGTCCTTCCATACTTTTAAGGGGAAACAAACTGTGCATGATTATTGAATAATAATGTATGTTTGATTTGCAAGTCCTTGTCTTTATTTCTGAGTTTGAGGTGTTCTTTTGTAGAGATCATCTTATTTGTTTTAAGTCCTACTTTAATGTAGGTCACTGGCCTTGTTTTTCTGATGAATAAGATATATTTTCTTATTGTTGTATGATTCTTTCCTTTCCCCTTTTCTTTTGCAACAGAATGCTGAGCCAAGGGACCTGCTCATCTTGAATGCCGAGATTTTCTTCATCCTCAGGAGGGTAGGGTATGTATGTGATGCACACTTCAGAGAAAATCACCCACCAGCAAACACACATTAACTTCTTACTGCTATCTTCAATAAGTGAATTTCACAGTTATGGTTATCATACAAATAAAATTCACACATGCTTGACCTAACTTATTGAAAGCTGTCTCTTTTTATTTCACTTTATTCATTTATTCATGTTTTTTGTCTACTTAATTTTGGAAGAATACTCTCTTAAAAACAATAAAGTAATATAAAATGAGAGGGTAGATTAATAATGTAACTTTTTCTCTGTGGCAACGTGTCACATAATTTTAGTCAATTGATTTGCAAATTCTCATTGTAAATCTGTTATGTCATGGTCAAATTTGAGATGTCAAAAATTTTATGGTTTAATAAGACTAACCTGTTTGACATTATGTTGAAAACTACCAGACACAGTGAATAGTTTTAAAATAAGATACTATGCTAAGAAACAATTAGTTTACAATAGTGTTTTAAACTTTTTAATGGTCCTATCCTACATGAAATTTCTAAACACAATTAGATTTTTATATTCTGTTTTCCTTTGGTTCAATGAGTTTCTTAGTAGAGCTCTTTGATCTATTTACTTAATTCTGAAAGGTCAAATGGAATTCATTTATTCATCAGTTTCACCAGTGGATACTTACTGAATCCTTACTGTAATTTCTATCCACTACTGGGGGCTCCTGAGGATTCAGATGAGCTGTTGTCCCTGACCTGAAATCCTGCCTGGGGATACTTTCATATAAACAGGTAATCAGAATCAGAATGCTGGGTCTAATAATAGCAACTTGCAAGCACATAGAGGGCAGCTTCTCAGACTGATGCCTTTGATCAGCATATTAAGAAGCTCTCTGGAAGAAATAAAAACTCAAATTGGCCTTAGGAGAGGTGCAGGGACTGACCAAATTTAGATATGGGAAACCTGGCCCAGGGATTAGCAATGCAGAGCTCCTCAGAGTATATGCAGGAGAGGAGCCCCTCCCTGCCTCCCCTTCCTCCTTTGTCTCCCTAGACAGGCACCCAAGTATCCAGGTCCCTGAAGGAGAACTCAGAAAACAAGAGGAAAACTCTAATATTTTCACTGTTTGTTCTACAGCTTCAGTATTCAGGAAAGCTTCGTGTTTATTCTGGAGACCCACAAAGATCTTATTCTGTTCTCATCTGGGTCTTTTTTCTTCAATACCCATACTTCATTCCCATCTCCAATGCCTAGCCCGTGTTCAGGTGGTGGGGACTAGACAGATATACCTGCAGAATGAGAAAGGTCCAGGTGGGGAGCAGCCTTCATCATCCTGCCAGCCTCATAGATGCTGGACTCCCTTCTCAGAGGTGGGGACACACGGGAAGCTCTCCTACTAACCGCCCATCTTAGCATAAAGTTAATACACAGAGTTCACATAAACCTGCAAACAAGTGCAGATAAAGGAGGTACAACTGATAAAAAAATACTTGATCTCTAATTCTAATTCTGAAATGTGCATGTGAATTAAGGTTTTTATGATCACTTTTATCAAGTACATTGTAACTATATTAAATTGCAAAATTATAAAATAAGTTAAAAATGGTAAAAAGAAGTATTTGAAAAATAAAACAGTAGTTAATCATAATAATATAGGTATAAGTAGATTATTTGTCAGTGTTGAAGAATTTTACAAAATGAAAAAATTATTTTCGGTTAGCACATTCAATTTCATTGAAATAACAGTTTGTTTCCTGTTTACTGCTTTGTTTTCTTTATGCAAGATTATTAAAAGCTATTTTAAGTCCAACAACACATATATATATATATATATATATATATATATATATATATATATATATATATATATATATATATATATGATATAATAATTATTCATTCTACTAAAACCCATTTTTAACTAGTCTAATTGTCAACCTTTTATTTTCAACAGTTTCCTACACCAGAACATATTCGTTGAATTAATATAGAACACACACTGAAAGCTCAAGTTTAAGTTGAGCAAATGGTAGGGCTGCCTTATTCCCATTCTAAAGATATTATTAAGCAATGCATTTTCCAAGCCTAATTCTGGCTTCACTGTTCCCTTTGATATTTATCAAAGATTCAACTCTTTTGTTAGTCTGACTTTTAATGTGAGTCCATTATTTTTAAAATTTTAAAGCTGTTAATGAAGCATGAACTAGATTTAAAAACTTCCAACATTTTTAGCATTTATTACATACAAATAAAATATTATAATTACACTGAGATTCATATTTTATCATCTCATCATTTCATTAAAAATCCATTCATCTATTCTTTAGTAACTTAATAACCATGTATGAAAAGTCTACTGTGAGCAGGATAAAAGGGTCACTCCATTGAGAGGATTTATACTAAAGCATGTTTACTACTATTCTTACCTTATAGTTCTCTTTGTGAGGCTAGTTTTATATTTTAATATAGAGTCTTCATAAGAAAATTTTATATTTAAATTATGTTTAATAATGAAGCCAGAATTAGGCAGGCAGTCAGTACAGATAGGTAAATCGAGTCAGATTGGATCAAGGAGGCCAATTTTGAGTGAGTCCAGTAAGTTGGAGACTGTCCCCTGAGGGATTGAAATATTAATTCCTTCAGAGCCCTTCCTCCACCCTTATCAAGAACCTGCCCCTGCTCCTACCTGTTGCCAAGGTAACATGTCCCTGGAATTGCCCCTCCCTTCAGAAAGCTATAATGTTAATTAATGTGTCCCTGGCTGCTCCACCCTGCCCTTCCCCCTTTGGCCCACCTGTTTCCCACCTTTGGGCATCCCACCAAACACTCCTGGGCCTAGTCAAATGCCTGGTCACTTAAGCAGGAAGGAGAAAGATAAGGGGGAGAGGGCAGGAGAACAAAGGAAGCCTAGGACATATAAACAGGACAGAACACCTCACTTCTATCCTACCAGGATACCAGCTATGACACCCTTGTCCCTCCCGGGAGAAATCTGTTACCCCTTTTTAAATAAAACCTGCTTTTTATGCTTGCTTCAGCATGCTTCTCTAATGTTCAAACTTCAACATGCGAGGGAGCAGAACTTGTCACCAATAACCGGCAGTATCATAACACAGAACATTTCTGTTTACTCAAATTTTAATATTACTAGAAACAATGTGACCATGATTATATTTTAAAATTTGGTACCAACATATACTTTTAAATATTAATGTTTGTTAATATCCATCCAATTAGAAATGAGAAGTAATGGTGAGAAATGTATTTTTACTTTTCTTCTTTTGGTAATGGAATCGAATCTGGGTCCTCACACAACCTAGGCAAGACTCTACTGCTGAGCAATGTCCCCAATCCTTTTCGTTTTTATTAAAGTTGCCTACACTGTCCTCACACTTGTGATCCTCCTGCCTCAGATTTTCAAATAGTTGGTTTTATGGGCATGCACCACTTCTCCCAGCATGAATCAGCATGTTTTTAATATATAAAATCATAAACTACTTCAGTTGAAATATTTACAAAACAACAATTATTCAATAATTAATAAATGTCAAATTTTTTGCCTTTTTGACTAAGAATTACCTATTGAAAGTTAATATAAGTTAAAATGCATATATATGTATACATATACATATATATATATATATATATATATATATATATATATATATATATTGGTTTTGAACACTACAAAATCACTTATATATTAAACAATATTCAAATATTTTTAAATAATCTAATATCTTTTTTATTAAAATATTTTATTTTTTTGGTGTAGATGGATACAACACAATGCCTTTACTTTTATGAGGTGCTGAGGATGGAACCTGGGTCCCGCCCATGCTAGGCAAGCACTCTACCGCTGAGCCACAATCTCAGCCCCAAATAATCTAATATCTTTAACAACATGTATAAAGGGCAATGATATTGTGTATTTCTAACTTTTTCCATATGTTCAAATAATGTCTGTGAATCATACACTATATGAGATAGGATTTATGCAAATAGCACTTTGCATAAGTATATATATATATATATATATATATATATATATATATATATATACATATATATATTTATAGAATAGCTATAAGTATTAACTGCCCAGAATGGTGGCACTTGCCTGTAATCCTAGTGGCTCAGGAGGCTGAAGTAGAAGGATGGCAAATTGGAGGCCAGTTTGTGCAACTAGCAAGCCCCTTTGACAAGACAGATAAATAAATAAGTAAATAAATAAAGGACTGAGGATGTGGTTCCCTGGTATAATGTCCCTGGGTTCAATTCTCACTACTCCACACACACATGAAATTAGCTATGCAAGAATCTGACTAAATAACATTGGGGTATAAGCACTGAAAAGCATGGATACAGTATGTGCACATGTTTTTAAGTCCCTTTCTGTGATTATATACACTAATCCTTAAATATTGCTTAAATTAATGTGACTCCATACACAATACTTAGCCTATCTTAAACACATTGCAGTAATTTTTCATGGTGTATTATTTGTGAATACACTTCAATAAAACTTTTTAAATAGTCGTTAGATGTATATTATGCAATGTTCATTTAAAGGCTTAAGCTTTTACCATACTTATTTTGATTTTCACACAAAATTTTATTTCACAGTACATTAATTTCTATTATGTATTTTTTTGCACTTTGTCATTAACATACTCTCATTATTTCTATAAACAAAACTAAACATAGTATTATCTGTTTGACTCTATGCTTCAGTAATTTTACCAAACAGCTGGAAGGCAAATAAACGACTGTAGTATACTATTGTTTTAATTATATTTATTGATTATAGTGTGTTTAACTTATTATTTTTGAACAATAATGTATTTATGTCTATAAATTGATTAATGGATTGCAATCTTAATCATGAAATAGTGGAATCTACAGCTGGCTAAGTAATGTGTTTTCTTACAAATTACTTCAATTACAGATGTCAAGCACATTGCATTCTCCATTTAACAGGAGAAGTAGCTTGCCAAGAGTCCTTTTATCATTAGCTGTTCTCAACATTAGCACAGCTGTTGGAAATACAGCTATCCATTTCAAATTAGTCACATCACAAGATACAAGATACATAAAAGTATGCACAGTGTTGGACAATAATATTCCAAATTGGAAATGATACATATTCCAATATTTTTTTCAATAGCAAAAGTTAAAGATACTAATTTACATTTATACTTATCTCTTTTCATGATGTTCATTATGGTCTTAGGAAGATTCTGTATTGATAGCAATTGAAAACATTATATAATATAAAATTTTAATTTGTGGAGTTTCACAAACTATAACTTTTTTATTTGATAATGGATATTGAAAAGCTTCATTTATGATATTAAAATCATCTGTCCCTTGTTATTATCATTTCATACTTTGTAACAATTTAGGTATTACTAAAATGTGTCTATTATTTTTATGATCACATATTTTATTAAAAGAATCTTAGTACACTAGTGCATTTAGGTTTTGTTTTGAATATAATAATCTATAGACAGTTTTTCACTCTAACTTCTTAAAAAAAAAAAAAAAAAGGTGGGGGATGTAAGGTCAGCGAGCTGCAACCCAAAGGAGGCAGATTTAAAAAGGCTGCTGAATGAAGCTTTATTGAGATTTCTTTCCTGGGAGTAACCCTCACACCCACAGAGTAGGTCTAAGGAGAGGATCGCTGGGCAGTGGGGTGGGAGGGGACTGGAATTTTTATTGGGTTTAGGGCAGGAAGGGAGGGCTTGGGACAGGAAAAGGGGGTTTTAGAGTCCCTTGTCCTACTGGGGTTGGTTGGCGGTAGCTGGTTAAGATCCAGGATTGATCAGGAGAGCCTGCTGATTGGCAGGTAGTTGTGTGGGTGCCTGCTTGGTGGTTCTTTCCTGGTGGGTTGCTTCCTCACCTCAAACGGACCCAACAGGGATATATAATTTTCTTTTCTGTACATGCAGTTTTATTTTGGTCATTCAAGAAAAGAATTGAAATTTCCAAGTCATTTACTAGTTAGAAGGAGAAGAATCCATTTATAATCTTAACCTAATTTGTAATTATTTTATCATAGACATTAGAGTATTATAAACAGTGTACTCTCTCAAGTATAAAGTGATGTCAGCTCACTTTATACAGAATAGCCAAAGAGGGGCAAGTTTTAATTATTAGGGATTAATTGGGAGTAAGTAAAAGAGTTTGATGTCACTCAAAATATTTAAAAATTATACTCAGGAGGTGATGTGTCACAAGTAAATACTAACTGGCAGCAGAAGAAAATTATCTGGAAGTTAAATTTTATTAATTTGTTTATTTCAAGGACAATGTGGTTTTATGATGTCATCATTTGTGGCCACATGACTAGAGGATAATGTTTGGAAGTACACAGGATCCGGCATCAGTAGTGTCCGATTTACACCAGGTGCAGAGGTGCATGCCATTAATCCCAGAGGCTCTGTAAGCTGAGATGACAGGATCCCAAGTTCAAAGCCAGCCTCAGCAAGGGTGAGGCTCTAAGCAACTCAGTGAGACCATATCTTTAAATAAAAAATAAAATAGGGCTGGGGATGTGGCTCAGTGGTTGAGTGCCCCTGAGTTCAATCCCTGGTTATCACCAACCCCCTCAAAAAAATAGCAATTAACTTAGTTATATACAATTATTCATTTTAAATCAATTTTTGAATACACACTAAGTTACAGCTCGATTTTTGTTGTAATTATTAAGATGTGGATAATTAACAATAAATGAACAGATTAAATTGTGCTGGGTTCCAGGGACTATATATACGTTGCCCTTGGGAATTTTTCCATTTTCATCAAGTTGTAGAAAGGCCATTTTCCCCAGTAGGATCAGGAGGCTCTTCCTCTATGAGGTTTTAGTTCTCATTTTCACCTTTCTTCTGTGCTCACACCAGTTCTGACAATTTTTACTTTGAAAATAATGTTAAATGACTTTGTTCTGAGCAATGTTTTCCGTGTTTTTAATGCTTCTCCAGCCTGAAGAACAACAATAAATTCACAATAATAATTGAATACTCACCAAGTACAAGTTGAATCATAAGGAAAAGGAGATTTAATTTAGATTTTAATTTAGATAAGATATTGATAATTTTCTCAGGCCCTGGGTTTCATGATCATCAATTTGGGAAGAGAGAAATCTTTCATTAATTCCCAAGGATATAAACAAACATTACAGATATTCAGAGCGCTTTCAAGAAAACTTACCTGCTCATCTTTCTTAATAGGACCACAGTTAAAATTTTTGATTTTTTTAAACAGAGAAATGCAAGGTGACCAGAACAAATGCCAATGTTTTTGGAAATTTTGATGCTAAATTTGCAAATAATAAAATAACGAATATAGAGTGCAATAAAGATCAAATACCAAATAATTTACTTGAATTGGGGAAGGTAATTCTAAATCAGGCTGAATAGCAAAGAATGAAAAGTTGTAATTTTATATAAAATTTTCTGCAAGGATATCACAAATTGAGTTGCAATTGGTCCCTTCTTTTTTACCACTTTATCTCCCCTTCTCTCTCTCTCTCTCTCTCTCTCTCTCTCTCTCTCTCTCTCTCTCCCCCCTCCCCCCTTCCCCACTTTCTCTCTCCAGCTCTATAAAATTTCTTTTTCTCCTATTTCACTCCTATTTGAGTCAGGGATACAAGATAATTAAGAAAAAAATGTTAGAATGTTGAACTATAATAGCAATTGAAATTCAAAGTTTCTCAGAACTCTCCCCCTTCTTCTAATTCTTTAACGTGTCCTCTATGTTTTTCATCATTTCTTCCCTATTATTATACCTTGTAGTATAATAACACACCAAAATAAAATTTGAGAATTATTTTGCAAAAATATAAGTGTACTAAATGTAAGAAGCTCAATCGTATTTTGTAGTCTTTGAAAAATGTCTTGAAAACAATTCCATTACAGAAAAAATTTAAGGTCAATATTTGCATTTTAAAGAGAAACATTTAAACATGCATTTATTTATAAATGTATTTTAGTATAGCAATATCTGTATAGTAGATTGAAGGATAGTAAATTTATAGCCTGTTCTATACTCAATGAGTCTAATGCATCTAATAAACATGCAGTTCAAAAACAGACTCAAGCATTAAACTATTCAATATTTAGAGGATAATTAGACAAATCGTATGAACTGTTGTAAATATTTATGGTTCTTAAAATTTTAACCATAGTAAAACTCAAAATATGAGGTTGGGATGGAACAAAATAGTAATTACTTTTTTGAAGTCAGAAACATTTCTGAAAACTCTCTGTAAATGTGCCTTGAACAGTTTTAATTTTTTGGGACAAAGGAGATATACCATAAATCCACAGCAATAGATACAATTGCTTAAATAACACTGCCATATTCATTACAAAGGAGAAAGTAGTGAGAATATGTTTATGTATATAGCAGACAATAATCTAAGTATTTGGGATCATTATAATGTGTCCCAGCAAGATCAACAGAACTCTCTAGTTCTGTCATTATTGATTTACACAGTGTAGTTTCTACTAATATTTCTTTAGTATACTTGGAGTTGGGGGATAGCAGTTTAACAAAAGTAGTTTAAATTACAATAAGAGAGTTATTTAACTATGTGCGATGATTTGACCTCATATGTCCCCCAAAGCCTCATGTGTTCAATTCTTGTTCCCCAGCTGATAGGTTATTGGCATATGGTGGAAATATTTGGAGGTAGTCATAGTGGAAGAAAGTTAGATCATTGGATGTGCCCTTGAAGTGCACAGGGGATCCTGAACCCCACCTTTCCCTTCTTGTTTCCCAGCTGGTCATGAGGTGAGCTCCTTTGCTCCACCATGCTCTCCCCACCACAGTGCCACAAACAGACCTCTAAATAATGGGGTCATCCAATCACAATTTACAGTAAATCCTTAAACTTGATTATCTCAGATATGCTGTCACAATCATTGAAAGCTGGCTGATGTACGATGTAAGAAGAAATGCAAACATACGAGAGGCTGGGAATGAGGTAGTTTCATCACCTTTGCTATATCATCAAGGACTCACAGATTTCCTTTATTCCACTGCACTGTCCACACTGTCCATCTCATAAGACTGATGTCCATCATGTCACCTGTGGCTATTAGTCCAATTAAGATTGCATGCTGCCCCTTTTGCAATTCAGATAGAAAAGAAAAAATTCTCTCCCTAGAGACCAAGAAAAATCTCCTGAGAAGCCTACTGTGTACCTCTTACAGTCTCACCAGCAGGTCATGTTTATGAATCAGTACCAAGAAGAGTTGATAAAGACAACTGAAATTATTCAGATAACCCGGACTTGGAGGTTTGTGGACTTAATATGAAAAGGAGAGGTGACAGAAACAAAAGTTGGGTTTGTTTAGGAAGGCGAATGGGTAGAATTGTATAATTTAAAAAAATAAAAAAAAATATTTCACATCTCTACAAAAGAACACTGATTTTATAGTCGTAATATTCTGAAAAATTTTAAGGCCATTTTCTTGCTTAATCTTAATAAAGCCCATACTAATAACAAGTCATTTTCCATTTTTATCCCTACTTTAACAAATTAACACAAACTTAGCAACTTAGAACAGAACACATTTATTATTTTCAGTGTTGGCTACCAGCAATTCAGTGTGGGCTCCCTGGACTACATTCAGAATATCTGTGAGGCTGTGTTCCTCCTGGAGACTGCTGTGTGAAGTTGGATCCACACTTATTCATGATGCCAGCTTCATGAAGGTCTGTGCTGGGGTGAGACAGAGGTGTGTTTCATCCCAGGAGGGATGAGGGCAGTGTAGACTTCAGAAGCCACCCACGAGCCTTGGCTCCTTACTCTGTTCCTCTCACTTTAAATCTGGCAGGAGAGGTTCAGAATCCTTTGATGCTAGATTTTCAACAGGCCCTGCCTCTTACTGGGTAGTAAATGGCAGAGTGTCATTACAACCAACCAAGGTTCGCTGTTTGAAAGAACTCTGATCAAATTAGGCTTGAATACTCTACTCATGTCAAGGTCTGAAAACAGATTTTTAGTTTTTATATGTATGTATGTATGTATTGCTACATGAAATGACATACTCACAGGTTCCAAGAATTGGGAACTGGATATATGGTGGGGGAATGAGGGAGTGGGGGGTGGCGTTCGTCCGCTGTACATGCAATTCAGAGGATGACACCGTCATTTAATTTTGAGCGTGGTTTCTGAAATTTTGCTTCGCTCTTGTGTAAAAGGTGCTTCACTGTCTCAGCCTTTCAACGACCTGAAAGTTCATTCACCACATTTAGCCCCTTCTAAGATCTAAATTGACTCCAGAGTTCTGAATGTGCAAAACCCCTTTAAACCAAGGCCGATAAGATCTGTTCTAAACCGTATATTTGTACAGTGAGCAATGCTTTAATGTGTGGTTTTTGTCCTAAATATCTGCAAATTACTCAAAATCTGGAGGGGAAATGTCAGAAAATACAAAACAATTGTAATAATGTGCAAATTTAAAAGATTGAAAGATATTTAAACCTGGAATTTCAATAAAATATTTGGGGAATAATAGAAATGAAATGACTCTGACTCCAAATAAAAGGGATCAGAGCCCTGATAGAACTTGTTTACATATTTATTATAGTTTACACATTTATTATAGTCCTTGTATAGTTAATTTGAATAAGGAAACATTAATTATATCCATTTAACTTGGTTTTTTCTGTCAAAATGCTAAGTATTATGTAAAGGTATATTATTCAGAATATCTCATACCAAAAATGAAACAAATGTTTGAAAACAAAAATGTCTTAACATTTGGAATTAACATGAAGAGAATTATTGTTCCCTTATTTTTTTCTTTCTGCTGCCACAATAAAAAGGAGAAAAAGAGTTAGTGATATACAAAGAAAAGTAAATGAAATCCAAATGAATAAAATAATACTAGTAAACATTCCTTATGTCTGCGAATCCTTGGATTTCTGCCCAAGTTTCTTTACCTATTTATTCAGAAAGGGAAAATTTCTGTATTAAGCATAGAGGAGAGATTATAGTCATTTGATAAGCACAATTATACTCATTTGAGAAGCTTTCTTTCATGCTAACATCTATCAATAATGATGTGATGTATTCATGAACTAGTTCTTAAACTTTTATTATTTCTCTGGTGTGAAAAACACATTGCTTTAGTCTTTCTCTTGTATGATAAGATGTGAAGCCTGCTTTTCCATCAAATTTAAGGTTCAGATTTCTGACAACCAAATTGTGTTTTTACTCATGCTTTTTTCTGCAGTGTGATTACATACTATCTTCAGGACTATTGGACAATAGGCTTAAAAACTCAGTTGATTTCCTATCAAAACTGGGATAAATTAATTAATCTAAATGCACGAATCTTTCATTATTACCAAACGACAGCTACAGGTCCACATCTATTAAAAAAAAAGAAAACTCTACCCAAAAATAATTTCTCATCTGTCTTCAACCATTTGGAAATATAAAAATCTCTATGCATTTACTTATTTTATTTATTCTGCCCTAAGATTTATTTTCCAGTTTTCTATATGAAAAAACATTTTTTAAAACTATACTCTCCTCTGATATCTGCTGAATTCTAATCTCACATTATACAAGGAAGCATAGCATCACAGAAAAATGTTGTGTGGGCCTTGATTTCAATCAGAATTTGGTCAATGCTATAGGATATTTGGGTAAATTATGTAACATACTGGAGGAATTATATATTTTTTTCATCCATAAAAATAAGAAAGAAAACATTACACATTTTAAAAATGTTTTCCTTAATGTTTGACTTAATATCAAAGAAAATTTTTCTTTTATTGTTCTTGGTAAAAGTATTTTTGAGATTTAAAAGGGGTGATAATTTATACATCCTGAACTAAAAGAAACTCATAAAGGTCTTCTGCTGTTCTGCCTCAATGTTACCTGTGTTCAAATTCAATCTGTTCTTCTCACAGGTCACTCTTCACAATGGTGATGTTCCATAATCATTAAGTCTCTTACTGTGATTAGTATCTCCACAAATAAAAGCAACACCACCATTCCTCCTCCATCTTAATCAGATGCCCCAGTGGTCTGAATTGTTCAGTGTATTAAATTATAAATTAATTCATAAAAGCATATCCTATATAAAATCACAGACAAAAAGAAAGTAGCAGGGCATGGTGGCAGGTGCCTGTAATCCCAGCAATTGAGGCAGGTGATTGTCAAGCTCGACGCCAGCCTCAGCAACTTAGTGAAACCCAAAGAATTTAGTGAGATCCTCTCTCTCAATAAAAAATATAAAAAAATGGCTGCAGATGTGGCTCAGTGGTTAAGCACCTTTGTGTTCAATCTTATTTTAAAAAATGCAAATTGATAGAAGTGGCTAAAAAAAAACAAGAATGATATTTCTGATGATGATGTGAAAAATGAAAATGAGAGAGTGAAAGACAATGAGTGTGTGGCAGTGCATTAGAGAATATGCATGAAGAGATGATAGAGTGGGTGGGAGAGAGACAAGAGATACTAAGGAGAGAGAAAGAGGAAGAGAGACATTAAAATATGAGAAGCTGCTTGAGGCTTTCATCTGAACTCATATTAAAACTTCATAAATTTATCCTTCATTCCCACTCCACTCATTAAAATTTTCTCAAATCCTCAGATGTTAAGGTGTGATTTTTTTCCCCCCTAGAGGAAGTAGTAGACTGAACTCAGTGATCCTGTCCATGTTTGACTGGGATCATTTTACCATCATTTGCTGCATCCCAATGGACCACATCACTTTTGTATTTATTCCTGATTTCCTCAACTTGTGCAATATCATTTCACCTTAATGATATTGCTAATAATAAGTAGGTATTTCTGATTTATAAGTCAATAGTCAGTTTTCCATGGTTTTACAAATTTAAATGTTATAGCTACATTTTATGCATTTGAAAATTGCAAAAGAAATCTTAAGTAATTTGCCGATGGTTATTTAGTTGGAATATAAACCCATGCATTTTTGCTCCAGAATTAATGTTCTTCACCACTTGTTTTTATTCTGCTGTTTCACCTGAGGCTCAATTATGCTAGGCAGAGTTTTAATCTCAGTTTTGGCCTACTGGGTCACTAACATGGGAAAACTGAAATTGAAAGCTCTAAACCAATGTTCCATTATAACACTTCTGGAAAAATTCCTCCAGTGGATAATAAGCCCTTTTACAAAACATATCTCAATGTCAAAAGTATAGTAAGCAGGCAATTGTGTAAAACAGTTACTGACATATGTTCTTCCTTGGATGCTTATATTTTGGCTATTGGAGAAATAACACTTTAGAAATCTCAGAGTATGGTGAAACTTAGAGGCCCAAATATCAATTTTCCAAGGCAGTGGTCCCATTCTGTTTCTCTACTGGGTTAACCTCTTAGAATACTGTTAGAAAATAAATACTTTATTATTCTGTGCCAAACACAAAGGAAATCGATATTCAGAATCAGTGCCATTACAGCGAAGAAGAAGTATTGCCATCTGATAACATGATGAACAGAGTCCAAGAAAATCAACCTTTTTCCTGATGTCTGGATTGCAGGGCACCATATTAGAATATCAATGTTGTTATGCAATTGGAAGTTCAGGCTTTCTTTTGTATTGGCTTCGATTTGTATTTTTATAAAGATCAACAAAAAACAAAAGAAATAATAAAATGCTAGGAAAAAAAAACTAGAAAATAATTAACAAACTGATAGAATCAAATATCATCATTCAGCTGAGGCTTCATGAAGTACTCAAGTGTGAGTACCCTAGCTGGCTGCAGTTTCATGAAGCAGACAGGCAGCTCTGCCTACCCCACACAGGTATCCCACATGCGCTGGAATGGCCTGGCTTATGTCTGTTGGATTGCAGAGCAGAAAGCTCTGCCTGGCAAAAATGGCAAAGTTACATCACTTCTAAGGAGGCTACCTTCTGGCTTTCAGACCATCCCCCAAATCCCCTAAAGCTTAGGCCACTGAAGCATTTGCAGGAATCACAGAAAGGGAATAGAGGATGAAGAAATTTACTGAAAAGAAACAAATGAAAGACCTTACCAATCAACATCTCAGAACCTATTTACAAGAAACAAATCTTCTTCTATTAAAATAGTCTATACAAGTGAAAAAGGCAACTGTTCTACCAGAAATATAGATATTAATTTAGGAACATAAAAAATAAAATATAACATGAAACTTCAAAGTAACTAAATAATCCTCCAGTAACTGACCCCAAAGAAAATGAAATTTACAAAATACCTGAAAAGAACTTTAACACCATGATCTTAAGAAACACAACAAAATACAAAAGAATACAGATAGGGAATTCAATAAAATCAGGAAATTTATTTATAATTGGGATAATGAATACAGCAAAGAGATAGATATCACTTTTTAAAAACAACCAAGGAGAAATCTTGGGCCTGAAAATTTTAACATATGAAATAAAAAGTAAAATTGAGATCATCAATCAAAGATTTGATCAAGAAGAGCAAAAACAAAACAAAACAAAAACAAAATCTCAACTTGAAAAAAAAAATTTAAAAACCAAGACAAAAAAATAGTAAAAATTAATAAATAAAAACTAATTGTACTCATATTTTGTGAATTTTAGAAGAAAAAACATTGAAAATCTATGAGGTAAAATAGTTAGAAATTTACCAAGTTTCTGCTGAGATATGGAAATCTAGATCCAGGAAACTTGAAAGTCCCAATATAATTAAACCTGAAAAGTCCCTGTGTTATTATAGTCAAATTGTTAAAACTCAAAGAAAATTCTAAAAACAGTAAGAGAGAAAATGTGTTGCTTATAATGGAATCCCTATTAGATTATCAGCAGATATATCAGGAAAATCTTAAATGTTAAGAAAGAACAATATGATATATTTTAAATGCAGGGAAAAACAAATGCTGACAAGAATGCAACACCCAACAAAGCTATCCTCCAAAAAAAGGAAGACAAGTTCTTTCTAAGACAAACAAAATCACTAAACTGCCTTAAAACAAATGCTAAAGGGAATCTTATCTGAAGATGAAAAGATAATAACTATGACTATGAAAATACACAAAAGTAGTAAATTAATTGATAGTGTACATATTCATATATGAAAGAGAAAGGAATCAAATCTTATCCCTATAAAACAACAGAAAATAAAACAGCAAAACAAAGATCAACAACAACAAAAGAAATAATAAAATGCTAGAAAAAAAAACTATTAAATAATCAACAAACTGATAGGATCAAATTCTTCAAGAAAAACAATGTCCTTAAGTGTAAATGGATTAAATTTCTCAAGTAAAAGAAATAGACTGGCTGAATGGATAAAATATAAGACCCAACAATACTCTGCCGGCATAAAACTCAACCAGGAAAGGTACATAAAGGCTAAAAGTGAAAGAATGAGGAATGATGAAAGAGAAAAACCCAAAGCAAGTTATAAGCCATTCTCATTTAAAATAGGTTTCAAGTCAAAAATGGTGAAAAGAGAAAAAAATAATAGAACATTTTGTTTCAACAAGTATATGCTGCAACCTGCACAGAAAGTAATCCAGGTGCCAGATGGGGCTATGGAGGATGGAGAAAAGACAGACAGACACACAAAAGAGAAAAAGCTGGAGCCCACTGGATCTCCTTCCCCTGTTGAATGATGGACAACCCAGATCAGCTCAGCCTGTTTATTATACAGCTTTTAACATCAAAGGAGTTTTCTGTGAGACAGTTTCCTCAAAGCATACTGGGTGAAGGATGAAGTTTTGTGCAGCCTAATTACAATTATCAGCTTGCACCCATAATTCTGTACCCCCAGACAGCTGATGTCTGAACTTAGGTCATGAACTGATAATTCTGTGGCTGGCACAGGACCTCCTTATGCTGCATCATCACAGCACCTGGAGAGTGGAGGGCCTTTCTTGTGTCACTGGACAGTTACAGGACCAAAATTCACTCACTGCTCCTGACAGATATAGAAAACACAATTTTCTAAACAGCATATGGGATGTTCTCCAGAATGGACTATATGTTAGACCACAAAATAATATCTCCAAATTAAAAATAAATAAAATGAAAGTCATCTCATATATTTTCTCTGACCACAATATAATACAACACAGGGTAATTTTGGAAATTGCACAGAGAAAATAAATCATATGCTGATGATCAATGGTACAACAAAAAGTTTAAGAATATTAAAAAAATTCTAGAAACAAATAAAATTAGAATACCAAAATACCTAAACCTGTATATTACTATGAATGAATTTATGGCAATAAACACCTGTATCCAGAAAGTAGAAATGTGTCAAAGAAAAAAATCGGATGCTGTTCCCTAAGGAATTACAAAGCAAGAACAAACTAAACTCAATAATTGCATAAGGAAAGTGATAATATAAAACAGAAATATGTGAAATTGAGAATAGAAAATGGTTCAAATGAAAATAAATGAAAAAGAAATTTTTCTGAAGAAAATGATAAACCATTAGCCAGACTACTTAAAGAAGGGGGCAGACAATACAAATGCAATTATAAATGAAAAAAGGAGACATTACAACGGATGTCAGAGAAAAACAAAGGGTTATGAGAAATTATTATAAATAATTATATGCAAACAAATTAGAAGAACTAGAAGAATTGGATAAATTCTTGCACACTTAATCTCTTAAAATTGAATTAAGAAGAAATAGAAAATCTCAGCTGATCAATAGTGAGTGAATAAACTGAACCAATAGCAAAAAGTGCCCCATTAAAGAAAATTCCGAAGCCTGGTGGTTTCTCTGTCAGGCTCTACAAAATGTTTCAAGAAGAAGTAATGCCATTTTTCATCAAAGTATTGCAAAAATAATTGAAGGATTGTTTTCAGACTCTTTGAAATGACCAGCATCATCTTGACACCAAAATTAAACAAAGACATAACCAATAAATAAAAGGAGTTCAATAAGATAAATGAGGAACATAGATGCAAAACTGCACATCAAGAAGATCATTTAACATGATCTACCAGGGATGTAAAGATAGTTCAACATATGCAAATCAATAAATGTGATACAGCTTATTAATAGGATCCATTGCACAGACACCAAATGACTCTTTCAATGATGAAGAAAAAGTGTGACAATTTTCAACATCCCTTCATGATAAGTAGTCTAAAAATTAGAGAAAATACATAATTAATAGCAATAAAGAACACATATAAAAATTCTACAGCCTCCAACATATTGAATGGGAAAAATTCAGAAGATACTGCTATCAGATCTGGAAAAGGGCAAGAATGACCATTGCCAACACTCTAGTAAACAAAATCTTGAGTGTTCTATACAGAGAAATATATCAAGTGAAAGAAGTAAAAGTCATCCAAATTAGAAGGGGGAATGGAAATTGTACATTTTTACAGGGAACATCCTCTTATATGTGGAAGACCCTAACATGCCCCACAAAGAATAGGTAGGACATTTATTATTTGTTAATTAAGTGAGTTCATGAATTCAGAAAGTTGTATAATATATAATTAATTTACTAAAATTAGCAGTATGTCTATATGGTGAGTGTACTGTTTGAAAAAGCAATCAAGAAGTCAATTGCACTTATAATAGCAACAGAAAAAATATTCCTAGGAATGAGTTTAGTTAAGGGAGTGAAAGATCTCTACATTGGAAATGATAAAGTTTTGATGAGACAAATTGAAAACACAAGTAAATGGAAAGATCCCTATGCCCCAATAGAAGGAATTAATATTTAAAAAATGTCTTTATAATACAAAGCAAAATATAGATTTAATGTAAAGCCTATAAGAATACCAAGGACATGTGCTGTAGAACTGAAAAGAAAAAGTAGAGAAAGAAATGTGGATAGTACCAGAGAAGACAATGAATAGTCAAAGTAAACTTTAGCAAAAAGAAAGAAGTTGGAGGCATCATGCCACCAGACTCCAAGATGTACTATAACACTACTGTGACCAAAAGAGCAAGATTCAGACATAAAAGGGGCTCACAGGTGTATGGAGTAGAATAGAAAGCCCAGAAATAAATCCATGCGTTTATTCCAATTAATCATCAACAAAGGTGCAAAAAGCACACTTTTGTCAAAGTGCAAACTCTGCAATAAGTGATGCTGACAAGAATGAATACCCATAAGCACATGTCAAAGGGATGTCCTCCCCTCAGTATATATGAGAATCAACTCAAAGTGTACTGAAGCATGACATGGGACAGAAGGAGACACAGGTTCTGTATACCCAGAGAATCTGTCCTCAAACTGCTCCTGAGGTAATTGATAACTGGGAAAAAAATGTCCCAGCAGACCCAGAACCTAATTGATAACTCCATCAGGGAAGACAGGTATCCTGGTAAACATACTGAGAATAAAGGATCAAAGGCAGTTCTGATACATTGACAGAACATACTTAATCTTTCTAGGAATCTTATTAATAAATATGAAATTTATAGATTTAGGGGAACATCAGGGAATTTTCCTAATAATGAGACACAAAGGGAAAGTTTGCTAGAAGAGAAATGTTCTCCTTTGAAGGATGTTGTTTCACATGCCTTAAGTCTTACATGAGAATCCAAACTCATTAATACTATAAGTAAGAAAGAAAATCTATCTTATTCATCTATGGAACTGAACTGATGATTTGGGACCATTCCAAGAAAAAAAAAAATTTGGTTTGTATTTTGTTATTTTCTGTATCCTTTGAATTTTCAATAAAAAAATCAAAATTAAAAAGCATTTCCATTTCTTTTCCTCTCTACAAACATAGCAGCACTACAATGACCTCTGTATTACTTCAGAGGTCTAAGAAGCCAAATGTAAAACAAGTCAATGGTGGACTATGGGTCTGAAGGCTACAGTGGCAAAGGCCACGTAGTACATGCTGCTGTGGGAGTGGTGATGGAGATTTTTCACACGTCCTCTTAGAATAAGAGTCGGAAACATTCCACGGACATCACCAGTCTTCGTTATCATCTAGGAACACTTTACTGTTTTTATAGATAAGGACACTAAATGGCAGTCACTTGCCTTTCCTCAAGTCACGTTTCCAGCTAATTGTGGATTACAGACCAAAATTCTGCTCTCTCAACTCTCAAGCCATGACTTGTCTCCCTGTACAGTTGTTTAAATGCCATCTTTTCTGAGAAAAGTTATAAGTAGACATCACAGGAGGTGATACCTGATTGGTGGGTAAACAGTCAAAACAGGGAGAGTTCTATATCCCTAAAGAACGTGATGTCTTTCTGACATTGTCATATCATGATATTAGAGGAGTTTCTTACTTTGTAATTTTTTTTTCATACAGACAATCTTTAGTATAAAAAGTTTATGCAAAAGAAGACCCTGGTGAAAAAAGAGAACAGCCTTGTTACTCTTCCTCAAAGTAGACCAAATTGCCTGGGAAAGTAATGAAATATTACATTATAAATCACTGATGTAAAAGAGATATATTTACATATTTTTAAACAACCTAAATATGACATATTTTTGCATTTATTATTAATACACATCTATAAAGCTTCTATAGGGGAGTTAAGGGGTAATGGAACCTTTGTAAATATCCAACTCAACACAATTGTACTGTGGTCACTTTTTTTTCAGTTTAGAAATTATTTTTTATAATGTAATAAAAGCAATACATAAACAGATCCTTTTTACCTTCCATCTATGTAAAAGATTCTGGTTTTCTCTTTCAGTACACATAAAGGTATCCTTCTTTTTTGCAAGATTAATTTCACATTGAATGAAGCCTTCAGTTTATCATTTTTTTCAATTTATATAAGAATATGGATTGCATTTCTGATCCAGGATCCATTATTTCTATATTATTGAGTCCCTGGTGGTATGGAGATGAGAAATTCAATTTTAAATTTTACATACATACACACACACACACACACACACACTCATGCAAGTACACACACATTTAGTGTTATTTATGTCGGTGCTGTTTTTCCCACTCATTACAAATAATTAATAGTTGACTATATTTATTTTTACATGTCAAAATTCTGTTTTCAAAATGCAAATAGAAAGACTAATGCATGCTATAGCTGAGAGCAGATATTAAACTGAAATCCACTTCTGGCCTATCTGCACAGTAAATATTTCATGAAAGCACTTGAAGGGAAATAGGAACTATCCCTCAGTGTTCTGGGCAAGATTGCTCTTCTCAGATAATACCACTACATACAGTATTTATTGGCTTTTATACAGATCAGCAAGGTTGCAGACAAGATGTTATTTTGCTGACTGGATAGTCTCAACTTCAATTGAATATGTAATGACTGCTTGAGCATCTATGACAATATTCTTTGGGAAATATTATGCTAAAAGTATTTAGCAGGTTGAGATCTTAAGGGTAAATGTGTACTTCATTTAGCTTATAATTTCTGGAAAGCATGAATGCTAAAAGCAATATATGGCATATAAAACAAATATTCTTGAATCTACTTTCTGCCTTTACTCATACCGAGATATTGATACACTTTTATAAAACTTAGCTGTTATCATGTACTTAAGTTTATTTCATATACACACTATACTAAATGATACATTTTAAAATTTCAATCTATCATCCACAACCTAGATGTGCTAGGAAATTGGTCCAGGTTCCCAAGAGACCCAAGAAAATACCTGTACATGGTAATGCATCATGTGGTTTATTGAAAAAATGCTCATGAGGAAGGTGCAGTGGTAACAGTCTGGTCAGATGGTATATCCACCTCATGATACTTCTCCAAGTAGCACCCGCATCCCTTACAGTTCTACTCCAAGAAGTTCAGCAGTGGTACTGGACAAAGAGCACCCCGTCCCTTATGACACCTGGTCCACTGGGAGCTAGTTGAATAGGGCAGTTATCCTTTCCACAGTGACCTCAATTCTATATCACTTACTACAAGGAAAGTGGTTTTACAGGTGTACCTCAGAGTGGTGACATTATCAATTTGCTTAGTTCATTGTGTTTACTGGATGAGAAGCACATGGTTGTCCTGGTGTTCATGCAAAAACAAACCAAAACAGAATAAATAACCAAAAACAATTCAGTTCTTACATACATCACTAGTTTTCCCTTTTGCGATATACACAAGAAACAGAGAATCAGGGTCCTTCCAGACAGCATTTATCTGAACATTCTGGTTGTTCCCTTAAGTTGACTAGGTCCTTGGGAATGAGAAGGAGATGTTTTAGTCAGCTTTTTCACTGTGGTGACTAAAAGACCTAACCAGAACAATTGTATAGGAGAGAGAGTCTATTTAGGGGCTCATGGTTTCAGAGTTCCCAGGTCTTAGAAAGCCAGCTCTGTTCCTTGGGGCTTGAGGTGAGGCAGAACATCATGGCAGAAGAGTGTGGTGGAGGGAAGTAGCTCACATCATTATCATGAAGTAGAGACTAAGCTCAGCTCGCCAAATATATACCTTAAAGGCATGCCCCCAAGGACCAACCTGATCCAGCCATATACTACCTGCCTTCAGTTACCGCTCAGCTAATCTCATCAGGTAGATTAAATCACTGATTGGATTAAGACTGTCATGATCCAATCATTTATCTTAGGAACCTTCTTGCATTGGCTCATACATGAGCTTTTGGGAAACACCTCACATCTGAACCATTTCGGGAAGCTTGTGTTTTACTGTACTTCTTCACGAATGACATACTTAAGAATCAATATTAAGACTGTAGGGCTGGGGTATAGCTCAGAGGTAAAATTGTTTTGTCCAGCATGTGAGAGACCCTGGGTTCTATCCCAAGTACTAAAAAAATAAAAAATAAATAAAAATTCCATACTTAGATATGGTTTATGTGTGTTCCCCCAGTTTCTAGCATCCTGTGGACGTTTTGAGCTAGAGGAACCTTTATGAAAGAGAGTTGAATGGAAGGTGATTGGATTGCACTTTGAGGGTATCTTGAAAAGGTCTTCTGAATTGAACAAGTTCTTGTGAGAATGGATTATTACACAAGGTGTGAGGCTGGCTCTTCCCCCAGTCTCTTGCTTCCTGGCTTGCACTAATGCCCCTTCTGTGTGGATTCAGTTCCCTTTCTGCTATCTTGCCATATTTTGAGGCAGCTAAGGGGACCCTCAACTTGTTGTCTGAATTTTACAGCAACCTGGATCATAAGCTAAATATACGTCTTTTCTTTATGAATTTTCCAGCCTCATATATTTTGTTATAGCAACAAAAAATGTACTCAGACTTTGTATATGCTTGACTTCTCTACACATCGAGGAAGGTATAATGAATGATAGTGGTAATTAACAGAGTAATATTTTATATTGGGAAATATTTCCTCAAAAATTATTACTTTGCACTTGTATTAAACAATGTAGAAATGTATGTAAAGAAACCCAATGTTACATAAAAACTCCTTTATCTTTAGAAAATGTTTTAAATACTTGAATTTTGTCAAAATATCACCATTTTTTCTCATTAGTAAATAAGTTAATATAAGCTTTTAACATGTTTTTCAAATAACTTTTTCTCTTTTCTCAAAGAAAAAAGATTCAATCCAGAAAATATGTGAAGTCTTCTTCACAAAGTGAAAATTTATTTATCAGGAAAATTTTTATGACATCTAGGAGGCAAAATAAGCATGTATACTCTTTTATACTACATTACAACTCTGTAAAATACTTTTTTCCTTGTATCAGTTACAATATCATCTGAAATCTCTCATATACATAAAAGATATATCAATTTGAAGAAAATGTATTTCTAAGAATATACTATTATTATATAAATAAACATTAAAAATTTACAAAAGTATGGATGACTAGCTCAACTTGTCTTCCCAAAAGTTGTGATAGAAATGGTCATAAATTGCAAGAACAAATTTGTTCAGCTCTAAGATGACGTTTGAAGAAAATAATCTATAAAAACTTCCTTGTAGTTTTGTCAACCAAATAGGCAATTTTGAAAAGAATTCAGAAAGCAAAGTAACCTAGGAAAGTTAGTAATTAGAAATCTTCAATACTTAAAAATATGTTTTGGTCTCATTAATAAAAAGTTCAGAATATTCACATTAAACATAGAATTATTCAGTTTGATGAAGGAGAATATGAAGACTGTGATAGTCAAAAGGGCACTGCCCTGAGTGGATTAAATTTAGTGATAATAAAACCTTAAGCAGTTAAATAGCTTTTGAGAAATTGTTGAACATCAAATGTCTATAGACTCTCAAACAGCTGAATTCACTCAAGGGTGAATGAGCAGAAGATGTCATATGTCTGTGTTCCCTCGATTTATTATTTACTTGGAATTTATGATAAAAAGTAGTAGCAAAGCACTTCAGTAAGTTCATAAAGTGCTTTCCATCATGTATTGTGGCTGCAATTCCTCAGTAAATACAGCACATGGGATAAAGAGAACCCTGACTCCAGGCTTTATGAAAACTACCCCCAGGTGTGGTGAGGGTCCAGAACACTGCTGCACCCCACATTCAGATTTGTGTTTTACTTTTGAAGTTTATATTTAAGCAAAGGGAAATATAAACTGTTGTTTTCTCTAATTGTGAAAGTGTAATAGTTTTTCTTACCTATTGTAGTGTTTGTCTATCTTTTGTCTAGATCTCATATTGGTTAAGAAATATTTCTACAGGAGTCATTCACAATGCACTCCCCAGACAGTGCCCTGACCTATCTTCCCGCTGGCCACTTCTGCTTCTCTGTTTTATCAGAGCTTCTGCCATCTTCCCTTCTTCTCGGTCACTTTGTCTCCATGTAAAGATTCTGTGATACACCTGTCAAGGTAGCTCAAAAAACATCTCTTTTCTGCATTGCAGATATCTGCTCTACTGAAACCAAACTTTGTTCCCTCTTCTCCCAGCACCGAATTTTGTATGGATATGTAGATTTATCCCCTCGATGAGCCATAATTTTTCAGAAAAAAAAGAATCAAACTGATATATCTATTTACATTGGAGAAGACTCACTGTGGAAACTTGCTCACATGATTATGGCGGCTGAGAAGTCTCACAATGTGCTATCATCAGGCTGGACAGACAGAAAATCCAGCATATAACCCAGTGTGCAGCCAAGGCTTGAGACATCATGCATGCATCAGGGGGACTCAGCCAGAGTCCAGTAGTCTGTAGATTGGGAGTATGGACGTAATTCCAGGAATATGAAGGCCTTAGAGAGGGAGGTCCATTATCCCAGAGCAGGAATAAATGGATGTACTAGCTCAAGAGCCAGGAGAGAGGTAATTCATCTTTCCTCCACTTTTTTCTTCTACTTGGTGCTCCATAGATTTTTTTTTTTTTTTTTTTTTTTTTTTTTGGATGATGCTCACAGACATGGGTCAGGATAAATCTTTTTTTTTTTTTTTTAACTAGTATACTGATTCAAATGCCAATCTCTTCTGCAAGCATGCTCACAGACAAACGCAGGGATAATGCTTTACTGGCTATGTGGACACCATTTTATTAAGTAAAGTAGGCAAAAATATTAATATTCATACTTCCAGTACATCTGTCTCTTGCTCCTCAGGCCCTTCAGATTGATTAAGCTTCTCATAGAATTGCTTATGGTATTCAAAGTGCAGGGATTCCAATGAAGTTCTCTCTTACCTGACCTCCTTCATGGGAGGATCACTTCCCTGGCCATCCCACAAAATGGTGAGCATTACATCATAATTGCTTACAAAGGAACTCTCTCCCTCTCTCTTGTTCGGCTCATTTCATTTTGAAAGCTACATAGTAATATTTGATAGATTCTTAATTACAATTTTGTAGTTAGATATCCTAACTCTCACAGCATATTGGAGAGTTGGATTCCATTTAATATTCTCAGGTTTTGAAACATTGACAAAGTTCTCTGAAACTAACAGAAGACACACAAGTATATTCTGACACAAAATTCTGAACATACATTACTCCTCAGTTAAAATGATGATGTTGTCAATTAAAGGAATGATCTAAATGAAGAGATTGTACTATATGTATAAAAACTATATTTAATGGATGTGTCTTGTAAAACATAGATCTTTCCATTTACTTTTATTGCATCAAGTATTTTTAAATTTAATGCTATAATTTTTGAATTTTTAGACCAAGATATTTACTTTTTTATTTTATATTTTAATGTTAGTATTTAATATATGGACAATGCACAATTTTCTGTATGATTTCAATCTTAGTAGTTCCCCCCCCCTTTTTTTTTTTGAATTTAACTTTCAGTATTTTTTTTTTTCAGTACTTGGAATTGAATCCAAGGGCATTCTACCTACCACTGAATTATATCTCCAACACTATTTATTTATTTATATTTTATTTTGAGATAGGTCTAGCTAATTTGTCCAGGCTTGGCTTTCACTTATGATCCTCCTACCTTAATCTCCAAAGTTGATGAAATTATTGGTATGTCTCCACGTACAGTTTAAAATATTTTTTTAATTAAACGATATAATTGAAGAGTAGCATCATTGGTTGTTAGTATTCTTTATCTTTTAATAGGTCTGTTGTGGGAGAAAATGACTACCAAATGTCCCATAAAATAATTCTAATCAATAAATACAGTTATCTAGTTGAAAAACGTGGTTAGTTAACATTGGCCATTTTAGAAGTGTTTAGATCCACCATTTTATCCTATCATAATTTATGATGAGTGGCAAGAAAATGACACTGAGGGGACACTAGTATGAAACTGACTTTCAAAATATTGATTTGTGATCACTCCGCCCTGGAAGAACTTGGGGTTATTTTAAAGTAAGAAAAAAATCCAGGTTAACTAATAGCGACATGATACCTATTGTTTTAACTATCTTGTCAACTAAGAGCAATTTATCATAGTAGTCAGGAAGGACTGTTAATGACCTTGAAAATGACATGATTCAACAGACTTCTTTGAGAACACTTTCTAAGGTCAAAGCATATCCGGGAAAGCATCAAAGGAAGAACAACTTCTAACTCTACTGAAATAACTGTCCCCAGAGCCACAGTCCACCAAACAGCAGAAAACTCAGGCATGACTTAAGAAAGAACAGCACAGACTCAATCTTGGTTCCACAATATCAACACTAAACCACATTTTCGGCAGGCTTTTATACACTTACAAGAAATGTCATCACAAGAATTATATTCTTGGGAAATTTTATCAGGCGTGTCGATATTTAATATTAACTATCAAAGCTGATTTATAACCAACCCTAAAAATCTAATATAAAACTTAACTGTGCCTAGGATGTCCTCAGTAAAATCATTAATTTGTAGTATTAATTATTTTTGATTGTATTCTTATGAAAACGAGTTTCAGATATATTTTTATGACTAAAGATACAATTGGATGTGTTCAATAAAATAAAGAATACTTTTAATGTATTTTCTAGTCATTACGTTAAACTCAAAGGTAAAATGTGTGCTTACTTTCTACTTTAGTGACCTACTTAACACAGAAAGAGTTGACTGATTCCACAGCATGTCCTAAAATGCCAGTTGTAATAATCAGGTATGATAATAAAATACAAACTCTTCTAATGACAGACTAGATCACTGCATCTATCAAGTCCCCACATCACTCTAAAAGTCACATTTTTCTTCACAAAGGATTGCAAACATGCACCAAGTGGTGAACTGAAGGAATAAACCTTTATTAGATTTGGAATTTAAAATTTTAATAATTAAAAAATATTTTAATAAGTATATTTACTATCTTTTACTTGGGGTGTTTTGTGAGCATTTAATCTATATATGTGCATAAATGCTTTCAAAATGTATTTATATATAATCATCAATGTTAAAACATGACAGCATATGGAATGAAATTTGAAATGTTTATATAAACGATTTACTTATTTAATTACTCTTTAAAAAAGTAACATGATGCTTACTTTGTGACATGCAAAACAAAATAGCTGTTTAATTATATAGTTAAAGCAGTTCTTACCCAGTGAGCAACAGCTCATGCCAAATAGCTACCGTCCTTACACACAAGAGGAAAAATTACTGTGGCTCTCTACTGAAGACTTTTTTCTTTAAGCACAGAAAACATTTTTTTTTGATAATTCATTGCTAATTGCTAGTTTAAGCACATTAGAAATGCTTACAAACATTTTCTTTTAAAAAAAGTTTTTTTTTTTTTTTTTTTTTTTTAGTTCTGGATTGCTACGATACCTTTCTTTTATTTATTTATTTTTTCTGTGATGTTGAGTATCAAATCCAGTGTCTCACACGTGCAAAGTAAGGACTCTACCACTGAGCCACAACTCTAGCCCACAAATGTTTTTAATAACATGGAGAATTATTGAATATTAGTGAAGTTTTTGGCAAGAAATATGCAGAATTAGTTTTGCTGTTTTAAAAAATATCTTTATTAGAAAATTTACAAATTCTTCATTAGTATGACAAAGTTTTAAAATTATGGAAAATTGAAAGGTCATGCCATTTTTTTTTTAATTTTTTATTGTTGGTTGTTCAAAACATTACAAATTTCTTGACATATCATATTCCACACTTTGATTCAAGTGGGTTATGAACTCCCACCTTCACCCCATACACAGATTGCAGAATAACATCAGTTACACATCCATTGATTTACATATTGCCATACTAGTGTCTGTTGTGCTCCGCTGCCTTTCCCATCCTCCACCCTCCCCCCTCCCCACCTCTCCCCTCCCCTCCCCTCCTCTCTCTCTACCCCCTCCACTGTATAACCCTGAGGGTCTCCTTCCATTTCCATGCAACTTCCCTTCTCTCTCCCTTTCCCTCCCACCTCTCATCCCTGTTAAATGTTAATCTTCTTCTCCTGCTCTTCGTCCCTACTCTGATCTTAGTTACTCTCCTTATATCAAAGAAGACATTTGGCATTTGTTTTTTAGGGATTGGCTAGCTTCACTTAGCATAATCTGCTCTAATGCCATCCATTTCCCTGGAAATTCTATGATTTTGTCATTTTTTAATGCAGAGTAATACTCCATTGTGTATAAATGCCACATTTTTTTTATCCATTCGTCTATTGAAGGGCATCTAGGTTGGTTCCACAGTCTTGCTATTGTGAATTGTGCTGCTATGAACATCGATGTAGCAGTGTCCCTGTAGCATGCTCTTTTTAGGTCTTTAGGGAATAGACCAAGAAAGGGAATAGCTGGGTCAAATGGTGGCTCCATTCCCAGCTTTCCAAGAAATCTCCATACTGCTTTCCAAATTGGCTGCACCAATCTGCAGTCCCACCAGCAATGTACAAGTGTACCCTTTTCCCCACATCCTCGCCAGCACTTGTTGTTGTTTGACTTCCTAATGGCTGCCAATCTAACTGGAGTGAGATGGTATCTTAGGGTGGTTTTAATTTGCATTTCTCTGACAGCTAGAGATGGTGAGCATTTTTTCATGTACTTGTTGATTGACTGTATGTCCTCCTCTGAGAAGTGTCTGTTCAGGTCCTTGGCCCATTTGTTGATTGGGTTGTTTGTTCTCTTATTGTCTAATTTTTTGAGTTCTTTGTATACTCTGGATATTAGGGCTCTATCTGAAGTGTGAGGAGTAAAGATTTGTTCCCAGGGTGTAGGCTCCCTATTTACCTCTCTTATTGTTTCTTTTGCTGAGAAAAAACTTTTTAGTTTGAGTAAGTCCCATTTGTTGATTCTAGTTATTAACTTTTGTGCTATGGGTGTCCTATTGAGGAATTTGGAGCCCGACCCCACCGACTGTAGATCGTAGCCAACTTTTTCTTCTATCAGACGGCGCGTCTCTGATTTGATATCAAGCTCCTTGATCCATTTTGAATTCACTTTTGTGCATGGCGAGAGAAAGGGATTCAGTTTCATTTTGTTGCATATGGATTTCCAGTTTTCCCAGCACCATTTGTTGAAGATGCTATCCTTCCTCCATTGCATGCTTTTAGCCCCTTTATCAAATATAAGATAGTTGTAGTTTTGTGGATTGGTTTCTGTGTCCTCTATTCTGTACCATTGGTCCACCCGCCTGTTTTGGTACCAGTACCATGCTGTTTTTGTTACTATTGCTCTGTAGTATAGTTTGAAGTCTGGTATTGCTATACCGCCTGATTCACACTTCCTGCTTAGCATTGTTTTTGCTATTCTGGGTCTTTTATTTTTCCATATGAATTTCATGATTGCTTTCTCTATTTCTACAAGAAATGCCGTTGGGATTTTGATTGGCATTGCATTAAACCTATAGAGAACTTTGGGTAATATCGCCATTTTGATGATGTTAGTTCTGCCTATCCATGAACAGGGTATATTTTTCCATCTTCTAAGATCTTCTTCTATTTCTCTCTTTAGGGTTCTGTAGTTTTCATTGTATAAGTCTTTCACCTCTTTTGTTAGGTTGATTCCCAAGTATTTTATTTTTTTTGAAGATATTGTGAATGGAGTGGTTGTCCTCATTTCCATTTCAGAGGATTTGTCGCTGATATACAGGAATGCCTTTGATTTATGCGTGTTGATTTTATATCCTGCCACTTTGCTGAATTCATTTATTAGCTCTAATAGTTTCTTTGTAGAGCCTTTTGGGTCTGCTAGGTATAGAATCATATCATCTGCAAATAGTGATAATTTAAGTTCTTCTTTTCCTATTTTTATGCCTTTAATTTCTTTCATCTGTCTAATTGCTCTGGCCAGTGTTTCGAGAACTATGTTGAACAGAAGTGGAGAAAGAGGGCATCCCTGTCTTGTTCCAGATTTTAGAGGGAATGCCTTCAGTTTTTCTCCATTCAGAATGATGCTAGCCTGAGGCTTAGCATAGATTGCTTTTACAATATTGAGGTATGTTCCTGTTATCCCTAGTTTTTCTAGAGTTTTGAACATAAAGGGATGCTGTACTTTGTCGAATGCTTTTTCCGCCTCTATCGAGATGATCATATGGTTCTTATTTTTAAGTCTATTGATGTGGTGAATAACATTTATTGATTTCCGTATATTGAACCAGCCTTGCATCCCAGGGATGAATCCTACTTGATCATGGTGCACAATTTTTTTGATATGTTTTTGTATCTGATTCACCAGAATTTTATTGAGGATTTTTGCATCTAGGTTCATTAGAGATATTGGTCTGTAGTTTTCTTTCTTTGAAGTGTCTTTGTCTGGTTTAGGTATCAGGGTGATGTTGGCCTCATAGAATGAATTTGGAAGTTCTCCCTCTTTTTCTATTTCCTGAAGTAACTTGAAAAGTATTGGTATTAGTTCTTCTTTAAAGGTTTTGTAAAATTCTGCTGTATACCCATCCGGACCTGGGCTTTTCTTAGTTGGTAGTCTTTTTATGGTTTCTTCTATTTCCTCAATTGATATTGGTCTGTTTAGGTTGTGTATATCCTCCTGACTCAATCTGGGCAGATCATATGACTTAAGAAATTTATCTATGCCTTCACTATCTTCTAATTTATTGGAGTATAAGGATTCAAAATAGTTTTTGATTATCTTCTGTATTTCTGAAGTGTCTGTTGTGATATTGCCTTTTTCATCCCGTATGCTAGTAATTTGAGTTCTCTCTCCTCTTCGCTAGCATCGCTAAGGGTCTGTCGATTTTGTTTATTTTTTCAAAGAACCAACTTTTAGTTTTGTCAATTTTTTCAATTGTTTCTTTTGTTTTGATTTCATTAATTTCAGCTCTGATTTTAATTATTTCTTGCCTTCTACTTCTTTTGCTGTTGTTTTGCTCTTCTTTTTCAAGGATTTTGAGATGAAGTATGAGGTCATTTATTTGTTGTTTTTTTCTTTTTTTAAGGAATGAACTCCAAGCAATGAATTTTCCTCTTAGAACTGCTTTCAATGTGTCCCATAGATTCCAATATGTTGTGTCTGTGTTTTCATTTATCTCTAAGAATTTTTTAATTTCCTCCTTGATGTCTTCTATAACCCATTGATCATTCAGTAACCTATTGTTCATTCTCCAAGTGATGTATGCTTTTTCCTTCCTTATTTTATCGTTGATTTTCAGTTTCATTCCATTATGATCAGATAAGATGCATGGTATTATCTCTACTCCTTTATATTGTCTAAGAGTTGCCCTGTGACATAATATATGATCTATTTTTGAGAAGGATCCATGTGCTGCTGAGAAAAAAGTATAATTGCTTGATGTTGGGTGGTATACTCTATATATGTCAATTAAGTCTAGGTTATTAATTGTGTTATTGAGTTCTATAGTTTCCTTATTCAACTTTTGTTTGGAAGATATGTCCAGTGGCGAGAGAGGTGTGTTGAAGTCTCCCATGATTATGGTATGGTGCTCTATGAGACTCTTGAACTTGAGAAGAGTTTGTTTGACGAACATAGCTGCACCATTGTTTGGGTCATAAATATTTATAATTGTTATGTCTTGTTGGTGTATGGTTCCCTTAAGCAGTATGTAGTGTCCCTCTTTATCCCTTTTGATTAACTTTGGCTTGAAATCTATTTTATTTGATATGAGTATGGACACTTCTGCTTGTTTCCAAAGTCCATATGAGTGATATGATTTTTCCCAACCTTTCACCTTCAGCCTATGTATGTCTTTTCCTATCAAATGCGTCTCCTGTAGGCAGCATATTGTTGGGTCTTGTTTTGTGATCCATTCTACTAGCCTGTGTCTCTTAATTGGTGAGTTTAAGCCATTAACATTTAGGGTTATTATTGAGATATGGGTTGTTCTTCCAGCCATATTTGTTTATTTCTGTTACTAAACATGGTTTGTTTTCCTCTTTGATTATTCCCCCCCCCCTTTACTGTCCTACCTCCCACTGTTGGTTTTCATTGTTATTTTCCATTTCCTCTTCCTGTAATGCTTTGGCGAGGATGTTTTGAAGAGATGGTTTTCTAGCTGCGAATTCTTTAAACTTTTGTTCATCGTGGAAGGTTTTAATTTCATCTTCCATCCTGAAGCTTAAATTCGCTGGATACACAATTCTTGGTTGGAACCCATTTTCTTTCAGTGTTTGAAATATGTTATTCCAGGATCTTCTAGCTTTCAGAGTCTGTGTTGAAAGATCAACTGTTATCCTGATTGGCTTACCCCTAAATGTAATCTGCTTCCTTTCTCTTGTAGCTTTTAAAATTCTCTCCTTATTCTGTATGTTGGGCATCTTCATTATAATGTGTCTAGGTGTGGATCTCTTATGATTTTGCACATTCGGCGTCCTGTAGGCTTCTAGGATTTGGGATTCTGTCTCATTCTTCAAGTCTGGGAAGTTTTCATTGAATAGACTGCTCATTCCTTTGGTTTGGAGCTCTGTACCTTCCTGTATCCCAATGACTCTTAAGTTTGGTCTCTTAATGTTATCCCATATTTCTTGGATGTTCTGCTCATGGTTTCTTAACAGTCTTGCTGAGCTGTCTATGTTCTTTTCCAGTTGAAATACTTTATCTTCATTGTCTGATGTTCTATCTTCTAAGTGTTCTACTCTGCTGGTAGTATTCTCCATTGAGTTTTTAAGTTGGTTTATTGCTTCCTGCATTTCTATGATTTCTGATTGTTTGTTTTTTATAACCTCTATCTCCCTGTATAGTTGATCCTTTGCTTCCTGGATTTGTTTGCGTAATTCATTGTCAAAGTGATCTTTCATTGTCTGATTTTGCTGTCTAATTTCTTCCTTGATACTCCAGATCATCTGAAGCATGTATATCCTGAATTATTTATCTGACATTCTATCTGCTGCAGCTGTTACCTCTTCTAAAGTTGTGTTGACCTGCATTGCTTGTGGTCCTTTCTTTCCTTGTCTTTTCATACTGCTTGCATATCTTTCCTGCAGGCGCGGGCGGCGGCTCTGCTCTCTCCTTATTCCAATTGGGGTGTCGTGGCTACCACGCCGGCAGGTCACTGGACCTGTTCTGGGCGCTGGCGGCGGCTCTGTTCTGCCCCTACTCCAATTGGGGTGATGAGTGTACCACGCCGGCAGGCCACCAGGCCTGATCCGCCGGTTGGTTGCAGGTTTGCCTACCCTGCAGGCGCGGGAGGCGGCTCTACTCTGCCCCTACTCCAAATGGGGTGACGTGTCTGTCGTACCGGCAGGCCACTGGGCCTGTCCCGCTGATCGGTCGCAGATCTGCCCACCTTTCGTGCATGGGTGGCGGCTCTGATCTGCCCCTACTCAAATTGGGGTGTCGTGACAACCCCGCCTGCAGGTCGCTGGGCCTGTTCCTGGCACGGGCGGCGACTCTGCTCTGCCCCTACTCCAATTAGGGTGGTGAGTGTACCACGCCGGCCTGATCCGCTGGTCTGTCGCAGGTCTGCCTACCTTGGAGGCGTGGGCGGCGGATCTGCCCTGCCCCTCCTACCACGCCTGCGGACCCCTGGGCCTGATCTGCAGGTTGGTCACAGGTCTGCTCACCCTGCGGGCACGGGTGGCAGTTCCGCTCCGCCCCCACTCCAATTGGGTTCACGTGACCACCACACCGGCAGGGCCTGATCCGGGCGTGGGCGAAGGATCTGCTCTGCCCCTACTCCAGTTGGGGTGACGTGTGTACCACACTGGCAGGCCACTGGGCCTGACCCGCCAGTCTGTCACAGGTCTGTTTACCTTGCAAGCGCGGGCGGCGGCTCTGCCCTGCCAGTCCTACCATGCCCATGTACCACTGGGTCGCGGGTCTGCCCACCTTGCGGGTGCGGGTGGCGGCTCCGCTCCGCCCCCTCTCCAATTGGGGTCACGCGGTCACCACGCTGGCGAGCCGCTGGGCCTGCTCTGGGCGCTGGCGGTGGCCCGGCTCCTCCCCTCTGGCTTGACAACAAATTGAGGAGACTCGGGTGTCTGTGCCTCACCCCCCCTACCAGGAGACCAACTGTTTCTGTTGCCGCTGGAATTGATGAAGTTCTCTCCTCCGCTGGTTTCTGATGACATCAGATCTCTGCCATGTTGGTATCCTATGCGAATGGCAGCATTTCGTTCCCCTTGCCAGGCAACCAAAGCAACGGGTGAGTCCTGACCGGCCCTCAGCAGGACCTGGACCAAGAAGCAGTTTCTGTGGGCTCCTAGCCCTGGGGCAGGGCAGTTCCGGGAGCCGGAACTCGGTGTCCCGCGCTCCGTGTTCGCTCCGATAAGATCAGGTTCTAAGAAGAAGCCCCCAGGCACTGAACCCTAGCAATCTGTCTGCAAGCCGCAGGCGAATGGCAGCCTGAAATTACCTGTTCTATGGCTGAATCAAGGTCATGCCATTTTGTTTCAGAGAGGTGAGTTTCAGAACCTTATGTTCTACACAATTATTTTATATTCTCTTTATGTTTCCTTTCAATTCCAGATAAAGAAAAAAGAAAAGGAAATCTCTCCTTTGGTAGACACATTAGAAGATTTGTCCTATTCACAGTAGGATTAAATATTTTGTATTGTTATCCTTCAGAGGACAAAAGGAGGAAACTCACTGTACTTTTTTTTAAGTGATAATTTGCTGAGTAGAAAATAAAGTGGATATTAGTGCCATGTTACTTTTAAAATCCATGCATTTCTATAAAATAAAACTATACTCATAATACAGTATGTATTCTTCAGTTGAAATATTTTATTTAGCATATTTGGCCTTAGCATTTCAATATATGAAAGAAGAATAGGTAAGATGACAAATTATGGTCATGAATTGTCCCCTAGTTAAGTAGGCAGGAGTTGCTTTTCATATACCACCACGAGTTCTCCACACAGATAAAAAGGACTGGAATTTTAGTAGCCAAATTTAAGGAGCATATGTTTGCTTTAAATTTAAGAATCTTATAATGATTAATTAAAATATTAATGAAGATATATGGACTGGTGCTTCCTAATATACTTTAAATATAGAGTAAGATAAACACATATATTCCACAGATGATCATCATTCTTATGTATGAAGGCCTTATATAAAGGCCTGTAATTAAAACAAACTTAAATGTAGGACCCCTAGATTGCAGTTTTTCAACTCTTATATATCCTATTATAAAAAATTTGTTTTAAATGGAGCTGTTTTGGGAAAGGCTTTAGTACAGTATTTCTCAAATCATCCAGGACAAGTGAATTTCAATTATAAACCTAAAGTATTTTCATGAAAAACTATTAAACATTATCCCTGTGAAATTAATTTCTCATACTGAAAGATGGAAAAATATTTTAGTGTGAATGGAATTCATGAACTTTTAAATTGTTTTCTATGTGGGGCAAGACTTTTATTGAACAATTATAAAATATATCAATGGGTTTTTAAAAATTACTATTGTAATATTAATAATGATACCTCAGACATGATTTTATTCAACAATAAAAAGTAATTTATGTGTATAAAATACAAATATTACAATGAACTTATTTTTTGAAACTTAATTTATTTGAAATGATCACAATTTTAAATATAGAAAATCTTTGTACTTTGAGGTTTATTCTTAATATTCTTCTGAATATCACGTCTCCACACATCACTGTAACATTATGTAAAAGATAAACATTTTCCCATTTTTTCTTAATTTTTCTTTGCCTTTTAAATGCTTATAATGTTTGATAATGTAAATTTTTTACATGCAAATAATAAGAATATTAAATTATCTCAAAAATGAATTTAATTCATATGGACTATTATACATTATGTTTTATTAAAAACTACCCACAATAGGTCACAATAACACAAAATTTTATCTTATAAATTTATTGAACAATTACTAATACATTTATTGGTTCTTAGTTCATATTCTCCATGTTAGTATCTCTAAAACATATACCATGTCATATTTTACTTAAAAGAGTGTTGTCTCTTAACAATGAAGTACACATGATAAACTGCGATACAAGTCTGTATAATATCCATTGACAGTGTAAAATTCATAAATATAATTTAAATCTAGGAAAAACACAAAATGAAAATGATTTTTAAAAATCGCAAATATATTTTGTTAAAATAAATGGAGACAGAGATACTTAATATCAAGAAGATTATATTCCCATATTTATACTTAATTTTCATACAGTTATGGGATCATTAATATAAAATATAAGTATTTTGTTAGCACTATAAAATTTGTTTTGTTTTTTAATTAAATGTTTTAAACTAATACATAAATCATAAAAATTATATATTTGAATGTGGGACTACATGATATTTCAATACATATACACTTTTTGTAATGTTTAAATAAGGTAAATATATCTTTTCAAACAGCTGTAATTTTTTTTTTACTTTTTATTCTAATTTATTATATATGACAGCAGAATACATTACAATTTATATCACACATATAGAGCACATTTTTTCATATTTCTGGTTGTATACAAAATATCTTCACACCATTTGTGTTTTCACACATATTTAGAGTAATGATGTCCATCTCATTCCACCATATATTTTTTACCTCAATGCCCCTTTCTTTCTCTCCCCCCTCCTTTGACATATCAAGAGTTCATCTAATCCTCCCATGCTCCCCACCCCCACCGCCCCCCGCAAAGCTCACAATGAATCAACCTCCTTATATCAGAGAAAACATTCAGCATTTGTTTTTTGGGGATTGGCTAACATCTTTTAGCATTATATTCTCTAATTCCATCCACTTATTTTAAAATTCCATGACTTTATTCCCTTTTATTGCTGAGTAAAATTCCATTGTGTGTGTGTATATGTATGTATGTATGTGTATATATATATATATATATATATATATATATATATATATATATATATATCATAGTTTTATTATCCATTCATCTACTGAAGGGCATTTAGGTTGGTTCCACAATTTAACTATTGTGTATTGTGATACAATAAACACTGATGTGGCTGTTTCTCTTTCATATGCTGTTTTTTAAGTCCTTTGAGTATAGACTGCGGAGAGGAATAACTGAGTCAAATGGTGGTTCCATTCCCAGTTTTCCAAGGAATCTCCATACTGCTTTCCATATTGGCTGCACCAATTTGTAGTCTCACCAGCAATGTATGAGTGTGCCTTTTTCCCTACATCCTCACCAACAGTTACTGTTGATTGTGTTTTTAATATCTGCCATTCTGACTAGAGTGAGATGAATCTTAGTTTTGATTTGCATTTCTCTAATTGCTAGAGATGCTGAACATTTTTTCATATATTTGTTGATTGATTGTATATCACCTTTGAGAGGTGTCTGTTCAGTTCCTTGGCCTCTTTATTTATTGGGCTATTTGGGTTTTGTTTTGTTTTTTGATGTTTAGCTTTTTGAGTTCTTTATATACACTAGAAATTAGTGCTCTATCTGACATGCAAGCACTAAAAATTTGCTCCCAAGGTGTAGGAACTCTATTCACCCCACTGATTGTTTCTTTTGCTGAGAAGAAACTTTTTGGTTTGAATCCATCCCATTTATTGATTCTTGATTTTAATTCTGGTACCAAAGGAGTCTGTTGTGGTTCTGTACATTTGGCATCCTGTAAGCCTCTTGAATTTGGTTTTTCAACTTGTTCTTAATGTTTGGAAAATGTTCTGATATTATTTCATTGAATGGATTGTTTGGTTTCCTCTATCCCAATAACTCTTAAATTTTGTCTTTTTATGGTATCCCATATTTCTTGAATGTTCTGCTCATGGTTTCTTACTATTTTCACTGTGGGGTCTACATTCTTTTCAAGATTATGTATTTTGTCTTCATTGCCTGATGCCCTGTCTTCCAAGTGGTCTACTCTGTTGGTGATGCTTTCAATTGAACGTTTAATTTGGTTTATTGTTTCTTTTCATTAAGAATTTCTGTTTGGTTTTTCTTTAGAACCTCAATCTCCCTATTGAAGTAAATCTTTTGCTTCCTATATTTGTTTATGTAGCGCTTTGTTAAAATGATCTTTTGCTGCCTGTATTTGCTCTATTATATCACCATTTAAATTCACAGAACATTTTAATCATGTACATCCTGAACTTCTTCTCTGTCAACTCTTCTGCTGTGCTGGCCATGGATTCTAATAATGTGGTATCTTGATTTGTTCAGGGGCACTTTCTTCCCTTGTCTTTTCATGTTGTACATGTGTCTTCCCTTCCAGCTCTGTGGATCTGAGGTGTTACTGTTTTTTACCCTATAGAATTATAGTGCTCCTATAGGGTTCCAATACCTCTCCTTTGAGGGGTAGGACAATGTAACAGATCCCAATATAAACAATAAACCACCTAAAAACAAATAGTTGCTGAGAGATGTTTATAGATTAGTCATGATGAACAGAAATGGTGAATTCAATTATTATCTACAATATAATTAGTAGGTTTGTAAAAGGGTCTATAGTTTCTGATGGTGGACAAAAAACTCAGAGGTGAGGTTTAGGTGATATGCTGAGGAGGTAGAAGGTGAGGATACAGAGTTGTTATATCTTAGGAGCTGTGGAAGAGAAATCTAAAGAACGTTAGTAGCAGGCGAGTAGAGAGGAAGTAATTTTGGGTAGACAAGTAAGTGGGAAGACAGTAGAGTACATAAAACAAACACACATTTGTATTAAGAAAAAAAATTTTAAATGTTAAAATAGTAAAAGTTGGAGAAATAAAAAGAAAAAGACAACAGAAAGAATATACAACACAACTATAAAGTACTATTCAGTCATCTCAGTCCTCAATATCCTAATTCATGCAAAGTACTTGGTTTCACACATGTTGGGGATGTGAGGGCAGGAGAATCTAGAGGGAGAAGAAAGAAAAAAAAGAAAAAAAAATTGAAGGAAGAAACAAGGTTTTCAGTGGAGATTGTATCTCTTCTGCTTCCCTTCTCATCCAGTAGGTTGCCCTTTGTTAGCTGGTATCTTTGCCTCAGGATGGTGAAGGTAACCTGGGAGGGAGGGTTGGTCTTGGGTGCAGGGCACCTGGATGTAGGGTATGACATCCACTGGTCCCCAAAGAGAGATTGCACCACACATCTCTTTTTGGGCGCCCTGTGTGATGTGATGCCTGGACTTATCTCCTTTTCTTTCTTGAAGACCTCTCAGTTCCTGGTCTCTGTTAGTCTCTATCACACCCACCCCCTCCCATACTGCTTTCTAATAAGAGATCTTTCTCTCTGGGGTCTTGTGTGTGGCGCTTTGTGCTAACAGCACAACTGCCCCACTGAGAGCTGTTTTGTGTTGGGTTCTCACTGAGCTGGATAAGTGGCTTCTGGAAAGAGGGGGGAATTAGAAACTGGTTACCTGGCCAGCCAGAGTTTCAAACTTGGAGTTGCCCCCACTAAAAATGGGGATGAAGGTGACCCAAGATGGAGGTGTTTGCTGTCAGTGATTTGGTGTGGGGTTGGGTGGGGAAAGCCCAATGATGATTTGGACGATGAGTTTAGAGACTGGGTGTGTAGCATGCAGCATGGGGCTGTGGTTGTTATCTTCAGAGTCTGTGTGGGGTTCCCTGGTGCATGTGGGCTACAGAACGTAGGAGACTATCTCCATTGCTGACCAGGGGAGCCCCATGTTGGTTGATGGAGATCCACACAGGAGTGGTGGCCTGAGTTCCTGCCTGTGGGTAGCTTCCAAGTGTACTGCGTGGGAGATGGCATCTGGGATTTCTGCTCCCGTGGATGGCCACGAGTTTTCCATGGGTCCTGATGAAGATGGTGCCTACAGGCACCTGTAGTCCTGCATGCGTGGGTGAGTAGTTGGGAGACCTCCTCTGATGCTGAGGCCTGGAGCCCTGCATGGGCACCGAGGCCATGTGTCACAAGGAGGCAAAATTGCGACATATGTAGTCAAGGGGAGAAAATAAAGAATGCCCCTTTTAATGCTTTCTTCACTCAAATTTCTCAATAGAGTTTTACTCTATAGGTTCTTAATCAAGAAAACGACGATCCTTAATGCTGGGCACTGCAATAGACATAATCAATTCACAGGAAACAACTCTAGATTAATTAATTCACAGCAAACAATTCTAGATTAATCCTAAACTCTGCAAAACCACTTAATCATGACAGGCTAATGACAGACATTCCCTCTGCATGCTAAGTTCAAAAGTCTTAAGTCTTAGGTTTTATGTCCAGCAGATGCACACTCAGTCAGACCGCGGTGATCAGGTTGGGAACTAAGGCAGGCTTTTCCTGGTGTGGAGTGGATGACCGGTTGAAGAGAGGGTCCTTTGGAGAAGTTGCAGCTCTCACCAAGGTCCAGACGAGGTGGTAGAGTTTGAGAGTGGTGAGGATCATGCAGAGGATCAGGAACTATGACAAGTGATGTGATGTCAGGTCCTCATCAGGTTCTCCAGCCTGAGTGCATCCTTGTTTCGACTGGCTGAATTTCTGTTCATTTGCTCTATTATTTATACTACATTTTGGGACTTTTGACCCCCCCTTTCAATCCTTATCAGCTATCATGGATTTCTCAGTGACATCATTTACCCTGGGGTCAGATACATCTGGTCTGGTGGTTTCCACCCTGATCTCACCTTTTCTTCTTATCAGGGGAGGACAGCCTGCCAGGGGCTTCACACTGTTTATCAGGGTGGGGAAAGGAACTTGATTGAGGCCACACTGGAGGGCTCTGTGGGTGTGCCTGGTGAGACTGCAGGTTTCAAACTGGTGTTTTTAAAATGGAGTTGCTTAGGCTCAAGCCTAAGGCCACCCTCATACCATGATTCCTGTGTGGAAGCAGGAATATCGCTCACAGAGAAGCAGCCTTCTCACTTCTTAAATCCTAGGTCATGGAGTGAACAGAATGCTGCCTCCCTCTGGCTTGCCATTTGGGATCCCTCCCAGTCAACACTTTTAATGTGAAAACTTTTCAAGTTGTTGTTGGTAGCTTTTGAGCCGCACTGTACAGTATCATTATCAATAGTCATGATGCTCTGAAATATCACACCAGAACTTCTTGCTCCCCATTCACTGCAATGTAAAATCATCCTTTTTCCTCCCCTCTCCCTCCTCCCAAACCCCGGCCTATGGTAGCTACCATTCTACCTTCAATTTCTAGGACCCTTTTAGATTCCACATGTGGTACATCAAGTGGTACTTGTTCTTCTGTGTCTGGCTTATTTCACTTAACATATGATCTCTGGTGCCATCCATGTTCCTGTGAACAAAAGGATTTCATTCTTCTGATGACTGGCACCCCTTTGTGTGTACCTACCAGGTATGCCTCATGCATTCATCAGTGAATGACCACTTCCGCTGCTTCTTTTCTTGGCTATTGTGAATATTGCTGCAGTAAACATGGGAGTGCAGATATCTCTTTCTGATCTTATTTCCCCTGGATCTATACCCAGCAGAGGGGCTTTTGGTTCATATGATAATTCTTGTTTTCATATTTTGAGGAAGCCCATACTGATTTGCATTAGTACACTCCTACAGCATTGTGCAAGGGTTCCCTTTTCTTGATATCCTAACCAGTGCTGCTCTCTTCTGTCTTTGATGATAGCCATTCCAACGGGAGTGAGGTGATATCTTATTGTAGTTTTGATGTGTAATTCTCAGATAATTGGTAACATTGTGTGCGCTTTTATGTATCTGTGGGCCATTTTTGTCTTCTTTTGAGAAATGTCTATTTAGATCATTGCCCATTTTTAGGTTTTTTCTTTTTTTTTTTTTTTTTTAGTTTTTTTGCTATTAAATCTGTGAAGTTCCTTAAATGTTCTGAATGTTAACCCTCTGTCAGACTAAAAAAAAAAAGTGGGAAATATTTTTTTCCCATTCTGTAGGTTTTCTCCTTATTCTGATGATTGTTTCCTTTGCTCAGTTTTTTTAAATTGATATAATCCTATTTGTCTAGTTTTATTTGTTTTCTGTGCTTTTGGGGATCTTGTCGGAAAATCCATGATTATTCCAATATTGAGGGCTTCCAGTTTCCACTTCATTTTAAAATACAAGAACATTTTTTTCCTCATCTTACTGGCATCCAGATGAAAAGGTACATCAATAGCAATCAATTATCACAAGCTCATTATGTTCTGAATAGAGATTACAGAGATAGAATGAGTTGGCATGAAAGGAAAGCATGTTAAACATAGAGACTCTAATTTCAAAAACCTTGTTAAATATTAAATTATTTTTAACATTCAATGAGAAAATCAAAATAACATTGTCATAGAATATTCCTTGAATATTAGGTTCAATGAAATAATCTTTAGTTACAGAACCATTAAGGCAGCTGGGCAAGGTGGTGCATGCCTGTAATCCCAGTGGCTGGGGAGGCTTAGAAAAGAGGATTGCAAGTTCAAAGCCAGCCTCAGCAAAAGTGAGGCACTGAGCAACTCAGTGAGATCCTGTCTCTAAATAAAATACAAAATAGGACTGGGGATGTGGCTCAGTGGTCAAGTGCCCTTGAGTTCAATTCCCAGTACAAAAAAAAAAAAAAAATTAAGCCCCTATGTATAAATGTTTATTTTTATTTAATTTATTTTTAATATATTATGTGACAATTCCAATGTGATTAATTAATAGAAACCACACATATAAATCTTAAAAAATGTTATCCAAACTCCAAGACAATAGATTTTACAAATACTTGCATATGTATTAGGACTAATACACCTGAAAATAAGCTTTTAAATGAACAGGAAAATTACATCTAAATTCAATATTATTTTTACCTAAAGAAAAGTCAATATGCTTAACATTTAATCTAAGAATATCTAATGTATTCAGTGATATGAAGCAAATATACAGCCCCCTAAATCCAGGAAGCTGTAAAAGAAATTATTCAAAAAATCTTTACCATACAACTTCCAAGCAACTGGATGAACAGTATTTTTTTTCCTTTCCTAGCAGCAAAAATTTTTAGAACATTGGCATAACAAAGCACTTGTGATCTATCCTGTTTCAAGCATTAGGAAAGTTCTTATTTATGAATAAAACTTTATAAAAATAAAATAAGTACTTACTTTTGTATAAGGTCTGTTAAAATATTTCCCCCTTAAATAATATAAACTTTAGTTTATCCTCCAAAAACTTAAATAGCAATAGATATATATCACAATTGGGCTCAGTATTGGAGATAAATACACAAAGTACGAGTATATTCTAAAATTAACTCAATTTGAGGAGGAGAGTAAATGTGAAGAAATGACTAGAAAGCAATTAAAATTTCAAGACTATGTATTAACAAGCATTCTGTGGGAGCACCTAAACTCAGCCTAACGGAATGTATGGACAAGTTTTAGGCAACCAGGTCATGTGACAGTGATCAGGGTAATAGTTTGAGGAATCATGTTCTTGAAATTGGTAGATGGAAACTTGATTGTGAATCAGATCACTACTTGCAGACATATAGTATAATGTAAATTTAAAAGCCTGGGAAATGGTGGGAGACAAGCAATGATTTGAATTCTCTTGAGAATCCATCCTGCCTGCTTCTCTACCATTTGGATGCTCTGTCTTAGAGTGGATGAACTGAGGTGGGGCCAGTTCTGACAGACTTAATGTTTTGTGGCAAGATATTTGTCCAGTGAGGACAAGGGAAACTTCTTCAATGGGAAGAACAAAATTAACTGGCATTTCTTCTAGCATGTTATCATGAAATTAAAAATAAAAAAAAAAAAGATCTTTTTTTTTTTTTTTGTAATTGTGTTGTTTTTATTTTAAAAAGTATGAAAATGCAAAGAAAATACTATACAAGTTAAGTTCCATAACTGAAATTCACAAATGACTATTTGCTCCTATATACTTTATTATAGCTACTCTTAATACTGTTTAATTGGGAAGTATATAAGTAAAACAATATTTACTATATAGAGCTGCTTTGATCATAAGTAAACTTTCAGTTCTGATTTCCATAAGACCCAAGGTATCACAGTGCCTCTTTTTGTCATTAGGTGTGTTCTCTGGTTAACATTAACATTTAAATTCTGGGTTTTCATTTTACAATGGATATTAAATAAATGCTCCTTACATTCCTTACGAGCTGAAAAATCAAAAGTGTCTTAGGAATGTGGGAAAGAGTTTGATGAAAGAATGAGAATTAGGTATGGCTATTAAAAGTATGGAAGATTGAGAAGATATTCAAAACTTGTAGGAAAGTGCTCTTTAACTGAAATTACAGTGTATAGATTTGTAAGAGTTGTTGAAAACTTATGTTTAATTCTTGACCAAGTTCATGACTTTTCTTAACAGTAATTTGTATGTATCTTTACCATCTCTAGCAAGTCTATATGGATTTAATGAGACGTGAGGCATTGACTTGATTACATTCTTTCCTTAAGGACATCCATACTGAGATGTTTGCATGGAACCTCAATATATTTTTGTAGTTAAATATAAAATTTAAATATTTGGAAAATTAGATTGTGTGTTAACCAGTGAGTCCATGCTTATTTAGAAAATAAAGAAATGAATTTAAACGTAATTCTCAAGATTTCTCTAGACTTTTAAAATCGTAAGAATAGAAGCAAGAAAAATTTTTCTCAACCACACATCATGCTCATGACATTAATTTGACATTGATTAAAAATGTACAATATCTCATACACTATAGTGAGCACATTTTGTCTGTTTATTAATCTTCAAATTAAAAAGTTCAGACAATAAATAGAAGGAGTCTTCAACTGTAAGGGATGATTTGAGACACTTTGCATAATTTAGAGTAATTATACAATGTATACACATAGTTTTAAAATGTGATTTTCCTCTTTGCATACTATCCTCAAGTGATGCTTTGTCTTTTCTTTTTCATTCTTCACTGTTTCCTTTCTTCAAAAAAAAAAAAAAAAAGAAAAGAAAGAAAAAAAATCTGATTCTCAACTGGTTTTATTGATTAGTTTGAGGAAAAATGAGTTTTCTAGTTTTAGGGCAAAACACAGGACTCATTTGTTAAATTAGGCATTTGCCTAATGGATATAGGAGGATCAGCAAGATTAAGGTCATGGATCTTTTCTTGTTGTCAGATAATGTGTTAAATAAAATCAAAGGGATGATAAACAAGGGTAATTGCAGAGGAAAGTATTCCCTTAGGGTTCGATTCACACATCTTCTAAATTGTAAATTTCCAGAATGGACACTAAAAATCTTCTTTAAGGTGTATAGTTAAATAAGAATCATTTTCAGCTCATTGAAATAATCTATTTACTATGTTTTTTTAAAAAAAAATTGACAAAAATTACTTATGCTATAATTATTTCTGGTGAACACATTTCCAGGTGTCTTGTGAAATTAATTGTGGCAAAGATAATTTTTTGTGATAAGGAATCAGGATAAATCAAGCAGCATATTAGAAAATGTGTATGAGAAAACTCATATCAAAAGGATGCAATGAAATGTATCAAGGCAGAATAAGAATGAAATTACTTGAATTTGATTAAAAAATCCGAATTATTTTGCTTTTAAAAATTCATGACATAGCATCAAAGAAACAATATTTCAAAAATAAATTTTATCATGTGTATGTAATTTCTACAACATGGTATAAGATACATGCATGCAATAAAATAGTTACTCTATTTCAACAAATTAACATGTCCATCAACCTCCCTAGTCCCCTCATTTCAAGAAAAGTTGTAATGTATCCATTCAGCAAAAAATACCGATTATAATAGATTATCACAAGCTTTAGTGCCTATGTTGATGTTGCATATTAGATCTTGGGACTTGTTCACTTTACATATTTGCTGCTTTGTATCCTTTGCCTAGATTTGCTCATTTCCTTCCTGCTTCTTCACCTCTTGATCCTGATCAATATTTTTTTTCTTTCTTTCTTTTTTTTTTTTGTTCTGTGTTTTCCGTAAAAAATATTCTTAAACTAAGACAATCTATGTTCAAACTTAAAATTAAAATTCTAAGCAATAAAAACATAGTAAGAGTATAAAAGAATGTTCAGAATTTTTTACACCTAACTTGTATTTGAATGGCAGTGTCATGAAAAATCCTTTATTCAGAAAACAAAATTACTTAATGTGATAGTCTAAGAAAATTATATGAAGATTCAGTATTTTATGAATATTGAGAGAAATATTGTCATAGATTTTTTTTTTCCTGTTCTTCATTTTGAAGAACAAAGATCAATAGTTACTGGATTTAAGCAAAATACCTGAAACAGAGATAAGGACTCAACAAGCATTTGGAATTTCACACTTCTTGTTTTCTTTCCCAAGCAGTAAATGTGAACAAAAGAAGGCAGGGGCATTGGTAACAGTGTTAAGTTAGTCATAGAAAGTTTTCATAGTCTGCAAAATTGTACTTATTTGTAAATCAGTTCTGAAACTAAAAACTGGTTTAATAGCAGTTTCCATCAGTACTCTTTAGTTTTGTGTAATAAATGTAATTTGGTAGAACAAAACCCTATTTTGGGTGAATTTTTAACATGAAAGTTTCTCTTATACTTAAAAAATCTCATTGAAAAACAGTAAATGAAGATTTTTAATTATGCTATTTTATGCATTTATTTTATTTTTATCTTTATTTTTAATTAACATGCATTGTTTATACATATTAATGGGGTCCTGGGGTATTTCAATGAATGCATACAGGGTGCACTGATCAAATCAAACCTTTTTTTCATTCTCCTTACCCCTTCCTTCCCAACTTCAATGAACCACTATCCTACATTCAGGTTAACATTTTTATTTTTAGCTTTAATATATGAGAAACAATATGAAGTATTCATCTACTTCATTTATGGTTCTAAATCTATAACTGAAGTAAAAGTGATTTAAAAAGATTAAACTTCGAGGTGTATTTGAAAGATACTTTTTAAAATATTTTAAAACAATGTATTAAGTCATATAATATTTGTTGTATATCATCTGCCATAGATTTTATTAGTTAAAAGTATTTTAAGACAAAATGTAGCTTAACCTAGAAATTATTTTAAAATAGTATATTTTATTCTTTAATCTTTTTGTTATTGAATGAAGTTAGTGAAAACATGAGAGAGAAAAACACTTCTGTATGTTCTCCTCAACTAGTCATTGTAAGGTTTTTGTTGTTGTTCTCACAAATCTACTTTTTAAAATTGCATCTGAATGCCCTTACCTTCTCGAAGGTTTTCAGCAAGCACTGTCCATCATGGTAACAGCTTTTATCTTGTATTGATCATTGAATAACCTTGGCCTTGATAGTACATTAGCCTTCAGTGAAATTCACTCAAACATTTTTATAAATATTTTTAAATACGCCAGATACATATATTCTGGGACTTGATAGAAGATGGTGATATTGTTTCTTCAATATTCTTCCATCCTTAAAAATTCAATATTAATACATTAAATGCATTCAAATAGAAATATATATTTGTTTGTGGCCATCCTCAGAAACTTAGTGATACCATAAGCAACTCAGCAACACACACACACACACACACAAAGCCACCTTAAAAAAAAAGGGGAGGGGGCATTGGGAGGTGGCAAAATGCACCTGGGTTCAATCCCCAGTATCAAACACTATCATTACTACTACTACTACTAATAATAAATCCCAATTATCTTGTCACTTTTCTTTATTTTTTCTTTTCTTTTTTTTTTTTTTTTTAGTTATAGGTGGACACAATATCTTTATTTTGTTTATTTATTTTTTTGTGGTGCTGAGGATGGAACCCAGGGCCTCACATGTGCGAGGAAATGCTCCACCACTGAGCCCCAGCCCCAGCTCCCTCCTGTCACTTTCCAGTGTAACTAAAATAAGAGCCTTCAACATTACAACTTCATTTCTTTTTATTTTCTGACTTAGAGGAGTTTCTCTCCTAAACCTTTCAACTAAATTATTTTCCTCTTGTTTCTTCTGGAAGTTAAATGGGTCTTATATTTGAAAAGTGCTGCTTTATAGGAAAAGAGGCTAAATAGCAATAATAATGTAGACATTGTTTTCCAATAACTAACAAGTTAAATAAATGAAAAAACTCATCATTTCTTTTGTAACTTAATTCTTAGGAGGTAAAACTTTATTTCTGATAACTTGTATTCATCATGAAATAAAATTAATAAGACTATATTTTTTCTGGTTTCAAGAAACACTTTTTAAAGTTTAATTTTTTAAAATAAGGGAGGCTTATAAATTTAATTACCATTGAATATTAGTTTTCTATATGTGTTATTTAGCACTTGATACAGGCAACCATTGTGTTAAGATATATTTTTTAGTTTAATATCTCCAATAATATTGATGGTTACTACAAAAACAATTTTATAACTTCTTTTTCCCTAAGGAGATTAAAAAATACAACTTAAGTAATTGTCATATCTGGGATTCCAATAAATGTCTGCCGATTTTAGAGATCACAAAAATCACATTATCCTATTAAATCATACTGCCTTTTGGAAACAAATTTTATACTATGAGTTTGCTAAGTAGAAAATTTGGATGCTCCTGAGGTTCATTTTCTGCCTCTTCTGACTGAGTTTACACAAAAGTTTTAAGTTAGCTCAACTGAAGACCAACATTATACCAATGACTGGGGTTGCCCTTTACTAACAAAGTGCTCCACAGCCAGGAGATTCCATAATTACCAGGTCACCTGGTGTTCCTATACCTGGAAACTATATAAACATGTAGGGCATTTTTCCTTATGGAGGACAGACACCAACTGTGCCTAGTGGGATAGTGAGACTTGAAATATGATGGTCTCAACCACATTTGCTTGCGAGTTTTCTTCCAATCAAGTTCTGTGCATCATGTGGCACTAAATAGTTTTGCTCATTTAAATACTGAAAGCTAAAGCACATGATTCTAACATATCTCAGATATAATGTATGCCAATTTTCAATAAGAAGGACAAAAACTATGGGAACAGATTTCCTCATATAGAAATCACTAATAATGCATTCTCTCTACAGTTTCCACATGTTTATGATGGACTTCCCATGATGAAGTAAAGGTGAAATGAATTATCTCTTTCATCACAAGTTTCACATCATAGAGAATATATATATACATACATATCATACATACTCATCATACATATATATATATATATATATATATATATATATATATATATGTATGATGAGTACAAGAAAAATAAGTTAATCACTCTAATGAAGAAGAAAGTCACAAACATCACAGACTGTTAAGAAGTTTTGTGATCTCAAGAGTGGCAGCCTTTGAGCTGAGCCATGTAAGGGGTGAAGCAGTCTTCAACGCATGTAAAAGAGAGATAACAACGAGGAAGGTGCAAACACGTGAATATACCAGGAAGGAATAAGAAGAACTACACACTGAGCAAGGGCCTCCCAAAGATGTTTACAGTTTAATCCTGGGTACTTTGGAATATAGTGTGCTACGTGGCAAAAGGGACTTTGAAAATATAACTAAGGTTGGTTAAGGGTCTTAAGAGAAGGAGATTACCCTCTATTATGTAAATTGGCCTGATCTAACTGCATGAGCCATTAAAGCAGGTAACTTTCTCCAGATAGTATTGGATACAAGCTATGGCAAAAGAAATCAAAGATGTAGTAGAGAGGGAATTCAAAAAAATTCCAAGTGTGACAAGAATTTGAAGCTGCATCCCATGCTGCAAGATGTCCTGCTAATATGTGCTGAGAGACTTCTAACAGACCTCAAATAGTGGTCACTTAATAGCCGGTCAGGCTGTCCTTCAGAGGATTGCTAAAGGAGATCCTGGTGGCCAGAAAAGAAATGGGGACCTCAGTCTTACAGTAACAAAGAACAGAATTCTGCCAAAACTTGAATCAGGTTGGAAGCAGAATCTTTCTGTAGTCTTATAATAAGAACCCAATTGATGTCAACATTATGAAACCTACAGCAGAGGAAACATCCAGGTATACCAAACTCCTGGTTTACAAGAACTATATGATAATTAATTTATATTGTTTAAGAAAAAAAATTGTGATGTTTTGTTACAGCAGCAACAGAAAACTAATATACACTACAAACTATAGAATGACTTGGGTATAAAGGACAATAAATGGAATGAGGAATCAGACATTGGGTTTAGGAATACAGATAATATCTTATATCTTTTGCAGCTCCTGTTTTATATTGAGCTTAAATGATATCTTGTAGTTACTGAGGAACTATGAAATGATTTTAAGTTGGAGTTTGCATTAGCATGTTAGAATGGATACTGAAATCAGTAGAGAAGACAGAATGTGAGTAGAGAATGTGAAGCTGATAAAAAGTATTTTGTTAAAGCTCTTGAAATACAATAAATAAATGAATTAGGATAAGAGCAGTGGTCTTAGAGGAATATGAATATTTTTTACAAATTAGGAGGATGAAAATTTAATAGACTATATGATTCACTATGGATGGTAACAAGGGAAGTTCCCTCCTTGATTTACCTGCTTATCAGATAGAGTAGATAATAGAATTTTACAGAGATATAGAACATTCCAGAGAGTAAGACTGGAATGGAATGCAGATGGAGCCAAGGCGATGCACTCACTTTTTTCCATGTTAGCTTTATGTGACTTTGGATCCTTTCGAAATATGTGATGTCTGCTTTCATGACTGGGCTCTATATTTTGCATATTACAGAATTGGACAATGGACAACCTGATCAGTCTTACATTTGTGGGAATGGGATTCACTTTGTTCTGCAGCTATTAAATATAAGTCCTCACTGAAGCCATGCTTTCACATAAATTGTCTTTGTAGAGAGGAAAGCATATGAGTATTTTAGAGGCACACAAAGGAAAGTCAAAAGAACTAATACTGCATAGCCTGGCTGGCTTCCAGCATCAAGAGAGAAAGCTGCTAAAATAAATGATGAGTCAGTGATAATAAACCTCTCAGAGACACCAATCAACAGATACATTGAAAAATTCATATAGTTTCATCAATGGTCCTTGAGTGTTATGTCAGTCATGGTTTTACCATTAGCGTTTGAAGGACAGCAGGCCTGGCCGGGTGGTGTGCCATGGACTGAGGATGGGTGAGATGTATCTTTCCAACTCTCTCAGTCCACATAGAAAATGAGCATGCCTCAGAAATGAAATCCTGAGATGTGAGCCAATGTTAAGTTCAGGGGAGATAGTTCATCGTGAGGATGCCTGACAAGGTTCTGATCTCTGAGTGACATATTGTTCAAGGAAACATACAGATCCTAAAGAAGGAAAACAATTAAACAAGGTAAAAAATAAAAATAAAAAGAAGCAAACCCTCTCAAATTTCATGGGTGGTGTGCATAAGCATAGCAGTTTTGAAATAAATGTCTATATCAATGCATGACTTCTTGTTGGAAGAATGGAGAGGATTTTGATTCACTATGAAAGCCTTTCTAATAAGGTCAATGAGGAACCTGAAAATTAAAAAAAAGTTAATTATGTTCATCAATGAGTGTTCTTCAGAGTAAGGAGTCCTACTGGGTGGGTGTGTGGACAGATGGAGATTCATGGTGAGCAACTTGCTTAATCCATTTACGGGGATGATAAGTGCACAGGGAAGGCCAGAAGGCTGGAAACACAGTCATGATTCTAGGTTATAGTCTGAGGAGGAATTCTTTCTTATTTGTGAAATCTCAGTCAGGTTTTGCTCCACAGGCCCTCCAAGGATTGCATGATACCTACTCATTATCTTGAGTGTAATCTTCACTTAAACCCCACTGATTGCAAATCTTAAATCCCATATATGAAGTACATCCAAAGAAACATCTAGGCTAGTGTTTGACCAAATAACTGAACACTACAACCCATGCAAGTTGACATGTAAGACTAAGCATTATACTGGGTGGAGATAATGGTTCCTCTGTTTTATGATTATTTCAGACAAGAAATTAAGATGTCCATGCCCTGGATATACCATCAGTAAAACTAGGATAGTAGTGAAAACGGAACCATGGGAAGATCCTCAATGTTTAATTGTCTGTCCTACAAGGTACTCAAACTACTTATGCCAACATAGACAACTAATGCCATCTAATGTTCATTATTTTACTATTTTAATAAGTAGTAAAATAATATTTAAACTATGTTCCCCCAATAAGAATATTGCACCTAATTCTACCATTTTAACTGGGCTGTGACAAGAGGGACAGCCTAAATACAATGTTTAGATAACTTCAGTGTTATTCAAAAATAAAGTACATGTGTGAAAAAATATTTAATATATAAAATATAAAAAATTATATGAAAATTTATAAAATCAGAAGGAATAAAGTAGTAGACAGACAAAAATAAATGGATTAAAAGTTGTGCCTCAGTGGTAGAGTGCTTACCTCACATGTGTAAGGCAGTGGGTACCATTCTCAGCACTGTATGTAAATAAATGACTAAAAATAAAGTTCCATCAACAACTAAAAAAAAAAAAATTAAATTATAAATCAGGGAACTGCCTTTTCAAAAAAAATGAGTAAAATAGTAAAGCACTCAACGCTATTAAACATAAAAATAGAATACACAAAAACATCAATGATAAAGAAATTGAAAACACAGAAGAGAAAAATTAAAATTAATCAAAATAATGGTTATTATTATTTTGTAATGAAATAGTCAATGAAGCACCTTTTCCAACAATGTCTAATTTATTATAATTGATTGAAAAATGAAGAAGAATACTTAAACTGTCCAATAGCCATGAAAGAAACCAAACACCCTCAGAAGAAACAAGTATCCAACAGAGGTGGGTTTATGCTACTGTCTCTTTAAAAGATCAGTCATAACCCCAGTATAATGTGATTCTTTATTTCCTTCATGGGCGAAGACTGATGGTCCTGGAATGTAATCTATGAACTAGCTGGCCTGGGAGTTGACATGCTCGTGAATTTAAGTCAGTGGAAAGAGGTTAAAGATCTTAGGAGAAAAAGTGTTGTTTTATTTGTTTGTTTTACTATCCATTTTGCAGTGTCTACAAGATGTCAAATAGTTGAAGGTCATACTCATTATTTTAGATGTGTATAAATATGACTCCATTTTGGTAATCTGCAAGTGCCCTCCATAATTCTCTGGTTCATTTAGTCATGAACTCCAATACAAGGCCTTTTAGACCAAATTACTCAACAGAGTTTTTAGTAGCTCAAGCATTACTTTTAAAGACCATTAAAAGTTGGAATTATGTCAAGAAAGTTATCAAGAAGAAAAAAAAAAAAGAAAGTTATCAAGTATATTCACAATAATATATAATCCATAAGTTCAAGTAAATACTTGGTAAGACTTTTTTATGAAAATATAAATTTTTATGTTTCATTAGAAGCATCAATAAATTTCTCAAATTGGTTAAGTATACTTAAATGGTTAAACTTCAGTTAGTATTAATAAATATATTAAAATGAATTAAATTCTTTTTTCACAAAATGTAGTGTTTGGAATTTATACAGAAAAAAACACAATTCGGTTAAAATCAATGTTCTTTGAGGTGATATATGTTTATATGTAAGCGATTATTGAAACTTTAAGAAATAAGTCCTTCTAAATTTCCTTTAAATGCTTAGATACATAATCATAATGAAAAAAGGGTTGCATTCAGTTGAATTTTGAATCAAGAATTCCAATATAATGTACAGAAATATAAGCTTTATAACCCATTAATTTTTTTTGTAATGCCAAATCAAAAACATATGTTCAGGTAAATTGAAACACATATTTAAAACATATTTTTACACTTTAGGTTTTGTTGTCCAGTTCCCAGATTGAAACTGCTTTTGATGACCACTGAATTTTGCCATATCTATCATGTACCATTAAACATGCCATTGTCTTTGCATTTATAATTTATTATGAACTTAACACTAAATAAGCTGGTATTGAAGATGAAGAAATGGCAAAGTTGAAGTCCTATGTCAATAATCAAAATGTAATTCTCAAGAAATAGAAAGATATAATTGCACCCATAATAAAAATTCAATATGTTTAGCACAAATGTACAAAATCACATCAATATTTAAGAATTACTAACTGTATATCCCAATAATTTTAATGGTACTATTGAGAAGGATGGATCTGTACAAGAATCACCAAAAAACACATTAACTAATAAAAACTTTTATCATTTTATAGTGTAGTCATTCCTTGCACACACACACACACACACACACATATATATATATATATATATATATATATATGTATGTATATACATATGTATGTTTGAATTCATGATACAAATTCTCAAGATGACATTAAAATTAAAGCAAATTTTGAAGAGCCTTGCATTTGGGAATTTGCACTCACCTGCTAACTGTCTAAATATTTGTTTCGCCATATTTTATATATTTTCTTGAATAGTCGTGATCTACTTCCATACATGTAAACTAAAATTTCATCATAAGGAACAAAAATTGCTGTGGAGTCTTGTAACAGGGAAGCAATGACTGAAATCAACATCATCTAGGGTGTGGTCAAGTGAATCTCAAGTGTGTTTGGGTTCAGTAATGGGCTATCCCCTCAAATATATATATTGAAGCCCTAACTGCTGGTATCAGAATCTGATCTTTTTTGGAAAATAGATTATTGAAGGTCTAATCACGATAAAGTTACAATAGAATAGGGTGTAGTCCTAACTCAATGACAGGCATTGTGCAAGTGTATGACCACGATGATGATAGAGTCAGATGTAGTCATATGGAGCGATGCATCAATGAACCCAGGAAGACAAGGAATTGTTGGTCCAACATAAGAAGCTAGTGGACAACCCTATAATCAATCTTCCCCAGGCACTTAGAAGGAACGAATCAAATTTAGAAACCTTGATTTTGTAATTGAAGCATCCAATATGTGAGAGAATAAATGTTTCTTGCTTTTTAATTGCAGCTTCCAATCCTGTGAGAGAATAAATTCCTGTAGTTTTTTAATCTATATGATTTATGGTACTTTGTTACAACACTACAATTAAATTAATTAATACTTACTAAAATAATACTTGTTTTGATTGGAAAATGTGAGATTACAGGGATGTTTGGGACACATACCTTAAGAAAAGTCCTGCTATACATTCTTGTACTAAAATTATTTCCTTGGAGAAAAAATTTCCTCTCCACCCCTGATCTTTTTTTCTAGAGATGTAAGAATTATATATTCATAATCATAAATTATGTATTAATTGCACAAAATGTTTGTTAAATGAAGCAATGTTTAAGAGTACTTTTAAATATATATTGCATATGAAAATGAGATCACTTTTGGTTTCACAAGAATACTTGGAAACCGGGAATCAAACTATGTCGTAAACTATACCATAATCATATGCAAGTATTTATACACTTAAATTTAGTTTAAATCTTCTCAATTATCAAGAAATCAAGAGAATTACTAAAATTATTAAATAATTCTAGAAATAAATCATCACAAATTCTGTAATTGTACAGGAAAATGTAATTACATTCTTTAGAGCTATATATTTAAGTCATGCTCCAAAGTATAGTTCATTTACTCTGTTTATTTCATATTTTTAAGGTCATGTGATTATTTCCTCATATTCACTGCTGAGAATCAACTTATTGTTTTTAGTACTGAAGACTGAATTGAGGATCTGGCACATGCTAGGTAAGCACTCTCCCAAAGAGCTACATCCCTCTGAATCCTTCCATTCATTGTTGATTGGAGAAAGATTTCTCTGTTGGATACTTTTTTTTTTTTTTTTGGTGGGTTATATTGCATGTTCCCACTTTAATCTTTGAGGGAAAAAAAGCAACCTCTCACATTTTCAGCTCAAGTTCTAGATGATTGAAATCTTACCAATTTTTTTATTCTCAATGTAAATTGATTTGAGGGATAACTAGATGGGACTTTCTCCCTGTGTGATTACTTTGATGTTTGCTAAATTCACTGTGCTGAGGTACATATAGAAATATGTTAAATTAAATTTTCAATTTAGTCAGGTTCATTAATCTACACTCAACGGTTGGATGTTTCTGTTATTTTGCAGAGATATGCATCAGTATGTCAAGGTTTGGTGTGTCATTTGAATCTCCTGCGATAGTAGGAGAGTGATCTGTCTTTCAGGATAGGTCCAGAGTAACAGGAAATTCAGGTCAATGTGGCAATGAGCTTGCAGATTTCTTCTATCCAACGTGTCTGCTTTTGGTCACCAATGTTCAAACTGTGGGATCTCTGAATTCTCTGGCTCTGCCCATTAAAATCACTTCCAAATGAGGGCGACTTTGACTCTGCAGTATTAGAGCATCTACTGTTATCCTTGACCCTGCAAATTAAGCAGTTGCAAGTTCTTGACTCTATTTCTGTTTTGCTCCTAATATGTGACAAGTTCCATTTCCATAAATATAGTTTCAGAACACATACTAGGAAATTTTCCCATCATATGTTGCTAGACTCAGGATATTCTTATGGATATTCTCAAACTTGTGTTTATTTCTCTTTGGTCACTTTCATTTTCATGTGTGCATTTGTGTGTTTTTGAAATGAGTGCTGCTAATGTCTATGTACATGCCATTCTATTTTTGAATTATATGAAATAAATTTTGGTCTCACAATTTCAACAAATATAATGAAACCATCAAAAATACCAACATATTCAAAAATGGAAAAATGTCTCTGACATAAATTAAATTGGGGATAGTTGGATATATACTATATTTAAAATTAAGTACAGTATGCAGCAGAGAAAACAATTAGAAGTACATGGAATTAGTGCTAATGGAATAACATTTAAAAAAAATTTCCACAGACTTTATGGATACTATTTGCTGATTTTTTTCTATAAAAATCAAGTAATATGAAAATTTAAAATATGATATTGCTATTGTCTGATAATATTAAAATCATTCAATTTGCTAAGCCTTATATTAGGAATTTCTTATAAATTTTGATAATGAAACACAAAGACCATTCATCAAGTTACACATTACATACTTTCCCTTGATGAGGTCACTAAAGATCAGATTATTAGGTGATATTTTTATGCAGGTAGTAACTGACCGAACCAGCATTCAGCTGAAGAATTAAAGGACTTCTCATCCCACAGAATTAATAACAGTAGTGCAAAAAACTTAAGTCTCCACCTTTCATCAAAATATAGATACAGATATCAGTGGAAACAAATACAGTTTTTAAAGATAGTGAACACAGTCACATATTTTAGATTGGATTTTAATGACAATCCTTCTTGGTGACACGTGGAGTGAGAATTGTGAATTAGAAATACTTCATTTTTGTTTGGTTTGTTTTTGGTGCCAAATAAAACATGGTCACAGGAGGCAAAAGATCAAGGGGATGCAGTTCTAATATTTATATTGACAAAAAATGTTGTTTTATTCTTGTCCTTTCATCAAGTTGATATTGATGAAATTAACATAGTGATAACACACAATTACTAGACAAAATATATATTTAATTAACTTAATTAAAATACATAGGTACTTAAGTGTCAAGTGTTTAAAAAATAATACGTTCTCAACCTAGGAAATAAAAAGCAGATAACTCCTTGAAATTAACTGAAAGTTATTGGCAATATGTGAAATCAATTTATTTTAAAAAGACTTGTTTTTAAAAAACTAAAGAATTATATGATCTTGAACAGAGTTAAGAAAGCTAACTTGAATGTGTGTAATTACTAAACATATTTTTCATCTATTGAGCATTAGAATAAAATCTAGGTAACTCTATAACAAGACATGTGTATTTGCTTTCGCATTACTATCTGATCAACTTGGTATTTTTTGATGCTAATGAGATTGCACCAACATTTACCCTATCCGGCCTTAAACAAAATAGAACACTCCCGAGGATGAAGCCCAAATTTTACAAATGTTAAAGGAATAAAGCATCTGCAAGATACTTTGCATAAGCATCATAGAACACATCCCAGAAGGCATTGTTTGAAAGTCCAAAAATGTTTGTTATTCATATCAAAATGAATAGCATACAGTACATTTGGGACAGCAAAACATACTGCATTTTAATTCTTCTTGTATGCCCTAGATTTTCGCATGCAAAGGAAATATAGCTTTCATAGGTCAGCTGTTATTTTGGATCACTGAATAATATTTCTATTTATCATGATATATTTACTTCACAGATCAAAGAGGTTAATTGCTTTATGAAAGTTATTATAAGATTATAAATGAGATGGAAAGTTTGGTCTTATAAATACCAGAGTAAAGTCCCTTTCATTAAATTATATTTTCTCCTTTCCAAATAGAGGCTGTTCCATATATGCACATAAAAGATAATCTTTCCTTAGAACTCTTGTGAAGTGATACAATTTGGTCACTGCAAATATCCCTTTTTTTCCACAAGGGATACATAAATTCAAAGTAAAATTACTTATGATTTATTAAAATATGGTTCAATCTCTTTTAACCATAAACTAATATATATGAAAAAAACAATAAGTCTTTTCATTATGCAGAAAGAAAAATTATTTGTTTATTTACATGGAAGAGATTTCAGGATTGAATTATCACTGTTATTCATACTTATGTTAATTAAATACCACATTACAATTTTATTTTGTAAGTGTATGCTTACAATTTAACTGCATAGTGAAAAAATATATCTCACAAGACCTTCCACTTAATAAGCACATCATAGAATCATACAAATAGCTGTAATTAACACCTTATACCTATTTTAGGTTTAAGATGTTTGCAGTGGACATGGTGGGAGGTCCACATCTGGAATCCTACTCTCAGCAATTTAGCAAGACCCTCAACAATTTAGTGAAATCCTCCCTCAAAGTAAAAAAAAAAAAAAAAAAAAATTAAAAAGAACTAGATACATGTCTCAGTGGTAGAGTCCCCCACCCCGGGTTTAATCCCCAGTACAGGGGGCAGGAAAATAATATTTGTTAAAAAAAATCTAAATGATATGAGATTCAACTCAATGTTTGATACCCAACCCTCAAACTACTATTTTAGAGGCAAAGCACCTCAATGATATTGTGTATATCAAAGGTGAAACCAGATTTAACAGGGACTGAAATTTTTTAAAATAGAGAATTACACAGAGGTACTGCTGTAACATATGCAGCATACTTTGCATGAGATATAGTGTTGAGACCACGACGAAGTACAGGTAGCTGATTATCAAAGAAAAGGAAATAAGTTGATAGCACTTGCTCATCAACAGTTTACTAATAGCCTCTGGAGGAGGAGAAGGGTGGCATGTTCCAACATAAGCAATCACCCCTTGAATGGCTCTCTTCCTGCCTCTTGGTCACATAGGCATGAGAAGAAAGGAACCTGTATTCTATAAAGAAGCAAGACACCCCGACTCCTACATGCAGAAGCTCTGGGTCCTGGCTCCCTCTCTCTCTTGCTATTTCTATTTCTATCTTTCTTTCTCCTATCCCTTAAATAAAATTTACTTTCTACTCTTGCCTCCCCATTTCTCTGATGTTTAATCTTCAACACCTCGGGAACAAAGACCCTATCCTGATTTTTCAAGATCAGTAACAGCATTATATATAATGTGATATAAGTAAATAAAATACATAGGAAAATAAAATACATAGAAAAGACAACACTTGGAATAGCCTGATAAACAATCCACATTCTATCAGTAACTACTTCTACATTAAATAATATAGTAATTCAAAGAGTCAACAAAAGAATGATTGACTAGCAAAAGAGTTACAGACTAATTTTACAGATGATGAAATGAGAATTCATTTAATGCACATAATTATGGATACATTAAATAGATATTGACAACTTTGGTGTCTTTGAATCTTCAAAATAGTCCACCCCAAGGCTCTACTCTGGAGTTTTCTTCTCCTGTTCTTTCCAGTCACCAATCTTTGTTCTTGTCTCAAGAATAATATTTGCTGAGCTGTACTAGAGTGTTCTATGAATGCAACCAGGAGTTCATGTGGTTCGCTCACGTGCCTGAGCATGACTACCTGACTTAACTAGCACAGCATCTTTTGTGCCAGTGCTTCCCACTCCTTCGCTTTTCCTAATAAATATTTGCATTCTTCCCATTTGGCAGATTTTCATCTAAGATTCCTGTCTCTTACAGTACACTCATTACCTGTGAGTAAAGTGTGAAGCATTTTTTTTTTTCAATTTCTGCTTAGTACTTATTGCTAGGAGCTATTGTTCTTATCCACAGAACTGATAATTGCTGAAAATAAGTGTTTACTTAGTCAATTTGCAGCAGAAATCAAAGAGAAAAGGGGAAGAAAATTAAGGGGAAGGCTAGGAAACCTGAGAGAATGATTTCTTCCAAGGCAACTAAAGATGTTGAGTCAGAGATAATAGGAAAAACAGAGGTGGAAAGAGAAGATAAATGAGAATTTTCACCCTGGGAAGCCAGAAAATGTGTTGAAGAGCTTTGTGGTTAATAAGCACTTTAAATATCTCTGCAATGCACGAAGCAAGTGAATTAATATTTTTACTTTATTTGTCTCAACCAGATTTTACCTCTATGAAGGGTAGGATTATAGTATATTAATGATCCTCTCTCCTGATCAATATATTAATTATGTCCAGTGCATAATTAACAATCATTAAATATTTATTGCCTTAATAGATGAAAAAATATTCTAGGAGAACATTGGTGGGTCTTGAGATTTTAATTAAGGGGTACAAAATATTTACTAAAACACAAGACATAAGGACACTTCTATGCTAAAGAATTGAATCCTGTTTCTTATGTCTTGTTTCTAGGTTGGGGAGTGAAAAACATATCACAAGAAATTATATTACATATGGACAAAAACCAGCATAGCAGGAAAAAATATGAAGTTCAAAGAGAAATAGAAAACAAAATAACATCTTATGAACACGTGAACATTTTGACCCGGGAAATGAGGAAACCATTTCTTATTGCTCAAAGTGAGAGAAAGAAATGCAAAGATGTTTAAATCACAAGAAATTTTGGAAGTGAAAAGGTGAAATGGATGTGGGGACCTGATTGAAAAGAATCAGCTTAGCAAGATGGTATGGTATGGCATCCATTTCTTGGGAAAGCAGAAGGTGAAGTGCAGAAAAATATTTGGAAATTGGACAATGGTGGTGGCAAATGCAATAGTTGGGAGGAGGAGGGTGTTGCCTATGAGTCATTGGTCAGGTGCTGGCTTCAGGGACAAATACCCGTCCCAAAAAACACAAACTGAGAGAGGAATGAAAGGCAAATATTAGTTTGCGAAAACCAATTTTTCAACATTAATATTTGCTGTTTAGTTTTAGCAAGGCTGGGGTCTAGCATATGCTTTGTGCTTTCAGGGGTGCAACAAGGTCAAAACTATTCTCACACTATGTTAAATGTCATTCACCATTTTCACTTTCGTGATCTCTAGAGTGTACAGCTCACATTTATGAGCCTGCATTGCTTGTGACAGGTTAAATAGTTAGACAATAGAAATAGATTAAAAACTCAGTAGTTTTCTGTTTAGCCAGATATGAAAGAAAATTGCAAAAATATGAAACAATGACACTCCCACTGTTTATTATTTTTTAGGTATAGAGTTAATATTCAATTAAAAATACATTCACATAGACCCAAATCTCCAATATGTGGGATTAGGCCCCACCTTACTTAATAGCACTCCTATAGCACAATAATTAATATCAAGAATCAATAAATGGGATGGCTTCAAACTAAAGAGTTTCTTCTCAGAAAAAGAAACAATCAGTGACGTGAATAGAGAGCTTAATAATTGGGAACAAATTATTACCACATGCACGTCTGACAGAGCACTAATCTCTAGGGTATATAAAGAACTCAAAAATCTTAACACCAAAAAAAAAAAAAAAAAAAAGAAAGAAAGAAAAAAAAATCAAACAATAAATGGGCCAAGGAACTGAACAAACACTTCTCAGAAGAGGATATATAATCAATCAACAAATATATGAAAAAAAATGTTCAACATCTCTACAATTAGAGAAATGCAAATCAAAACTACTCTAGGATTTCAACTCGTGCCAGTCAGAATGGCAGCTATTAAACATACAAACAACAATAAGTGTTGGCGAGGATGTGGGGAAAAAAGCACACTCATACATTGCTGGTGGCATTGTAAATTGGTGCAGCCAATATGGAAAGCAGTATGGAGAATCCTTGGAAAACTGGGAATGGAACCACAATATGACCCAGCTATTCCTCTCCTCAGTCTATACCCAAAGGATTTAAAAACAGCATACGACAGGGACACAGTCACATCAATATTTATAGCAGCACAATTCACAATACTAAACTGTGGAGCCAACCTAAATGCCCCTCAGTAGATGAATGGATAAAGAAAATGTGGTATGTATACACAATGGAATATTACTCAGCAATGAAAGAGAATAAAATCATGGCATTTTCAGGTAAATGGATGAAGCTGGAGAATAAAATGTTAAGTGAAATTAGCCTATCCCCCCCCCAAAAAAAAACAAATGCTGAATGATTTCTCTAATTTAAGGATGTTGATTCATAATATGCTGTGGGGTGGGGGGATGGGAGGATTAAATGAACTCTAGATAGGACAAAGAGGAAAAGGGAAGGGAGAGGAAGGGAGGGGGAAAAGGGGTAGGAAACAGTGGAATGCGATGGTCATCATTACCCTAAGTACATGTAAGAAGACACCAAGGATGTGTGTACAACCAGAGATATGAAAAATTGTGCTCTAGATGTGTAATCCAATTGCAATGCATTCTGGTTTCATATATAACAAGTCAAAATTTTTTAAAAAGTTAAAAAAAACTGATCAAAAAAAGATTTAAGTTCAAAAAAAAGAAAGAAACAAAATACATTCACATGAGATGATTTTTTATTATTGTAATATTTAAATTAATTAATAAATATTAAATGTAGTAATAAAATATCTTTAAATGTTCTTTAATTTTAACAAAAGTCTTAATAGTATAACCCACATAAATAAGTCATTTTGTGGTTCTTAACAATTTTTAAAAGTATAAGCAGATATTGAAACCATAAAGTTTGATAACGCTTGGTTCATGAAACTAAGGCTGATAGGCCAGATCTGACACAGAGCTTAAGGATGGCTCAAGGGTTAAGAAAAACTTTGATATTTTAAATGGTTGAGAGGAATAACAAAATGATACTATTTCATGACATCTGAAAGTCACATCCTCACTCCCAACAAAAACAATGATTTGATACCTTCTCTAAAAGCCAGCAGTAGAAATGCCACACATGAACTTTTTCTGAGGGTTGAGATGACTTAGAAGCCTTTGGTTGGAGTTGTATTTTGGCTTCTGAAACAAAAACAAGATCCCTTCTACCTACCCCACAAGAAAGTGGGCCTAGGGACAGCTCTTCTCCAAGACTGTAGGTATGAGTTCAGAGCCTTTGATAACCAGTTCAAAGTGTTATAAGTGTTATAAGTGTTCAGTTCAAACGTTCACATTAGGGCATACATCAATGGTTTTCTTTATTTTTTTTTCTGCATTTCTACCTTGTTTAAGAAATAGTTTGTATGATGGCTTCATATGAGGTATTATACTAATGATTCCTGAAACCATAAAAAATATTTAAAAGTTACATTATACTGATTATTTGATTTTTGTACCAGGGGCTGAACCCAGGAACACTTGAACACTGAGCCACATTCCCAGTCCTTTTTATTTTTGATTTTGAGACCCGGTCTTGCTAATTTGCTAACAGCCTCAATAAGTTGCTGAGGCTGGCTTTGAACTCACTATCCTCCTGCCTCGGCCTCCTGAGTTGCTGGGATTACAGACATGTGCCATCGTTTCCAGCTTATACTAGTTTTATTATATAGTTTTAGACAGCTTCTTCTTCCCTTCATAGTTAATTCTAATATGAGGGCAGATTTATGTGTAGTGTGAAGTAGCAACTTAGATGGGATTTAAAAATACTGCATCTAGGGGCTGGGGATGTGGCTCAAGCAGTAGCATGCTCACCTGGTGTGCATGCGGCCCGGGTTCGATCCTCAGCACCACATACAAACGAAGATGTTGTGTCCGCCGAAAACTGAAAAATAAATATTAAAAAATTCTCTCTTTTAAAAAAAATACAGCATCTAAGGGGAAGTTTAGGTGTCCAGGTTTCAAAGTTCTTCCATGGCTTCACAGATTCTGTCCACAATTTTTTGCAAACAGCTATTATGCACATTTGCAGGAAAGAGTGGCTGTGTGGTTCTTTTCTTCCTCCTGTCTAGGTTGCTTCCAAAGTTTTGCTGACATCATTTTAAAAAAGCACTATTCCACCTTGTTCTTCTTTTTGAAGAGATGGTGTAAAATTCAAGTTACATGTTCCTTCATGTTATATAGAACCCTCTGGGAAATGGTTCAAGCTTACTCATTTCTCTGTGGGAAGACCCATATGTGTGGTTCAGGTGCACCATGGTTACAAGACATGGGGATTTTATGTTCACTTATGCATCATGTTTGGAATGTTGTACTTTTCCAGGAATTTATTACACATGTTCCCAGATTACTAGAATGTGTTCATATCATTTTTATGTATTTGACTTTTATCATGAAAATTATCAATACACACACACAAAGAGGTAGTATAATAAATACCCTTATGGGTCAAGACTCATAACAAGTTAAATACAAAATATATCATCATTTTTCAGAACTCAGTGTATTCTTTTCCCTAGTTATTTTAAAACTGAGGCCCATGCATTCTGCTGGTTCATGCTGCTATACTTCAGTATCTGTCTCTGGAAAATTTGGATATCTTTTTTACACAAACACAATGGCATTAACAATCATTTATTGGGTAGTTTTTGACACCTGATTCATATTCATGTTTCATTTGCCTGTGTTATATTCTTTAAGCCTCTCCAAACAAAAGAGACCATGTTATGAGTTTATCAAGAGACTGGATGGATAGTCCAGTTGAATGATGATCCAGTTGATGGTCTGTGTCCATCTGTCCTGTGCTGTATTTATTCTCCTGATTTTGCTTCACCTTTAAATGAGAGCTTAATTCCAAAGGCTGAATTAGATTTACTCATGTTTTTCACTTAGAATATTTATGCAAGTCCTGCGAACCTCAGCATTTGGAATCTGGAGCAGGTGTGGGTTCAGCTGTGGTTGAAGAAGCCCTTGTGAGCTGCAAGGCTCACCTACCTGGCAGTGCATACGCGGGGCCTGTCATGCTTCATCCATGGATAACCTCGCCCCAAATCAGACTTCTATAAGGGCTGAAATATTTTCTTGCAAAAGCTTCTAATTAAATTTTTTTTAAAATGTTGATTTCCTTCATGAACTATAATTATATATTTATTCAAAAAATTATTCATAAGGGAATATAAAGTAAATTTTTAATTATTTTTAAAACAGAAACTAATTGCATTAAAATATTCAATGTAATTTTCTTTTATTCTCTTTTTCCTTCTCTCTCTCTCCTATAAACTTAAGAATTCATTTAAAATTTTTTTTTAAGTTCCTAAATAAAAAGTTTCAGTTGGTTTAATCAAAGAGGCAATTTAGTTTGAGGTTCAGTGTGATCACCATTACATTATTTCCCTGGTTCTTTTGACAAAACCAAATCATTTTTAATAGCTTTATTTTCTGTCACAACAAAATATCATAGGCTCCTATTGTACACATGCTACATTTATTTTTAAGTAATCAGCAGATTCTTTAAAAATAGCAATATGTGTATGCGTCTGCTCTGTATTCGAGTCTATAACGTAAATGTTATGACGTGATGAGTTTGCATTATTTCCTGTTAATTTTAACATGACAGTGTTTGTAATTTAACTTTATAAATTTTCTCAGTTCCATTTTTAAAAAATAATCTTTATAGTGAACAATATACATATAATTACTTAGTTGTTATGAATGCACATACAAATAAATAAATAGATGAACAAAAAATAAATAAGAAATGGGATTTAATGGTATTAAAGTTGGTGTTCCAATCAGTCGGTTTGCTTTTATTAAATTCTAGTTTTTCATAGGGTCCAATGACTAAATGGAACAAGGAAAAGGTGTGTAATGGTGGGAAATTAGTAATCAGTATCAGTAGAAAAAGAGTGAACCATAAAAGCAGAAATAATCAAAGTGCTCTCAAGAGGGATAGTTAGGGAAAGGATACATGATGCAGGAAGTCTTGATTTTTATAATTAAATTGGTGTATGGTATTCAATCTTGAAGTATCACATTTCATGCAATACTGTGTTTTACAACTTAAAGCACACATGCAAAATTTTTTTCCCTAGGGAAAAAGATGCAGATTTTACAATATATAGCTTTTTGAGGAATTTTGGGTAAAAAAAATCACCCTCACAGCTTTGTATAGTGTTAATAGAAAGAGGTGTTAAGATTCCTAATAGTTTCTGAGGTTAGGGTGACCTTCTCCACATCATCTTGTGTATAGTTTCATAATATTTTTAAATCTTAAAAAAGTATTAAAGGAAAAAATACATTTTAGCTTTAATATCTTGGAGTTCTTGTCCTGGTCATAAAGTAAAAATTTCAGTGGGAGGTAGGGTTAGAATCATATTGATGTGCTTGGATATGTAGGAGTGTATGTGTGTATGTGTACAGGGTTGGAAGAGAAGAAGGCATGGAAATATAAATATGTAGCACAGTGATTGACTTATTTTTAAAATATGTCTTATTAACTAATTTTGAGTTTTGGCATAATGGTATGAAAAGTAATAATGAAATGACATACTTGACAAAATTAGTATGATTATAACCTCATCATATTTCTCAATTCTTGCACAACCTGAGGCTCATAGACAGCAGATCACAGAACAATAGAATTGGTAGTACAGGCAAGTCTTTATAGTTTATCTATTTATAGATTCATAGATTTGTAGCTGAGTAAATGTTTCTCAAATTACAAGTTTTATATGAGATTTTGGTATTCATTATTGATGGGTCTTAATAAAATCCACAAGTCCAACCATCAGTTAAGTATTAGAATTGGGAATGGAATTTCTTTGGGGGTAGATTTTCCAACTGTCACACATAATGACTCATTGAAAACAGCTTTTAAAACTTGTTCATGGAAAATTTAGATCTATCAAAATGAATGCACAATTTAACATAGCAATACTGTTCAATAAACATGGCATTCTCATACCAACATGTATTTTTAGGTTGTATAATTCATTTAAGTATGTAAGCAGACGATATCTGTTTTTACTTATGGCTTAAGTAAGATCTTCAATAATTCAAAATGTAGTGCCTATATTGTATTAAAGCATTTTTTGACATCATAAGCTTGGTGATTATAGATCTTAAATATGTGGTATAAGCCTATCATTACATATAATTATTTTTTGAAGTTAAGATACTGATATTATATAAGAACTGTTTTACTTTAATCCCTTAAATTGCATGATGTATCAGGAATATAATAGTAACAAACACATTTAAAGGCATATACATACATTTATTTACAGTTTATTCATAATAGTAAAACAGTTTATCATTTATCTTCTGTAAAATATTCTCCTTCATTTGGAAGACATGTCTTACATGTCTTCTATAGTCATACAAGAGTATGTATTCCAAAATATTGGTTAATTTATTCTTGAGAGGGATCTTACATCAGAATTTCATAAATATTCCTAAGAGGACAGTATGTGATCATTTCTGCTACTTTGTTGAACACAAGGATGGCGATCACGAGTTCTTCACCTTTTTAAAATGAATGCATCTTCATTATGCAGCTTCTCTGTTATCTCTTGATGATAGACCTTGACCTGCACTGAGGAGAACCAGGCTCTGGAAACAGTGATAAAAGCCCAGAGCACACAGCACGCTCCCAGGAGCGGAACTTGGCTGCTCTGATGCCCAGAAAACTTTATGAAATCCTGGGTGAGCTGCTTCACTGTCTTTGATATGAGAGAAGCCATTCTTCCTTTAAGTCTATTATAAATAAGTGGGTTGAAGAAAAAAAGAATATAGAAATGCTAGTGGAATGAAAGGAAAAGTTTATTCTCCATAGTGGCAGAAAATCATAGCCTTGGTCTTCTGGATGAGGAGGGAATTGTTATTAAAGGTAAAAAGAATTGTGGAATTATTAGAAATTAGATTGCTACCTCTGTAGCAAAACTTCATATTTTCACTAAAATTTAGTTTATTTTTCAGGAATAAGAAGCGTGTTACATACAATTTTTAACACAAAAATCACTAAATGGAGTTTTAAAAGATTATAAAATCATAAATTGAAGATATAAGTTTTTTTTTTTTTTTCTCTTTCTAAGGGAGGAAATCAAATTCTTCCATCCGGGCTGCATAATCAATCATGATTTTTAAAACAGTATGCTAAAATATTTTGACATTTGGTAACATGGTAAATATTTTATGAAAGTGAGGCCAATTCAATTTTTTTGTACCAACTCAGCACACCAACATTTAAATGGAAATAGACTTTAGGAAGCTAAGAAAACTAAAGCTAAATGCATATTTAAAATGTGAGTAAAGCATACACACAGTGACCATGACATTTAGATATGTTTTCATCCTCAAGATTCAATATCAGTAATAGTAGCACTAGAAAAAAAAAAATCCTAGTTTGTACTCAGCTGAATACAATTGATGGAAGAGTTTACTGCTCTGTCATGAGGAAGTTACTCGATGAAGATAATGAATAAATGATACTTTTTTATTCCAACTTATGCCAGACCTCATACCAGCAAAATCTGGAGTCATTTAGATTTTGTGAAAATCTGCCTTCTGTGAAAGTGTTAGGGAACAGAAAGATGAGGATGGTGGGAACATGAAATTAAGAGAATAATTCCATAAAACGGGGCCACTGTGCTGAACCCCACATGCTTTCTTTTCCAAGAAGCAGTTTATCTGCAGCCATTCCTAGCCTAAGTGTGTAACACCTGTCACTTTTCCTCATCAAGTTACCTGTTAACTGCTGGAAAATTGAAGGCCCAAGATTATGTCAGTGGGTAGAATTCAGGAGACTTTTGATCTTGAAATGCAGGGAGAGAAAGATAGTTCCTCCTATCTATACAATCTGCAAGGATTTATGGTTAAAGATCTAATTGGAACAGGCCAGTATGGGCCCAGGTGACCCAGAGTTGCCATCACAGTGAGGGCTTGAAAGTCTGATGTAACCCTGTTGTCAGTCAAAAATCAAGAGGTGGACATAGATTCTCTGGAAACCTCCCTGGGATCCCCAACAAAATTGGAGGGTAGGAGAGGCACATTGTCCCTCTCCTCTATGATAGGACCTTCTCTCTCTCTCTCTCTCTCTCTCTCTCTCTCTCTCTCTCTCACTTGAGAGTGTCTCTGTTGCCTTTTCCTACACATTCAATAAACTCATTCGTGTTATTCTGAGACGTGTTTGAAATCTTTCTGACCTGGTTGCAAGAATCAAGTTTGAACAGGGGTCTTCCTACTGCCACAATTTCTAAGAAGCATAAATTATAAAAACAGTCATTTAAAAATATCACTTTCTATTGCTCTTAAAGAAAACATTTTCACAGTATCATTGAGAATGGCCTAAACTTGTATGATAATATTACATTTTACAACATTGCCCTCATTTTTGCAAAATAATTTATTTTATGATACTCCATACCTAAACCTAATTTTTAAAGCAAGTAGAGAGATTAAAATTTTAAAAACCTATAATATTTTAGTTATTGGCACAATTTTACTATGATTTGTTACCAAAAAGCATATACTTCTAGAAAACGGTTAAAGGATAGCATAAGTTTATGAAGAACATTCACAGTTTGATAAAAAGGAAACTTTGGTGGGTATACACATCATGGATTTGACTCAATCCTCCTCCCATTGCAGCTTTTAAAACCTATACATTAGTAAAGAAAAGTGGGGATTTTCTTTCCTAAGTTCATATTAACTTAGATAAATATTTAGATAAATAATTTCTTCCCTAAGAAACAAAAGTTTTAGACAATCCATGTCCACACATAGTTGTGTATTAGTAAATGAAGCGTGCAAAATTAGGGATGGCCACAGAGATGTCACCATCAAGGTAGAGTTCAGGGGGAACAGGTATGAATGAGGGGCCTTTCCCCACTTTGTGTCCTGCATGCAAGGTGCCTGTATATTCTACCTCCACAACAAAATGACCTGAGCACGTTTTATTCTCTTGATATTTTCTCAAATCTAGATGAAAAGAAGAGAATTTGATGTGGCACATTGGTAGAATTTATTGACAGAATTGACAAATATCCCTGGAAAAGTTAAGAGTCACATTGTGTAACTATGAACTTATAAACGACTAAGAAACAAGCACCAAAGAGTTAGAAAGTATTCCTTCCACATAAAAATAAAATAAAGATGTTGTGTCCACCGAAAACTAAAAAAAATAAAAATAAAAAAATAGAAAAAAAAAAGTGTCCCTTCCGTCCCTCTGTGAAGGTCTGTTCTGCCTGTTGCTGTGGGAAGTGGTAAGTATCCATAATTCTGCTAACTGCAGCTTTCTCACAGAAATAAGCATATGTTACCTCTCTGCTGGAGATGCAAGAGAGGATGTTGAGAGCAGACACAAAAATCTCAGAAAAAAAGACGGAAGAGGAACAGTGGCACAGACAAGACATGTTTTTACCTTAATAAATAGGCAGGAAGGTAGCGTTTCATAATGTCTACAAAAAGCAAAGCCTCTTTTATCAATGAGAGTTAAAGGAAGCACAGAATCCAAGGTGAGATTTCAGCAAGTGCATGAGCAAAGTTGAGCTTTATCTCAGTCTGTAATAAAGGTCTTGATTTGGATTTGTTGACAAGGCCAATTGTCACTCGTGTAGAGTGAACACTGCTCGATCAATACAGAAGTACAGGCAAGGCCAGTTTAGGGAAGATTGATCTATACTGAACCAGATGTAAATTTTCTCAGACACTATATATTTAGTGAAAGCTTGCAAAGCATTTCAACTTACTATATTATCACAGAAGTTTATTTTAGCATCCTAAGATTCTATGTTATCATATATCAATCTATTTCTGACCTATCTGTACATAAGCATGAAACAGTTCCTTAATTTGTAAGAGCTACTGAAGCATTCTCTTGTTGACTTTTCATATTTATGAGTTGAAAAACTTGTAGATATGTGTCTGGATAAATTTATTATTTTAATTTTTTTTAAAATAAAGAATTTAGCCTTCATATTATTTATTTGTTTTTACATGGTGCTGAGGATTGAACTCAGTGCCTCACCTCTGCTAGGCAAGCACTCTACCACTGAGCCACAACCAAGCCTTATTATTGTAGTTAAAATGATAAATTTATTATTGTAGTAATGACTACTAAATTCACAGAAAATAAAAATTTTCCCCCAAATCTGTTTATATTTCTGAATAAAGGTAGGATGTACTAATTTTATTTTTATATTGATTGCATAGTAGGAAAAAAAATCTTCTGAGCTTTATAAATAAAATCATTGAAAGTATGTTGGTAGATGATAATTGGGACAATATTAGTATAGCATTTTTTTGGAAGGTTGGTCCTTATTTTTGAGATTGTCTGCAATAAATAGACTTTATTCTAATATTTTTAAACAAAAAAGTGGTTATGGCACCTAGAATAATACTGGGTAATAAAATCTATAAAAGGGTGGTACCTGGGCAGGCTTTGTTTGCTTTCTATACTATTAAGATAACATAGATTTTTAAAAATATACAACTCTTAATCTCTTTTAATGTTTTACAATTGTAACTCTTAATAATCTCACATCTATAATGTAAGCACAGCGATGGATATATTTTTCATATTATTGTATACCTGTTAATAGATTAAAAAGTCTTAAATTAAATCAGATTCATTTAGACGGTTTTAATTATGTTTATAATTAAAATATCAAAAGTATGCTCTTATAAAGGGTCATATTTTTCTAAATTAGCATGATGAACTTTTATGTTAATAAAGTATGTATTTCCTTTTTGGAACAAGGTTAATTGAATGCTTAAAGATAATAATCAATTATTCTGAAAGGAAGAAGATAATCCATAAGATGAGTCAGTTTATTTTAAACATAGAATATGCATCTGAAAACAAGAACTTGATTAAATTTCAACCTTTTAGTGTTAAAAGAGGGAAAACTAATATATTATTTTCTACAAATGTTACCAAAAAATGGTCTCTCCCAAGAAATAATAATATATATAAAGAATTAAAAATCAGATTCTACTCTTGACACCAGCGTTTCCTATGAGGCATCTCAGTAGCATAACATGCAATTATTGTCCATCTCCTATCTTTATTTATATACTGCACAAAATAAATTCTTTCTCTGGTGAAAAATATTTCTCAAAGTAAACTTTCACCCTCTTATCCATGTATTTATGGTTATTATTAGTTATTATGGTTTGGAAAAGTTACCATTTATTTACTAATTTGTTGAGGAGAGAAAAAGTGACAAAAATTTGATACATCTTAAGTGAGTTTCTTTAGTATTTAATTTATAGCAAATAAAACAAGCAAATCCAACATAATGGATACAGTTGTTCTATTCCCAGTTTCAAACACTGCAAGACTTTGGAAATGGCTAAATGGAGAGTATGCTTATCCAGAACAAAAATTTATCTTCACTACTCATCACAGAAAACTGATAACATGAAAAATAGAATCTACCTTTGTTTATTTTCTGTATGAATCACACGTAGATTTGTGACATGCAGCCTTCAAAAACATTTATTCATGGTCTTCAATGTGCTGAGCATCAGGCATCCACCACATTTGGACTCACCGTCACGGTTCTCATATTATAGTAAAGGCAAGTAGCATGAAAACATTGGAAATGCCAAGTAATTCTGCTCTGCATTGGCAGTGAATGTTAAGTTCATATGGCAAACAAAAACAATACAAAAAATTAGGCTTCTGTCCTCCCTCAGAAACTGAACGGCAGTAGGAGATGGGCATTGTCTTTAATGATCACATTTCAAAATACCTGTTCTCACGTCCTTGATAAAGATATTCCTTGTTTGTAAAACTGGAAAGACCTTTAAAAAAGATTAATACCTCAAAGATTTACAGAGAAAGAATTTATAAGTTTTCTAAAACAACTGTTGCAAGGAAGGAGATATGAGGGGACTGGATTCAGGAAAAAAGATGGTCTAAAATATAGCAAAAGACAGGGAACATAAGACAATCTTGGCCAACCGCCTGTTTTCTTGAATGAGGAAACTGATTCACCTAAAATGGTTTTAGGAATCTATTATGTGGTATTCATTTGAGAAGATCTTTGTTGTTGAAGTACTCATTGCTGAGACTAGTCAGTAGAGAATATTTGCAATCAGATGTTTTGCTATGAAAATAAAATAAGAAGAAAAGGAATAGTGGCTGGAACAGACCACAGGCTCCGTTTCCAAACCTAGAAAGAGCCAATTCAGAATATCCTTGTGATTTGTGCTTGAAGTGTCTTCATATGATGTTGGTGGGACAACAGGGACAATCCAAAATATTCCCAGATCCCTGGTCTTGGTGTGTTTGATGATGGCGCAGCCTAAAGAGTGGTTTTGGTAAGACCCTACCAGGACTTCTGGTGACACCTTGATGATTCAGGCAGCAGTTCCAGGTACAAAAACCTGAACATGATCTGCTTCAGTTCACTTTCTAGATCCTGCAAGGAAAGGCCAGCTGCAAGACAACTATGCTCTGGAGAGTCAAGTTTAATTTTCATTGATGCCATATCCAGCAGGCATGAGAAAAACTGCAAAAGTTCGTTTGGAAAGTTTTAGCCAGGTATCATATGATAACCCAAGCCTATGCCATGTTTTCTATTAAATTATATTTCTTCATGGGCACCTCTTTTAAATCAAAGTAAAATTATTCTTAATTCCAAAATAGGTCTGGACTTTTCCTTAAATAGGGGAATAAGCAGGAGCAACTGACCACATTAAATGATTTAGTTTGCTTTGTCAGTTTTTTTTTTTTTTTGTATTGTTTTGTTTTAGTTTTTCTTTCCTTTTTGGTTTTTTAAGGTCTGGGCGTAGAAGAAAAGTTAAGAACTTGATACTGGATTTTGTCTACAGCCACTATAATTTGGGTGAAGACCTTTCTTCCTGACAGCCCTCAAATATTCTGTGATTACTGGGCCTGACAGAGAGTGACTTTCCTTTTTCGCCTGTGCGGACAGGAACTCTCTTAAGTTTTAAGCCAGTTTATGAGTAGGGAAAAAAACAAAACAAAAAAAAAATGTCTTGTACTCAGAAGGCAGAACATGAAGCATCAAAATATTCCAAATAAAACTCAACATCATCCAGCACTCAAGAGGCTGAGGCAGGAGGATCTCGAATTCAAAGCCAGCCTCAGCAACAGCAAGGTGCTAAGCAACTCAGTAAGACCCTGTCTCCAAATAAAATACAAAATAGAGCTGAGATTGTGGCCCAATACACATCCCACCAAAAAATAATAATAATAATAATAATAATAATAACAACTCATCATCATTACCTCCTTCCCCAGTTCAATTTTCAATGCTACGTAATGTAATGAGCTCTAGCTTTGCTTGATGTTGGGTTAATCCTCTTATGACCTGATTAGCTTCTTACTGAGAGCTCTAGGAATCCTTAGTCCAATGGTATTTTCTCAAAGATATTTAAGCAATGCCTTTAGAAGAAGCTTGTGTGCCAGAAGTCTGCAAGATATGTTGAAAATGAAGCCACCAATCATGAAGCTGATGGCAAAAGGAGAGAAGCTCCTATTCTTGCCCTTGCAATTTTTTTTTTTTTTTTTTTTTTTTTTTAGCACTGGGGATTAAGCCCAGTACACTTAACCCCTGAGCCACATCCCTAGCCCTTTTTATTTTGAGACAGGATCTTGCTAAACTGCGTAGGGCCTTTCTAAATTGCTGAGGCTTGGAATTTGTAATCCTGCCTCAGTTTGCAGAATCCCTGGGGTGACAGGTCAGTGCCACCACACCCAGCTGCCCTTGCATTTCCTGAAATAACTTGTATAAAATGGTTGCTACATTAGACAGAACCACTCTTGGTGTGGTGGTGCATGCCTGTAATCCCAGCTCTAGCCTGTGACCCACGCTGGCTTCATGAAAGAAAGTTCGAACCATGAGAAAACACTAGGGAGTTTTAAGTTAAAGAGACAAGACTCTAATTACCTTTAAAACCAGCTCCAGGACGCTTCTCCTAGCTCCAGCCTCCAGCCACCTAATGCAGTAGTGAGGCTTACTGAAGAGGAGAGAGAGAGGAGAGAGAGAGAGAGAGAGAGAGAGAGAGAGAGAGAGAGAGAGAGAGAGAGAGAGAACATGCCAGGGAGTGGGCTTTTATTGGAGAACAAAAAATTCCGGGGAAAATCCCATCCAATGAAGGTTAAGGGGGGTAGCATCCCAAGGTCAGGGGCGACGATTGGGTCTTCAGGGCAGTGGCAGATAGGCCTCTGCATGAACAAGCCCTTGGACCTGGAGAAGGGTGGGGAGAGCTCTGACCCAGCTGTGTCTAAGCACCTCTTACCCAGCCAAGGAGGGAACTCAAATCACGTGCGAGGATGGCCTCCCACACCCAGCTACTTGGAAGTCTTAGAAAACAGGATTGCAAGTTCACAGCCAGCCTGGGCAACTTATGTGTGTGTGTGTGTGTGTGTGTGTGTGCCTCTGTGTGTGTGTGGGGGGTGTGTGTGTGTATGTATAAAGGCTGGGGATGTAGCTTTATGGTAAAGTAAAACTGGGATCAACCCTCAGAAATCAAACAAACAAACCAAGAAACATTAGGTAGAACTCTCCAATAAAACAAGAAGGGCCTGAAGTTTTTCTCTTTGAAAATATTTTAAACTACCAAATTCATTTAATTAAAAGACATAGGCCTACTCAAACTCTTGTTTTTTGACTGAGTTTTGGTAGCTCATGTCTTTTATGAAATTGGTATATTTTATTTTATATTTGAATTTCAGAGCATACAGTTACTTATAATATTTTGCAGTTTTTATTTAAGCCCTATCCATCCTGTATTGTATCTTTTTTCATGTCTTCCTTGTTTCTTCTCTTAACTTCTTATTCGGTGTGACTATAGGTTTATTCATTTTATGGTACTTTCAAAGAATGAGCTTTTAATTTCATTGATTTCCTCTTATTCCTTATTTTCTAATTTCATTAATTTTTTAGTATCTTATGTCCTTATGTCTGCTTAATTTGGTCTTAATTTGCTATCAAGTAGAGTGACATTTTATCTTTTATCTAGCATAAACATTTAATTTTATAAACATTCTTTTAAGGACTAGTTTAGCTGCATTCATATATATATATATATATATATATATATATATATATTAGTTAGTTTAATATTTAGGCTGTTCAAAACATGATAAAACTTGCCTTTGGGATCTTTCCAATGACCAAGAATTATTTCAACATGGATTATTTAACTTTTTTTAGATTATTTTAGATTTATTTTTTTATAATAGAAAAACAGAGTTTGTATTATTTGAATTTATTTAAACTGAGTTGTGCTCAGTGTGTTTATGTTGGTGATTATTTCCTGTATTTGTCAATAAATTGTGTATTTTAATGTTGCACAGTATCATAATCTATCAATATCAATAAGGACAAATTGGCATGAACCATTCTTTCTGCCTTCTATATTCTCCCTGATTTTTCAATTTCTTATTTTATCAATTAGCTGTCGAAGTTTTCAGCAACCATGTTTTTTGTCTTCCAGATCTATCAATTTTTAAGTATTTCATGAGCTATTGAATCCATATGTTTTGAATTGTGTCTGAGAAAGTTGATTTCTTTTCCATTGTGTACTATTTCTCTTAATTTCTATAATAAGCATGATCTTAAAGTACTTTAATGTGAATGCAACTCCTCCCATTTTCTTTTGAGTAATGTTTACATTGCACATCTTTTTCCATATTTTTAAAACTTTTCTATGTCATTATATTTATAGTTTGTTTCTTATGAAATGCTAACTGAAATTCTTGTTTTTAAATCCAGTTTGCCAGTCTCTGCCTTTTTATTATTATGTTTAAATGATTCACATTTAGTGTGATTACTGAAATATGGATCACACTCTGCCATTTTGAAAGCTATTTTCTATTTGTTCCATCTGCTTCTTTGTTATTTTCTTATAGTTTTCTGACTTCTTTGAGGTTAATTGGTCATTGTAATGATTCCATTTTATCTGTTTTTTTTCATGTATATTTTTAGTGACCCGTGAGTTTCAGATATGCATCTGTATTTACTCATAGTCAAAAATACAGCTTTATGTATTGTGAGGAATTATAGACAACATATTCTTATTTCTTCCTTTTTTATGATACTGATGTTATATGTCTTTTTTAGCACATGGTAATTATGCAGAATAATGTGCTTTATTGTGACAAATTATTTGATCATTTCACACACCTATTATTTCATTTTTCCTCTCTTTCCTCTGATCCCCTTCCTTTCTCTGATCTCTCCCTTCCACAGCGTTTTTTTTTAATGTCTTAGTTTTATAGATACTAAAGTGCTCAATACCCTGTAATATTTTCTTAGAGAACTAAAAATGAATATAAAAATTAAACAATTAATTTTATCTTCTTTTTTAATTTATTTAATTCCCTGTGCTTTTAATTTCTTGCCATAAATTTATCTTTCTACCCTGCATCATAGTCTTTTATTCTGAAGGGCTTTCTTTAGTATTTATTTCTGTGTCATTTGCTGGCAGAAAATTTTCCAGTTTTTGTTTCTGTGAGAAACGTGGGCATAGAAATCTAAGTTAAAGGGCTTTTTTTTTTCTTGTTTTGTTCTTGTTCTTGCTTTTCTTGCAGCACTGTAAATTTGTTACTAAACTGATATTTTTCTTACTGGTGCTTTTTGGCAACAGTGAGTTTTACACTAATTTTTCTCTCTCTTCCCTAGTGTTGAATATCTCCTGTTTTCTCTTATTGCCCTTAGAATGTTTCTCTTTGTTTTGTTTTCACCAGTTTGAATTTGACACAGCCAGAGTTTTGTTGTGCTCATTTGTTTTTATTCTGTTTATGTTCTTTGAGCTTCTGGATTTTCAGGTTTAATAGCTACATTACATTGTTTTTTTTAATATCAGCCATTATTTCTTCAGATATTTCCCTTTACCCCCATTTCCTCTTTCCTTTTTTGTTATTCCAAAATATGTTTTATACCATTTGATGTCATTTCACAGCTATTGGAGACTTTTTTTTTCATTGTGGTTGAATATGGACAATTCTTATTTATTTCTAATTTTTTATGTTTAAGTAAGAAAAAACATAAACTTTATATATATATTTTTTCTTATAAAGAAAGCTTGACTTGTTGGATAAGTGGAAAAAAATTGTACACGGTCTTCATGAGTAAACAATATTTACTTGCTTTGAGCTGTGTACCATGTGCCAAAGAAGGGTTGTGAAGGGGACTTTTATCTTCACAGCAACAAAATGCTAAACTAAGTTTAAGTGGACTTAATCAATGCTGGGCATTTCCACAGGGAGAAGGCAAAAGGACTCCAAATCAATCAATAGAATGGAGGATGAGACTGCTCTGGGAAGTGGGCAGGGAGCCCCACAAGGACACACCAGCCACCACCAGTGGAGACACCGCACCTAGAGGTTCCCGCCTTTGGCCGCTGCAGGACAAAGAGCATTGGAGAAGCGGCCCGCTACTGACTGACCTCTGGCCATCACCCTGCATAGGGTGCCGCATCACATCCCTGCGGTAGGTCCCCTGCTGCCTGGCGACCCTGGTACTCACAGATTTCTAGAGATGTCTGCTCAGAAGGAACAGCTACAAAGTAGAGTTCATCAGGCGAGGACTCATGCCTGAAACAAGGTGGCATTTCAAGGTTGACAGCTGCGAAGTTGGGGAAGGACACTGGTAGACAGCAAGGACCTGGTGCCAATGGTACCTGCCTGGCCTGAACTGACCCGCCCGAGTTCCAAGCGCTGAGTGCTGGATGGCATTTTGATTTTGGATTCTTCCAAGTTTAATAGCCTTATCACATCTCCACCTGGGAAACGCCGCAGCTACGTGGCCTCCGCCGGCTGGCACCCCATGCCTGGGTGACATCAGCTATCACTGAGGTCTCTCCAACACCACAGTCCAGCTCGCAGGTCCACCAAGCAGCCAATTTAAGGCTTCATTCATCCCTGCTACCTTTTTTTTTTTTTTTAACGTTTTCATTATTCTTTGCCATATTTTCCTTCTCTCTTGAAATGACCCATCTGCTCTCAGATATTGTTGCCCTTCTTTATTTGAGACTTTGATGTATTCATTGTATTAACTCAAATTCCCTGGCAGAGCGTCACAGCCCCCTGGTCGTATGGGAATGGGGTCTGTTGAAGCTTTGTCAGCTCCGAGTGTCCCCCTCCTCCCCCATTCTGTTAGGCCTTGCAATTTTGGTTGAAGTCCAGAGGTGGCATAGAACAGCAGGCTGGTGAGTTGTTTCCCTGCTGGGAGGTGAGCCTGCCCTTCTTTGTGCTTGTCCCCTGAGCGGGCTTTGTTCTAACCTGTTCAGGGTTTGGTCTGGCTTTGAGTGTGTGTAGTGCGGTGGCTTTGCATGCTGTACCCAAGCTGCGGATTGCGCTGCATTCTTCACGGTCGCTGTGAGGGCTGCTTGTGAGGCTTCCTTCACACAGACTCACTCCCCACTGCCATCTCTAGGGCTTTAGTCCATGATATACTTCAGAAGTACTCTGCTGATGCATGCACTCAACACTTGCTGGGCTAAAGTTGGGGGATGGAGATGAGGGACACGTTTTCTGCTGTGCCCATTGACCCTGGGTCTAAGTCGCTGTGTCTCTGGGTCTCTGGGAGTGTCCTTCAGAATTATTGTGTTCCTCCACAAGCTGTAGTTCTGGTTCCAGGGTGTACCTCTACTCCTCTGTAGAAGTAGACCCCTATTTTTCCATACACAATGGTGGTTTACAGTGTCTTTGGGGTGGCAGTTTTTGTTACCCTTCAGTTGAAAATGGGAAAGGTTTTTACCCTATAGTTAAGACCTTGGAGAACAATTTTTCTGTAAATGTTCGTCTGCCTCACAGTGTATGTGATTCCCCTACCCATGCTTTTAAAGGAGATGAACTTTCTTAGGACTCAGGGGGAACTTCCTTTGGAATTAAAGCAAAATGGCCAACAAGAAAGTCTGATGGTCCTGTGTCTGGCCAGTCAGGACATCTGACTCTTGTGCCAGTGTGTCCTCAGCCACTGTCCATTCATCTGCAGTTCACAATGAATTCTTCTCAGCCCATATCCTGTGTCCCCAGCCACTGGTAATGGGGTAGAGTCCATCAGGCGAGGACTCATGCCTGAAACAAGGTGGCATTTGTAATGCTGTGATTTCGTCCCATGCTATCTGCAGGAGTCTATGACATCTTAGATTTGGGGTTCTGTCATTGCTCTGAAATTTCAATTTTCTGATGATTTCAAAATAATGAGCCTAATTTTGCCTGGATTTTTTTCTTTTCTAAGTGAAAAGCAGTGATCTTTCTAATTCTACGTATTCTTGAGATGAAAATAAGAGTAAATGTAAATATTTAGAGCATCTTGCCTTTTATATCAGAATGAAAAAGTTGCTCAAACATTTAAAGTTGTACTATTGACACAACAAGAATGTAAAATATATATTTTTCATACTAGGAATTAGAAATTTTCCTAAGGTAAAATATTGAAAGTCAAAATATTGGTCTAGATGCTTTAGATCTTTGTTCTAATATACAATATTAAAATATATAAATCGTGAAATATATGAATACATGAAGTATATACTATCAAACTTGTGAGAAGTAAAGTTTTCAAAATTTTAGAAGTCTTTTTATAGCAGGTTCCTGCATTCATATTAACGCTTGACACGCAGTGAAGAAATAAATAAGCTGATTATGTAGGTATGTGCATTAGATAACCAATAGATTATAGTAGCTAACATTCCAGGTGAACCTTTGAAAGTACCTGAAGAGATTGTGAATTATTCCACAATTAAAAAAAAAAATTTACAAAGAAAGAATTTGAGTGTGTACAGCTAGAGAAATTAAAGAAAGATCATGACAGTCTGAATAAAATACTGTCTATTCAAATAGAGCACTCTAAATATCCAAATAATATTTTATCTAAAGAATATTGATTTCCCTTTCCACCTACCATTTTTCTTTGGGTCTTGTGCATAAAGGCAATTATCATTTAGATTGTTTTTAGTCTTTCGAGACCAATGAGAAATATCTTAACACAGAAATGTACACTTTACTTTCTCATAAATTGGCTTGTTTTACAGTCCTACCTTTCACTCTGACTCATTATATAGATAATTTTAAGTATGTATTGCAATATTTCTGCCAGATCTTTTTATTTAAATTCCTTTAGGTAGTATATATTTCAAAGACGTTCCTACCTTTAAGGAAAATAATTGTCTGTTAGAAAAATTTACTAAATTTTTGGTGACATATTTTCTTCAAATACTTTATCTTTTAGGTTTCAACATGGGCAAGCATATCTATGTATTGGGGGTTTTATAAGCTTAATTGTTATTTTGTAAATTATATAATTATTTTTAATGAGTTGAAAAACACAAGAATTTAAAGTATTCACATAGTAAATGGATTTAAAGTTAGAGATATGAAAAATCAATGCTTATATAAAGTATTCTATGTCCTAGTTAGTACATTAAGCATGATCACACTAGTATTATATGTGCTCTAGATTATTTTATTGAAAACTAATTCAGTGAGTTTAGTCATCCCAATTTTGTATATGACGAGATTAAGGCAAGGATGACTCAAGACCACCTAATTAAATTTGGTGGTCTTGATTTTATACCAGTTCTTCTATGTTAATATCTACATGCTTAATTACAAGTTGATACAGCTTTCATTTACTTTTGTAAAAAATCATCACACAGACTATATGCAGAATTCACAGACATGTTTATAAACTGTCATAATTTATAAACTGTCAATTGTTAATGAGGTTAGAAGAGACATCAAATTCAATATATTTATTTAAATGTACCATACATTATGCCTTTTGAAGACTTCATTCTACTACATCACAGAATCAGTTTACTTCATTATTTTAAGTCAATGCTATATAGATCTTGGTATGTGAAAAAGACATTTTTTAAAATTCATTCCCTTTAAGGTCTGAGTTTTCAGTAAAAAAATTATTTATTTTAAAGAAGTGTTGGATCTTGGAGATATCCAGGTATTTTGCTATTGACATTTCATTCTTGTTGACTTTACATAAACTAACAGACAAATAAATTCATATACAGAAGCATTCTATTTCTGATTTCAAAAGATTTCCTGAGACAAACTTTTAAATTTCAGGTTCTCTAAACATATCCATTCAATAAAATAATTAAACATCATCTAAATGAAATTTTCTAGGCTGGGTGAAAGTCATCAATAAGGAATAAAGTATTCATAGTATGTACCATCAATGAATAATGTACATAGTATGTACCTTTAAGGCAGAAAAGTGAAAAGGTAATTGAATTAGCAAATAAAATCAAATGGAATACAATGGTAGACGGGTACAACAGAAATCTTCATCTGAGGTCTCCAACGTATTCTGGAAAGCGGGATGTCCCCCTCCTTCTAGAAAAGATACTTGATACAGCATTGAATTTTAAAATATAACATAAACTGTATACATTAAAAATAAGCATAAGTTTGACAGTCATTTGTACTTCATTATGTTTTGAGAATTCTCTGTATTGTCTGGATCCTGAGCATGTGTCATTTATGTATGTTACAACCACTTTCTCCTAATCTGCTGTCTATCCTTTCTATGTTTTAGTAGTCCATCTTTCAAATAGATCAGGTATTTAGCTTAAACCAAGTCCAAAGTATTAATATATTGTGCGTTTGACATCCTATCTTTGGAATCTTATCTTTTATATGTTCTCATAAAAATAATAGTTTCAGGCTTTACTTCATAGTCTATAGTTCATAGAGACTTATTTTTTTTTGTATAATGAGAAATGTGTATTGAAGGTTAGTGTTTTGCACAAGGTTATTGTTTTCCATACCATTTTTGGCAAAGTCTATTGTTTTAATATTGACTAGTCATGGAATCTTTGTTTTCAAAAAAGGATATCTATCTATCTATCTATCTGTCTATCTATCTATCTATTTTATAGGCATTTTTATTCATACCCTCTAGTCTATTTTAGTGGCCTATGTGTCTATCCTTATATCAATACCATGCATCCTATTTATTGTACCCTTAGCTAGATTGTAACCTTGTTTTGCAGTATTAGAGTTAGGTAGAGCAAATATGCTCTTTTTCAAAATCTGGTACTCAAAGCCCTTTCTTCCTCTATGAATTTTGAATTCACTTCATTGATATCTACCAAAAAAAGAAAAAAGAAAAAGAAAGAACCATGTGAATTTTAATGGTAGTGTGATGAAAATTTAAGTGAAGTTGAATATAAATGACATCTTATAAATATTAATTCTGCTCTGCTTTGTTCATGCAAGAGATATATATTGTGAGCAAATAAATTGACTGACTTGTTCTTCTCAATTGTGGTCAGAAAAGAGAAGTAAAAATGACTGTGAATCAATGATCGTATAATGAAAAATAAGATTTGATTTGTTCTGATCCTTTATAAAATTTGAGATAAAAAACATGATTATAGAAACTGTGAGAATCTTCATATTTTATTGTACTATACTTAACTATATCCATGAACATCATACATGTTTGAAATTTGGCAATTATACTGGATATAAGCAGTCATGTAAGATTTATGAAACTGTTTTGATTTATTAAAAAATTGTAATTTTTAATCTTCAGGTATTTTCTCCATATTATTATTTTTTCTTCTTTTTGATTTGAATTAAATGTATGTTTTATGATTCTTAGATGGTGTGTTCTCCTTTTTTATTTTTTCTTTCTTTCTTGTAGTCTTTAAAAATTGGAATTCCTTGCCCTAATATCGAGTCACTTCCTCAACCCTGATGTTTGATTCCTCCTTATCGTCCATCTCTTTGCTCATGTATGCAGTCTCCACCTTCACTCCATCATTTAACATTTGAGTACATTATTTAAACACTTTGGCTTATACTTCCCGCACCAGCATTATTTTCATGCCTTATTCTCTTGATTGCTTCATATCTTGAAAGAAACAAATATTTCCATCATTTTTTGGAATATGAATACATTTTGATTAAATGATGAACATCATATGCAGAGCAATGGAAACTGGATATCAATTACCTAATTTTTGAAATGCTTTCGTGGTTTGGACATTCATGTGGGAAACTTAGTTTACTGAGGAGTGTCATCTGATTTGTCATTGCTGTTGATACATCTGAGTGCCTCGGTTATGGCTGCCATTGACTGAGGTGCTTTCCTCTGTGCCCAGTTCCCAACCAACCTCCCACACCTGCACTTCAGAGCCCCTCTCCATGATGTTTATCCACCCTCCTGCTGTGAATTTCTCCTTTTATTATTACTCCTTTCTAGGCTCATTTTAGGATTGAGTGGCAAGTTCTCCACCATTTCCAGCCTAATTGTAGACAGTCTGTGCTCCTGGTGTTCAGCAGAGGCATTTCTGTCTTAAGCCCTGCTTTACATGTGAAGTTGTAGTTAGGTGGCAATTTTTGCCCTCTTTCATCAGTAGCTGTGCTTGGGTTGGTATTGATATTCAATTCTGGGCCAAGGAGATTTCCTAGCTCTGTCCTTGTGATACAGCGTTTTTTCTTCTACCCTTATTCCACAATAAGTTATTACCAGTTGGTTTCCTCTCTTTTCCCAGGTGCCTGGGATTTTGATTTGTAAGAGAGTATAGAAGGAGATGGAGGTGTCCTCAAATAACACTCATCATCTCCTGCAATTTTGACAGCATTAGCAGGACTCCCTCTGTCCCATCCCCTTTCCCAATCTTACTTGGGAGCAGAATATGGATCTCTGTATCTGAAGCAATTCAAAATTATGACCCAGATTCAGTCTTAAGCTTTGGATCACAATTACCAACTCATCCTGTGACTGGTTCCTCTCCAATTCTCTTTAACAAAAGGGAGAGGAGGCATGATCTGCCTTGTTTTGATGGAGATTTCCCTCTTTAGAATTCAGATGAGTCATATTCTTGCCCTCCTCTGGTCTCAGAAAGACTGGTTATTTAGTTGTTTTCTGATAGACCGAATGAAGTCATAGTTTTGCAATTTATTTGAATTAGTCTCGATAGAATTTGCAGTCATATTTTTGTGCAGTGTCTCCATTCAGAATTCAAGCAGAAAACTGTAGATCATTCAGGACATTTGTTTTTCCTCTCCAGTTCTTATTCCATCACTAAATGCATTGGATTTTGTCTCTGTTAGACACAGAGACAATGTAATTGAGGCAGATTTTGAAAAGTTATTTATTTTTTCCTGAACATTTTCTTCACTACAAATCAAACTTCACGTTTAAGGAATGAGACCAAAAGGGAAGGGTTTATGATTCATCAAAAACTCAAAGTAAAGATAAGCACTGTGCTCTCATTTAAACTAGAGTAATTTGGGGGAGGGGCAGGGATTGGATTGTGTGTGTGTGTGTGTGTTTTCTTTTTTATTTATTTCATAGTGCAGGAAATCCAACTCAAGGCCTTGTGCAGGCTAGGCAAGTGTTCTTCCACCTTCTCTACTGTCAGCCATCTTTGAGCTCCATCCCTACCCCAAACTAGAGGAATTTTTAGATAGGCTGATATGTTATAAAGATAATACAGGGAAATCACTTAGAAATCTTAAGGGTTAAAATGCTAAGTAATAATTGCCCTAACTAATCTTTTCTAAGTTCAACATTCCATATGATAATTGATTTCTAAAACAAATTCTCTGGTATTAAAACATTGTTCTTATACTATTGGCTGTTTGTGGTCAGAATGGTACAATAACTAATGAGCCATTATTCTGTAGAGGTTCTGTATAGCAGTTTTTGTGTTTGGCTGCCTGGATTTGAGTTATAAATTCAACACTTGTGTGACTGTAAAATTTGTTTCAACTTTTTCAGCTCAAATGGAGAGGATACAAATAATTGTTTATGTGATTATCAAAAATCATGCACCATAATGTTCTGTGAATTTGATTGCTACTGCACATTTGGAGAGGTAAGGTCCAAAAAGGAAAGTTATTATTAAAATCTAGAAAGTCCCTGCTATGAATGTCTTGGGCATAAAAAAATCTTAATATGTTTACTCAAAACTCATACTGAAAATCATATCCAGAATCTCCCTTAGTTTGATAGAGCAATCTAGGATATGACACAATTCTAACCTATTATCTTCACCTTCAAAGAACACAGCTTTGATATTTTGACACATTTCTACTCTGTAAGCTATTCTGCTTGGGCAACTGCCTCTTCAGTTTGAAAAAAGGCTAGTTTATCATTTAAATGCAGTGCATCAAAAAAAAACACACGAGTTAAGTATATTACAATAAAATATGAAGATTCTCACAGTTTCTGTAATCATATTTTTATCTAAATTTTTATAAAGGATCAGAACAAATCAAAATCTTATTTTTTTTATTATACGATAATTGGTTTACAGTCAGTTTTACTTCTGTTTTGTGACCACAGTAGATAAGAACAAGTCAGTCAATTTATTTGCTCAGAGTATATATCTCTTGCTTGAACAAAGCAGAGCAGAACAGTCCAGTTAGAGGTAACATGATATTAAATAAGAATGATGCATTCCAGAAAAGCAGTTGTTAGTGTTACTGGCAACTCTGCATATGGGAGGATGATAGCTGGTGGAGCCAAAAAGATATGTGAGGTTGGATAGAAGATGCTGTTGATGGTTTAACCTTAGCTTCCAGAAAACAGATGCTAAAGCAAATTAATTTGTATGAATCCTTACCAGGGGGTAGAATCCCAGGAGAGGTAGGGGTAAAAGAAGATTGTGGAAGGGAAAAAGGGAGGGAAAATATGAGGAGCAGCTCATCTCCTCAAAGATCAGCAAGCACAAATGGGAGTCTGGTGTCATCTGGGTGGCTACCAGTGTTGGGAAGAACTCTCTGTCCCATTTCATGCAGTAAGGAAATATTGCTTTTTTTTACTCTCATGTTTCAACACTTCTGAACAATAACAATTATAAAACATTGCTCTCAGCAAGCAAAGCCAGAGGACTCTCAACATATTTCACAAAGGCAATGTGTACTATGTAAGAATTCATCAACCCCCATCTCAGTAGACATTTACTTCCTTATATATTTTTACACAGAAATCTCTGAAATCACAATTCCCTGGTCTGGTAGTGCTGTGGCCCTGGCCAAAGCACGAACATGGTGGTCTCTGTGAAATAGGTAAAACTTGAAGGATCCATATCAATAGCTAGAAGGGGGCAATGGAAGTGACCTGGATTTAGGACCTTGCAGAATGTATAAGTTCTGCCTGAAAATAAGGCAAATGTGTGGATCTGGGTTTGTGAACTGAAGCTGGTAAATGTAATACTCATGAGATTTCTAATTTTAGTCCTTTTGATTAGATGAACAATCATACACTTCAAGCAAAACTTGATAGGATTAGGATTTTGAATGATAGTGATAATGAATTTAATAAATGGGGAACTTTAAATGGAATTCATTGATTATCAATAGTTCGGTCAAAGAGAGAAATATGAACTGTACCACAGAATTCCAGTGAGTGTCATTCGTAGTGTGCAGTATGGGTGTAGACCCAATGCACAAGATTATATACAGCTTTCATTTCAGCCACATGTTCAGCTTCCCACCCTCAAATGTTGGGTCATGTTCCTGGTATTCAGAGATAAGGGACTTTGTCATTTTTAATGGATAATTTTCAGAACATGCTGCAAATTTATGATTATTCATGTGGACAAAAGAAAAATTCAGTTAAATTTCTTCCTTTTAGTAAGTTGTTTATCCCAGTCTTCTTTATTTTGGTATGTTAGAGTTTATTGTGTTAGCTTATATGAATAATCTGTATTTTCTGTCCTTCAAAAGCATAGTATGTAGGAGAAGGATGAACATACAATGGAATTTATCATGAGTAATGATAAGGATGTAGAAAGAATGAGTAATTTAATAGGCAGACTAATAAGCATCTGAAAACAAGAAATGTTGGGATAAAAAAGGAGAAATCACAATGCAAGCTAAGAATAGATAAATCAGGACAACTATATAAATTGAAAAGTTTGACATATTCCATGAAAATTACTAGTATTCCTTATAGGCGAAAATGGAAAAGCTAAAATATTCTTGACTGAGTAGGGGGAAATGCCCAAATACACAATGTATGAGGTATTTTAGAGTTAAGCAATTTAGTTTGAGTGGATTATAAGAGTTTTGCTGCAGGTTGTCAAGGCAAAGTATGGGTTCATGTAGGATGTTATGTCCAAAACCAAATCATTTGCAAGTAATGTAAGAACTTACATTACACCAAAATTTTAAAGTTTTTATGCCATTGACTCAGAAATACAGAGATAGAAATGGAGCACTAATGATCTTGGAAAGAATTGATACAGCTAACATCATTATCAGTGAAAGAAGATACTAAACACAAAAGAAGAGAGAATTTTTGTATGAGCTCATAATTTTTCAAATTATAATTGAAAAATCACAGACTTAAGATATTAAAATATTTAAATAAAGAAATATGCTTATGTGATCCTCATGGAAAATTCGTTTATTTTTTAAATTTTAATGTTGATATTTTAATAAGAATATGAATAAAGACATATCATTACAATATGAACTATATAAAATTTAAGTTTTTAACTGCAGGTTGATAAATATGATTTAAATCTCTTTTTATCTTAAGAACTCTATTGCTATTTTGAATTTAATTCTATAAAGATATGATCAGTTATTTAATGTTGCCATTCTAAATGTGTCACAGAGGAGAAAAGCAGAAAAAAAAATCAACTTTTCTTTCAAAAAAGCTACTAATGTAGTAAGAATTTTTTTCCCCTCTTTTATTCACTTGAATAAGGTTATGGACCCTAAGTTAAATTCCGTATGATAGAGACAGTATCTGTTTTAGTCAGCTTTCCATTATATAATAAATACCTCATATAATCAACTTACAAAGACAAAGGTTTATTTTGGTTTAGACTTTCAGAGCTTTCAGTCCATAATCAGTTGGCTACTAACCTTGGGCCAGTAGTGAGTCAGCACTTAATGGCAGATCAAAATCATTCCCTTCACAACCAAGATACAAATAAGAGGAAGAGCCTGGGATCCCATAGATCCCTTCAAGGCATGCTCTTAATGCTCTACAGATCTCCCAGTGGGCTCCACCCCTTAAAGCTTGTATTACCTCCCAATAGTGCCACAGGCTAGAGAGAAGCCTTCAACACGTGAGCCTCTGGGTGATGATCCAAGTCTAAATTATAACAGTATTTGGAATATCTCTCTTGCCATAGGTTTCTTATCACACCAGAATTGAATCAATCATTCTACATAATAATAACTTCAAGTGCTAACATTTGAGTTAGCATTTTGAGACATCTTTTAAATGATAAATTGAATCTGCAAATTCTGCAATCACTTACAAATATTGAGTTTGGTAGCATAATTTCCTAATGCAAATATTGCCAGAAATATTCTAACATACTGAGAAAAAGACGAAGTACATTGAAGCAAATCTTTTTATAAGATCAATTATATAAACATAGAGTACATGGATTTTATATCAGTTTATATTTCAATCTGCTCTTTTTGTAGTCCGAAAATAATGCATTATGTATACTTTCTTTTCTCTTAATTTTTAAGGAGAAATGTGGAATATCCAATGATATATATAATATATTAATAATATAAAATTGTCTATATAAATATAATGCATTATTAACATATTAAAGCTATATTAACAATATATTAATGATCTTTATATCATTAATGACTTCAATTTTAGCAAATTGTAGAAAGATTGCTAAAATTAATTAGTGATTTACTAGTTTTATATTTCCTATAATGTTATATTTAAATTATTTTTCTATTTTATTGAAATAATAACTATAAATTAGAAGTCTATAAAAAGAAAATAATAAATCTTTATAATGCAAAATATTTTATAGTGATAAGTGGATACATATTTAGTTGATGAAGAATGAAGAGACTTTGGGAAAGGTATTGGTCTCACAATCTCAGTTAATTTTAGGACGTAGCCTTCTCTGATGTTTTGGACAATTAAACTCTGTCATGCCCTTACAACACATGCTCTATAATTATTTTATATTAACATTTGATCATAATCCATTATTGTTCTCCCACTTTCATATGAATTTTTTCCCCCTCGAGAAAGATCAAATAGAAACCATCTCTGGCATGACCACATTGAAACAACTTTAATTTTGCCAAACATGAATTTGGTATATTAGTGAATGTAGTTTTAAATTGATCTTATAAATAGTTAAGGCTGACCAATGAAGATAATCTCATGAAAACAGCAATATATATATAATTTTTTTTTCCTTAAAAAAATTAGAACCCAACTTGATTTCTGCATGCTTCTAAATCTTTATACCTTTTTTTTACAAATTTTTGTATACATTACCTTAAAGCTAGGCAGCATTTTCTTATACTTTTAAAATAGTTTAGCCAAAGTTTTTACAGAAGAATTGAAGACATGATAATTATTGTGAATTAGGCATTAAACTGATAGTTTTTAAATAAATCAGTACTTCATCTGAATTCAGCTCAAGCTTCGTTCTTTTTGTCATCTGTTAATATCCTCAAAAGACAGTACATCTAGTTTTTCCAGTAGTTGTCTGAAGCATACTGGCTGCTCAGGGTACCTAGAAACTAGCCCAGTGATCTAGAACCTACAATTTTTGAAAAACATTCTGAGTGGATTGAGAAGATACTGCGTCTCTCCACATGGGAGTTTAGCAACTGCTATAGGTTAGATATGAGCTGTCCCCCAAAAGCTTATATGCATTGGCAAGAAGGTTTAGAGGTGGAAAAAAAAAATGGATAATAGCCTTAACTTTATCAGTGCATTATCCCCTGATGGGATTAACTTGTAACTGTAAGTAGGTAGAAAGTGGCTTTGGGAGGTAGATCACCGAGGGCATATACTTTGCTCTCTTGCTCTCCAGTGCGCTCTCTCTCTCTCTCTCTCTCTCTCTCCCCCTCCTCTTTCTGTCTCACTCCTTCGTGTTCTTGTCCCAAGCTGCTTCCCTCTAGCATACTCTTTCACTCTTTATACTTCACCTCAAGACTCAAAGAATGGTGTAGGCTCTCTCTGGACTGGGACCTCTGAAACCATGAGCCTTAAAATAAACCCTTCCTCTCCTATGTTGTTCTTGTTAGTTTTTTTTTTTTTTTGGTCATTGCAGCAAAAAAGCTGACTAAAACGGCAATGATGCTAGCATTGGGACTATCTTGAGGTATTTTGGGGTGCAAAAGGAAAAAGAATACTGAATTTTCTGTAATTTCTTTTTAATTTTTTTAATGGTGACTTCCTCTTCTTTGACAGTGCCCAATTCCATTGAACAAAGTTAATTCCAATTAAATAATGGCATATTACAATGTTGAGTTAGATATAAAAATTTGATTATTTATATATGCTACAAGAAAAATACACATCACACTTTATATGTTGCTTTAAAAGTATAAACTGTAGATTATTTCCCTCTCTATGGAGAAAGAAAATTTTGGAAATGTGTATTTATTTTGAATAATCAGCCCAGGACCTGAATATTAAAATTATTCTGTATGCCATTTATGAAATAGCTGAAGAAATTTATTAATAAAGAGATCAAATGTAAATTAAAGTACACAGGAACTAAAGAACACATACACTACAGTTATTTTCTTTTTTTTTTATGTTGTTCCTCTCTGTATTAGGATTATACACAAATAAATCAAATTTCACTTTTATTATAAATTATAATCACTTTAAATTTTAGAAATTCAAAGCATTAAATGTTTTTATTGTTGTTTTATACAAAAGACTTATTTTTTTTTGAGCTAAAAATATAAACTGTGAAATTTATAATCAATTAAATACTTTAAACCAGATACAGAAAAAAAAAAAAGATTCTGAAGGAATTCCCAAGGTTAAAATGAAGGAGTAAAGCATACATTTCCTTGACATCAACACAGAGCTCCGTTCCTCCTCACATCAGATTCCCATCCACCCTTCCCCAAGCTCTCCTCCCTAACTTCATTCTTTCCTGTTGCCCCAATTCTTTGACACTGGTGTGCTGCTGTTTCTCTATAACTATTTCCATTCTTAATTCTGTTCCCTCTCCTAGGAGTTCTTTTCCCAGAATTAACTGGTTAATGTCCTAAAGGATACCCCTTTTGCCACCTTGATGATGGATCTTCTTACTCTTTAAATTTATTCATTGTAATTGACGGAATCTGAGATCCTGATGGAAACACAAATTGTAAAGCCCTTGCGTGAAGCTACATTGGACTACATTTTCCTCTCTATTCTTAGTGATATAACAGAGTCTATCACAAAATATGCTCTCCAAAAATATTTATTGAATGAACCCATACAAATTTAGAATTCCACAGTACAGTGAACTCAAAATTGTGTTTTATATTCCTTCATCAAACACGAAGGGAAATGAAAACACTTTTTACTTAACAAAGAATAGAGCCACTGAGGTTTACTATCCTATTTCCTCCTTTTAACTATATTAAGTAGGAAGAATAACTTCCCTCTGCATAACCCATGAAGATATTCACATTGTAATTTCTAATTTCAGGCAAAATGTTATATTACATTGCAAGAGGGCATTTAAAAATACATTTAAGATTGCAATTCTTAATATAGGTGAATTATCCTGAGACTATATCTGGTTTTAATATATTTACATGGGCCCTTAAAAATAGAAGAAGGTGGTGATAATTTTACTCAGAGAGATGAAGAGGAAGAAAAGCAGGCGAAACTCAAACTCCTTGATCCAGGGTAACTTGACTTGAAAAAGAAGATGGCCAGGAAAGAGGGAATGTGGCCTCTAGAAGCTGAGAATGACCTTTGTCAAAAGGCAGCAAGTAAAAGAGGGCTCAAGTCTCACCAAATGAATTGAGCAATTAATGGGAATGAATCTAGAAGTGGGTTTGTCTCCAGAACCAATTTTGTTGATACCTTTATTTGGAATCTGTAAAAACTGAAAAAAAAAAAAAATATCAGGTGAGAACAACAAAGTAATGACCTACAGAAATAAAGTAAATTTGTGTTGTATTATGTCTTTAAGTCGGTGGTATTACAATTAACAATAAATAACACAATTATGAGAATCATGATCATTCCCTTTGCCTTCAATTATCATGATCATTTTTAAGTTATTATACTTTATCTTATTTCTATTTAATATTTTAAGAACACATTCAGAAGCACATTTTTAAAAAAAGTTCCTTAGATTTCCATACTTCATTCATTAAGGTTTTAAAGTAAACTTTTCATGAGTATGTAATATCACTCCTATCTATTAGATTATTTTATTTTTTGTAAATTAATATAGAAAACAATAAGACATAATTTTAATGTGTTTTCCCAAGTAATATAAAAGCATATTTAGAAGATGAGTTTTAAAGAATAATATTATATATATGAAAAATGGAATATTGGCAGTTAGTAATTGGGAGAATGGAATATTAAAATCTGTGTATAGACCGACATTGAGAAAAGCATGTAAATAGTGAAAACAAAAGCATGTAAATAGTGAAAACAAAGAAGCCAACATTAAAATTTGATTGGTTTAAATAACAGAAAAGAGGGGAGAAGAACATTTATTTAGAGCCATAACATATTAAAGATTTTATTGTTGTTTTTCAATTTGCTTTTGTTTTCAGTGTAGAGTTTTGGATTGGGATTTTGGAGACTTTATTCAAATACCATCTTGATCTGACATAAGGTCTTCAATAGATCATTTTGTTTCATATACAGAAGGCACATTATTCACCATTTACTCTAAAAAACTATCAATATTTCTTGCCTGAAGCATAACAATTTCAACCAAGTTATGTACCAAATTAATGCTTACTTTTGGCAAGGAAATTTTTTATATAGTAACAGAATAAGAAAATTTTAAAAAAAGCTTTTCTTAATTCATGCATATGTCTCTCTGGGAAATAAATATGTATATGGAGAAAAAAGTTCTTTTGTGCTCATTTTGTTTTGTTTACTTGCTTTTGCTTTATTCATGAAATACTTAGCCTTTTATGACTTACTCTAACAGGATAAGTTACTCTTGTTTCATTATATGATGATATTTTGACACTATTTTTATATTTTAGGGTTATAAATTTGTCATGGAATTATTATTTTTCTATGGAAACTTTTTGGGTAATTGATTATGCTCTTTAAAGCCAAATTTAGAATACTAATTGTGTAGTAATGGTTAAATATCCATTTATTATCCAAATATTGTAATAGGTGTTGATCTGTTAATTCTCTTCCCAGCTGAATCATTATAATTCTTTTCTTAATGATGAAGGAAAGGAGATTTAGTGAAATTGAGTAGCCTGTTTAAACTAATAGACTTACTTTGATTTGGAACTCAAGTACTATCATTATAGAATACATTTCTTGACCTGTAAGGTAACTACTTTTAAGTTCTAAATATTAAACCTGTTGATCTTTACCTTCAAATGACCATCTATCTGGTCATTTTCCTATCCTAATGTGTTAAAATAGGGAAAGGAAATGTACTGGCGGTGAAAAATATCTTATATTCTAGGCACAAACAGGAAATTTCATTTTGATTTTCACCAAGTTTCTGCAATTTAAGTGGTCATCAAAATTATCAAGAATTCAGAAACTTGTTACAAAGAAGAAACAAATAAGAAAAAAAAAAAAGAAGTTCTCACCCTACTGTTAGGATCCTAAATTAAAACCCAGCCCCCTCAGGATAAGGAATCCATACTTTTAACAAACACTTTAAGAGCCTGTATTAGAGATAAAAATCTAAAGGCATATTTCTTTGTAATTTTCATTAAAAACACATTTATTATGTCCTAAAAGAACATTTGTTGTGTGATCTTACGAATTTAGCACAATGAATTTCTTCTCAGTGAAATCAAATGGTGAAATTTCCATGTTGGTTTTAATTTTGCTCTGTTAATGTATTACCAATATTGAAATGATCATGATCTGAATTGTTGAGTAGATACAAAGTATTTCCTCTTGTATTCCATTATCTTCTTCTTTCCTTTTTGTTCTAACATTTAGAAATATAACATTTGGCCCTGAGAGTCCGGTCTAGTAAATCCTGATAAAAGACATATCATAAGAAAGAAAAATGTATATAGTATAGTTATCTTTCCTTGCAGATACAGATAGATAGATACTCTTAGACATACTATAAACTTTCTTATAAATGTTATATACATATATATAAACAAAAGCATATAAAATATAATGCATACATACATATATGTAATATATATTTGCATCACATTGCTAAGCATTGAACTCAGGACCTCATGCATGTTAGGCACACTTTACCTCTGAGCTACAGCCGCAGTCTCACTTCCTCTATATGTGCATATTTTAATGTTTTCTTCCTGAATCATCAGAGCATTGCCGTCTTTTCCTTTTTTTATGTCATATGTGAAGTTAATAAATCTAAGATAATACTGGTTATTTTTAAACAGGGAGTTTAAGGGTGTTGGTTTGTGTAACTAAACATTTTAATAATTTACATTAAGGATACTACATTATAAAATGCTCATTGTCTTCACAGAATTTCTCATTAGGATTCATATGTTATAAATATATTTTAGTCATCTAATAAAATATCGTGGCTCCATTTTTTTTAAACCTGCAGATTGTCTAAATTGCAGGATCTACTTCTGAATAAAACAAAACAGAACAAATAATGGCAAAGAATGGGGGTGGGGGCTTCCCTGCATGTCCACAGCAGTTTTATTTAACATTCTTGTCTTCACAATTCTTGACATACAAGAGGCAAGCATATCGGGGGTTTTCACCTTTGTGATTGTGAATCCATGAAATGATTCTTCCTGACAGGCTCTCAAGGCACAGAAAGACAGCTTGACACATACACAGGGATTTAACTAGCAGTAACCATGTTCTGACAAATATGTAATACCATTTTTGGTTCTGTGTGAAAAGAAGTAATATGAAGACTAAATTACCTATAATGAACTAAATTCTATCAAAAAATAAATAAATGTAAAACTAGTATATGTCTCTAATATTTTTAGTCTGGATTTTACCATGCTGTGAAAAACTTATAGTGCATTTTAAACACATCTTTGCAATTAAGGAAACTCAATTTATTATCACTCTAACCTTTAATTTATATCTGTAATGATAATGTTAAACAAACCAACTCAACCCAATCTATGCTGAAGAAATTAAAAATCAACAAAATAAGATAGAAAAATGTGAAATTATAAAGGTATATGTTGTTGTGATACCTGGTAACTTGCTCTTGCTTCTGTACTGAATTTGTTAGAATTCTTCCAAATGACAGGTGAGTTATAAAAAAAAAAAATCTCTCATAAAATATATTTTATTAAATTATCTTTAAAATTAGGTATGATATTACTAGCCTTTTATGTGGAATTAATTACTAGTATATGTGTGTGTATCAATAATTCTTGAATTTCCTCTTCATTAGGTTTATTTTATCCAAACAAGAGCGTTCTTCAGAACACATCATGTTTTCTTAGCAAGATAGATGGGTAACATCAGCATCAACTTGAAATGAGAAGGAATTTGATCTGTCTAGCCCACATATTTCACACAGAAAAAAAAATGTGAATGTCTTGTTTATGAGCTTTGACACTGGAAAACTTTAAAAGCGCTAATAAACAATTGCATATTAAAGCTTTATTAATCAAAAATGACTCTTTTTATTATAATTTTTTTTCTACTTTTTGCTTCTATCCTTTACTATGGAGAATATCCAAAGATAATCTTTTGTTGCCTTCTTTTACCTAAGAGTAACATTAAAAAGCTGATTGGAAGCTTCAGCTCCATTAGGAGATTTAGCTTACAAACAATTATATATTCTAGGGTTTATAGATGGGTTATTTCTCTGGGGAAGGGACATGGTTTCAATTTTAAAAAGACACTTGGATTTTTCGAAGTAGTACTTCTCTGGTCCTGTCTGGATGCCCACAGCCTGTTAGCTAGGCCCCTGGTACCCAATAGCAGGAGAGGGGTGGCACTCAGCATTCAGTGGGCACAAGTTTACTTGGTCCTGCTGCTCAGGGTCTCATTTCCACCAGGAACAGTTCCTAACATTTTCCAGGATATTCACTCTCTGTTTCAAGATTCAGAAAAGAAGCTCTACTTTTGTTATTTTGTGCTACAGTGGGAGAGGGAGGTTTTTTTTTTTTTTTTTTTTTGGCTGCATAATATTAGAAAGAGAACCTAGGGAATACAAAAACAAACAAACAAACAAAACAGTGCTTTTCTTATTTAGGGACACTATTCAGCTCTCACTTTACAGATGAAATTGAATGCAAATTCATGAGATTTGTAGGGTTCTATGGAATAAAACATATGGGCTCTTATCTATCTTTACTGTCTGCTTGTATGTCATCATTCTCGAGTGCTCCAATAAATTACAAGTCATCCAGCTATTCTATTTCTTTTAAAATTTAGTGACTTTTTTTTTCTAATTTATTTTGCTCATCTTTGTAGGTTTGTATTTTGAAAACTGATGCTCTTTAGTAGGTGTTTCCAAAAGAAACAAAGGTAAATAGTCCAATATTTCATTTTTACCATATCTCCTCATTGATTCTTGATGTTTTCCAATCAGAAAACATTTTAGAATTGTTTGGAATGTGTTTGTTATAGAGTTGGTTATTAGTGGTGATTAATTTAAAAGGTTAATGAGGTCCTTTACAATACTCTATTTTTTTTAGCTAATGATTATAAGAAGAATATAATGCCACTGCTAAATTGAAATTAATTATAGTTATATCGAAGTGATAACTAAGTGGTAGAATGAAAATTAAGACTCATTTTCACTAAATTTGTATTCCTTGAGGCTTAAAGAATGTGATCAATCATTAAAAGTATATGTATATATCATGAGAATTTATTTGATTTTATACACATTAATTTTAAATTTTGTCATTGCTCTATGTAAAGTCAGTCAATATACCACATTTTATTTTGACTCAATAGAAAACTGTAGAATTATTATGAGTTTACTTATAGTTTCATTAAGAAAAAATATTCTGAATTTTCCGTTAGTTTGTTTGAAATTAAATGCAAAGTTATTTCACTAATTCAAGATTTTCTAGAAAACTAACTAAAGAAAAAAATGTCCCAAACCAATCAACATATTTTTCCTCTAGAAAGTAATTTCTCCTGTAGTTTGCATAAGTATTCTACTTCAATTGCTGTTCAAACACTAGAATGACGGATTTGTGTTTAAGACAACAGAATTAATCTCTGAGTATTTAAAGTTTAAGAGTTTTTTTTTTTTTTTTTTTTTTTTTAACTGAGTGGGTTTTAGTATCTTAAGGGAATTAAATGGCTTTTGAAAGTGATTTTTATATCAACATGCTTCAAAGCTTTTGTAGGTTTCAGGCAACCATTTTAAAGATACTTTGTTCAAATAATGGATTTGTTTTATTCTCAGATAAGTCACCAGTAATCCCTTGCTTTGCAGCTTATAGCTGCTATAGCCAAGGTTAATTAATTAGAAATATTAAAGCTTGGATTAACATTTGGACCTGATTCACAAATCATTTGCTTGAAAGTATCTAAGTCGCCCAGTAAATGTATCTTTTGAAAGTTAATAGCACACTATAAAAATATAAATTTTTAAAAACTTTACTGTAGACAGAACACTAGGTAAGCTACAAGAAATAAAAATGCGGTTCCTCCTATCTGATTACCCATGAGTCAAACCAGCTTAAGCTTTGGACCTGTAACTATTTCTGAAAGTTGTATCAAAGCATTTTTCTGTATGTGCATTATTTTACAGAAAAATTTTTTAAAAATCATGCCTAACTATCTTAAAGGCAAGTACATATGTGGTGTGACTTTTCATATTGAAATGTGACATGTAAAATAAAAGTATTTAGAATAATTTGTTATAAAATCTTGTTGAATGAGATAAATGCCAGAAACTGTGAGAATGAATGAGTTAGGGTTGACTATGTTGAAATAGTTTTTCCCACAAATTAGAAACTCTGGGTGTTTAAATTGTCAATTTTAATAATATTCTTTGCTCAATGGAGATATAGAAAGCCCCATTACCAATATATAGCCGAAGAAAATCTAAATGTGAATATGGTTTCTGAGGTTTTTTTTTTTTTTTTGGTAATGAAATAATAAGAAATTTACAGGCACAGTAGCATACACCTGTAATCCCAGCTGCTCAGGAGGCTGAGATTGGAGGATTGTGAGTTCAAAGTCACCCTCAGTGGTGGTGAGGTGCTAAGCAACTCAGTAAGACCCTGTCTGTAAATAGAATACAAAACAGGATGGGGATGTGGCTCAGTGGTTGAGTGCCTCTGAGTTCAATCCCTGGTACCAAACAAAACAAAACAAGAAATTCATTCTTTTTAAATTTGTTTTAATCAGTTATACATGACAGTAGAATGCACTTTGATGCATCACATGTAATGGAGTATAATTTCTCATCATTCTGGTTGTACTTGATGTAGAATCACACTGATCATGCACTTATATATGCACATATGGTAATGATGTTTGATTCATTCTACTCTCCTTCCTACCCTTAAACTCCCTCCCCTCCCTTCACTCCCCTCCACCTAATTTAAAGTAACTCTATTCTTCCCTAGCCTCCCCGCCCCCATTGTGAATTAGCATCCTCATATCAGAGAAAACAAGGCTTTTGGTTTTTGCAGATTGGCTTATGTCGCTTAACATGATATTATCCAGCTTCATCCATGTATTTTGCAGGCAGGGAAAAGTCAAAATTAAAAAAAAAAGTCTTCAACAAGGTTTGCATACATGAGCTTTCATTTTTATATGCTAAAAAAGAAAATGAAGTTTCAAAATATAGTAAATGTTGGTTTGGGCAGAAAACCAAAATCAATAATCTAGTTAAGGGTCAGAATATATTTTCTATAAGGAGCCAGACAGTAAATATTTTAGGCTTCTGGATTGTATGATTTCTGTCACAATTATGCAACTCTGTCCCTATGGTGTAAAAACAACCACTGAAAATTGTATGATTAAATAGGTGTGGCTGCAGTAAAGTAAAATTTTATGAATTTCACACAACTTTGCCACATCATTATAATCCTTCTCCTTATTCATTTGCAACTATTTAAATAATTCTTAGCTTACATGAAATATAAAAATGGTTTCAGGTTAAATGTAGTTCAAGGGATTATAATCTGCCCAGCACTACTCTAATAGTATTTAAATAGTGTGTTAAATAATGGGAGGGATTGTGAGCATTGCACAGGGTCTAGCCCACAGTGATTGCCCAATAATTACTTAACAAACAATGATTTAAAATAACTTGCTTCCTAAGGGTCTATTTTTTTTCAATAAAACAATATTAACAGAGAAAAATGCTAAAATATGTAGCACTTAATATTTTATGACATTTATCTTACAAAGTTTAAATTTTATATAATTTACATTTCCAGAATTGAATCTTATTTGTTCCGAAAAATACATTTACATTCCTTTTTTTTCCCAATGATAAAAATCTATTTTATTGCACACCAGATTTGATGCCACACACCTTTAATTCCAGTGGCTCTGGAGGTTAAAGCAGGAGGATTGCAAGTTCAAAGACAGCCTCAGCAATTTAGAGAGGCCCTAAATAACTTGGCAAGACTCTGTCTCAAAATTAAAAAATAAATTAAAAAAAAAAAACTAGAGATGTGATTCAGTGGTTAAGTGCGTCTGGGTTCCATCCCTAGTACCAAAAAGAAAAAAAAAAGAAATTGAAAATAAAATCAGGAAGGCTATTTTATTTCTGACTAACATATATTAATAATAATAATAATAATAATAATAATAATAAAAACTTTAAAAGGTAATTTTATTTTCTCTACTTCCGTATTGATATTGATGTCAGGAATCTTGTTTGATGATATTAAAAAGAAGATATATTAATATTGTAAACAAACAAAATCCCGGGAAAAAAAAGGAATACAGTAAAGTGAGTCTGGCATTGGTATTATACTTCTGTTGTAATCATGTGCTTATCTTAAAAAAAAAATTAAAATAAAAATAAACATCCTTTTGGGAAACTGCAAGACTGAAGAGGAACCGTGAGTCTGGGGATCTGAGCAAAGCTGTATTTTCAGCAAATGTTGGAAAGTTCTCTATGGACTGTGGTCACTCACACACCTTCTTTATGTAGAACACTGGAAGGACAGCAGAATAAAATAGACATTATTATTGCTATGAGTATATACGTGACTGCATGACCAATGTGATTCTGCAACCTGTACACTCAGAAAAATGAGAAATTATACCCCATCTGATTCAAATGTATGATATGTCAAGATCATTGTGCTGTCATGTGTAACTAATTAAAACAAATAAAAAAAAATAGAAAAATTTCTACTAAGAAAATAAGGAAGAATCAGGAAAATATAATCACCATTAAAATTGAAACCTGATGATCAAATAGAAGATGGTGATCCAGATCAAGGCAGCAGCCTTCAATTCCTCCATAGCCCAGAAGCAAAGTAATAATGGAACAGCGGGCCAGAGAGGTGGGGGACAGAGAAGACATTCTGAAACTCAGTGATGGAGATATTGCACAGCTTGAGGCTTGGAGACACTTACACTTTGGTTACTAAAACAAATAAGGACAGACTTCCTTGATCCCAAACCCCGAGCAACATGAGGTCAGGAGAATGGGTAAAAATGCAAGAAAGAGGGAGAGAAAACCCATAATCTCACTTCTTTAACAACAACGGAGGGGGTGGAGGGTGTAAAGCAGACCAAGTTGAAAGAGGACAGGAGCAGCATCAAAGTGAAGGAGATCAAACACTTCACCCTAAACTGTGGGCTGGAAACTACTGGACAGGGCAGCCATTTTGTAAAGTCCACAGCAAGCCCCACTCCACAGAAGAAATCAAATCAATACAGCTTCCCCCAGACCTACGTAGGCATAGGAACAAGACCAGAAGTGACACCTCTGAGATGGGTTTTCTCAATAAGTCATCTAGAAGTAAACTGTAGAGGGATTGCTACTAGCTGAAGTCATACCAGACCCTGCTCACCCGCACCATGCACAGGGAGAGCAGAATGGAGTGGATCTGAGAGTTAACCACTTCCTGGAAATGCTCGCCCAACCTGCCAATCCCACAGCTTCTCCAGGATCTCAGGTGAAGATAGGTCAACTGACACCTTACCCCCATCATGGAGACAGAAAAAACAGTGAGCTGTAGTAACTAGGCTGGAGGCTTCTGTGCCACAGACTGCCCTCAGAAAGTTTGTATTCACAGACCTTTAGTTGTAGATAGCCAGGAGGTCTATAATACTAAAAAGCCCCTGCAGAGGGGAACAGCCACTCAACATCCCACAGCCTTCAGCAGCAGCCCTGTGCCCTTCACCCTCTCTCCCTGCACCCTACAGAAACAGCCAGCAGACACAGCACCCTTCAAGCATGTCAATCATGACCAGAATATTCAAAAATAATCTTGGAAAACTTTAAGAAACCAAATCTAAGACTCATTGGTGAAAAAAAAGGCACTAAAATACAAACTAAAGTAAAACATAATATTTACAATGAAATGATTTCAGAAAAAAATTCCAAATTTTATAAATGATATGGAAATCCAAATATAAGAGGCATTTAGAATCTCAAATAGGCAATATCCAAAAGATCTCTTCCAAGACACATTAAATTGAGATGCCTAATATACAGAATAAGAATAGAATTTTGAAGCTGCAAGAGAAAAATAGCACATAACATTTAGAGGTAAATCAATAAGAATTTCTACTTGATTATCAGCCTAGAAAGTAAAAGCCCAGAGGACTTGGAATAAAATAGACCAAAAAAAGAGACAACAGGTTTGAACCCAAATTGCTACCAGAAATATTAGCTTTCAGAATTGAAGAGTAAAATTAAATCTGTGATAAGCATATACTGAAAGAATTAATAACCACTAAGCCAGTTTTACTAAACATACACAATAAAATATTTCAAGCAGAAGAATGAAAAATAAATTTCAGAGCCATTAAATGGATGAATCCTGGTAGAACAGTGAATTAAAGGAGAATCAAGTTTGAATTAACATTATGCATAAATCAAAGTAGCAGGAAATAAAGTCATCTGTCTGTAATAATGCTCAATGCAAATAGTCTAAACTCCATAACCAAATCACATAAACTGACAGAATGGATTATAAAACAAGACTGAACCATATGTTGTTTACAAGAGACTTACCTTACAGGCAACAGCATCTACAAGCTGAAGATGAGAGGACAAAGATATACCAGACAATTGGAATTAAAAAGCAAGCAAGAGTGGCTACTCTCATATCTGAAAAAATAGACCTCAAGCAAATATTAATCAGAAGAGACAAAGAAGTTCAATTCATGCTGGTTGAGGGAATCATCCAAAATCAAAATATAATGATTGTAAATATGTTCCAAACATCAGTGCATCTACATATATAAGACAAACACATATCAATATACAAAACCCAATCAACTGTAATACAATATATTGGATAATTTTTCCTCATAATTTTTATATATTTGCACATGCACACGATATAATGATGTAATATGGCCAATATCATTCCCAGGAATTTCCCTTTCCCTCCTCTCCTACCTCCCCATAGTCCCTTACATCTCTTCTACTCATTTGATTTTCTTGACCCTTCCCTACCCACACACAACTTCCTTTTCCTATTTTCTCTCTAGTTTTCACCTATGAGAGAAAACACAGGGTGTTGGACTTTCTGATTTGGGCTTATTTAGCTTAACACAATGTTCTCAAGTTCTGTTTTAGTCAGCCTTTTTGCTACTGTGACTAAAGGATCTGACCAGAGCAACTGTAGAGCAGAAAGATTTTATTTGAGGATCCACGGTATCAGAGGTCTTAGTCCAGAGAAGGCCGCCCTACTCATGGGGGACCCAGGTAAAGCTGAACATCATGGCGGACTGGGTGGCAGAGGGAAGCAACTCATAGCACAGTTGCGCAGACTCTGGTCTAATTCCTAGGACTTTGATCCATTTTAAGCTCATAGGTGATCAAGAAGTAGACAGAGGGAGAGAGGGGGAGAGAGAGAGAGAGAGAATCCAATTACCAGATACAAATATGTACCCACAGCCACGCCCCAATACCCACCTCCTCTAGTCACACTCTACACTTCAGTTACCACTCAGTTCATCCTTCTCACAGGATTAAATCAACCATTGGGTTAAGACACTTGCAACCTAATCATTTCTCCTCTGAACCTTCTTGCATTATCTCACATGTGAGAGTTTGGGGGACACCACATCCAAACCATAACAAGTTCCATCCATTTTTTGGTAGAAGTCATAATTTTATTATTATTTATGGCTGAATAAAATATATATATAAAATCTTTATTTTATCCATTCATTCACTGATGAATACCGAGGCTGATTCCATAGTTTGGCTACTTTGAATTGTGCTATACTAGAAACATGAGTATGAATGTATGCCTAAAGTGTGCTAAATTTAATTCTTTAGAATAAATATCAAGGAGTGGTATAGCAGAGTCAAAAGGTAATTCCATGTCTAGTCTTTTCAGGAACCTCCATACTGATATCACAGCAATTGTGCTAATTTACAGTCAAATTAAGAGTGTAAAAGTGTTCCTTTTTCTGCAGATCCTCTCCAGTATTTACTATGATTTGTATTTTTGATGACTGCCATTTGGACTGGTGTGAGATAAAATTTCAGTGTAGTTTTTTTGCATTTCCCTAATTGCTAAAGATGTTCATTTTTTTTTCATATATTTATTGGCCATTTGTATTTATCCTTTGCAGAAGTGCCTGTTTAGTTTATTTGACCACTTGGGTTATTTGTTGTTTTGATATTATTACTATTTTTTTTTAGCTCTTTAAATATTCTGGATGTTAATCATCTGTCAGAAACATAGCTAGCAAAGATTTTCTCTGATGCTATAGATTTCTCTTTTAACAATTTTTAATGGTTTTGTTTTGTTGTATAGAAGCTTTTTAAATTAATGCCATCTCATTTATTAACACTTGGTATTATTTTCTGTGATATAGGGGGTTCTATTGAGAAACTCATTGTTCCTGTATGTTGTAATGTTGAACCTGTATTTTCATCTCAGAGCTGCACAGATTCTGGTCTAATCCCTAGGTCTTTGATCCATTTTGGGTAAAATTTCATGGAGGGTGAGAGATAAGAGTCTAGTATCATTCTTCTACATCTGGATTACCAGTTTTCCCAGCACCACCATTTGTTAAAATGGCTGTCTTTCCTCCAATGTATGTTTTTGGAGCCTTTATCAAGGTTCAGATATTCTATCTCTGTCAATTTGTCTGTCTCTTCTATATGTACCATCAATCTATGCCAATCTGTTTTTATGCCAGTACCATGAAGTTCTGGTTACTATAGTTCTGTAGTATAAGTTAAAGTCAAGTGTTCTGATGACTCTAGAATCATTGTTCTTTTTCACTATTCCTTTGAAAATTCTGTGTCTTTTATTCTCCCAAATATATTTAGGACTTTTTTTTCTAATTCTGTAAAGAATGTCATTAGTATTTTGATGGGGATTGCACTGAAAATGTACATTGCTTTTAGTAGGATAGCCATTTTGACAATTTATTTCTACATATCCATGAACACAAGAGATCTTTTCATTTTGTGTCTTCATTAATTTCTGTTTTCAACGTTTTGTAATTTTCATTATGGAGTTCTTTCACCTACTTGGTGAAATTTATTCTTAGGTTTTTTTTTTTTTTTTTTTTTTTTGGGGGGGTGGTTCTTGTTGTTTGTTTTTGAGGCTGTTGAGAATAGAATAGTTTTCCTGGTTTCATTCTCAGCAGATTCATTATTGGTCATAGAAAAGCTATTGGTTTTTTATACATTGGAGAAAAGATAGCCTCTTCAACAAATGGTACTAGGAACCATATGTAGCAAAATAAAATTAAACTTCTATCTCTCACTATGCACAAAACTCAACTCAAAGTAGATCAAAGACTTAAACACTAGAACAGAGACCATGCAGCTAATAGAAGAAAAAGTAGGCTCAAATGTCACTTTAGGAGCATACTTCCTTAACAAGTCTCCTAAACACAAGAAGTAAAATCAGGAATCAATAAATGTGATGAATTCAAACTAAAAAGCTTGTTATTAGCAAAGGAAACAATCAATAAGGTGAAGAGAGAGCCTACAGAATGGGAGAAAATCTTTACCACATGCACCTCACATACAGCACTAATCACCAGGATATATAAAGAACTAAGAAAGCTTAACACCAAGAAACAAATAACCCAGTCAATAAATGGGCCAAGGACCTTAACAGACACTTCATAGAAGAAGAAATACAATTGATCAATAAATATATGAAAAAAATGTTCAACGTCTTTAGCAACTAGAGAAATGCAAATCAAAACTACTCAAGATTTGTTCTTATTCCAGTCAGAATCACAATTATCCAGAATACAAGTAACAATAAGTGTTGGCAAGGACATGGGGAAAAAGGCACACTCATACATTACTGGTGGGACTGCAAATTTCTGCAACCACTCTGGAAATTAGTATGCAGATTCCTTAGAAAACATGGAATGGAACCACTATTTGACCCAGCTATCCCACTCCTTGGTTTATACCTAAAGGACTTAAAATCAGCATACTAAAGTGATGTAGCAACATCAATGCTTATAGCAGCTCAATTCACAATAGCTAAACTATAAATCCAACCTAGATGCCCTTCAACAGATGAATGGATAAAGAAAATGTGATATTGATACACAATGGAATATTACTCAGACCTAAAAAAGGATGAAATTATTTGCCAGTAAATTGATGGAGCTGGAGAATGTCATGCTAAGTGAAATAAGCCAATTCCCCCAAACCAAAGGCCAAATGTTATCTTTGATATGCTGATCTAATTCACATTGAGGATCAGGGGTGCTAGGGAAGAACAGAAATACTTTGGATTAGAAGGGAGGGTGGGGGTAAAGAGTACTAAAATGAACTAGACATAACTTCCCTGTCTGAATATATGATTACACAACCCTCGTGATTCTACATCATGAACAACCAGAAGAATGAGAAGTTAAACTCCATTTATGTATATGACAAAATGCATTCTACTGTCATGTATACTAATTAGAACTTTTTTTGTATTTAAATTTCTTTTTGTAGATGGAGATAATATTTTATTTTATTTATTTATTTCTATGTGGTGCTGAGGATGGATCCCAGTGCCTCATGCATGCGAGGCAAGTGCTCTACCACTGAGCCACAACCCCAAGCCTTAATTAGAACTTAAATAAGTGTTTTTTAATTTTTTTAAAGAAAGAAATCTATTCGTTTTTGTAAGTTGAATTTATAATTTTCTACTTCATTGAACGAATTTATTAACCTAGCAGTCTTTTGGTGGAAGTTTCTGGTTCTTCCAAGTATAGGATTTCATCATCATAAAGCTGACGATTTGACTTCTTCCTTTTTAATTCTTTTCTTCTTTTGCTTAATTGCTCTGACTAGAATTTCTGTTACTAGATTAAATAGGAATGGTGATATCTTTGTCTTGTTCTAGATTTCAAAGGAAAATATTTCTGATTTTCCCCGTTCACTATGATGCTGGATTTGTATTTTTTGTATGTGGCCTTCATGGTGTTGATGTATGCTCCTTACATCCAAAGTTTCTTCAGTGTTTTTATCACTGAAGAATGGTACTGGATTTTCGTCAAAGTTTTCTCTTCGTCTATTTGAAGAACTAAGTGATTTTTGTCCTTAATTCTGTTTGTGTTATGAATTATATTTATCAATTTGTGTAAGTTAAATCATGTTTAATCCCTGGTAAGACAAAATTGGTTTTGACATACAATCTACTAAATATATTTTTGTATATGTTTTCCTAATATTTTATTAAGGGTTTTTGCAACTAAGTTTAGCAGGAATATCGTCTCTACTTTTCGTTCCCTGGTGAGTCATCTTCTGATTTTTGTGTGAGTGTAATACAGGCTTCATAGAAACTTCCGGAACAGAGACTTTAACTGTAATCAGTCAGGTACTGAAATAAGAGGATAAGATAGAAATCTTCAAGCAATAACTGGACTTGAGAGACTGAGTCACCAAGGCTCTAAACAACTTAGCAAAACCCTGTCTCAAAATAAAAATAAAAAGGGCTTGGGGTGTGGCTCAGTTGTTAAACACCTCTGGGTTCCATCCTTGTTGCCAAAAATATAAAACAATTAACAAATTAACTGGAAAATATTAAAAATCAAATATAGTTTCTATATTTGATCAGTAAATCAACAGAAATGATGACCAAAAGATCTGTGAAGAGCAATTTTAGAGTAGGGAAATTTCATTTCGGGGCTCACAGGTCAGAGGTCTCCATTTCTTGAGGCGGGAGGTAAGGCAGAACATCACTGTGGAAGAGTGTGGTGGAGGGAGGTGAATTGGAAAATGGGATCCAGGAAACGGAGAAAGAGAGAAAGGGCTCTCCTCACCACACAAAACATAAACCCCTAAGGCACACCCTCATAGCCCTCTCCCCTCGTCCACCCACTCCCTACCTGCCTACTGTTACCATCAGTTAACCTCTGCTGGGAGATTCATGCACTGATTAGGCCAAGGCTTTTATAACTCACTTCTAAACTTTCTTTCACTTCTAAACTTTCTTTCATTGGCTCACTTGGGGACACCACATATCTAGGAATCCTAGAATTACAGGACCTACTAAAGCAACAAAAGAATCCAGGAGTTTGTTGGATCATTGATTTTGCAAATAAAAGCAGAAAGGTGACAAGATTCTACTGAATCCTTTTTTTTTTTTTTTTTAATCAAAATAAGAATTTTCCCTGGGCAAGTGTGTAGCAGATTAGGCAGTAACTCATTGTAGATTTATCACTTGCAATACTTTTTTTTAAAATAGGAAAGTATAATACATAAATCTATTTTCTACAATTAAAAAGAGGAATTTAGGCAATGTGCCTCATTTTCATTGACTGCTGTGGAAGCAGAGACAATTTTCAAAGCATCTCAGAGATACATATTTTAAAACTTGAGGTTAAGTGTGAGCTAAGCTGCAGAACCAACCTAGACGTCCTTCAATAGATGAATCGCTAAGGAAATTGTACTTAGCATTAAAAGAGAATGAAATTATAGCATTTGCAGATAAATGGATGGAATGGGAAAATATCATGCTAAGCAAAGTAAGCCCATGCCCACAACAAAAGGCTAAATGTTTCCTCTTATAAGTGGATGCTGATTCATAATGGGGAGGAGGACTTGAGAAGAATGGAAGAACTTTGGATTGAACAAGGGCAGGGAGGGAAGCAGGGGGGGCGAGGTATGGGGATAAGAAAGATGGTGGAATGAGAGGGACATACATGTATTTATGGTGGGAATCTACATCTTGTACAACCAGAGAAATGAAACATTGTGCTCCATTTGTGTACAATGAATCAAAATGCATTCTGCTGTCACACATAACTAATTAGAACATTTTTTTAAGTGGATGCATGAAATCCCATGAGAACGTTTTAACTAACCTTTCCATAAATTTCATTGGTATTGAGATTAGGGTGCATATTGGGCACTTAATTGGATCCTAGTGGAGATACCCACCTGGTCAGGAAGATAAACAAAAGTAAAAACATCATCAAGCCTAAAGGGGTGAACTAGATTTCTACCTAATAAGAATAATCTTATTTGGCAGACAGAATGTATAAGATTAGGATTTGAGGTCTATGTTCATTCTTCTTTAAATATGGTCTTCAAAATTTTCCATACTTTTTCTGAAAGCATAGGTAATTTAGCATATGCCTCTCTTTAATGACTGAACATTCCAAAATGACCCTGTAAGTAATTATATATTTCCTCTTTTCTTTGTCAGAGTAAAGGCACACAATATGAAAATATGTAGAAATCTTAGAAAATTCATATTTCTTCTTTCTTACCATTAATAATTCTCATTAATAGATTGAATAATCTTTATAATATTTCTGCATCTTCCTATAGAAAATAACAGTTTTTCTGGCTTTAAGCTGGAAGGGAACAGAGATAGAATCACTATCAAATAACCCGTATTCTACATTATCTAGAGTCAAAGGAGACATAGAGAGAATAAATGCATAACCCTCCTTGTGAACATTTTTGCACTTGAGACTCTTCAAGGACAAAATCATTAATTCAGATTTTCTCTTTCAATTTCTGTTTTCATCAGGAAGTCATAAGCTTATATTCTCACATAAAGTGATTTACATAATGATTCAAACCAACATTTCCAGGCTAAAATTTTGGACACTCAGATAATCAGGAAAAATAGTTCTAAAAGGATTAAGTAGGTGCCTGAATAGGGAGTTGCTGATGACATCAGGAAATTATAAGTTATAATAGGGAAATGAACTTGTTACCCTGTGGAGGGGTCCCATTGTCATTCAAGTTCAAAATCCACATTTACTCCAACAGAGAAATTGACTTTTCAAAGGTACATGATATTAAAGAGATATGAAGTTTTAAAAGTCATTTCTCAATGTAGTAAGTATAGGAATGAATTATTCCTTTAGAATTGTAAGAACAAATAACTTGTCTAAATTTTCAGAATCTGTATTTCAAGATTTTGTCATTCTGTAACTAATCACTGTTCCACTTTATTAAGTCTGATTTTTTTGTAATCTCTCAAAAATGTCCCTTTTCCAGTGAACCCTTAAGAGATACAAGCATATTGTAATATCAAATGTATCACTATTAAATTTTGCTCTTTAATTTCATAAAATACATTTACCCATCCCATAGAACTTAGTTAAATTCTGACCATACAGAGGATTAGATGGATACATAGATTAGTCCAAGGATAAAACTTCATGTCACAATTACCAAAATCTCCTTTTCAAGGCCACGTTGTTATATTTGTTACAAAATTAGTGGAGTAATTGGACTAGTAATTTAGTCATCCCAGAAAGGTGATTTCATCACAGGTATAAAAGAAGCTATTCTGGATCCCTTGACGGATATGGAGTTGAGCAATCCTTCTTTTACATCACCCTCTGGGTGATTCTGATTTAGACGTCTATGACCATATTGTGGGAATCACTTATTGTTTTACTCAACTTTCTCACATGATAGATTTCTTTTAAAGCCATATAAAAGAATATATGCATATCCCAAAAGATCTGAAAAAACAATTGTAGTGAGGGAAAATTTATTTGGAGCTCCCAGTTTAAGAGGCCTCAGTCCATAGATGGCTGACTCCCATGCTCTGGGCTCAAGATGAGGCAGAACATCAAGGAGGAAGGGTGTGGAGGAGGGAGTCAGCTGAAGACAAGACCAACAGGAAGCAGAGAGAGAGGGGAGCTCTGCTTCACAAGCCAAAATAGATACCCTAAAGGCACATCCCCAGGGGCCCACCTCCTCCAGCCACACCTACCTACATACAGTTACCACCAGTTAATCTGGATCAGAGATTAATGCTTTGATGAGGTTAAGGCTCTCATAACCTAATTTCACCTCTAAACATTCTTGCACTGTCTCACACATGAGATTTTGGGAGCACCTAATATCTAAATTATAATAACACTGTTCTAGAAGAATTACTGGCTTTATTTTATTTTGTTTTATTTTTTTTCTTTATTTCAATGACTTCATAGGAGGTATTCCTCAAAGATTGGTATAAAATTGCTTTTAACTCTAAGATTTTGACTGTTTTCAAAATTATCTCATAATTCTATGAAGAGAGGTCCTTGGTGTGTGTGTTTAGTGTCATAGCAAGAAACTGTTTTTGTTTTTTTTTTTTTCAAATTGTATGAATTTGTGTGACACTGGCTGTTCAAAGTTTCTCGTCTCGAATGTCAAGTGGGAATTGCCTATTGAAGAAGCCATAATGGATATTTATAGCAAAACTTCTAGCTCTGAGGCCTATGTATTTATTCATATTGTAATGGATATCAAAAATTTGTTTCAACCATTCAATGACATTTTGGAGAAAGAAAATGTCAAATCCATATCATTAAATTATGAATAGCACAATATCATCTTCAATGCACTGGCTTGAGTAGGAATTTTATTTATTTCTCTTCCATAAATTCTCACATGATAGATTTCATTTAAAGCCATATAAAAGAATATATGTATATCTCAGTGATATTCAGAAAGGCACCATGGTCAATACATTTAAATTTTTGGCTTCCAAGTTAGATAAATATCTACTTATATGAGTCCTAAGAAAAGAATAATATTAAATTCATAATGTTTCAAGAAGAGCATATTTTAAAGGTATGTTTTGTTTTATTAATAGTAGCATTTCATTGTTTTCTAGGTCATCTTAATAAATTATACTGCAAACTTTAATTCAGGTTTGTATTTTTTTTGACAACAGAGATTATTATGGTTGAATAAAAGCTATCTTAATAACTTACTCTACTGCTGACCCATAACAAATAATATCCAGTGACCTGTAGTTAGAGTACCTTAGACATTTTAAATTTTTAAAAGGCATTACAATAAAATAATTTTCAGTATGTTAATATGCAACAGAGATGTTATTGGAAGGACAAAATATATGTCAAAGAAATCTGTTTTTTCTTATTGGATACTCATGATAAATATTTAAAATAACAAAACGCTTAGTTATTTGAATGTCTCTCTGAAATTCCAATACCAGAATATATATTTAAAAAGACATTTATAGTGTATTTTAATATATCTTTCAACATGGTAAACATGTGAATGCAAGTCCCTTTTTATACTGATATATTTCTGAACTGGAAACGCAATAATATACATTACACAATAATATTCATTACACCCAAATTCATCTACAAATAGAAATCAGTTTTTATCAAAAGTCCACTGGACAGTTTTATAACTTGATAAGATTATTTTAACTTTGTCTACCGAAGAGGTTAAAAGACAAGGATCCTTCAGATTTTCATAATTCCGTCAAAGTAGTTTGGACTGAAACTCCCTCTTAGACAAATCACTAAATTATATGATGGCTCAACTTATTCTTTATGATATTGAAGAGCAAAAGTACAGAAAATAGGGGCTGGGGATGTGGCTCAGTGGTAGAACTCTAGACTAGCATATTTGAGGCACTGGGTTTGATTCTCAGCATGTCATACAAATGCTAAATAAATAAATGTATGTCTATTAACAACTAATAAAATCTTTTTTAAAAAGTACAGAAAATAAATGTTGACTTGTGAGTTTTCTTTCTTTCTTTCTTTTATTTGAGAGAACATTTGATGGTTACATAAAATTTCAAAAATGTGAATTTTTTTTTCTTTTCACACATGAAATGTATAATCCAAAATAATATTGTACAGAAAATTGTAAAATTCCAACAGGGATGGAAGTCCTGGGTCAAATTATTTCACTATCAGAAAAATGCATTAGAGTTATCTAGAGTTGTTTGTTCTAATACCCATCTACCTGAAACCAGTCTCAGGATCTTTGAAGGAAGATGATAAAATATTAAAGCACATATTTTCTGTAATTTCCTCAACTCAGTACAAAGTATATGGTTTAAAAAACACACCCAACAAAGAAAAACAAATTCAGCATAACCAGTGATAAAATAAATGAAAATTTTATTAAAATTTAAAAGAGTCATTGGATAGCAGAAAGAAAGTCAAAATTGATTCAGGTAATAGAGTTTTCAAACATTGACTTTAAAATAATGTCTTGATGGGGTTCAGGAAAATATAAATAAAGGTTAAGAAAACAGCCAATAACTGAAACTATAGAATATTTGAACTTGGAATACTTGGTTTTATTAACAGTTTAATGTCAAATGTTAGAAATCAAATGAAAAGTGCTGTTACTAAAGTATTGAACACATTAAAAATTTACATTAAGTGAGTAAGAAATTGAAGTGGAATTTTTCTATGAGCCTGACAGGATGCTCTATCCTTCATTTAAAGATTTTCTTCTGTTCTTTGTATCCTAGTTTTCTAGAACTATCTAGTCATACTTCTATGTGCTAATAATAGTAATTGAAGGTATTTAAGTTCTGAAGCAGTAGCTGTAATTATATTACTTTTCCTCCTTTCCTATAAATACCACAGGCATTGATGCTTTTATGATGAAAATGAACACAAGTGATTGAATATTTATGACTCAGAATCTTTTTGGAAGAGAATGTGACAGCATTGAAAACATGCAATTACCAGAAATACCTACAGTGATTAAAATGTTAATTAATGACAGTTCCTTTTATTAGCTTAAACAAAATCATACTACATATAGGAAAAAAAAATGAAATTCTCATAGACTTTTTTAAAATTTAAATTTATTTAATCATTGAGTAATCTTTATTTTCAAATCAAAAAACCAAGGGGAGAGAAATAAAGTGTTTTAATTTCCTTCTTGGCATCAAGTAACCTGAAAATAAACCATTCAATATTCATATATGTAGAACTTGCTAAAAAGAGTTAATATAGAACATTTTAAAACTCCTGAAGTGTTACCTACTTTTATTCCTCAACATTGTACTGTGGAATAATTCAACAGCAATATTCAAACCAATACCACATTCATTCTGCAATTTTCTATGAAAATCAATTTTCTAGGACAAATTAGTATATAGGATGTGATTCATCCTATATACTAAATCAACATAGTTCTCAGTTTAGTTACATTGTTCCTTAGGTAATGTTTTGTTTTTTTTTCAACTTCTGTTTGTTTGATAATTGAAGTTTTTAATCTCAGAATTTAAATCATTCAAGTGTTATTTCATCTAAAAAATAAGAGGTTTGGTTGGTGGAGAGTACAAGTTTTATTAATTTAATATATCATAATATGTTTACTTCTCTTTAGGACAGAATGATTGCAACCTTATAAATCCAAATACTTCTGGGCTAGATGCTTACTTATTTAGTAGAAGATAGTGTTTGATACTTTTCTTCTAGAATCCCCTTTTACTACAATTAGTTAACAGAATGAGAAAGGAGACATATATATCTAATTGTAGTTCATATGGAACTACCCTACTTCAATATCATAGGTGTATTTCAAAATCTAATATGTCCTCAATTCTTTTCTTTTCCAGTTTATAATCTAGGGTCCAAGCAAAATATTAGCTTCTCACATATACCCTCAAATACTCTTTTCTAACATTTCCTTCATTGTCTCTCCTGGGTAGATCCCAACCCAGAGGATTACTTTTCCATCAGTATTCTCCATTTCTTCTGTGTATCTGAATTTTCAATTTATCCTTTTCTTCATTTTTTTTCCATTAGCTTATATTTATTAAGTAATTTATCACACACTGCACAAACCTTTTTTACCTACATCTCCCTCCCATAAACACTTCAGTTTTTATTACCTTTCATGCAATTGCTCAAACAAAATTACCTATAGCCAATGTCCAAAATTCTCTTCCCTCATACTATCTTATAGTTACTCCAAACATCTATCCCTGTCATCAAGCATTGCAAAATGAAGTTGTTCATTATTATTTTATTTTATCTACAAATATTAATCACATTTGACCATTCTTTTGAAATATTTTCTCTATCCTGTTCTTCTGGTTCTTGTGTTCTTTACTCAATTGCTGAAGTGGATTCTTACCTATCAACTTCCAAAAATTAGAGAAGTCTATTAGGGTTTTCCAAGGAAGCAGAACCAATAGGATATACATATTTAAATACAGGGTGATTTAGTATAGATATAGACTTGCTTAATATGGAGGCTGGGAAGCCTTACAACATGTCTCCTGTCAGCTGGCAGAAAATAATTGCACAATTCTGCGTGAATAAGAAGGCCTGAGAACCAGGGATATCGATGATAGAAGTCCCAGGGCAGAAGGCCCAAGATCCAGGAGATTATTTTGTCTCAGAGTGGAAGAAGATGGATGGCCCAGAACTAAATTTGAATCAAAATCGACCCTCTGTCTCTTTGTTCTGCCCTTCAATAGATACTGATGATTGGTGGGGTGCCTATTTTTTACTTGGTCTACTGAAACCACATGTTAATTCTTTTGGAAACACCTTCACAAATACATTCTGAATAATGTTTACCCAGCTACCCGTGCATCCCTTCACCAAGCCAAGTTGACACCTGAAATTAACCAGAACAGGAACCCCCAAGGGTCCGTCTTCTGATCATGTTTCTTTTTCAGATCAATTTCTTCCTCACTTTTTTAGCCAATCTTATCCAGTCTTATGGCTTTAAAAGTTTTCAATTTGGTGAAAAACTAAACTATATCTTTACTGTGGATGTTATTCCCAACCTCGACCTGATGTCCTTCAGAATACTGGTCCTATATCATCTGTATAAGTGAGGCCTTCTGTGACCACATTTTTTAAAACAAAAACACTGAGGCGTTTTCTGTTCACCCAACTTATTCTTATTTTTCTCCACGACATTTTTCACTATCTGACTTACTATTTATTCTCGATGATACATTTTATTACTTTTCCTCCTCTATGTAAATAGAAGCAAAAAATTATATTTTTTGTACTACTTAAACAAAACACCTATTTTGCAGCCCCCCCCACCAATTTTTTTTTAAATAAATCAATATTTCCACTTCATTTGTTGGCTATTTTCATGCACAGGATAGTAATATTACAAAATTTTTCATGAGGTATTTTTTTTCCAGAAAGTTCTAATATCATCTTCTCCTTTTCATTAGGTAAAGTACATTTGTGTTAAATTAATTATAATTAGTAATTATAATTAATTAATAAATTATTTCAAATGTTAACAGAAATGACATACATATTATTTGGACACTGTTAGTTTGTATATTCTTATCGGTATAATAAAGTGTTGAATCACCAGAAGTTCTTGAAAACAACACTAAGTAATATTGTATATCTAGTATCTGGTGACTTTCTTCATAGGACATATTTTAGGAATAAAATAATTGGATGAAAATCTTGACATATAATAATGATTCCAGCTTAGATTTCCCTTCTTCCAAGAAATTCTTTCTTAATTTTCAAGCTTTGTTTTCTATAATATTATCATATATTTCATAATAAATTTTCTATTTACTTCTCTGTCTCAGTTTAGAATGTTGTTTTTTTTAGATTTATTTTAATATCTGTCTTATTACTAGCACCTTTTATAGAGCATAAAACATACTATAAATTCAATATTTAAATATTAGTAATAAATGACACCTATTCTGTATATATTAGGGACTATTGTTTCATATACATGAACTCATTTAACACTCAAAAAAACTTAAAATATTTCTATTTAACTAACAAAATAAAAGGGGAAGGGTTTGTCAAAGTGCCGCAGTCTGGCTGGGCACAAATGCCGCAGTCTGGCTGGGCACACAATCACGAGCCACCACACAGCTTGTAGATTCAAACAGCAACTCTTTATTCCCGAACTCACACCAGCCGTCTACAATCACGTTCTGGGGAAATCCACGTTCTCTGCCCAAATCCACATCCACTGGGCTTCTGTCTCCCAAAATATACTGTCTGAATCCCGTGAGAACTCAAGGGGAACTCAGGCAGCAGGATACGCCCTATTCCCAGCAGGAATAATCTTAAACCTTAAACCTGGAACCTAAACCGGGAACGCCCTAATCTGCCTTGGTCCTTGAGCAAGGTCACCTACATTCAATGTCACTGCAACATGGGGTACGCTGGCAAGGAAATTGTCATACCTACTTGGCTAATGGCTCCCAGCATCAAAGTAATTTTCAGTTTATGAAATATTTTTATATGAAAAGTATTTGGTATAAGAAAATGGAAATTTTTCAGTTGTAGGAGGTGGACACATTCACTGTTAAAGTAGGAAATGCAAGTTAGAGGAAAGTAAGATGATGGGAGAATATTTTTGTATGTTTGCTTTAGCTTTTATGGTAATATGAAATTGACTAAGGAAACGGCAGTTTACTTAGAAAAGAGCTAGGAGAAATTAAGAGCTATTATATTTTAAGGTAATTAAATGCAAGCAGAGAAAGTCTTGACTATTGCTCTAGAGTTAGAGAAATCAGATTTAAGCTATCTGGCAGTTCTCTTGCATTACCATGATAATGAAACTCCCAGTAGTTTAGGAAGTCACTGCACCCCGTAACCATATGCAGATAAAAACTCTTCCACAACAGTGAAAACTGACCTGTTCATTTCTATATCTTCACAGCTACTCTCAGAAAGGTCAGATTTGTTGACTAAGGTCACTCGTTGTTTCAAAGCTGGTCTTTGACATTTCATGTTGCATTTTATTTCAAATTCTGTGCTCCGTCAATTATGGTTTCTATCTTTTTTTAAGCAAAAGATCATTTTTTATTTATTTAGTCTGAACAAAACCTTGAAAATAAGCCAAATATGTAAAATAGATAAGAGCTCATTTGCTACTTTTAAATACCTCAATAGAATCTTTATGTTGCATGGAGTCTAGCTTAATAACCACGCTATCAGCCTTCTCAGAAGAGATCATATTCCTAAAAGAGCAGATTAGAAATGTTCTCTTAAAAACTGAAAGGTGTTTTATGAACATATTTTGTAATGATCTGATTACAGCAAGAGCAGATGAGATATTGATTAAAGATTTGACATAAAAATAATTTAAGTCTATTTTGTGTGTAGCATAGAAATTCAGCTAAACGGTGGCTTCCTGCTCCCATCTTTCGTTTTGCTGCTCTCTGGAAAGGAGTTCTCTGAAGGCCACTGCAGGAGATGGGACCAGGGGACATCCCCAGCTCTGGGGTGTGGAGCTGGCTCCCCTCTGATGGTTTGCTCCTGGGAGCCACAGAGACCATCTCTTCTCTGCTGTCTTCTCAGGGGCATCATGGTGGTAGGCAGAATCAGCAACCATGGGAGAAATATCCACATGAAATTGGCAAGTCCTACACACCAGGGAGATTTTCTCCAGAGAGCCATTAGCATGTTTGTACACCCCAGCAGTCCATTGTGTTCTATAAATAGATAAATAAATACACCCATACACACACACACACACACTGCTTAAAAAGCTATAGCATGAAATGGTTGAAAGAAATGTCTTACTTTAGTTTTCTTTGGAATATTTCACTTTAAAACAGCTTCCTTGACAGGTGAAAAGCCCAAGAATTACAAATTGCCATTACTTACAGGTTTATGATAATGGACTAAATAGATTCCTCATTTGTTTAAACCTAAAAGTTTTCGGGTTTATGAGCAAACTACATTAGCACCTGGTCAGAAATGAAGGTCTGTTTTATTTTCGGTATGATGGATATGGATTCTTAGTCTATTAAGTTTACAGAATGAACTTATGTTCAAATAGATGTTCTTTTTAAGAAAGTGAAATGGTATCAAGAGAACAGAAATGAATACCTGAAGGAACACTAAAGACTCTGAATTGTTGGTTGGCAAAATTGTTGACGGTTGATTTGTTTTTATATAGATCTTTGCATTTGTTTAGAAGTTCAGCTATTCAAGTGCAAAAGTAATCAAAGGACTTAAAGAGCAGTTGGGAAAAATAGGCATGTTTGTGATTATGAGTCATGGAATCGGAACCTGTATATTACACCTTCACTTCTTTTTATGTCAGTAAGTGCCATTCAAATTTTAAGCTAGCTAACTTTCAGCATAACAGTAAATTATAACCTTATATTTAAATCTTGAATCCAGTAAATCTTGTAGAAAGATGTCAGCCTTCTATTCATACTTTCAGGCCAAGGTTTAGGTGACAGATTTAGATAGAGAGTAATATAATTATTATTTCATTGTCATCTTTCAACTTAGTAAAGTACCGGTAAATTTTTACTTCTAACAAAACTAATAAATATTGAGCTGCTAATATATGTCAAGTAGTCGTTCAAGTGTTCTCATATATCATGCTATTTAATACAAAAGCCAAAAAGGCAGAATCGTTTCTAAGTTTCAGTGATGAAGAGGGTGTTGCGGAATTAACCCCCCTTTCCTGGGTCCATACAACTAGCTGTTGAGAGAAGGCAGGCTTGAACTGGAGCAATAGAAATATAAAGCAAACAATTTTAAGTACCATACTGTTCATCCAATAGTGTGGCAATTCATTCTGTTAAAAGAAGATGTGGCAATATAATAGCAAGTAAGTAATGTTAACCTATGTTAATCATTAAATTGTTTGAAAATAATTAAAATAATCTACTTAAATTATTTTTATGTGATTTTTAAGATTTATTATTCGTATTTTTTTTGGAAGTTAGATTTTCAGAGTAGGGGCAGCACATTGTGGTTTCCAATCAAATGAAGAACTTCTTTCTGTGAAAAACACTGTTCACACATGATAAAACACACAAGACACTACCCAGAGGCAGTGGTGTTGGGGTATCTTATACCAACCACCTATATCTTTGGGTTTTCATGAGTTGAGAAGCTTGTAAGTGGCTTCACATAGATACAGATATTTTGAAAGTTTTCATTGAAAAGAGACAGTGATTCAAGGTGTGATTGGCTAGAAATAAGCACCCACCATCTTCCTCCTTTCTTGTCTGGATGTGTGCCTGAGACTAGAAGGTTGCTATTACTTGAACACATGTGTTTCTTGCCCACATTTGTTGAGACCCTGTTGCTTCAAGATCCCCTGATTGCCTCTGTGAGAGTACAGACATGGACATGTCCACGGCTGGGAACACACAAGGAGGAGGAGTACAGTTTTATTTTTTATTTTTTTTAAATTTATTTTTAAATACACAAAACAGTGGAATGCATTACAATCCTTATTACACATATACAGCACAATTTTTGTATCTCTGTATATAAAGTATGTCACCCCAAATTATGCCATTATACATGTACTCTTTTTTTTTGCACTACAATTCTTAATACACATATATACCAAAATTTTTTTCATATCTCTGTTTGTATGTAAGGTATGTTGACACCACATTTAAATCTTCATACATGTATTTTGTATAATGATGACCATCACATTCCACCATCCTTGCTAATCCCCTTCCCCCTCCCATTCCCTCCCACCCTTCTTCCCTATCTGGAAATAATCTTTCTCCCATGCTCACTCTCCCAACCCCACTTTGAGTCACCCCCCTTATATCAGAGAAAACATTAGGCATTTGTTTTTTGGGGGGAATGGCTAACTTTACTTAGCATTATCTTCTCTAACTCCATCCATTTATATGCAAATGCCATGATTTTGTTCTTTTTTAGTGCTGAGTAATATTCCATTGTGTATAAATGCCACATTTTTTTTTTATCCATTCATCCACTAAAGGACATCTAGATTGCCTCCACAATTTAGCTATTGTGAATTGTGCTGCTATAAACATTGATGTGGCTATGTCCCTATAGTATGCTGTTTTTAGCTCCTTTGGGTATAGTCCGAGAAGAGGAATAGGAGCTACCTTTGGAGTAGTGTAGCTTATTCTTCAGCTAGTATTTAGCTTGAGGACTTGCTTAATTCCCTGTGCTCCTGAAATTGCTGCCCATGTTGATGGATAGGCAAGTAGTTTTGGGATGGCTGTCCAGTCTCCTCCGTGTCCTTTTGTACTTGCTCCTGAATGTATGTGAATTAGTGCATGAATAGGAATCAAATCCAAGGTTGATTGTGATCCCAGGAGTACTCCCCACTGGTTTCTTTCTCTGGCTGTCTCAGTTAGGCACCTTTATTTCTACTACTTGGCTTAATTCTCTCAGCACCATGTAGACCCCTGCGCCCTCTTCCTTGCACTGTTTTCAACACTTGCCTCAAGTATGCAGTTCCTCAAGCATCAACTCTCAAGTCAATTCTCTCAGGAAGAGCTGGAGAGCTCCTTGTCCTTGTGGCCTGCCTCCCCATAAGGGAGTCTCTTTGGGCCACTTCACAGGGACAGCAGCTCGTGTCTCCCAGGTAGACATCCACTGTCTTCCAGGAAGCTCTGGGCAGCTGGTGGTGCAGTTCTTCTCGCCTGATGTCTCAGTGTGCAACATAGGCTCCATCAGTGGGCAATCACTTCCTAGAATCAGAGTTTCCCAGCCCGCGCTGAGATTCAGGTTTGGAAGGGAGCCTGGGTCTTCTGAAGTGTACCTTCATAGAATAGAGTGCTCTCAAAATGGGGATGGTAGGGAGGGGAGAAAACTGTCACCTGCTCCTAGGTGGGAATGTCGGTTATCTTGATTGTGATATCTTGTGCTCTAGCAGAAGTGGAAGGGAGGACAGGGTGGAAGAGAGCATTTAATCTTGACTCACACTCAAAACACACTGGGTTAAAATTTTGAACGGCAGAGTCCCTGACTTCACTGTGATCTGGAATTATCACTTAGTCTCTCTAGGATTTAAATACAGATCTGCAAAAAATGAAAATTAGATAAAATTAATTCCACATGCCCCTGATCTAACTCTATTCATAATCCTCAAGTAAATATTGTACTATTCCTGACATATTTGGCTTTGTATCATTTTAACAGACTACCAGAAACTAGACGATTATAAAGAACATAAGTTAATTTCTCACCATTCTGGAGGCAGAGGGGAAGTAAGCCAGACATAGCCTTGATCTTCCTATCATTCTAGCCTTTGCCCATTCATGTGGGAAGACCCTTCATAGCCGAATCCCCTTGAAAAGCCCTCCTCTTCCTATGATCACGTTGACCACACCTGAATTCTGTAGGTAACACAGTCAAAGGATAGCGCTTTCATTTCAGAATCTTCAATCATTCATCATTTAGAAAATATATTTTTGGCTGAGTTTCTGCTTATGGTATTAACACAGGATAAAACATATTTCAGCAAACACTTTAAGAAATCACCTTTGGGTTCTGAATTATAATCTCAGGTGTATAATAACAGATAAGTTAAATTGAAATGATAATGTTTGAATTAGTCAAGAAGCTCTTCAAAGTAAAGAATACAAACAGAATAAATTGAAATTATGGGGGTAAAATATCATGTTTGAAAACACACATAAATATTTCCTTCTAAATGTAAAGACTAATGTGGCACATTATAAATTGATTTATTTGAACTGCTGAATTACATTAGATTGCAATTTGCATATATAAAGTCCTTTCACTGTAAAACATACTTATAGATTAAAATTTCTATTATTCTATATAAATGCATCTGGAAAAGATTCAGTACCCTAAAAATAAAATTCTTTGACCTGCCATTTAAAGTGTTCTAATGATATTTATCAGATTGAATTCCTGTATAAAATTTAGCAGTTATTACCTGACTTTCAACACACAGCTTTAGATATATTATATGCTGTTTATATTATTTCTTATTGTAAAATTCTGTTGAATGCTAAAGCCAATTTAACAGAAGAGGCAAGATTTTCATACCTATAATTGCTTTGAAAAGTTTAAACTGATATCTATTGAGAGTATTTTCTTTTTAAAATATACTTTAAATTATGCTTTAAATATCTTACTTACTATGGTTAGAAAACTAAATAATTTATGACCAAAGAAGGAACTGAAAAACTATAGTTACATATAATACATTCAATAAATAAGTGTGTGAGATTTTATGAAGAATTAGGTGAAGTTTACCATATAAGGTGTTCAAAATGAACTGTGATAGGAACACAGTCTGTAAGCATGAAAATGGGAATTTAAATTAAAAAAAATAAATTATAGGATTTGGAAATAATAAATCTGTCTGGTAAAATACTAGATCATTTAACCACACACATCAACAGATACTGAGAGACCAATTCATATCAGGGAAATCTTAGATGCTGAAAATGCTCTGAAAAGTGTCATTTTATTATGAAAAACAGAAATTTATATTAAAGAGTAATTTTTGATGATTCAGGAATATACAATGTCCTCATTAAACTTACAAGATGTAATATTTTGACACCATTTTGAAGGACGACATAGAAGGTTCATCTAGTGGGCAGAATAAAATGTGTGTTCAAAACAAAAGGAATGGTGTTAAAGTTGGCAGAGGCCTCCATAAGCTATTTGAACATTAGTCTAAGAAAACTTGGCTTATTCTGCAGGTAATTGTGGATCATTGTTAGTAATTATCAGACCATTTAAATTGTGAAATAGTAATCTTCGAAAAGTTTTTTTTTTTAGAAGAGCAAACAAATAAGGATTTTAGATTTACTTTAGTCATGACACATCTACAGTTGCATGCAATTTTACCTTGCTTTTCTAATTTGCAAAATTGTAAGAAAGTGTCTGCTTTTTTTAAAATAATAAAACTGGACTGCTTTGTTATGTATTTATCAATGGAGGGAAGGAAAAAATGATTACCTAAATGCACATGAAGTATTTAATAAAATGTCATAGAATTTCAAAATAAAAATACTCAACAAACTAAGAATAAAAGGAACCAATCTCAACACAATAAAGACTATATAATATGAACCGTCCAGGCACAGTAGCTTACACCTATAATCCAAGCAACTCTGGAGGCTGAAGCAGGAGGATTACAAATTCGAGACCAGCCTCAGCAACTTAGTGAGGGCCTAAGCAACTTAATGAAAACTTGTCTCTAAAAAAAAAAATAATAATTGGGGTTAGAGATGTAGTTCAATGTAAAGCACGCTCAGGTTCAATCCCCAGTATCAAGGGGAAAAAAAAAATCATGCCGTTAACATCATTTTCAATGGTGAAAGACTGCAACCTTTTTGTCTCAGAGCAGGAACAGGACTAGATTCCTCACAATTGTCACTTCTGTTTAACAGAGGACCGGAAGTTCTGGCCAAGCAATCAAGGAAGACAAATGTATTTGAATCTGCCTTTGAACCTGGAAATAAAGAAGTTTTTATCGGAGGTAATATGGTCGAATGTGCAGAAATCTCACAAGGTTCACATACACCACACCCTATTAAAATCAGATTTAGCAACATTGCACAGTAGGAAATCAAAACACTGTCTCTGCACAATAACAATGGATGATTCTAAAAGAAATTAAGAAAACTATTTCATATAAACCAGAAAAAAACAAATACCAGAAATAAATTAACCAAGGAAATAAAGACTTGTGCACTGGACAGGGGATATAACTGGGTGGTACAGCATCAGTCTAGAATGTGAGGTACTGGGTTAAATCCCCAGGATGAGAAAAAGGAACACATGAATCAAGGGTGCGCGTACTGAGCAACTGTAAAGTGTGGCTGAGAAAAATTAAAGACACAAATAAGTGAAATAGGGGCTGGGGCTGCGGCTCAGTGGTGGAGCGCTTGCCTCCCATGTGTGAGGCACTGGGTTCGATTTTCAGCACAACATATAAATAAATGAAATAAAGGTCTATTGACAACTAAAATAAATAAATAAATAAATAAATAAATGAAAATAAGTTGGATGTTGTGATGTTGTTAAGATGTAAATACTGGTCTTTTGAATGCAATCTCCATGAAAATCTCTTTTGTTTTGTTTTACAAAAATAAAGGAAAAAAATCCACTTTTAAGGACCATATGATATATTACTGGAGGTGAAACTAGAATAATCTTTAAAAAATAATACAATTTTGGAGTTGTCCCACTTACTGATTTCAGAACTTACATAAAATTTACAATAATCAAAAGAGTGAGATGACAAGCATGAAGACAGAAACTTGATTCTGGAATAGAACAGAGTTCCAAACAATAAACCCTTACTTATATCGTCAGGTAAGTTTTGACAAGGGAAGTAAGCCAACAGGGCCCAAAACATTTTTTTTTTTCAATAAGTGATGTTGAGAAACTGGATTCCACATTAAAAGAAATGAAGGTGGATCTTTACAATACATGTCATAAAAAAAAAATAGTATAAAAGGACCAAACACTAAAACAAACCTAAAACTTAAATAAACTAAAAAACAAAACAAAACTGAAAAATCATAATGAGACTAAGCTTGATTTCTTAGATATACACAAAAGTACTAGTAACAATAGAAAAAAAGAGAGAGATAAATTGGATACTTTAAAATTAAAAACATCTATGTATCAAACAGCTGTATGTACATTCAAAGGGGTAATCCAGATAACCAAGAAAACATTTGCAAATCATGCCTCTGATAAGGGGTTCATTTTTAGGATATATTGAAGATCTTCTAAAGCTCACATGCTGCTAACCCTATGGGTCCCCCATCATGTCCAGGTGCACATGGGTGGCACCAAACACTCAGAAGGGTAGGGGCTTACCGCTGTCCCTGATTCCCATCACTCTCAGGTGAGTTTTATGTTTTTTAAAGTCTGTATTAATAATTGGGCATGAGCACTGGGAAGGAGACATGAACTGCCCTTGATAAAGTGTCAGTTTCATGAAGGACTTGAGTGGCCCAACTGTGCCCTTAACCCAGCCCCTGTGCTCCCATAAGGGCTGGTTTCCAGAGACAAGGGTTGAGGGACATTGTCCACCACAGTACTGTTTCCTTGGTGGTGGTGAGACTTGGAACCCAACCCTGAGTTCACGATAAAAGCTAAAATCCAGCATCTGGTAAAATCGGTCAATTGTGAGAGTATTTGCTTCTGTTTTATTCTAGAGGGGTATTTAACTGATGGCTTCTGACTCCATGAATTAGTATTGTCATGATGCAAGGTGTGCCTAAAAACAAAATTCAGAATACCAGCAGCATAATGCACACAAGGGATATATAAGCTTAGTATATTAATTTACCAGGCTTAAAAACATCGGTTGGAAGTTTAGCCCTTGTGGAGAACAGCAGCCATCAGTTGAATGAGGTTAGGTCTTCCCTCCTGTAACTGTATTGATTGTCAGTGATGCACTTTGGCTACCGTGGACGATACTATTAAGTGCGTTGGGAAGGAAGGAAGGCCTCTTGGCATGTGGAGAAGCCCATGCATGGAGTTTCCCTCCTTCCAACAGTGCCACAACAATAATGACAACAAGACAACCATGACATGTGGGCAGAGTCAGGCAATGCTGTGTGCGAAGTAAACTACCTCAAGGTATGAAATTACCTCAGAAAAAAATTATATATATATATATATCTTCTATAGCTTGGCAATAAAAACAAGCAACCTTATATAAAAATGGTCAAAAAACTTTAATAGGCATTTCTCCAAAATAATAATAATAATAATAATAATAATAATAATAATAATAATAATTAATAATAATAATAGCCATAGGCACATAAACTATATTCAATAACATTCATTATAATGGAAATTCAAATAAAAATCACAGTGAAAAATCACTTCTAACTCAGTAGAATGACCAGAAAGATGAAAGAAAAAAAATTAAAAAAAAAGTAAAGAAGGAAGGAAATAATATTGGCAAGATCACAAAAAAACTGAAGAGTTGTATTTTGCTGGTAGAAATTTCAAGTTATAAGACTCTCATTAAAAGTTTACAAAGGTTGTTTAAAACCGAAAGATAAAATTATTATTAGATTCAGTCATTCCACAGTTAGGTTGAAAGCAGGGATTTTTGAACTCATATTTGCTAAGTGAAGTAAGATAGTTACAAAAGGACACGTTTTATGATTCCATTTATATGGGGTACCTCATCAGATTCACAAAAAAACAGAAAACGGGGGTTGTCAGAGATAAGGGAGGAAGGTGTTTAGTTACTGTTTAATGGGCACCAAACTTCCAGTTTGGGATTACTGAAGAGTTTTGAAGGCAGAAGATGGTGATGTTTATAGGACAATGTGACTGTACCTAATTTCCACAAATCTGTACATTTAACAAGGTTTAGTAAGGTGAATTTTATGGCATTTGTTTTTTCCATGGTCAAGAAAAAAAACATTAATTTGTATATTTATATATAGGTTTGAACAGATAGATATCTCTATTTTTTCCAGCAATCTCCATGGCTACATTCAATTTAGATAGTCAGCAATTATAGTATTCATTTTCAAATTGAATTTGAAGCAAACTCAGGAAAATAAAACCTCAGTATTTTTTCAAAACTTTAACTTAATAACTCTGTCTTTGAACTTGCCTGGTTATAAGATGTATATTCAAACTTTGCAAATGTTCTTTGGAAGTATACAACTGAGCCATAAAAATAAATAAATTAATTAATAAAACTATTTATAATTAATCTTACTGATGGATAGAAAGAAAAATGATCTTGAAAACTGGCTAGGATCTCAAGGATTATGTCGAATGGGAGTGGAGAAAATGGGCATCTTTGTCTTGTTCCTGTTTCTAGAGGAAATGCTTTCAATTAAAGGATACAAATAGGAAAAGAAGAGCTCAAATTATCTCTGCAGACAATGTGATCCTATATTCAGAAAACCCAAAGAAACTCCACCAGAAGACTTCTAGAGCTCATAAGTGAATTTAGAGAAGTAGCAGGATACAAGATCAATACCTATAAATCAATAGCACTCTATGCTCCAATGATGAAGCTGCTGAAAAAAAAAATGGAGTTAAAATATCCCATTTACAATAGCATCCAAATATAAAATAAGATACTTGGTAATCAATCTAAAAAAAAATAGAAGTGAAGAAAACCATAGAACACTACAGGAAAAAAAAAAAAAAAAAAGAAGATCTTAGAAGATGGAAAGACCTCCCATGTTTTTGGATAAGCTGAAATAATACTGTCATAATGGCCATACTAACAAAAGTGCCATACAGAGTCAATGCAATTCCCATCAGATTTCCAATGATGTTTTTCACAGAACTAGCAAAAGCAGTTATGAAATTAATTTGAAAAATAAGAGACCCAGAATAGCCAAAGAAATAGTTATCAAGAAAAACAAAGAAGGAGGTGTCACAATATTGGACCTCAATGATATTACAGGGCTATTATAGCAAAAATAGCATGGTATAGCACCAAAGCAGGTGTGGAGATCAATGGAACAGAAGAGAAGATACAGAGACAAAGCCACAAATACAGTTCCCTCATAGTAGATAAAGGTGCCAAAAACATACACTGGAAAAACGATAGTCTCTTCAACAAGTGGTGCTGGGAAAACTGAAAATCAACATGTAGTAGAATGAAATTTAACCCGTATGTTTCACCCTGCACTCAATGTAGACTGAAGTAGTAGAAATTAGACCAGAAACCCAGCAACCGCAAGAAGAAAAGATAGGCACAACAATCTCAAGTGTCGGCTCAGTAACTGACTTCCTTAACACGACCAATTACTAAAGTGCAATAAGTAAAAAAAAAAAAAAAAAAAAAGCAAAAGAAAGAAAAGAAATAGGATGGTATCAAACTTAAATGCTTATTCATAGAAAATGAAAAAATTAACAACATGAAGAGAGCCAACAGAATGTGAGAAAATTTTTGCCACCTGCTTCACAGATAGGACATTAATATCCAGGATATGCAAAGAACACAAAAAACTTAACACCACAAAAAGATTAATAAATGACCAAAGGACTAAACAGATAATTCTCAAAAGAAGAAATACATATGATCAACAAATATATAAGAAAACTCTAGTGTCTCATGCAATTAGAGAAATGAAAATTAAAACTATTTTCGAGATTTCTTCTCACTCCAGTCAAAATCAAAATTATCAAGAATGCGAGTAACAATTATTGTTGGTGAGGATATTGTTGATGGGTTTATAGATTGGTGCAACCACTCTGGAAAACTGTGTGGAGATAACTCAAAAGACTAGGAATGGAACCACCATGTGACCCTGCTATCTCACTCCTCAGTATATTACCAAAGATTTTAAAATGAACATACTATAGCCACATCAATGTTTATAGTAGCACAATTTACAATAGCCAAGATATGGTGCCAACCTAGGTACCCTTCAACAGATGAATGGATAAGAAAATGTGGTGTATGTATATACAATGGAATGTTGTGTATATATAAAGAAGAATGGCTTGTTGCCATTTGTTGGTGAATGGATGAAACTGGAGTCCATCATGCTAAGTGAAATAAGCCAGTACCCAAAAGTCAAAGGCTGAATGTTTTCTCTGATATGCAGAAGGTAATTCAAAAGTGTGGGGGAGAGGTAGAAAAAAAGAATAAAAAATCAGTGGAGTTGACAAAGGGGAAGAAAGTGAAGGGAGGAGGAATGGGATAGGGAAAGACAGCGGTAATAATCTTATCTCACTTTCCTTTGTTCATCTGTGAATATACCACAGTCAAAATCATCATAATTTACATCCACAAGACACTATCTAAAAAAACAAAATCTGTAAGTAACTAGCAGAAGACTACTAGTATAGAGGGAAGGGAACAGGTGGAGGGAGGAGGAGATGGAAAGGGGAAGTCCTGGGGACTGAATTAGGACAAATTATGTTCCATGCTTTTATAATCATGTCAAAATAAATTCTACAGTCATGTAGAACTAAAAAAACAAAACAAAAAAAAACTATAAAAAAGAGAAAGCTAAAAGACTCTTACACATTTTCTGTAAATATTCTCTTTGATTCTGAGTGAAAATACGCTATCCCACACTTGCCATTTAGGAGTTTGTCCAAGTGCAACTTAATAAAGCTCATAAAATGTGGCTATTCTTTTACCACTCAAAGACAGACGGCATTGGGCTACAGAAGTATCCCAAAGGAGTGATTATTATACTATAACCATATCTTCTCTTCTGTCTTACTGTTAATTAAATTAATTAATTATGTGATCTTTCCCCAAGTCGACTTGATTTAATGTGCCACATGTAATTAGCAGCTCAGGAAATGGAGATGAAATGTGTTTGCTCATGGTTACACAAAGTCAGGATCCAAAGAACTCCTATAATGGAAGTGGGGAAAGAGATTTTGATTTTCTTCCTTTTTAATAAAAGCGTTCTCTCTTGATAAGATAAAACTAGAGAATATTTTGGATTGGAGTCCACCAAGCAAATATAATGACTACTTGTATTAAAGATGCTTGAAACAATGGAACATATTTGGAATTAAGAAACCAAATTATTATGTTAATATAAATGGAAGACATTCTACTCATTGCTAGGTAATATAACTTATTGGTTAATAGTGCCAATTCTCCCTAAGCAACTAGGCAAGACCCTGTCTCTAAATAATATATTTTTATAAACGGCTGGAGATGTGGCTCAATAGTTAAATGCCCCTTGCTTCAATCCCTGACATGACAAAAGATAGAAAAAAAGAATGTTAATTCTGTAGCCACGTCTTCTAGTTTAGAATTTCAAATCTGCCACCAACTGGCCCTATGATTTGTGGAAATGGACATCATTTATATCATACTAACTTTCTGCAAATGTGGATGTTAATAATGCCTACATTTAAAGTTACTTTGAAAGATTAATGCATTATTGCATATGTAACAAAAAATAGCATCTGGCATATAGTAGCTGCAAATGATTGCAATTAATTATTAGGTTACTAGTAGTATTTCTTCTAGTTTTTAAATGATAGACATTTAAGAATGTAGAAAATATGATGAGCATTTATAGCAATGGTGGACTAGTAAAAGATAAATACCTATTGAAGAAAATAGTCTTCTGCAAAGCCTTCCTTCCTGGAGAAAAATAACAATAGTATGTTGGTAGTTTTAATTACACATCTTAAAGTAGTGTCTTCTTTAAAATGCTTAGCATATACAAAATATTACTAAAGAAAATGTGACTTTTTTCATTAGGCACATTAATAAAATTTGAACATGTGCATACAAAAAAGATAAACGTTGTTAAGTAAGGATTAGTCCAATATTATCATTGTTCTCTAATAAATATTTTAATGTTAGAATGTAAACATTGGGCTAAGTGCAGTGGCACAGGCCTGTAATCCCAGTGGCTCAGGAGACTGAAGCAGGAGAATCATGAATTCAGAACTAGCCTCAGCAACTTAGCAAGACCCTGTCTCAGAACAAAAAGGGCTGACGATATGGCCAACTCATTCCTTTTCTGATCTCTTCCACACGTATTCCTTGGCCTTCCCCCTTCCTTCTTTAATATCTGTCTCTACTTCTAGTGTGCAAAAATTCTGTAGATTAGTCATCCCATTATCTCAACATTATCCATTCTCATCCATTGTAATGATATCCTTGACTTGTATATTTGGAAATTTTATTATTTCAAAGTGTATATTATCATATTTTGTATTAGTGAATTATTGTAATTTGCCTGTTGTCTGTATATTTCTTTAATGCCTGAAGTTTATTGATTTATTATTCTAACTTATATTTTCAATGTGTTAGTCACCTAATTACAAAATACATAAAAAGATAAACAGAAAATTCACAAAATCATTGAAATGAAACTAACAGGATAACACACATATATAGCATTCCATCCAAAGATAATTTTTATTATCATTGATGTATGCATACATATATTTTGAGTCTATATGTGTGTGTGTATATGTGTGTATTCATTCACCCTGAACTTTCAGTTTGACTTTCTTCACATTTGTCATGACATAAGTTAAGGGACCTTAGTACTGACAAATTCTATGACCAAATGTAAGAAATTGAGATTTTCAAACTGTGAAAAGAAGTGCATGGTATATACAATATCCACCTTCTCTCTCTCTTTTCACATGGGGACCAGAATTTATGTTTGATTTTTTCGTATAAAAAAGTAAGGCTAATGTCCAATTGTATATCCTTTTGCACTTTACTAATTTAATTAATTATTTAATATAAAATATTTTTATTTCCTCCTTTCATCCTGTTTATGCAGTCATATTTACTCTCTAAATTAAATGAAATCTCTTTATATGGAGTATGTATATACAAAAAAAAAAAAGGATGACATCAAATATTTTGGTTTTAAACTGAATTTAAACATAAAATTAAGTTTACATAATTTCCTTTGTGGCTAGTTGTACAACATACAGTATACAAATATATGGTAGAGGACTAGGGATTTGGCTCAAGCCATAGCGCTCTCGCCTGGCATGGCGGGGCTCTGGGTTCGATCCTCAGTACCACACAAAAATAAAATAAAGATGTTGTGTCCACTGAAAACTAAAAAATAAATATTAAAAAATTCTCTCTCTCTCTCTCAAAAAAACAAATATATGGTAGAAACACATTGTTATTTTATGACTTTGTGATTTTTAATTGATTATATCTAATGAATGATACAATAAACGTATAAATCCATTTCTGATCATGCCTTCCTAGTTCTGAAATAACCCCTAATTTTTCAGTTTATATTGTTCTGATAATTTTCTCATGGGTTATTTCATAAAAAATATTAAACTAAGTAAATATGTAGTATTTTCTAGTAATTTTCAGTTCTAATATGCTATTCGTAATATCTATTATTCTTTAGGGATAAGATTTAAATTTGTTTCAAGTAATTTTTGTTAAATTTTTAAAATTAAAAAAAAGTCTGCAAATATGTACTTCAAAAAATGCTTTGGCAATACTAAAAATTTTCACCCACCTGAGCATACTATGGAAATTTCCTACAACCTTGAATAAAGATTTTTCATTAATACTTTTTTAGAGATTATGTATTTAATAACACTTCAAATGCATTGACATATAGAAGTACGTGTGTGTAGGCGCGCGTGCACTTGTACATGTGCATTTATTTCTAATTTTCTTTATCAAGGTCTTCTCAGTTTTATACCATCTATTGCTTAATCATTTAAATGATATAAAAGGACATTCTGGAAGATATTTGTCAACTGAATTTGATTTATCTAGCTTATTTTTTGAGTTTATAAGATTTCTTATTTTTCTCTTGACTTTCATATTGCATTTTCTGCTCTTTATCTTCATTTTTCTTGTTAAAAAAGTAGAGCACTAATTCTTCATGAATATGGTTTTGACTTCATCCTGTGTCATTTAGTGCAGACATTTTTATGAAATTTATGTTCATAATAGTTTCCAAATAGCCAGCATTTGAAATTACACATTTTTTAAACTCAAAATGTATTAAGATAATATATTTCCTTTAATTCAAAGTAGCTGGATTCTCTTTATACATTTTCATTTTAATATCCAGCTTTATTGTATTGTCAACCAGGGATGTGACCTACACGATCCTTGATATTTTTGAAATTTATTAAAATTTCCTTTGGTAATTACACTATAACAATTAAAAAAGGATCTTATGGAACTAAAATGCTAAAGGATTATATTCTCTGCATTAATGAAAGATATAATTCAAAATAAGAATAACCATCAGCATTTACAACTCCATTAATTTAACAGCTAGTTGTAGACACAAAATTTGGCAGCACACATTGGTATCGGAAAGTTTACACACTGTGTCTCTTTCATTTCTTGACAGACAAACCTTTTAAAAATGAAAAGAGGTGACTGATATGGTGAATATCATTGATTTGATTTAGGTAAGTACTATTAACCAAAATTACTTTGCTAACCAACTTTTTATTTTATTTTTAACCTTTTAAAAATATAAAACACTTGCTTTCAGTGACTTATAATCATAAGGTTAATACTAATGTGTTTGAAGTTTATAAACCTAATATATATTTTAAATTATATTCTTTTATATCATACATAACTTTTTTCTCCTTAGTTGAGTTAAATAAATTTCCAAAGTCATTTTTTTTAAATCTGGTTCTTGTAGTTGTATGCTTTATTAGTGATTAACTAATTCTCCTTGAATGAATATTATCCTAGTACTGTGAATTATCATTCTTGTATGTCTTCACTGTTCTTTGGGATTCTATTTACATTTTCCTCAGAGACCTAAGATTTAAAAATTTATCTGTATAAGTTTCAGTTAGTATCTAGCATTTTTATAAATTTGACTGAGATCTGGGACCTTCAGTGATCCTGAAAAGTTATGTTTACTTTTATCAATTTTTTTTTTTTTTACTTTCAGTATTTTGTTTGACTGTTGAAGCCCCCATACCTAGGGCCGCAGAAAGTCTCCAACCCTTTTTTCCTACAAGAGCACTGCAGAAATTTGTTTTGAAATGGTTCCTGGACCCACTGGTAACTCTATTCACACCTTCCCAAAATAGACAATATAGATAGAAATCTTGTGTCTCTCACACTACTTGATCAAGATGTGATTTCTGACTTACTATCCTGTTATTTCTCTGTTGGCCTGAACTAAAGCAGTCAAAGTTTATGGCAATGAATGATTGTGTTCCCCAGTTGGGGCAGTCAATGCCAAATTCACTGTGTTTTGTGTCTTTCTCTGTTGCTGAGAATAGAACCTTAGGTAGTATCCTTAAAATACAATCTAACTCTGAGTTCTGCTTCCCTTAAATTCATGCCAAATATTTGAAAGCCTATTTTGTGAATGGCTGTAGAAAGCAATATTTTGAATGCTTTTCCTCAAGAGATCTAAGTCATATTTCCTGATATTCAATATAGCATTTAGCATGGTTCATTTTTCTTTTGATGTCATTCTATGTTTAAAGAAGACTTATATCAAAGGGCAAATGACATATTTTGTCCATGCATACTATTGATGGGATATTTCTTTCTTCTTGGAGGATTTAAATAAATTTAATTCCAACACAGTCTGAGCTGTTTGTGTTACATAAGTTGGGCATCTTATCCAGATTTATTTCTGGTATTATCCTATTTTATCTAAAGCATTATCAATGCCTTTTGAAATTCTGATTACCCAGGGAATTACTCTGACAACAAAACTCTGCCTGAGAGGAAACCATGCTTCATCTGTACCAATCATGAATATTTGTTTTCTTGAAGTCTTTTTTTGTAAAATATGTCCTTCATTATATCAATCATCATATTAGTAAAATATAGGTGGAAAGATTGGAATAAATGTTTTCATAATGTCTTAGTTCAATATTTAATATTATAAGTAAGATAAAATTTAGACCTATAGTCTTTCAGAATATATACATATGTGTGTGTATTTATGTCAATGTATGTGTATGTATACACACACAAACACATGGCTTAAGTATTGAAAAAGAAATTATATAGTCAAAATGCTAAGTAGAACATAGGATTTTAACAAAAATTGTAACTAACATTCTTTCAAGAACATCATTTTTTTTAAGAAAATTGTAAGGTACATATTATTTCTGATAATTAAGCATACAAGTTTCAGTACAGTTTTTAGTCAATAACTTAAGAAATGCTAATTAAAAATTTTGAATCAACTCACATAAAAATTTCATTCTCTGTAGTCCAGTTAAAAGCTTTTCTCATTCTCATCCACCTAGTATGTTTATTCTAGCATTATGTGTCACTGTTAACCTAAAAATGTCAAATGTCAGCAAAATTCTGCTGTTAACAATCAACCATCAGCATGAGAATTAAGATCAATTTTCATGCTGCCTTTAAACTATTAATAATCCTTATAAAGTATTATTTTATATGTTAAGAAGGGCTTAACATGTGACAACATACTAACAGTAAAATCTGTTATGCATTATATTCATTGGCCTGAGATAAAGGAAAAACACCCTAATCCATGGAAAAATACATAGAAACACCATTAGATGGCTCATCCCAAAAGTGATTTGGGACAAGTACAGAGAGTTGATGATGTCATCTGGAAGGGAGACCCCTTTTATCTCTTTGTTTACCTTTGTTAGAACATGCCTATTTTTGTATTGGTGTACTGATTCCAGACAATAAAACCTAGAAGGACAAAACTGTAAATCGTACCATATGTACATTCTCTTTTTCAGCTTTTATTTATTTATTTTTTGATTAGCAAATCATCTTGTGATTTTGTATAAGAACTTGGAAGACTTGTCTTGTTCTTTAAAATGGCTGCAAAGTATATTGTGATGTGCATGTGCATCATTGATTCAATGTATTTTACATTGTTCTAAATTTGCGTTGTTTTCAAGGCTTTAGCTTATACAAATAACTGTTTTTTTAAAAAAGAGAGAGAGAGAGAGAGAATTTTAATATTTATTTCTTAGTTTTCGGCAGACACATCTTTGTTTGTATGTGGTGCTGAGGATTGAACCCAGGCTAAACCTTCTGTACATTAGAAAATTTATAAATTTTTACACTGTAATCCATGATGTTCTGAAGTATTTATTTCCACCAAAAATGCATATTTTATCTTATCAGTGGTAATAAATTCTACTAATGAAGTATATTCATTTTTACCCATCTGACAAGTGACAGAGAGTATGCTGCTGAGTATGGCTGATTTTTTTTATTCCCAAAGTAGGTTCTCACCTTGTCCTGAATAAATTTTGACCACCTAGATATAGAGTGCATTCTGATTTCGTTAATCATTAAGTTTCCCCTTTCTCACCTGTTTGTTTCAGTGTCTGTCCTCTTGCATGCTCCACCTCTTCAACTGAATGCTGTGGCTGCCTCGCTCCCCATCACACTCCTGCAGGCCAGTCTGGATCTTCCCAGCGTGTCACTGCTAATTTGGGCTCAGACCTCAGGCTGGGTTTAGATAAAATCTCACATCACACACTGTTCTTATCAACTCCACCTTTAATGCGTAGTAGTCATCTCTTACCACTGTGACCAGGATATCTGAGAAGAAAAACCTCCAGGGGGAAAGATTCATTCTGGATCATGGTTTCAGAAGTCTTAGTCCATGACCCTCCAGCTCCATCTCTGGACCTGAAGTGAGGCAGATCATGGCGGAAGGGAATGATGGAGCTCAGCTCAGGGCAACAGGGAAGCAGGGAGACAGAGGTGCCAGGGGAAAGGGCCTGGGAGAAGGCCCACCTCGCCAGGGAGTGCCTCACTGAACCAGGTCCCGGCTCTCAGTAGTCCATTCTGCCAACAAGGAAATGGATTGATAATGAAATGCATTAATCTACTGAGGAAGCCAGAGGCCTCATGATCCAATCATTGCCACAAAGTCCCACCACTGAGCCTCGCTGCATCAGAGAGGATGCTATCAACACATGAGTTTTGGGCAACACTTACATCCAAAGCCCAGCAGAGTGCATGTGCCTCTATGTTTGGGCGCACACTCTCTATATGATACTGTTGAAAGTACTTTGTGCCAAAACCATGTGTTACTCACGTACAATCAGTGAGATTATAACAAATTCATCTACCCTGAGACAAATATGGTGAAGACCTCAGTTTAACAATGAAAAAGAGATTTATTCAAGGTCATTATTAGCTACTTTTTAGAGTTTTAGCAATTACTTTTCTCCTTCTCTAAGTCATGCCAAGTGTTAATTTTCGTTTTCTTGAATACCTATTATTACCAAGGTTGGTGTCAGATACAGAAATTCCACCATGTAATCCAATAACAGTAATAAAATCTCAGTGAAAATGGGCTCTTATATTTTATGTTTTTTCTGAAATGTGTTTGCTTAAATTTTATTTTTGCCCTTGGTGAGATAACCAACCAAAGCCACCTTTTCTGCCTCCTTTGTTTCACCTTTAACATAGAATCTTACAACATCTACTTGCTAATATGTCTGAGATGCTGTCATTTTAATGAGAAAAGAAATGAAGAAGAATCTGAAAGTGTTGCTAAGTAAGGATCGTAACTGCTTTGAGAGAAAAAGGCACATTTCTCCAAAACTACCCTGCAAATTTCTTTTCTCATAGTACAATCAGAGCACAACTCTATGGAAACAGGCAAAACGATTAATTGATTCAAAATAAGCAGCACATTGCTCCTTCCCTGAAATGGAAGTCTGAATCGCAAGAGAAAACCAGACCCATGTCACCTTTCTTTGATCCAAATGATTCTGGAAGCAGATAGATATAAGCAGACACCTTTTACAGCATCATGCCAGGAAGGTTAACTACTTTTTATGCTTCAAAGTCACTCTCACTGTCTAGAGAACATCATGCCTAAATTGGAAAGGGCACATCTTTTTGGTTTAGCTGGTGGTGTCTGATTAATAGAGGAAGTCAAGCTAGATTTTTGTTGTTGTTGTTGCTTTTAACCATTTATGGTTTACAACTTTACATTCTATATTGCCAGAGAAATAGCTACACTCATTTGATCCAGGTAGGTCCTGGATACTCAATATGAAGTGAAATAAAGTCACTAGAATTGATCATGGTGCATTTATTTGATGAATGTCATGCTTGTAAAACGTAAATTATAAAGCATTTACATACGTTTTCACTTTTTTTGGGAGAGAGGGAGAAAGTAGCTCTTCGGTCTTTTAATTTAGATGATGTTATTTTTCAAGAAAGAAATAAAACACTTAGCAAAGTTCTTATAATAGAACTCCTCATTTGTGAGGAAGGAGGCTGAAGGAATATATGACTGCTTTTGTTTTACTCTCTGTACTCCAAAGCTTTCCCTTCTCCCAACTGAGGGTATCAAACCCTCTGCTTTGGGTTGAGTGACACTGGCCAATATGCAAATCTGTTAGAGCCACTCTCAGTGGCTACTTCAGTGACTGCTGCTACTGGCAGCATAAGCTACCAAAGAAGATATTGTGCTTCATTAAAAGCACATCTCCCAAATGCTGGACATTGGCCAGTCATTTTGTGTTCATTTTCTTGGTGCTCCTTTAATGATGTCAAGCCAATATCCTGACAATGTTTTAGTACTTATTGTATACAAAGACGAAAAAAAAATCAGATACCTTAAATGGCTGCTGCAAACAGGAAACTTTAATCTTTATGTCCAGTGATGGAGACCCTGTGGCCTCCGGTAGGCTGTCAGTGAATTTATAGAAGGGTATTTACGTTTTACTTACAGCATAAAAAATACTATATATTTATTAGGTTGCAGTTCTGTTCAACAGAAGTCTTGGAGGTTTTAACTGAGTTCTTCCCTTAGGGTCAGAGAACGCCTAAGTTAAATTGTCCACCAGTCTGAGTGCTGAGCTTGAGGCTTTCAGAAAAAAATCTCCTTCCAAGTTCTTTCAGAGTGTTCTTAGAATCCAGCTCTTTGGAGTTATGCACAGAGTACTTAGCTTTTCTATTGTGAGCCAAGTCTGCCTTCAGTTCCTAAAGTCTTCCCAGGTATCTTGACATGTAGCTTTCAGGACCTCCAACTCTAGCATTAAATATTTTGTATTTCATGCTTTCTATCTGTTTTTTTTTTTTTTTTTCAATCTCTTCTTTAATATCAGACTACATTAGCGTCTTTCTCAATTCTTCCTTTTATGTCTAGAAGAATTCCAGAAATAGAGTCTGTTATTTGGACAGAGAATAAACTCACCTTAATCAATTTCCCTTTGACAATGAAAACATAAGAATTGTCATTATTCATGTGCAACAGTGTATGGAAAGTATTATAGCAAAATGTGGGCTGTTGGCTGTCATGTGTTTTGTTTTGTTTTTCTTCCCTTGGTCTTGAGGACTCTCTCACTGGAGTGGCTGTGAACTCTACCCCACCCTGATTACACCCCAGCGATTTGATCCTAGAGTTCACAGTGTGTCTCTCACAGGATGTGTCTTTATTTTGGAGGACAACCTGATGCCTAACTGTCTGACCCCTGACAAGGTGCCTCTCTCACAGACACTTATTTATACTGGAGGCCCTTGTCTACCTGAGTCCAATGTATTCCTACCAAACCATTATCTAGGAGAGCCTTGAAAAGGGACGACATTGCAAACAGGCACGTCTACAGGTGAGACACACGGGAGGAAACTCAGCAACACACCTGGAATAATGACAGTTTATTACTCACAGATGTCAGAGGGAAGAGAGCAGCACACTGACAGGGGCTTTGGGGAAGTGGGGACCATCTGCATCTGGGCACACACACTCAATAGCCAGGGGAACAAAGCAAGGGGGTCCAGACACCTGGGGGCTCTACTGGAGTCCAGGGCATTGCTCAAGCAGGTTTGCAAGGAGAGGCCTAATTTGTAATTCTACAGCAAATTAGCACCAGTCCCGATGAGGCTTCACTGTGACTGTCAGGTTGTCACTGGCACATCTGCACAGCCCACAGGAGTGTGTGGGTCAGTGGGAAGATCCACCTGGCCCTTAGGGACATTTTTAGCAGGTGGTGGTTTTATACATAAGAGCTGCATTGACCACAAAGCCCAACTTCTGGTAAGGTAATATGCGTTTTATCAAAAAGGATGGTGAGAAAACATAAAGTTACAGAAATTTACTACCAAGGCCTATAAATAAAAGTGGGTTTTACATGAGCACCCTAAGAAAAAATAAATTGATTCTGGCATAAGAATGTATATATTTGTATTGATATGAAGCACTCTGTCATATTAACATTTCCACAGATTAAATTTTGAGGTTAATTGTCTTAAAATTGTCTATTGAAACTTTTATTCTTTATTAAGAAGAATAAAAACTCATTTATTTATGATTCTAATTTCCAGATGATTGTCATCTTGTTTTTCCCTCAATCAAAATGTTGGGCTAATGCATATTTGCAAACAGGCATGTATACACACACACACACACACACACAGGATGTTATACTGGTGGATATATATATATATATATATATATATATATCACTATTTCATAGTGTAAAAGACCCTATTTTTAAATTATAATTTCCAAAAACTTCCAGAAAATAATAATAAATATGTTCTTTTCCAAATTGCACATCATAGTAAATCATCTTATGATCATAGTAAATCATCTTATGATGTATTTATATTTATTTATTGTCTTCCAATGATGAAATATTTTGATTCACGTAACTTTCTTTTTGGAAAATAAAACTGAAAAACTGCACTAGACAAAGTTGGTATTTTTCATTCTTTCCCCAAATCATTAGTGATCCTCTGGTTTCTCCTTCAGTGTTAGTCAACACCGTGAACATTGTGAGGTTTGACTTTTCCCTGAGTACTATTAGAGAAGCAGGTGCCTGACTCAACACTTTCTAATGGAACACACAGCTTCATTTCAGAAGCTTCATGCGTATCAAGTTCCTTGTTCTGAGCTATCAATTACCTGTGGGATCGTAAGTTATTTCTATAAAATACAGCATGCCCCAAAGGTGGCATGTGCCATTTTGGGGCTTTATTCTGGTCCACCTAACAAACTATAAGGACAGTCAAGTCAAAATGAGATTTCAGAATGCAAAATAGCATTCCTGTCAAGTGACTCTCCCCATGTGAAGTTTATTATATGCTGATCTTGTCCCTTTGTGGGTCTCCTCTTTGAGAGGTATAAAAAGCTTTGCACAGGTTTTTTCTCACTAAGTACTACCTGTACATCTGTGATCTGTGATTCTGTAATGTCAGTTTACCTGTTTCTTGCAAATTGAGTCATGTCCTGTGAGGACAGACACAATCATTGGCAAGGAAAATAGTTAACCACAAACAATGCTCTTCCCATACGACTAAACATATTTTCTAATACATTTGGGTGAAAATGGATATTTATTTTCTGTGAGATGGCATTTTTTGATGTGTTTTAGACACATATCTAAAAGTAAAAATACTACCTTCTTACAAAGTTAAGAAATTAAATTTGAAATGTTGCTTTCATGCAAACCTTCAAATAGGGTAACACATTTGCAAGCAATAACCCTAAAGAAAACATTTTTTTTGCTCAAACACTGTTATTCATACTCTATTACTGTATGAATAATTTTTTTTTTCCTAAAGAAAAACTTTATCTTTTGCTTATTAAAACAGTCTATTACTCATGTTTAGTCAATTTTTCAGTGTGTGAAATATATATATATATATATATATATATATATATATATATATATGCATATTTTAAAAATATATGATATATCTGTACCTATGATAATAATACTACATTTTTGTATATGGATATATATTTATATGTATGTGTATACACATCTCCAGACACATATCTTTTATATACACACACATACACACACACACACACACTCATGAAAAAAATCATTAAATACAAATGCTCCCTGTTATTAGTAGAAATAGTAGTAAATAACAGAATGTGGTCCTTGTTCTTGTTCACATCTGAAGAAGAAAAACATGTGGAATCAGTTTAAAGCAACAAAACTGAAACAATTACAGAAAATGAAAAAATTTTGATCAGCTATCTGTGGAAGTGGCAAAGAATCCAGAACCTGGTGAGTCAAAAGGAGTGAAGGCAAGAGAATCCTGGGCAGTTCTATTGAGTGACTTTGAATTGCTTAGACTAGAAATGTATTAAAACCAGTGCACCTAAGAAGACGGGGAATAGAATGAGATCTCACAAGAATTGGAGCTCTGTCACACGGTCAGTGTCTCCATCTCAATTTCCCTTACAGTTTGTGTTTTTAATGACCCAACATCTCTACTCCATCTGTTGAAGGCTGTCATTTTGGATGGCAGGTGAACTGATATGAACCAACCCCCACTGAGACTCTGTGATATTAAGGCTCATTTCCTCAGTGTTATTTAATTGTCTTAGTGCTGTGGCCAAACCAAATATACAGGAAAAATAGTGTTTGATATTTGGCTCTTCTTGGGCAACAAGTCTCACCATTGGAACCGTCATCTGTGGCTTAGGTATATAATCCAGGAAAATCTTGTGCTACTTGGTGGGCCTCATCAGCAGGGAGTGTGGGCAATTTTTCTCTCAAGTGGCTGTGTGTAAGAAAGCAATGCCTGGCTTTGATAGTACAATGGTCACTTGAAATAGACATAGAATGAGCTGACTTAATTAATTCACTTGAGCTGTCAGGGAGAAACAGTTTATTTTTCTTGCATAGGGTGAATATTCGCTGATATTTTGTTAAGTGAAGGGATTTAAAAATGCCTGTATGTGGTATTGAGTAGCTCAAAGTAAATGACTAATCTCCAATAAGAGAATTGGGACAAGGTAAATATAGCAGTTTTTTCATCTATGACACAGCTACACATTTTAGTGCAAGGAGAACCTAATTGTTTGGGAAGGATTCAAGTTATACAGATGGCAAAATCCCAATTATAATATCATAATTCATTATAATACTTAAGCATTTAAAAAATTTTAGTCCGTGATCTTAATTAATTAAAGTAGTTGAAATCACAAATAGACCACAACTGAAATAAACATGACCGGATTACTCTTATCATTAGCTTTGTAACACAACAGTAACTTTTAAGAGGATCACTCCATGGAATAACTAACTTCCCCTGTCAATAACCTCCTGCCCTTATCTTTCATTTTATTTATACAATAGACATTTGCCACAACCTGAAATACTCTATATTTACAAAAGGCATGGGGAGCAGACACTCAAAGAAACTCATGTCAATCTGCTGTAATCAACAGGATGAACATTTGACAATAATGTGTTTGTTCAAATGCCCTCTTACCCTTAAGCCTTTGCTAATGTCTCACAGACCAAAGGGAACTCTGACTCATCAGAGATCAGTGGCTAATTCACCATGTGTGGAGGGCAGGAGAACATCCAAATTTGCTTTCTACTACACTTCCTCAGATAAGCGGTGTCCTGAGTTTATTCTCAACTCACATCCTTGAAAAGATCCAACTGGTGTGATGTGATTCTTTTGATCATTTAAGAAATATCCAAAAAGAGGATACAATAGGTCTTTTGAAATGTAGGGGAGAAAAAAAATGCAAGTGAAAGGTTAGAGAACTGCGCAATGAAGTAGCAGGTAAAAGAAAAATAAATAAACCAGGAATATCTCAAAGTGACTTCCAGCTCTACTTTGTAATGGTTTTGATTTTAAAGCTTTTCATTTTGAATAGAAGAGAGAGTAAAGAGGTGACCATTTGCCTGCTTTTTAAACTTATAAACTCCAGTGTAAGTTAGTGATTAATACGAGATTCAATCTTTGACATTTTCCCATTCAAATATAAATGAACAAAACAAAAACAGGAAAATTCAGTGTAAAACAACAACAAAAAAACTATTAAACATAACAGCTCCTCTGTGATAATAACTATAGAGTTAGTTTTTATATCATAAACAAAACTAACAAAACATTTGGCCATCTAAATTGAAGCAAACCCTCTTGTAATTTTCAAACATGGTATACTCCAAAGTAGAATGTTGTTGTCTACCTAGTCTCCTACCAAGAGAATATACTTGTATAATGTTATATTGCTATGTGGATGCATTTACTTAAAATATATAGCCATCAAATTCTTAAAAGTATAAGTTTACATGTTATCTTGAATTGAGAAATAAGCAGAGAAAACAGGAAAACAATATCATAAACCCAACAAATCGCAGTTGTACGCTGGCTGGAATTTGAGAATTTGAATATCAGCCAAAATTAAGAATGATCAGGCACTCACATAGTTCATCCATTTGCATGCATTCTCTGTAAATAGAGCTCTTATTTTTCTAGAATATATATCAGCAAATTATTAAATGGGGGAGCTATATGCACTCCAAAATAAAAGCTTACTTACAAACACCATTTATTACTTCATTGGCAAAGTCATTTTAAAGGATGTGACAATTCCAAATCTAACATAATGACTGACTCATCCACCAAAAAACTTATCCCATTGAAGAAAAAAGAAAATACAATTTGAAATGAGTAATACAAATCATTTATATTCACCTGTTGTAGGAGTGTTAAATCCCAGAAGACCAAATCAAAATGAAAGTGAGCACTCCTAGTAAGTTAAGTTGCCCAAACATCTTCACTCTCAGGGAAACGGGATGGCTGATGAACTCCACTCATTCTTTTGATAACTGTTTAAGTGTACAGGCTGGAGCTGAAGTTCAAGCCCTTTCTCAGGAATGGGGAGTGCAATGAAGCATCTTTCGTCAAGCTGACCTTCAATGAGAAAATGTTCTTTATAAAGGTGGAAAAGCAAAATATGATCTTGGTAACCAGACACTGTCAACACGATCTAGCTGCCTAGGATCTATGGTAATGTAAGCACATGTAAGCACATGCACACACAATTTCTGCACAAAGCAATTTATTTTACAAGGAGAAAAAAATTAAGTTATCATGATCTATTACTATCAACATTTTTACCTTTCTTTCTGTTTTAGTATTACTTTTTCAAAAAGAGAATTTATTTAGAAACATTTTAAAACTAGTATGGATATTTTCAAAACTGTTTGGCATTCACATTACTTTAAAATGTCTTGGATCATATTGCCTTGTTCATGTCATATGTAACCTCTGTCAATATGAGAAGGATGCTTGATCAAATTTACTATAAATAGTATCTCCACTAGTTACATTAAGACAGCTGCAAAACTAATTTATAATTGCTTTTTAAAAACTTTCTTCTGAGGAATAGGCACGAATCTAGAAAAAACTACAAATCACAATAGCAGTGACTTTAATTAAATTTAACATTGATACTGTCAAAGTAAGTTCTTAAATTTTGATTCATATTAATTAAAGAGAAATACATACAATTACAATAAAATTTGGTTGAGATATTTACAATATTGTTTCAAGTGAAATAAAAGAAACCAGCAAACCAGAATATAGCCCTCCTGCAAACAGATATTTGAATTCCAATGTATATAAAATATACATAATATTTAATATACATAAAAACTACTTAACAAACTTTTAAATTTTTTAAAGCAAAATTGCCTAGATGGGCACTAACTCATTTGCAGTTGGTATCAGAAAATTAAAATGAGAAATATTCCATATTTATTTTGTAATCTGATTAATTTTATTATTCCTTTTATTTTTAGAGAATATATTTTCAAAGAGCATTTTAATGTAAGAGATCACATACACATAAATATTCTTTATTATTTTGATTAAGTTTTCAATTTAATAACTATAATTATCATGACTTCTAACACATCCCATTTAATTAATTTGATTATAATAATATATGCATGTATTCAACATGTACATATAGAAAATATTGACAAACCTATATATAGATGCAACAATGATTTCTCAATCATTTACCTTTTCCTCCCTCTCAAGTTTCTCAGTTCTGATTACTTTCAACACTCATAAAACTAACTGCAATCTCTTAGAGTTCAGGATATTGAATTTGATCTGTCATAGTTCTATCTTTTTTTAAACTACTCACTACTCATTTGTTATTCATCTTTTGTTGTTCCCACAGATCAATCCTCATAATCAAATGAAAATAAGAGGAGAGAGAATTTTTTAATAAAAAATAAAATAATAAAAATCAAATACTTATTAAAATATTTATTGAAATATTGAAATATAAAAATTAACTTATAGATTCAAAGAAAGTGCCATCAAAATCTTGAGATTTTTAACTGACCATTGAAAGTTTATTTAAAATTTACATGGAAATTAAAAACCTAAAACCACATAAGAATACCATTCAAAAATAACTGATAAAAAATTGACACATCTACTCTACAAATCATTATAAATCCATAGCAATTATGACAGTGTAGTATTCATGAATAGTTGAATGGACCAAGTGAATACAGGGTACAGCAACAACTCTGTGTACAAATATGCAGTCAATGACAATAGCTTCCCTGAACAGTCTTGTCAATTAATTAAGCACATAAAAATCAATCTGTTTCTCCTATCTTTTACAAAGATTATGCCTTGGTGTATTGTAGGTTGGTTTCTTGAAAAGTAAAGTAATATAGCTTCCAGAAGATAACAAAGAATGTCTTCATGATTTCCCAGCAGGAAAAAGTTTCAATAATGGACTAAAATCACTCACAACAACATAAATTATTGATAAACTGTGCTATGTTAATCTTCAAACTATTACATTTATTAAAAGGCAAATCATTAGAGGGAAAACATGTTGTCAAGGGGGAGAAGGAACTCAATCCACCAGCAACAATCATCTGTGAATTATAAGAGATCTTACAAATCAGGAAATGAAAAGAAGACGGTTAATTAGAACAATAGCAACAAACTTGAAAAGAAATTTCCAAAGGAATCTAAATGGCCCATGAACTTATGAAAACTTATAGTTTCCTTAGGCAAAGAAATGAATACAATCGTGGGTTACCACTGCACACCAGTCATACAAGCTTTAGGTAAAATAATTGCTAATAAAACCTGCTGAGGAAGGCATAGATCCTGAGAAGTCTCTGCTAGATTGGAAGCTAATTGCACAAATTTGGAAAGCTACCATGTCTTGTTTACAAAATGTGAACAACTATATACATTATACTTCAGCACTTCTACAGTTAGCAATAGAACCAGAGATAAAAATAAATAACTACCCAAAACAATTAATTATGTGGCCTGCCACATTACTTCAATAGAAAAAAGATATAGAAATGTGAGGGTCCATCAATAATAGAATAGATAAATATACTGTGAGACTTTCACAAAATGAAATATTACACAGCAATGAAAATGAATGAACTGTTGCTACACTCAGTGAGATAAACACAACAGATACAATGCTGTGAGAAAAGGCCTGGCACATATACAACACACCACATGATTCATTTATATCATGTTCAAAACATGAAAGTTTTGTCAAACATCAGTTTAGTAGGCTTTTCCAGGGAATGGGAAAGCTGCCAATGACTCAGAAGAGCCATATGGAGCTTTGGGATGTTGACTGTTCTTGTTTTTGTTTCTACTGTTGTTAAACTCTTTCCATGGATCATGTTTACTAGAATGGGTTCAATATTTGATAATGAATTGAGCTTATACTTGTATTTGTACATCAAACATTTGCTTTGATAAAATCACACCTAGCTCTTATTGGATCTCTAACTTCCATTTCTCTTATGATCCCAAATGGGAGATCACACATACATATATGCTGGGGATTGAACCCAGGGGTGTTTTACCACAAGCTACATCCTCAGTCCTTTTTTTTTTGAAACAGAATTTCACTAAGTTACTGAAGAACTTCCTAAATTGGTGACACTGGTCTTGAACCTGCAGTCTCCTGCGTCAACGTCCTAAATCACTTGAGTTATAGGTATATGCCCACTTGTAAGAATAATGTACTTATATTTGAAAATCACTTGCAAATAGTACTGAGTTTCTTCTTAATATGAAATGGTATGTCTAGGTAAATCAGCTTTTCATAGCTGTAACCAAAATACTGGACACGAAAAACTCAGAGGAGGAAAACTGTTTTAGGGTTCATGGTTTCAGAGGTCTTGGTCCATGTTTGGCCAAATTTTTGCTCTGAGCCTGAAGTGGGGCAGAACATCATGGAAGAAGAACATGGCGGAGGAAAGCTTCTTGGCTTGTGGCAGCCAGTAATCAGAGAAAAAGAAAGAGACTAGAAATCAGGACCAAATGTTGTCCCCAAAGTCATGCCCCAGTGACCTACTTTCTCCAAATTTTTCCCACTTGATTAGAGTTACCACTCCACAATCCATTCAAATTATTAACCCATCAAATGCATTCATGTGTTGATGAGGTTACAGATCCCAGACTCTAATCATGCCCCCTCTGGACATTCCTGCATTGCCTAACACACAAACTTTTAGGGAGCATTAAAAATCCAAACCATAATAACATATTTTATTAATAATAGCATATGAAATATGTTCGTTCCCTTCAGTTTCAGTGTTCTGAAAACATTTTATCCTTTGTCACTTGACTTTATGTTAATAATGTCACATTTTCAAGACGATAGCATAGGCTTAAAGTGATCAGAATAGGGAAAATAACCTGAGTATAGATAACAGACTGTAATAATCCCACATATTTATTAACCATGGGAATATATTCTAACATATGTAGGTATGTGTGTATATATATATGCATATGAAATATGTATATATATATATATATATATACATATATATATATAATTTTATTTTCTTTCATAATTTAGAAATCTAAAGTTTAGTAGTAGAGATTTGGAGTGGATACCTCTGTGCTTAGAGAATTGAGTTACCTCTTGTTGCTGCACCTTATTTAGAATGTTTTGGAGGCTCTATCCTCAAGTTGCCTCATAGTATAGAGGTAAATGCTGAAGCAACTTAAATCACATAGTTATTGTGGGAAGGTTTAAAACAAATGGAAAGTATATAAGGTCTCAACTTTGCGGAGACAGCAGCTCATTATATGAGATACTCTCTGTGAAGTATCTCCCCAAAATCTCACCGTCCAGATATTCCTACTATTAACATCCCTGGATGCAAGGTAAAATACAAATGATAAGTGGAGTTCTGCTCTCGTTGTTACTCCAGATAAATCTTTTGAAAAGAGAGAAATGGAAAATAGATACTGGTTAGAAAACTACTCACTTGGTAATCTAAAACTTTCATCTGAATTATCTCATATTCCTTTCACTCACAAACTTGGTAGTCCCTTTCTGTTTTAAGAATCAATAATTTATAAGAATGGTAAATAGGAGAAGACTGAGGAAAACTCTTTAAGTTAAACTGTAAGCATATCTTTTTTTTATAGTTTCCTATAGCAATCCATTGCAGAGCACACTGTATGTATTGCCATTAAACTAACCAATGATTGCATCATTAACACAACATTATACCAATATTAGTCTTTTGGTCAAGATTAGGGTGAGATGTGGGTCTAGTGTACATAGTTCACTGATACTGAAGACAGTAAACACCAAGTAAAATGCTGGATATGACATTGAAAAAGAATGCTCCTGAGAAATTATCAATGAAACAGAGAGAAACATGCAAACAATAATGGACCTATACTAATAATGTCATCATGTGATGCTAAATATATTTTTAGTAAAATGGTTTTTGGTTACACACCTGTTCTTTGCCAACAGTTCTTTCTTAGTGCTTTGGTCCATAAGCACATAAGGAGACATTGACCATCAAAAGCATGGTAGGATAGTATTATTTAATTATTTCAAATGTTTATCATAGCTTGACATGATGTTCCATAATATTATTTCTTTTAAATTGTATTAATGTGTTTACATCCCCAAAAACTACTTAGCAAGCTTTGCTTACCTCAGAATCAATTTTTTTCTACTATAGTTGTGTCTATAGTCTTCATTTTTTCCAAATTTTGATAAATTAATGCATTAGATACACATCACTGTTAATAAAATTCTACAATTCAGTTTGAATGACATCAAGTGTGCCATAAATTGTTCATTTCCAGAGCATAATACAACAGAAAAAAAACATGTATTACTATAGTGCTAAACAATGCATACCTTCATTGATATTTAAAAAGTAATCTAATTGATATTAGTGTTGGGAACCTATCTGTTTGATATAGCAGATGTTGAATTTACACAAAACAAAAATAAATCTAGGCTCCGGGCGGAGAAGCTGAATGTGTAATCAGCAGTGGATTGTAAGTACCCGAGGCAAAGAAAGCTCAGTGCGCCCCGCCTTTTTTTTTTCTTGAATATTTTTTATACAGGGAGAGTTTGTGGATTGGGTTTGTTGGCGGGGCTGTGGTTTCTGTGCCGAAAATCCACTCCGCGGGAGCCGCCATTTGCTTTCTGCTTGCTGTCTTGATGGCTCTGTATACACTGTCCGGCAGCCGCACCTAGAGGTTGGAGCTGGGCTGCGTGCCGAGCCCTGTCCTCCGAAGGCTGGACTGAAGCCTCGAGCGTCTCGGTGGCCTGTTCGCTGCTGCACCTTCGGGCAGAGCCTGCTCTGGGGTCGTTCTGCACCCCCCTGCCAGGGGACCCGTGCTCCGGAGGAGGGGGATGGAGAGCCGCGGCGGCAGCCACTTGGGCCCCTGGGGCCGGGCACTGGGCTGAAGAGCTGCGGAGGCCAGGGCGGCTCTGCTACGGTCGCAGACAAGCGCGGCGCTCGTGAGCGTGGCCCAGAGACGGAAGCGATGGCGGCAGGGTTTCATTTCTAGAAATCTGGACTGGAAACAGAAGCAGCAGTTTGTATAATCCCAAGAACTTGCTTATACCAGGAAGCTGTAAGGGCAACATGAATATCATTGATGAGATGTAACATGGTGGCAGGCGCAGAGAGATCAAGTCTCTGACATCTTCAACTGCGCGGGCATAGGGAGCCGTAAACTGTCTAAATGCTGTTTGCTCAGGATCACTAGGCAATGCTGAGCTGATGTGGATCTAGGGTGTACAGGCTGGGCCCCTCAGAACACACACACAGAGCCCAAATCGGAGGCAATTAAGCTCTGGTTCGCCTGCTTCGTGTGACTCAGCACTAACGATCCCGCTGAAATAATTGGCCGGCCCTTAGGAACTTACAGAGGTAAAAGCCAACCGAGCCTTCATAGGCAGTGGCCACAGGACTGAAACGGGGATTGGGAGAGACAGTCAGGACCCACCCGTTGCATTGGTCACCCGGCAAAGGGAACAAACGGTCACCATTTGCATGGGATATCACCATGGCAGAGAAATGGCGTCATGGGCGGAGGAGATAACTGCATTGAAACCAGTGCGACAGGTGTGTAATCCCCTAGTCATCTCTCTCCACACAGCAGGGAAAACTTAAGGGCCACTCCCAGCTCTCCTGTGAACGCAATAACCAGACCGAGGGAATCAGGAGTGGCGCGGGACTCGCGGCACGGAACTCCCGGCTACCGCTACCACCAGTGCTGACAACTGAGGTCTCTTGCACCAGCTACCGGGGGCGTGGCTACAGGAAGGCAAGCAAATTCGCTGGGGGATCTCAGCCCCAAGCTCTACAAACTTAGGGTCTGAGGGAGGCAAACAGGGAGAGTGAGCCCAGGTGTTCATGAAAACAGGGCTCCCAGGAGCAGCAGACCTGGCGTGTAGCCAGTATTGTGGTGAGCGCCACAGGTGAGCACGGCCTGGCTTGAGGAAACACAAGACAAGGCCCTAGACACTCAGGATTGGAGACCCGCCCAGTCTAGGAGAAAGAGCTGCTGCACAGTGAATGGTTCCCACCTATTGAGAGGAGAAGCTTGGCCCAGTGGGCACAGCTCCACCTACTGGAAGAGAAGTTAATAGAACTCTAGGACTGCATTTATTATTATTATTATTATTATCTTTTTTTTTCTTTTCTTTTTCTTCTTTTTCTTTCATTTTCAATTTTTATTTGTTGTTGTTCTTTAACTTTTTTCAATGTTTCTATTTTTTTAATTTTATTATTATTATTTTTTTTTAAATTTTAATTTTCATTTTTTATTATCACTATTATTTTTGTTAAAAATTTTTTTTGTCTTTTCTTTCTTTCTTTATTATCTAATCTTTGTTATTCTTGTTTCTTTTGTCTTTTCATTTCTTTTCAATTTTCTTATTCCCCCTTCCTTGAATTCTACCTGCCTACTCTCATTCTCTTTAGTGACTTCTTCCCTTCCCTTCTAATATCTTTCCTCTCAAGCATCAAATAAATCTATAAGAGTAAACAGTAACTCAGCAGTCAAACAGAACAAGAAGTAACATGAGCAGCATAAAAAAGCAAGGAAGAAAAGGAGTACAAACAATGAAGGACAGCCTAAATATTCAGGAGGACCTAGAGTCAGCAGAAAAATGGTCATATAAAGAACTCAAGGAATACCTTAGACAGATGGAATGGAACCTTAAAGAAGATACGAGACAGCAAATCCAAACAGTGAAAGAACACTTTGAAAATGAATTACATAGACAGATAAAAGAAGAAGTTAAGCATCTTTATCAGGAGATTGAGATTATAAAAAAAACCCAAACAATAATTCTAGAAATGAAGGAAACGATAAACCAAATAAAAAACTCAATTGAGAGTATCACTAACAGAGTGGAGCAAGTAGAAGCCAGAACATCAGACAATGAAGACAAAATATATCATCTTGAAAAGAGCCTAGCCAACTTAGAAAGGCTGGTTAAAAACCACGAGAAAAACATCCAAGAGATATGGGATAACATAAAGAAACCAAACCTACGAGTCATCGGGATAGAAGAAGGTACAGAGATTCAAACCAAGGGAATGAGTAACCTGCTGAAAGAAATAATTACAGAAAACTTTCCAGAAATAAAAAAGGAAACGGATATACAAATTGTAGATGCATACAGGACACCGAGCACACAAAATCACAGTAGACCAACGCCAAGACACATTGTTATGAAGATATCCAATATACAGAACAAAGAGAAAATACTAAAAGCTACAAGAGAAAGGAGGCAGATTACATTCAGGGGTAAACCAATAAGGTTAACAACGGATTTTTCATCACAGACGCTGAAAGCGAGAAGATCCTGGAACAACGTATTTCAAACACTGAAAGACAATGGATGCCAACCAAGAATTCTGTATCCAGCAAAATTAAGCTTCAGGTACGATAACGAAATAAAAATCTTTCATGATAAACAAAAGCTAAAAGAATTTGCAGCCAGAAAACCAGCATTGCAAAGCATCTTGAGCAAAACACTACACGAGGAAGAAATGAAAAACAATAACCAAAACCATCAGTGGGAAGTGCCTCTATAAAGACAGAGGGCGGGGGGAAAGCTAACCATGGAGAAACAAACTAAATTAAAAAAAAAAAAGAAGAAGAAGATAAATAATCAAACATGGCTGGAAGTACAAACCATATATCAATAGTAACTCTAAACATTAATGGCTTAAACTCTCCAATAAAGCGACATAGGCTGGTAACATGGATTAAAAAAACAAATCCAACAATATGCTGCCTCCAGGAGACACATCTGATTGGAAAAGACATACACAGGCTGAAGGTGAAAAGTTGGGAAAAAATATACCATGCACACGGTCCTCGTAAGCAAGCAGGGGTGGCCATCCTCATATCGAATAAAATTGACTTCAAGACTAAATTAATCAAAAGGGATAAGGAAGGACATTATATACTGTTAAAAGGAACCATTCACCAACAAGACATAACAATTATCAATATTTATGCACCAAATAATGGTGCTGCGACATTCATAAAACAAATTCTCCTCAAGTTCAAGAATCAAATAGACCACAACACAATAATTATGGGTGACTTCAACACACCTCTCTCACAATTGGACAGATCCTCCAAACAAAAGCTGAATAAAGAAACTATAGAACTCAATATCACAATCAACAACCTAGACTTAACTGACATATATAGAATATATCAACCATCATCAAGTGGATATACTTTTTTCTCAGCAGCACATGGATCCTCCTCAAAAATAGACCATATATTATGCCATAGGGCAACCCTCAGTAAATATACAGGGGTGGAGATAATACCATGCATTTTATCTGATCATAATGGAATGAAACTGGAAATCAATGATAAAAGAAGGAAGGAAAAATCCTACATCACATGGAAAATGAACAATATGTTACTGAATGATCAATGGGTTACAGAAGACATAAAGGAAGAAATCAAAAAATTCTTAGAGATAAATGAAAATACAGACACAACATATCGAAATCTATGGGACACAATGAAAGCAGTTTTAAGAGGGAAATTCATCGCTTGGAGGTCATTCCTCAAAAAAAGGAAAAACCAACAAATAAATGAGCTCACACTTCATCTCAAAGCTCTAGAAAAGGAAGAGCAAAACAACAGCAAATGTAGCAGAAGGCAAGAAATAATTAAAATCAGAGCGGAAATCAACGAAATTGAAACAAAAGAAACTATTGAAAAAATTAACAAAACTAAAAGTTGGTTCTTTGAAAAAATAAATAAGATCGACAGACCCTTAGCCATGCTAACGAAGAGAAGAAGAGAGAGAACTCAAATCACTAACATACGGGATGAAAAAGGCAATATCACAACAGACACTACAGAAATACAGAAGACAATTAGAAATTATTTTGAAAACCTATATTCCAATAAAATAGAAGATAGTGAAGACATCGATAAATTCCTTAAGTCATATGATTTGCCCAGACTGAGTCAGGAGGATACTCACAACTTAAACAGACCAATAACAATAGATGAAATAGAAGAAGCAATCAAAAGACTTCCAACCAAGAAAAGCCCAGGACCGGATGGGTATACAGCGGAGTTTTACAAAACCTTTAAGGAAGAATTAATACCAATAATTTTCAAGTTATTTCAGGAAATAGAAAAAGAAGGAGCTCTGCCAAATTCATTCTATGAGGCCAACATCACCCTGATTCCGAAACCAGACAAAGACACCTCAAAGAAAGAAAACTACAGACCAATATCTCTGATGAACCTAGATGCAAAAATCCTCAATAAAATTCTGGCGAATCGGATACAAAGGCACATCAAAAAAATTGTGCACCATGATCAAGTAGGATTCATCCCTGGGATGCAAGGATGGTTCAATATACGGAAATCAATAAATGTTATTCACCACATCAATAGAATTAAAAATAAGAACCATATGATCATCTCAATAGACGCAGAAAAACTATTCGACAAAGTACAGCATCGCTTTATGTTCAAAACATTAGAAAAACTAGGGATAACAGGAACTTACCTCGACATTGTAAAAGCTATCTATGCTAAGCCTCAGGCTAGCATCATTCTCAATGGAGAAAAATTGAAGGCATTCCCCCTAAAATCTGGAACAAGACAGGGATGCCCTCTATCACCACTTCTATTCAATATACTTCTCGAAACACTGGCCAGAGCAATTAGACAGACGAAAGAAATTAAAGGCATAAAAATAGGAAAGGAAGAACTTAAATTATCACTATTTGCGGATGACATGATTCTATACCTAGAAGACCCAAAAGGGTCTACAAAAAAACTACTAGAACTAATAAATGAATTCAGCAAAGTGGCAGGATATAAAATCAACACGCATAAATCAAAGGCATTTCTGTATATCAGCGACAAAACTTCTGAAACAGAAATGAGGAAAAACACTCCATTCACAATATCCTCAAAAAAAAATAAAATACTTGGGAATCAACCTAACAAAAGAGGTGAAAGATTTATATAATGAAAACTACAAAACCCTAAAAAGAGAAGTAGAAGAAGATCTTAGAAGATGGAAAAATATACCCTGTTCATGGATAGGCAGAACTAACAGCATCAAAATGGCGATATTACCAAAAGTTCTCTATAGGTTTAATGCAATGCCAATCAAAATCCCAACGGCATTTCTTGTAGAAATGGATAAAGCAATCATGAAATTCATATGGAAAAATAAAAGACCCAGAATAGCAAAAGCAATTCTAAGCAGGAAGTGCGAATCAGGCGGTATAGCGATACCAGACTTAAAACTATATTACAGAGCAATAGTAACAAAAACAGCATGGTACTGGTACCAAAACAGGAGGGTGGACCAATGGTACAGAATAGAGGACACAGAGACTAATCCACAAAGCTACAACTATCTTATATTTGATAAAGGAGCTAAAAGCATGCAATGGAGGGAGGATAGCATCTTCAACAAATGGTGCTGGGAAAACTGGAAATCCATATGCAACAAAATGAAACTGAATCCCCTCCTCTCGCCATGCACAAAAGTTAACTCAAAGTGGATCAAGGAGCTAGATATCAAATCAGAGACTCTGCGTCTGATAGAAGAAAAAGTTGGCTCCGATCTACATATTGTAGGGTCGGGCTCCAAATTCCTTAATAGGACACCCATAGCACAAAAGTTGATAACAAAAATCAACAAATGGGACTTACTTAAACTGAAAAGTTTTCTCTCAGCAAGAGAAACAATAAAAGAGGTAAATAGGGAGCCTACATCATGGGAACAAATTTTTACTCCTCACACTTCAGATAGAGCCCTAATATCCAGAGTATACAAAGAACTCAAAAAATTAAACAATAAGAAAACAAATAACCCAATCAACAAATGGGCCAAAGACCTGAACAGACACTTCTCAGAGGAGGACATACAATCAATCAACAAGTACATGAAAAAATGCTCACCATCTCTAGCAGTCAGAGAAATGCAAATCAAAACCACCCTAAGATACCATCTCACTCCAGTAAGATTGGCAGCCATTATGAAGTCAAACAACAACAAGTGCTGGAGAGGATGTGGGGAAAAGGGTACTCTTGTACATAGCTGGTGGGACTGCAAACTGGTGCGGCCAATCTGGAAAGCAGTATGGAGATTCCTGGGAAAGCTGGGAATGGAACCACCATTTGACCCAGCTATTGCCCTTCTTGGACTTTTCCCTGAAGACCTTAAAAGAGCGTACTACAGGGATACTGCTACATCGATGTTCATAGCAGCACAATTCACAATTGCTAGACTGTGGAACCAACCCAGATGCCCTTCAATAGATGAATGGATAAAAAAAAATGTGGCATTTATACACCATGGAGTATTACGCAGCACTAAAAAATGACAAAATCATAGAATTTGCAGGGAAATGGATGGCACTAGAGTAGATTATGCTTAGTGAAGCTAGCCAATCCCTAAAAAACAAATACCAAATGTCTTCTTTGATATAATGATAGCAACTAAGAACAGAGCAGGGAGGAAGAGCAGGAAGAAAAGACTAACATTAAATAGATACATGAGGTGGGATGGAAAGGGAGAGAAAAGGGAAATTGCATGGTAATGGAGGGAGACCCTCATTGTTATACAAAATTACATATAAGAGGTTGTGAGGGGAATGGGAAAATAAACAAGGAGAGATATGAATTACAGTGGATGGGGTAGAGAGAGAAGATGGGAGGGGAGGGAGGGGGGATGGTAGAGGATAGGAAAGGTAGCAGAATACAACAGTTACTAATAGGGCATTATGTAAAAATGTGGATGTGTAACCGATGTGATTCTGCAATCTGTATTTGGGGTAAAATTGGGAGTTCATAACCAACTTGAATCTAATGTATGAAATATGATATGTCAAGAGCTTTATAATGTTTTGAACAACCAATAAAAAAAAATTAGAATGAAAAAAAAGAGAGATTTTTAAATGTATCTTAATATACATATACCAATGAATACAGAAGGACTCCCTTTGACAATGTCCTCACTTCTAACCTCACTCTCTCATGTGCATCAACTGTCTGCAACTTCAGAAAGTAAATGACTAAATAAACCAATGAACTGTTAAAAAAAAAAAATCAGTATACTATAGTAACACAGCCACATCAATGTTTATAGAAGCTCAATTCATAATAGCTAAACGGTGGAATCAACCTAGATGCTCTTCAATAGATGAATATAAATAAACTGTGGTATATATACACAATGGAATATTACTCAGCATTAAAAGAGAATAAAATTATGACATTTGCAAGTAAATGGATGGAGTTGGAGAATATCATGCTAAGCAAAGTGAGCCAATCCCAAAAAGCAAAGGCCAAAATGTTCTCTCTGATAAGTGGATGATGATCCATAATGGGGGAAGGGCATGGGGAAAATGGAGGAACTTTGATTGGACAAAGGGGAGAAGGGAGGGAACATGGGGCAGAAAAGATGGTGGAATGAGATGAACATCATTACCTTAGGTACATGTATGACTGCATATAAGGTGGGACACTACATCTTGTACTACCTGAGAAATGAAAAGTTGTGCTGCAATTGTGTACAATGAATCAAAATGCATTCTACTGTCATATATACCTAATTAGAATAAATAAATTTAAATTTAAAAAATAAAAATAAAAATAAATCTAGCAGCCCATAATAGAACTACCCATCTATTTTTTAAGTATAACAATTTCCCCAAACAGATGGCATTCCACACAAACTATGAAATGGAAAAAAAAATGTTTGACTCAATACTGTAAATTAACAGATTGGCTACAACAATGCCATATGGATTAATACACTTAAAATCTGCTTTCTAAAAGGTGGAAAAGTTCTCACATAGGGCTATATGAGAGTTACTAGGCATATTTTTTTCTAAAACTTAAATTTAAAAAGTTAATATGAATTTGTATGTTTTGATAAACGTAGATTAATATACTTGAATTAGGTGAAATTCATTAATATAAATATCAACTTTTCTAAGGAGACATTTGTCATAAGACAACAGGCTGATTTTGAAACATCCTGATAAAGACACGTATGAATTTCTGCTTATTGCTCCATGTCCTGAACTGCTTTCCTACTGCCTTGCCTTCCTGCAGCCATGTTTGGCCTCACCTTGGGCAGACAGCCTTGGAGTCAGCTAGATGTGCACTAAGATCTCTGAATTTGTGAGCCAAAGTAAGCTTTCCCCCTTCCGTGTTGTTCTTGTCGGGCTCTTTGGTCCTAGTGACACAAAGCTGATTAAAACAGAAATTGGTACCGAGATGCGGCATTGTTGCTGTGACTGTGTGGTTCAAAAGCCTTTGGAGGTGGTTTGTTGGGACAGGGATTTCGAAAAGTTTAGAGATGCAACCTGGAAAAACTGTAGAGTATTGTGTGCAGAGCTTAATGTGCAGTACTTATGGGAGCTTCAAAGTCCAGAATGCCAATAGGAGTGTGGACGGTGAGAATGAGCCCATGAGGTTTGACAGCAGAAGGAGGACTCTCTTGGAAATTGGGCCATAGGTCATTTATGTTATTTTCTTGAAAAGAAGTTGTCTACATATGCATACTTTTTCATGAGGATAAATTTAAAGTGATGTACAAATTACTCCATCAGAGGAAATTTTGAGACAGCCTGGCATTTAGGTGATGGTCACGTGTATTGCTGGAAAGTTTTTAGCCAAGTTTACCTTGATAGTCAGAAACAGAAATCAAAGAGAAAAGATATAAAAAGAACTTACAGTTTGGCTACAAAAGTGAAAGAAAAACTAGTACTAAAGAAGTTGTGGTTTTTGAAGGGATCACATCCACCAAAGAAATGTTAAGCACTTTACTCCAAAATTTAAAAAAAAAAAAATGATGACTTGAGGGCATCTCAGGTATTGAGAAGACTACACCCATCTGAGCCTCAAAGTATAAAAGTAAAAACCCTTTCTTCCACCAGGGACCCTAAAACCTTTATTCACTGTGCTCAATCAACCAGGCACTCAAAGGCTAAGGCATAGGCGTGGCTACTGCTCCAGGGACAGACCTTGGTGTCTGGTGATGTCTGTGATGCTGGTTTGGCAGGAATGCAGGATGCTGGCTTAGAGTGTTATAGAAACATCTTACCAAGTCTTCAAAGGAAGACAGGGAGGGCAGGCAAAGTGTGGGGATGTCACAGTCCCTGAAGTCTGCTCATGAGAAGTTATGAAGGTGTAGCTGAAGATGCAGTGGAGAACCCTAAGATTAAGAAATGCCAATAACTTTGAATCTCTGCCAAAGAAACCTGGAGGCAAGAATCAGAAACAAGCCAAGAGAGAGGCCACGTGGGCTGCAACCAGAAGGTGATAAGGGTGGAGTGTCACCAGCCTTCTGGAGAGAACTTCACAACGCCCTGTGCCCCACATGCTGGATGTGCAGCTATAGAATTTGTTTATCTAACTGAAATTTGGTCTTGCTTTGGTCCCTTCCATTCTTTCTATGCCCCTATTTCTCTTTGTGGAATGGAAATGTTTACTCCTTCCCAATACATATCCATCTTTATAGGGGAAAACCTTCACAAGTTTCTCTTGAGTTTCAGATGAGAGTCTGGACTTGGAGCTGTTAAGACGACCAAAACTCTTGAAAATGATATAAATCTTTTTTTTTTTTTTTTGCGTTTTGTGATGGGCATAAGATTTTTTGGGAGGAGTGAAGAGCGAAATGTTATGGTTTAGATATGATGTTCCCCCAAAGCTCATGTGCAAGATAATACAAGAGTTTGAGGTGAAAATACTGTGTTACGAGAGCTTCAACCTAATTAGTACATTAACCCACTGGTGTGGATTAACTGGGCAATAACTGCAGGCTGGTAGGACCTGACTGGAAGAAGGAGGCCACTGAGAATGCAACTTTGGGATTAATATTTTGTCCTTGGTGAGCAGAAATCTCCCTGCTTCTAGTTGCCATGTCCTGAGATGCTTTTCTCCAACATTCCCTTCCATCACATTGTTCCTCCTCACCTTGGACCCAGAATTATCCCGTCAGCCAACCATGGACTGAACTTGTAAAACTGTGAGCTAGAACAAACTTTTCCTCCTTTATAAAAACAAAGACATATGATATCATGCTACGTACTTTGCTTTTCACAATATTGAAGGACTGTAGAAAGCAAATATTTTGACACGGGATTATATTGTTAAGTCAATAACTCAAAGATTTATGCAGCAATATTGAATAAATGATGTATAGAAGTCTATCCAAAATCAAACTCTTTTTTTGTATCATGCTGCACATATTATTTTCCCAGTAGAAAAGAACTTGTTTAATGACAATAAAAAGCACAGAACTGTATTTTTCATTATGTTGTCAACACTAAAAGATCTTACTCTATTGTTTTTCAGTGGTCTATTGTCTTTTCTTAGATCATCAAAGCCACAATATACAAATTTACATCCCACTGGGAAAATCAGACTATTAAGTAGTTTTATTACTTCCCACCAAAAGGAAGTCATATCTCTCTCAATTTCAATGGTAGGTGTGTTATGATTGCCATGAGGGGTTTTAATTATTTTGCATAGACATAAATAAAATTGTTGAGTTTAAACTTTAAAATATTAGGGAAGAATTCATATAACACATATGCATGAATAATGTTTTTTCCTGTATTTGCAGCAATACATTTACTGTAAAGAATTTTATACACTTATCATTTTTCCTACTCTTTTTTTAAACCAGGGATTGAACCCAGGTGCACCTAAACACTGAGCTATATCTCTAGCACTTTTTTTGTATTTTATTTAGAGACAGGGTCTCATGGAGTTTCTCAGGCCTCACTAAAATGCTTAGGCTGGTTTTGAACTCTCAATCCTCTTGCCTTAGCATTCTGAGCCACCAGGATTACAAGCATGCAACACCAGGCCCTGCACCTTTTTCTTCTTTAAACAAAAAATCCTGAAGCCACTCAAACATATTTCTTTTATATCCTCCTAAATTATTTAAGGTTATCTCATGGAGTAATTTTACTATAATATCATTCTACATGATATAAATTGTGTTTCTAAATTATCATTTTAGATTCATTTGTCTTATGAATATTAATATTTCTTTCATGAAGAGTTGACTCAACCAGAGGTGTTGGCTATGATGACAAGATAAACTAGATGTGATTCTGACCACAGAGTTGATGCACAATTGGGGATTTACACCAAATGCACATCATAGATTTGATATTCTTTCTCATGTATTTTTAAGATGTGCCAAAGCACTGAACCACCTGTATTAGATTATAGGTTGGGACTTTAAAAGGGGAAGAAGAACAAAGAAATCCTTTAAAGTAGATTACCAAGCCAACTCTTGGCCCTCTCAATTTTGGATATGTATAGGCATAAGTCCACTAACTTCCCAATGCAGATGGATATCATATACATGCAAAAATACATTATGGCTGCCTCTATCCCTAGGCTTAATGTATTGGATCTTCACAAAAGGGCAAAAGCTTTCATATACAAATTCTCTTAATGGATTTTTATGTACTTTCCCAAACTTTTTGTCATTTTGATCTCTATCAAAGGTGTGCTGATTAATCTGCATCATGGATATGATTGGACTAAGAGACACCTACAATTAAGAGATTTCTGGATATGACTATAAGGGTGCTTCCAGAGATGATTGGCATATGGAACAAAAAAACATAGATGGTATGTGGGGATGCTTTCCAAAAAGCTGGGGCCTCAGGAGCAAATAAAAGAAGCAGCAGGAAGCCAGGCAGGTGCAAGACCTACTAATTTTCAGTGTTTGAGTCTCTTGCTACTGCCATCACTTGAGGACATTGGACTCCAGCTCCAACATGAAACCTCACCAATAATTATCCAGGGAGTACTGAAGCTTTCAGTCTCAGACTGGCACTATATCATTGGTCGTTTTGTTCTGATGCTCAAAATTCATATTCCTCCAAGTTTCCAGCCTCACACAGCCATTGTGGGACTAGCCAGCTTCTGAACATATAAGACAATCTAATAAATCCCTTTTTATAAACAAACACATCCTATTTTTCTGTCCCTCTAGAAAGTACTGATGAATACAAGGGGTCTCTAGTATTTGAACTCAATTATTGTGAAATTAATTCTAGCACATATTATGAAATTATGTTTTGTTTTCAATCTCTCTTTTTGACATCTTAGTAAAATATAAACCACATTGACAATTCTGTAATTTTCACCATCGTATTTTATTTTCCTATTCTAATAATTACTGGTCATCATGTAATGTAGACTCATTTTAGGGCCTGAATGCATTCTGCTTTTTCTGATACTATGATACACCTGTGTGCTCTATGACCTGGAATGTCATTTTGTTGTCTTTCCATCATTTCAAATATTATAAGACTGAAGTGTTAGGTCATAGATCATTTGTGAAAAGGACAGCATAGAGTTAGTTGGAGAGTCCATTGACTCAGAGAAGTGAAAAATAAATCCAAATGAGATATACTCAATCTAGTAGATTTTTGTTTATCTTTATTTTTATGTGATTGCTATTTTGTGCTATTATTTCACAAATGAATTAAAATGATGGGATATCTGTGTAGGAGGTCAATTTTTATTAATTATCAAAGCCAGTGACCTATTAGATATATTAGGCAAGCAATAAAAACTGGAAATTATTTGTAAGCAATTTTCATTATTTATAAATTTTTCTCAAAACCATACTCTCATCCCCCAAACTGAAGATCTGTTCTTTAATGTGCACATATTATGTTATTCTCCACTCTTATACTTATTTCACTTGATAGCCCATGTTTCCATAAGTCATATAAAAGCAATCATTCAATTCAATATGAGACGCCTAGAAACTTATTACCATTTACTCCAACCCAGAAGTCAATATATCACTTAATGGTTGGAATATACTCTTAAGAAATGTGTCCTTAGAATGTTTCATCATTGTTTAAACAATATAGAGTGCACTTACACAGATCTAGAGGGTATAGATCACTCACTCAACATGGCCAGATGATTCAATCAAAAGATTCCATTAACGTGAGGTAGAGGAGGCTGCTTCCAGTGTAGTAAAAGGACATACTGTATTTGGTGGAAGTTTTTTTTTCCTATTGTAAGAAGGACTGCATTCTTAAAAAATGATTAAAAAAATAAAATGTCAATATAAAAGACAAATCAAGGAATGCCAAGCTTGAGAACAGTTTACTCTAGCCAATATGGGGATGGTTACCCTGGAGGAATGACATTCTATCCACTTAAAATTCAGGTTCTCAAAAATAGAACCCAAGGGTCATAAATTAAAAAGTAAACAAACAAAAAAAGAAATTAAGAGTGAACTGGTTGTGAAGATTGTATTTGTTTTTTTCTGGAAGATGGCAGTTATTCACTCATTTGTTACTTAGCTTTTGATTTGGGAAGCTTGGGGATCTTTTGTTTTGTTTTGTTTGTTTAGGACGTTTGTTTTGGTATATTTTTTTTTGTTATAACCTTTGTTTTCATTTCTCTTATTACTCCTTCTTCCTTTTTCCCTCTCTAATCAAATCTTACCTCCCCTTTTTATTACTTTTATTGATATACTCACAAAAACAGTATGGTACTGGCATGAAAACAGACAAAAAGACCAATAAAGTAGATTGGAAAACACAGAGAAAAATTCACATAAATAAAATCATATGATCTTTGACAAAGGTGCCCAAAGCAAAAGTTAGAGAAAAGATAGTCTATTTAACAAAAGGTAAGGATAAAACTGTATATCTATAAGTCAGATAATGAACCTAGATTTCTACCTCTAACCCTGCACAAATTAATAAAGACAATGCCTTTGGCAATTGTTCTCATACACACACTGACACTTGAGACAGTCCAGTCAGGGGAAGGCCACAACTTGTCAGTCAGTGTCTTTCCTAAGCTGGGATCCATGTACCAGCCCTGGAGTCCTCCACAGGGAGAGCTAATGACTACCTACAACATTTCCTTGGCTATACATAATGGAATAAATTTTATTTTTTAGAATTATAATCTGCTGACTGTGTGATTTACCATCTAAGAAAAGGGCCATTTGGCATTTTAAGTGCATTGACATTATAGCTTGGAGTATATTTGTAAATAATTATGAAATAGAATTATTAGTCACTTTTGGTGTACTTTAAAAAGCAATTTACCCTATTTTCCAGTATATCACAACTTTGTTTGTATTTTTAAAAGAAATAATACAAAAATTTATTTTTTCTGTTGCCAAGTATAATTTTCTTAACAGATAAATTATGCAAAATAAACACCAAGTAGCAAAGTATAAGTATTATATAAATATTTTCGTACATTATTATATTTCATAGAAAATTTACAAAGTGATCTTTCTTCTTTGAATGACTCTAGGGTATAATGACAAACATTTGGTGATTTCTATATGCATATACAGGCAGTATGTCTAAATGGTGTTCAGATATTACCAAAGGAAATTAGATTATGTTGAAATTCAAAGTGCACACATAGTGATTTCTTCTTTCACATCTAAATAAAATGTTAAGAAATGTCTATAACTCAAAATAGAATTTAATCTCAGCCTGTAGTTCATAGTTTTGTAATATTGAGGGAAATTAATTTTATTTATTTCATTTGCTTATAGTTAACACACAAAGACATTTCTGTGAATCATATGCAATCAGATAAAAGATTAAATGGCTTCAACTCATTTAAGGTTGAATTGGTCAGACCCAAAGATGTAATTTACCAAAGGAGAAGGTGCTTAAATAGTCTTTATAAGGTATTTGTACAAATTTTGCCTTAATAAATCATAAGGCAGACTAAATTGTTACCAAGTAAAAAATAAAATATCAGTGATAGGGGTTTTGATTATATTCATTTTTCTGGCTGTAAGCTTTAAATCAGCCTATCCAGATTCATTACAAGAAGATAAAAGAAATCAAAAGTCAAAACGTGGTGAACTGAGTAGCCACAGGTGAAGATCGGGGAATCCTGCAGGGAAGCCCCAGGGGAGGCTTTCCACGGGGCCTAGCCCTGGAGCAGAGAGCCCTGAGAGTGTGGTGCTGCCCAAGAAGGGCATTTGTGTAACACAGTAATTGTCCTGGCTTCTTTCAATCAAATGTCTTTAATTTTTAAATCAGATAATAACAACACATGTTTTTATCATATCAGTGTCACTATCAACAACTCCAGTGAATTTTATAAAATATAAAAAATTGATATTTTTCTCTCTGTGTTTCACATTCTCTGTTGTGCTGTATCATATTTTCATTGACCAGTTTTCTTACCACAAATAAATTACTCTCTTTGTCTTATTTCCTTTATGTGTAAAATGAAAATATTATCCATGCCTACTTCTTTAGTAATTCCTTAATATATTTTCACCATTATTTTTAATCTATTATCTCTACTCCTAACACTAAATAAGAATAACATATTTTGAAAACCATAATAATAACAACAACAACAACAACAACAATCATCTTTTTTCAGAATGAGGATTTGAACATAGTGCTTACATTTTTCAATGCATAAATAAAATATTATAATTATTATAACATGGGACCTATGATTCAATAAACACTAGATTTGAGTTTGCAATTAAAAAATCTCACATGCATTCCCTAAAGTTTTAAAAACATAGAACAGAGAAAGAATGCAACAGTTTCAAGCACAGGTCTTAAAACCACCACTTGGTAAAACTCAATGCATTCCTTAGCATTTCATGCAAAACTCTTCCATTTTCTGCATGGTACAGCCTGAATTATTTTTTAAAAACCAAAATACTAATTAGTAGATAACCAACTATCTCATTATTTAATCCTGGACCTAGCCAAGAAGGGTTTTACTCATCTAGAAAAGAAACGAACATTACCCAAAGATGAACAAAGTGACATATTCCTTTTTGAGGAGAAGATCAACATAGGTTTGAAGGCATGCAGAATTGTATTATCTTAGGGGAAAGCTACTTCCCCTTATTAAATCTTGCTAATTTCTTATTTCAAAGTTAAATATACTTAAAAGGGATGTCAGTGACTAGCAAATATAGTTAAAATGTTGTCTGTGAAGGGCAGATATTATATAAAAGATGTGTATGAATGCCAAGTTGCTAAGGAGCAGACTGTGCTGTCACTTTGAACTAGAAACTACATTTCACAAAATCTTGCTCCTGTGTTTTTCCAAGTGGAGTTACCCAGAAGAAAAGTTTATGTAAGAGTTGAGGCCACAAGTCAGTCAAGTGAAAAAAGGACCAAACAGTGCCTAATTGGGTCCACACCTAGCATCTTCTTGTCCTATACATGTCCAGTTCCTCAGTATAACTGAAAAACTGCAGCCACCAACACACGTCTCTGGCCCACAACCTGCTCTATGACTTTGGACCATAATGGCCTGAAGGCTCGATTATTCAACCAAGCAGGGGAAGAGGGACAACTCGCCATGTATCTCTCCACAAGCTTCACACAAGTAACATATTTTGTTTCTCCTCCTCTTCTTCCTCTTTCTTCTCCTTTTAAAATATTTCCTTCCTCCTTGTCCTTCTTTTCTCCCTCTCTTCTTCTCACTTTTCCTGGCTATTTTTTTTTTCAAGACTGAATTTTAAAAGTTATAGGAGGAGGTACCCTTAAACATATGCAGAAATACTAGCAGATACCTTTTGGATTGATAGCAATGTAAAGGAGTTGACATCAATAAATATCAATTTTACAGTGAGAAATTACAAAGCTACTTCCTCATTACATTCCAATAATTCTGGGGAACCATTTACATGACAGACATGTGATTTATAAGTTAAGAGAAACGCATGACAAACTGTTGGGTTATGTGAAGACACTCCTAACTTACTGAATGCATAAAGTAATTTAAACATAGGGTTTAAAGGCTGGGGTGGTAACTAGGTTATAGCAAGGATTTTAATTTTTCTTTACGCCTTGGCCAACTCCAGAGCTCTTCACTTACTACAGTGTTATCGAGATACAATCTATCCCTGTTATTTTGGGTATGGTAATACTTAGTACAAGGTCCTGGAGGGTGTGGAATTTAGGAAAGTATGTGGAAGTCGGTTAGCCATCCTTAGCTTCTATATCTACATGTGTCCTCACTCCAAAACCAAAGAACTTTGCAAACTAAAATTAGTGCCACCTGCTAATGCTGATGTTTCTTCAAAAGCATTTTAGGGGAAATCCCTTATGAGAGTTGGGTTTTGGTCCAAGAACAGCATAATGGAAATTATGGGTTATTTGACTTCAAAATTATCTGTTGCATTCTTATTAAAATTACATGCACATACAAAACTAAGGAAAGGTTTCCATTATTTATATTCCATTAAAGATTTCAAACAATTCTCTCTGGCAAACAGAACAACACATAATAAGTAAAGCAAACAAGATCTACAAATAATAAAAACAAGCATGACTTATGTGAGAAGCTTCTGATAGAAACTTCTGTGTGATCTTTCAGACCCAACCATGGCTCTGTACAATAGGTACCTGAGGAAAGCTGTCCTTCCTGCAAGAGGCTGAGGTGCAGCCAATCTCCAAATATGTGCAGTCAAGCCCTTGTGCTCCACTGGCTGCTCTGACCCAGGCATGTTTGCATTTCTCTTCCAGGCATTCTTTAGCCCACAGGGATGTCAAAATTCACAGATGATCAAAATCTTCATATAGAAGAGCACTGTATTTGCATGTAACCTGGGCACGCTCTCTGCATAATTCATATAATAAATACCTAGGCTACTCACACACTCAATGCTATGTAAATGCCAAGAAAATAATGGTGACACTGTATTGTTCAGAATTATGTTAAGTCTCTGCTGGGTGCACAAGTACATGTAATCGCACAGCTGTCCGTCTTCATGCAATAGGCCCCTCAGCCATAGCCTCCTTCCCTGTGTGTTTGGGGTTGGGGAGTGAAGACACTTTCCTCACTCTGACTGTGTAATTTTCCATTCATATAGAAGGATATATAGATGCCCTAGTCAGTTCAAAATGACAAGAACAAGAAATCTTGAAAGAGATAAATAAATATCTTTATTTTTAGATTATGTGATGGCACATGCAGAAAATTCCAGGGAATCTATAAAAATATACTAGAATCAATTAATGACTTAAAAAAGCTGTAGTGCACAAAATCAGAATGCTAAATTAATTTTATTTTAATGTATCATCACCCAAGATTTGGAAATAGAAATTAAATGAAGACTAGAACAGAAAAAAAACTACTAAAATCTACTTAAAGGACAAACCCTGAAAGAAAATGTCAGAATTTTTTTTTTGCCAAAAACTACAAAATATTGCTAAAATAAATGGAGAGATGTAAGAAGACAATAGTTCAAAGGCATCCATTCTCCTTAGATTAATATAGGTTGCATTGCAATCCATTTCAAAATCATATTGCTTCACTTATTTTCAGTGAAGCAGTGAGAGAAAGAGAAAGTATGATCATAAGCTGAGAATGTGAATAGAATAGAAAAATTTAAAGACTAAAGGAAAGCAAATTTGAGGGTGAGTTACTGAAATGGGCAAGTGAATCGATACAACTGAGCCTAGTGATGGTAAGTTTACTACCATCAAAGAAAAAAATTAATGAAAAATTGAATGGATGAAAAAATGGGAAACTATACCATAAAACTCCAAAAGTAAAAATCTAAATACTTGAAACAGGTTAAGAATTTGGGAAGGAAAACACACCAGGGCACTGTAATCCTTAGTTTGAATTGTCAGCTTGATTGATAAAGAGATGCCAAAGATTAAGTGGTTTATGGCTATGTCAATGAGGGTGTGTCTAGGAATGACTGGCATGTGGGATAGCCAATTGAAATGGAGACACCCTCTAAGTGTGGGCAACACCATCCAATAGGATGATGGTTTGGATGAAATCAGTCAGAAGAACAAGGAAGCAGCAGCAGAGGTAAGCTCCAATCTTCTTAAACAGGTTCTTGATGGCTCCTCTGATCCTCTGAGGATGTCAGACACTTGCTTCTTCACTGACTCTGTCAGGGATTCTCCAGAAGCCTTTGGTCCCTCTTGTTCTGGGACTTCAGTCTCTTGGGCTGCACAGCTACTGGTTCCTCCAGCTCTTCAGCCTGCAGACAGCAGTGGTGGAGTATATATCTCTGGCTACATAGGCAGCCTGATAAATCCCCTTTTTATAATTACACTTCCAGTTGATTCTATTCCCCTAGAGAACCCTGACTAATGCAGAAATACACTATAAAGAATGCTTCCTAATAGGGAAAGTACAAATTCTGATTATTTCAAGACATCTACATAGAGAAATTAAGCATTTTTATGGTTCAAAATGTAAAGAAAATTACCAAAATTATAAAAATAAATTATAATGATAAAACTATAGAAAGAAAAATAATGAACTATTCAATGGAAAAATAAGTAAAATTTGCTAAAATAAATAGTTTCATGAATAATTACAATAAATATGAAAACTTTAAACTCAGTGACTACAAGACTGCTAGGCTTGATAAGAATAATGTTCTACATGTGTATGGCATATAATATATGCATATATCAACAAGATATAAAATCTTCTAAGTAAATAAATAAAATCATATTCTTCATAGGAAAATGATCCATAAGACTGAAGGTTGAAACTCTTAACATCTGACAAAAATAAATAAATAAATATATATATGATATATATGTGTGTGTGTGTGTATATATATATATATATATATATATATATATATATATATATAAAGAGACAATAAAGAACATCATACTTTGATTAATAGAACAATAGAGAAAAATTATGTAAATATTTATATAAATTCAGCAATGCATATTAAATAATATCAATCAAAAAATGGTAGAACTTCACTGAGAAATAAGCAGACATAAAAATAGTATGTTTTGAAATTGATTAAAAATAAGATTAATAAATTTATAATATAAAGCAATGAATAAACTCAAGCTGATTCATATCAATTATGTTTTAATACTCTGAAAAAGAAAATATATTCTGTTTTACAATATATTCTCCTCTAGAGTACTTGAACTCAAAAGCAGACAAGAAGTTTGTCTGAGTTTTCTCTTACTGTGACAAAATACCTGAGATGATCAATTTAATAAGAGAAAAGTTTACTTTGCTTCTTGGTTTCATAGATTTCATGACATTGTCACTTGGATCCATTACTCTGGGCCTTGTGATAGCACAGTTTATCTTAGAGGGAACACATGGTAGAAGAGACCCAATCATCTCATGATGGCCTAGGAGCAAAAGAAGAGAAAGAAGAATACCTGGTATCCAAATACTTCCTTCAACGACAAGTCTTCTCTGGCCTAACCTCCTTTCCCTGGGCTCCACCTACAAGGGGTACACTGTGTCTCCCTGTGCTGCAGACTGTCTACCAAGTCACTAAGGCATGGCCTGTGGGGGACACTTATGCAAGCCATAGCAAAAGGTACCTGAAATTCCAAAGTAATGTCACACAAAAATTTTTTGTTTTTGAAAAAAAAAAAAAAACTAACAAAATAGTGAATGCTGTTTCTTGGGATAATTAATTCCGTAAAACATAACATTTATATTGCAAAAGGAAACAAAGAAAACAAAGATGCTTAGAAATTTTGATAAAGAATGTATGGATCTAAGCCGTGTGGAAAATGTAAAATGTTCCAAACAAATTAAGCATTCAATTGAAGATAGTAAACAAAATATTAAGAGAAAATTCAAGAAAAAAGGTAAGGGGATAATAAATATAACAGTTAACAATAAAATATAAATAACAAAAAGAAAAAACGTGGTTTATTTTAAATCAAGGTTGGGATTCTAGTAATACCCAAGGAACAAAATGATAAAAGAAAAAATAAATAGTCCCAATGGATAAAATAAAAAATAGGTACAATCTCACCATCATGTATAAGACTGATAAGACTGGGATCCTAATTAGAATAAGATATATTCCATGCTTGTATAAATATGTCAGAATAGATTTTACTGTCAAGTATAACCAAGATGAAAAGAATAAAAAATTTAAAAAATAGATACAAACACAAAGGACGTTTTAATTATGAAGTTTTTCATAGACCACGTATGATTTCTGTCCCCAACAGATCTGTGAATTATTGTCAGAACATCTAAAACATTCCTTTCCTTTCTATTACAAAGTAACTGGTTTCATCAGGAAGATCCAATTAGTAGAATCCTACACTAAATTTAAAAGAAACCCACATCCCAGTTTTGTAGCATCAGCCAGTATCAAATCTATTAGATCCTTATCAAGGACTGCACATCACAACATCTGACGCCAGTAAAATCAGGGGATGCACAGAAAGTGTTTTCAAATTCTGTTTGGCCCAACCCAATCAACAAATGGGCCAAGGACCTGAACAGACACTTCTCAGAGGAGCACATACAATCAATCAACAAGTACATGAAAAAATGCTCACCATGTCTAGCAGTCAGAGAAATGCAAATCAAAACCACCCTAAGATACCATCTCACTCCAGTAAGATTGGCAGCCATTATGAAGTCAAACAACAACAAGTGCTGGCGAGGATGTGGGGAAAAGGGTACACTTGTACATTGCTGGTGGGACTGCAAATTGGTGCAGCCAATTTGGAAAGCAGTATGGAGATTTCTTGGAAAGCTGGGAATGGAGCCACCATTTGACCCAGCTATTCCCCTTCTCGGTCTATTCCCTAAAGACCTAAAAAGAGCATGCTACAGGGACACTGCTACATCAATGTTCATAGCAGCACAATTCACAATAGCAAGACTGTGGAACCAACCTAGATGCCCTTCAATAGACGAATGGATAAAAAAAATGTGGCATTTATACACAATGGAATATTACTCTGCATTAAAAAATGACAAAATCATAGAATTTACAGGGAAATGGATGGCATTAGAGCAGATTATGCTAAGTGAAGCTAGCCAATCCCTAAAAAACAAATGCCAAATGTCTTCTTTGATATAAGGAGAGTAACTAAGAACAGAGTAGGGTCGAAGAGCATGAGAAGAAGATTAACATTAAACAGGGATGAGAGGTGGGAGGGAAAGGGAGAGAGAAGGGAAATTGCATGGAAATGGAAGGAGATCCTCAGGGTTATACAAAAGTACATACAAGAGGTAGTGAGGGGAAAGGGAAAAATAATACAAGGGGGACAAATGAATGACAGTAGAGGGGGTAGAGAGAGAAGAGGGGAGGGGAGGGGAGGGGGGATAGTAGAGGATAGGAAAGGCAGCAGAACACAACAGACACTAGTATGGCAATATGTAAATCAACGGATGTGTAACTGATGTGATTCTGCAATCTGTATATGGGGTAAAAATGGGAGTTCATAACCCACTTGAATCAAAGTGTGAAATATGATATATCAAGAACTACGTAATATTTTGAACAACCAACAATAAAAAATTAAAAAAAAAAAAAACAAATTCTGTTTGGCCTGCTTGGTAATGGGCATTCGACCTGCAACCAATTGTGATCTAAATAGTGACCTTTTGTAGAGATGATTTCAATTTTACTCTAGAGGTCTTACAGCTGACTTTTGCATATAATTTAAAATAAAAATTAAGGACTCTAAAAAACTATATATTGAAGATGGAAACAAACCTTTAAGGTAACAGTAGTAATTTGGATTTAAGTTGGGATTGCCAGGAAACACTATCCAGTGAGCATTCTTTGTAAAATAATTTGAAGGAATGAGGGAGTTATTTTAGTACATTTTTGAGGCATTCCATTTGAGGATAATGAAGTCCCTTGGTATAAAAAATCAATTTATTTCTAATTATTGAAGTAGATTAAAACAGAAATGGAGTGTTTATATCCATCACTGTGAAGTGCAGCAGGTGGAATATATGACACTATATTTGGTAACATAGATACTACTTGGGAGGTTAAATAATGATCATGAAGTGTTCACCATTGCTTATAATGGTCCAGGTACCATTTCCAAGACTCTTGTGTTTACTAATTTATAGTTAGAAAAATGTGGCAGAAAAAACTTTAAATTACTTGCACAGATCACTTAACTAATGAATGACAGTCACATTCAAACATACAATTTGGCTTCAGAGTTTGCATCTTAGCCGTTTTGTTACACTGGCTTTATGATGCTTAAAGAAGGCTCCTTGGAGAAATAGTTTGAATGTTTAGAAACATTTTAATATTTTAAGCTTGCATATCAGTAAACATTGAAAGACTATAAAAATTATTAAATAAAACAAAATAGTTTTGGTAGCAAATTCTCTTACATTGTTAGTAAATATTCCAAAGTAATGGAATTCACCACATTTCACCAGTATAAATTGCTTTCATTACTAAGTTCTAGACAATCAACGCCTTCATGATATTCATAGCAATATAACCAGAGATCAGAGGTCAGGAATATTCACATTTCTGCATTAAATGTTGCAATTTTATTTTCACATAATAAAGTATTTTGTAAGAATTATAATATTGAAAATTTGGAGGATTTAAACAGGCATTTTTGAAAGATGCCATTCCTCTTGTCTCTATATCCAATAGTAAGAACAATGCCTTCCTTCTATACACCTCTCCAGCACAAATCTGTTGCCACTTTCAAGCTCAATTTAGAGTTATCCCTTTTCTACCCATCCTTTTTTTTGTTCTAATCAAATTCATCATCTAAAATCAGCTTCCCTAACCTTTTTAATCATCAAATTTGTTGGAGTGACTGCTCAGAAAACCCTTCAGCAGTTTCTCATTTTTTCTTAGAATTTTGAAGACAAAATTCTAAGTTGAATTAGAATTTCTAAGCTGACTTATATGCACACCAAAATTATTAAACATCTTTGAATTCTCTTTATTTAATTCCTACTATACATACTTTTCTTATGCTGCAGAGGCATTTGTCAATTTAATTATATAAATTAATTTGCTCTATAGTTATTGATGTGTATATATATATATATGTATATATATATATATATATATATATATATATATATATATATATATATATAAGTTTGGAGGGCTGGGGATATAGCTCAGTGATAGAGTGCTTACCTAGTTATTTATATATTAAAATATATTTTAAAATATATAAAATTATGCATATGGTTTACATTTGTAGCTTATCTTCATACACATACATATACATTTATAATGTAAATTGCAATTTGTCAAAAAGATTTATTTTTACAAATATTTCAAGATTTGGAATTTCATTTTATATGGTTACAGTAGTAGAATATATATACACAACTATCTTGTTCAATGCATGCATTATGAGCAAATTGCTTATCATCATACACAATTTTTTCCATTATTATCATATAAATATACACACATGTATGTGTAGTGTTTGCATATACATACGTATATGCTCATTTCTATGAATCTTTTAAATTTGTTTATATTTATTATCTTTTTCTAATAACAAAGCTTACCAGCGTTGTCATAGTATAATATTTTCCACTACAATTATCATCTATTTTATTATAGTTATAATTTTAGTTTTATAATATAATCATTTGATTAGCATTGGCATTTTCATTAGATTATAAATTCCAAAATGTCAATCCATGTTCATTTGTGCTTTGTTTCATCTCCAGTGCCTAACAATTTACATTCAATAAACATCTGGATGAACAAATGATTGAATGAATACAGGAACAAGTGATATAGCTTCCAATGGATCAAAGAATACAAATATATTAAATCACTAAAAGTAACTGATCTCTGTATTCAAAGTACACATAAAGAATTATCATCATGGACTCAATATCTATCTACCTTCATCAATTAAGCACTACTGGAAACTACAAACAGTGTTCTTTCTCTTAGTAAATCTGTAAAAATGCTTATCACCTAATTAATTGCACAGTAGAAAAATCTTGGTTTGGTGCTTATTATGTTTATATTTACATATTTCTTATACATTGAAATCATAGAATAGTCATATTGATTTGTAAATAACATCTATTTTAGTCAATTTTTTGCTGCTGTGACTAAAGAAGTTGAATACAGGAGCCCTCATAATAAAAAAAAAAAAATACAGGTGCTCAAAATTCTTACATACAATGTCACAGTATTGGCATGTCACCTAGCCATATCCTCTTGCATAATTTAAAACATATCTAGGTTACTTAAATACTCAATACAATGTAAATACCATGAAAATAGTTGTCTTATTGCATTGCTCAGAATTATGTCAACATCCTGCTTAGTATACAACTACTGGTAATTCCACAGCCTGATCCTTCCATGTGTACCAGGGAAGACAGATGCATCATTCCTGTCTCAAACTCATAAATCTTTTGTATTTGTGTTATACTGTTTTTCCTCATGGTATTTCTTCATAAATATAGCGATATATATATATATATATATATATATATATATATATATATAATGTTATAATTCATATTTGCTAGAGGAATCAGTATTGTTATTAAACCACTCATTTAAAAATAATTAAATATTATAAATACAGAAAACATACAGGTGGATGTGAAAAGTGAACTTAAAATAAAGAAATATGAATTATCAGATGGAGTACATAGAGTACAGTGTTTTTATCATACATGCCTATTGTTTAGGGAAATATGCATATGTGATTTTTTTTTTTTTACATTCCAATAGGCTTCCATTTGTACTCTTAAAATTGTTTTGTATTCTTACACTGAATGGTAAATTCTTTGTATGGTAGAACTCTTTTATTCAAAAGCATGGTATTATTGGATATTTCTGAAAATTTCCCTTATGCTTTTAGGCAGACATACTAAAACACTTGAATTTTAAAATAACCAGTATTATAAGGAATACGCATAAATTGAGTATCTAAATCGCTTCATCATTATTTTTGCTTTGAACAGAATCAGCTTTATAAATTCAGAGCCAGCTTCTTTGGGGGCAATTATCATGAATACTCATGAATTGTGTTTGTTTTCCATTTATGTTGTAAATAGTCAATACTAGAACTGAAGTATAACTTAATCAACATACCTTAATGCTCTTCTTTCTCTTATGTCTAGATTTTCCAAGGACAAAATAATTTATATTTCTTATATAGAAATTAAACATATGATAATGAAAACCCTTTGATAGTTTAAGTGCAAAGCCAAATATTGGAACCCTGTGACAAACAGGTCATGTTCAAAACAGCTATTTTAAAGTCAAGTGGGAGGAAATAATATATTTTCTTACAAAAATAGCAGCTAAGCTTCATAGCCACTGAGTGGTGGGATAAAGAAAGTAAGATTTCTAGTACATCAAGATTTTTTATCAGAAATTTGCATTCTGAGTAGAATAAGATTTTCCCTGTATTTTCTTGTGATTTCTACTTACAATTAACTCCTGTTTCTTATCTTCAAAAAATTAAATATCACTAAATAATGAACTAAAATAAAGACTGACTACTTCAAATATATTCAGAAGATTGATTATTCAAAGAATTGTATTGAATTTTCAGATCCAATGGATCTTGCGATTATCAATTAAATAACTCATGTAAATTCTACTCAAAAGAGAAAAAAAATAAATAAAAACATGATAAATTGGAAAACTATGACCATATTAGTGTGAAGTAACACAAAAATATTAGGTGAATTATTTAAATTTTTGAGTGAAGACCTTTCTCAGTGGTTAGTATTTAACCAGAGAAAAAGAAGGATTTGACTAAATAGGTGAGTCTGTGAAATTTAAAAGCTGGGAGCTGACACATGGTGACACGCGGTAAAGTTGTGTAATAGCAAGAGACACCAGCTGTTCAAATTTGTAGGACAGGCTATGATATTTGGACTTTACACTAAGAGCTCTAGGAAGTAAGTGAAAGTTTTAATAAAGTAAACAATGTTACCAGTTAACATTTGAAGAGGTCACATTTGTTTGAGTTAGCCCAAGAATGAAGCCACATTTTCTTTTCTTTCAAGGTTCTTTTTCCTCCTTTTTCTCCATCCATAACCCCTCTCTTTCTTCTTTTCTTCCCTCTTTCCTTTACATTTATAAGCAAGGCAGATTGTATAAATAAATGTGATAGAATGACTTTTGAATAATCTCTATTAATTTGTCAAACTTAAAATATTCCCAATGTATGTATTATTTGTTCACTTAACAAATATATATATTAAATGTCTTCTCTATGTGAAAACCAGACTGAACACCAGGTATAGAAAAGGAAATACAGAAAATTGTTTCTGACGTCAGAGGAATATCAGATAGTAAAACAACATGAAAAAAAAATAACATGAGTGAGATAGGGATGAATATAAGAAAAACACAAGACAGATTGATCATTTTGGAGGGATGGGGGAAGGTTTGAATTTCATATGGCATTGTCAAAAAGACTTCATTGAGAATATGATATTTAAGTAACTGTGTTGATCAGCTTTGCATCACTGTGACAAAATAGTTGCGAAAATCAAATTAAAGGAGAAAAGATTCATTGTGGTTTATGGTTTCAATGCTTTCACTCCATAGTTGCTTGGATCTGTCCCTGTGGACTTCTGGTGAGGAGGCAGAACATCACGGAAAAGAAGGCATGATTCAATCATTTCCAGGAAGCCCTACCTCTGAACATTGCTGCACTTCTCAACACTGCCTTGGGGATGAAGGTTTCACATCTTGAAACTTTGGTGGGTAGCATTTATTTTAGATCCAAACTATAATGGTTATAAGTGGAGTAGGAGGAAATATATCTTGTATAAACCTGGAAAATGAGAGTTTTAAACAGATGAATATGGAGGTACATGTCTTGAGCTAGAAGTATTATACATGCATTTAGGAAAAGAGAATGGACCACACCCATAATTCTAGGACCAGATTCCACAGGACCTTGGAGAAAATGGGTAGATGTTCACCTTTTCTTTGAATAAGTAAAGAAGCCTTTAGAAAGTTTTTATCCTAATAGTGACAAGATATGACCTAATATTTAAAAGACTGCTTTGTGAAAATAAACTTAATGGAAGGGCCAGGGGAGAAACAGAGAATACTTAGGAGATACTGAGAAAAAGCTTGCTTGTATGATGTGTAGCTTCCAAGACAGAGTTGATAGATTCTTAATATACTTTGAAGAAGGTTTTTATGGGATTTGTAGATGGATATGATAATAGAATGAGAAAATTAAACAATCAATGATGACTTCAATTTTTTCCCTAAGCAATAGGAAGGAAAATAGTAGTTGAAGTCAGTGAAATTGGGGAGAGCAGCAGTTTTATTCATTCACAGTAATAAGTGGTAGTAGAGTGAGTTTACCTATGAATTTATTAGATTTGGAATGCCAAGACATCCAAGTAGAGATTAAATTGTGTCATTTTGTGACACATACAAGAATATTTTAAGGAAATACTGAAATTAAAATAATACTTAGAGAAGATTTTTTTAAAAAAACAAGAGTTTGGAAACATGAAATACATACATATATATATATATATATATATATATATATATATATATATATATATATATAATTTTTTACTAAAGATAATTTCCCCACCCAAAAGAGGAAAATCTATGAACGATAGATGGACATTCAAAAAAATGGCCTTTTGATTTTAGATTTTAATGGAAGATTGAAACATTTTTAATCTATGTGACATAGATTACTATGTAAAGAAAAATGGCTAGCAGAATATTCATAAGCCAGTGAGTGAGCATGCAAAGTGTTGTATAAGAGAACAGAGGGGCAAAGAGGAAGCACAGGAAATTCTTTCATAGTAACAGAAAAGACAAAATAAATGAGCTCAGGTACAAGTAAGAGGGGTCTATGATAAGGGGAAGTAGTTTCTCTTGGGATTCATGTATGGATGAATATGAATATGTTAAATATGAAGCAAGGCCATTCACCTGATAGTGAAGTTTGGAAAGACCTTGAAAAACCTTGCAAAAGGAATGGAAGGTATACAATTCTTCTCAATGAAATGGAGAAATAATTGGGATAGGCAATCAGAGAAGGGATCCTGGAAGACAGCTTAAATTCAATGATAATTCATTTTAAATGTGCTTTTCTCTCCCATTTGAAGAAGAGTGAAGTTTCCATTATGTTGTCAATTTTTATGTTGTCAGTCATTAAGATGTACTTTTCTTGCTATATATGTACTTTTTCTTGTTTTGTATACAATGCTTAACATGCTTTTGTTAAATTCATTCAACCCCAAATATAGCAAAAACTCCTTTTAATTGTCCTGTAGTGAGTGCCTCCTGTGTCTTTTAGCTATCATACCCCTGAATAGTTTTATGTTCATTCCATACCTAGCAGTCCAAACCACATAAGATTATCAAAGAACCTAAATTACTATACTTCTAGCTCAAACTAACCCTAATTTATCTTTTCAGATTTATCTTTGCAGAATCGTTTTATGTTCATTCCATGTCCAGCAATAGCAAACTACATAAGATGATCAAAGAACCCTGAATTAATATACTACTAGCTCACACTAATCCTAATTTATTTTTCTTCCTCTCATAACTCATTTAAGTCAAGCTTTATCATTTGAAATTAGTAATCTTTTAAAAATTATAATTTAACCCAATAACCTACATTTATTCATCACTTCAATTATCTCTTTAAGAAACTGTGTAGTGTTTGTTTCTAATTCTCTATACTTAAAATAATATTGGTGATATTAAAGAGATAGAAAATAATTGTGAAATTAACAAATTAGAGAACATTGTATACTTTAGAATATTAAAATAATCAAATACAGAAGCAATGAAAGAAAATATTGCTTCAATCTTGAAAAGTAATACAAACTAAGATTATTTTGAAAGGCTACAGAATCAGAATCAAGTCTCTCAATAACTGCAATCAATTTTTTAGAGAGTACTTTATTAATAGGGAAACTTTCTGTTCAAGAAGCAGAGATAGTAGAGCAGCACATTTTATAGACATGTTAATTAGGGTATTACAGACAATTAGCAAGTTAAAAAAGTTACTGGCACAGTTAATAATATCAGGGCATCTAATTTATTATATGAATAAAGTAAATAGTCCCCAAAGTATAAATATGATTGATCATGAAATGGCTTGATTAGGCTTAGTAAACACTATAATCTTGACCTACTACTGAACTTCCAGAGCTAGTCAACAGTTCCTTAATTACCAGTATAAATACTTCTAAAATTATTCTGAGTTAATTGCTATTTTAATAAGTGTTTTCAGACTAACAGGTCATTGCATCCACATATTTTGGATGATTATTTTAAAGAAATAACACCTTTGAGAATATCATCACAGTAATTTTTTTAAATGGGTAAATATTAGTGTTACTCAGAAGCATAATAAGAAATAGTTTCTTATGATATTTTTGGGGGGTGTTGAATTCATTTTAAGAAAAAGACAGGTGGGATTACATTACCACTTTCTAAGACATTTTCACATACAGCTTCCGGTCATACCCCACATGAAAATTTTAGTACAACATGGTTCTCTCCATTTGAGCCTAGAGACTCATTTCTATAAATACCTTCCAAAAAAGCCTCAAGAAGAAAATATCATTTTTTAAATCCATTCTTCATTTTTTTTAATATCCATTGATGTTATCCAAGTGTTTGTGGTTAATCTGTTGTGGTTGAAACATAACTAATACACTCTGCAGTGAATCGTCTCCCAGAATTCAAACAATTGCCCATATCTTTGACAGGCTCTTAGGCAATAGCTCTTTCTTACATCTTTACGTTTCCATGAGAAACTTCCATTACAATCCTCAAGAATAGGCAGATTTCAGGCAGGATAACCAGTCTTTCTTCCTCTCATAACTCATAATACCTCAGACAAAAATTATGCTTTATTGGATTTTAAATCATCAACTTCTGTTGGCTCATAATTGCTTATTCCATTCATAGAAATATGTATTTTGCTTGAGAAAAACAGATTCATAAATAATGTTAATGTTAATTAATTAATTGTTGCTACTTTCTTTGTAATATGTCTTCATACTATAATTCTTTCCCCGTTTTATGAAATTTTTCTGAATAGATAAGGAAAACAGTGGGAATTTTGTTTTCTCCCAGTTCTGGAGGCTAGAAGTAAGAAAGAATCCTTCTGTTCCTTCCCCTGGTTTCTGAAGGGAATGCTCAATCCTCCATGTGCCATGGCTGGCTGCAAGAGTACCTCCTTCTCTGCCTCAATCATGATCCCATGCTCTTGTTATCTCTGTCTCTCCCTATCTCTATCTCTATTTTTTTTTTTTTTTTTTGCTTGCATGTTCCCAGCCTCCCCTGGTCTTTTTCTTTTTTAATAAAACCCATATTGCATTACAGTCCACCTACTCCAATATGGCCTCATGTTAACTAATAATATCTGTAATTCCAGCATTCACAAATAAGGCCACTTTCTGAGATCTTTGAGGTAAGGATTTCAACATTTCTTCTGAGGAAACACAATTGGACCTGTTATAGATAAAATGCAATTCCTTTGTGATTATTACACATTTCCCATTGTGATTAGCATTCAATAAATATTACAAAGTGGAATGAGTTTGAGGAAGGAATAAAAAGGATTTCTGAATTTCAATTCATAGTTTCTAGGTTTTTTTTTTTATGTTGAGCACAGTGTTTAATTTACCTTCTCATCTAACAAGTTACCTTAGGAAGTTAAACAGTAGAAAGACACACACACAAACACACACACGAACACACACACAAAAAAATAAATACACATCAAAACACGAACAAATAAACCACCCAAACCTCTGAATCTCCCTGCCTCTCCAACCTGGGCATTTTGTCCTGGGCTCTCTTCATTTTGCTATATAACATTGATCTAATCGACATACTGTTTGGATTTATTAGAATATGTCTGTTTGTGGGTTTGGAAGAACCAAATGCAAATTTTCATCTATTATTTTTTCTGTTTTCAAAAAGCACAAGATTTGATAATTATACGTTAAAGTTCATTGGTGATGCTGGTAATATACTCAAAGGTAGAGAACTTTTTTCTTGTTGTTTTATTTGTTTCTGTTTAGGGAGTAGATGTAAAATTTTTACCTTTATTTGTACAGAGGGGTTATTTATATTTTTTGCTTATTTAAAATATTTTATTTTTCTGAGATGGAATTGCTATGAAAACATTGAGAACATCTGTATGTATGATTTATATAGCCATAAGAGGCCAGCTAGCAATATATTTTGGGTTTTTGATGATGGCAGATATTATCTGGAATTCACATTTACTTAATTCAAATGCTATGAACAGTAACATGGAATGAGCTATAAGAATTCACCTAAACATTGCTAGATGGGTTTTCAGATTTCTCTCTCATGTGTATGCTCTTGTTATCGTTGTCTCTCCCTATCCCTCTCTTATTTTTTTTTTGCTCTCATGTCACCAGATATCTATATATTTAATACTAAAAGGAAAGATACCAAGATGTTAACGGTGAAAACAGAATAATGAGGTAGTCAAATGGATTTTTGCAGCTATTTGTTCCTTACAAATGTGCATAGATGAACTGTATTACTTTAACTCAGAGAAATCGTTAAAATTTAGATATTACTATTCATCTTGTATTCCAACAATTTAAGTTATATAAAGAGACATGTTTTTCAGAGAATTAAAAACTGCATGTCACTAGGAAGAAATGAAGTGTCCAAGTGCAGTCAGTGGATAAGTGCAGATGTACTCGCCAGGCCAGGTTCCAGAACTCCTGAGGATACCAAAATCCACAGATGCTCCAGTCCCTAATATGGAATGGTTTTGCAATTACAAATCACCTATACACATCCTCCAATTTGAATTATCTCTTGATTACTGATACAACCTAATACAATGAAAATATTATATAAATTGTTTAGGGAAAATGACAGGATAAAAGGCTGCGCATACACAGTGCAGATGTAACTGTTATCTGTCTAACTGTGTAGTATGTGAACTAGATGCAAAAAGTCCTAGAGAAAGAATGGAGATATTGAGATGAACGAAAGTTGCAATAGAATATGTACCCAGATCACTTAACTTGCACGGATGTAGCAGTGAGTTTGCTATATAGCAAATTCAAGTTTTGGTTTCGAAAACTTTCTGAAGATTTCTTAAAAATTTATATTTATATATAAATATATATATATTTATCCACAGTTGGTTGGATCCAAGAATGTACAAGGCTGTGGAGAGTTGTCTAACTACATTATCTATCTCTACACGTGCATCACTAATAAGAATTTCATATACAGTGAAAGTGCCAGAAACAATAATATTACACTTAGCTATTTCCTCTTCCTTTCTCAGCATCCCATTCACATATCCCATGTGACTGATCTGGCAAATGGGCTGTCAGCAAAATTGAAAATAAATATTTTTATTTTTATTTGGAGAAATAATTGAAGTATTTTAGGAGTCAAGATAATATCTCTGTGATTTGTTCATGAGAGTTGGATGAATTGCATTAAAAAACATTTTACCCTACAAACATGAATTGATTTTGCACCATAAAATGCACAATAAAGTAAACAAAATATCTTGCCTTCTTAAAACAGTCACCATATGGGCACAGGCTGGCCATTAGTGTGACAAAAGTGCTAACAATATCCTTTTTTTTTCTTAAAATTGTTATGAATAAATTATCTGGGTCTATTTTATTAACTGAGTTTAATTCAATTGTTAGATGTATTGATATTTTATGTAGAGCTATGAAATTGTACTTTTGGCTTTTATGTGAGAAGATAGAAGTATGGGAAGAAATATAAAGGCTTTTAAAGTGTGAAAACAGCAAAACACCCAAAGCTCACCTTCTATTATCTAATATATTTTGTTACCAAAGCAATAAAAAATATTAATGACCATGTGCTTTCTTTCCTCATATTCGCCTTTGTTATGTTGCAGAAAATACAAGAAAATCTTTGTGAAGCTTTCTTAAGACTTTGAATAACTTCTTTGAACTTTTTAAATCTAGTTACTTTCCAGCAAAACATTCCCAGTTCACTTTATGAATAAAACCACAATTACATTTGAAATATGAATAGTAAAATAATTTTTTATTAATTAAGCATTATAGAACCTGAGCCACTTTTGCCAACTTTTAAACTACTTCACGTATCTTCATGCTTTTCTGTTTTTTAGTAAATAAGTATGTCCTATTATTTTTGCCATACATTAATCATTGTGCAAAAGTTTCTATAAAAATTGTCACAATAGTCCATTTAGAAATTTGTTTTATTTTTGAACTACTTTCTTTCTAATGTACCACCCAACAACTACAAGATTTCAGCTCCCAAATAAATAAAACATAATGTATAGCAATCACATAATATATGACATGACAGGTAGCTTTTGAGTTTAAATATTTTAAAAACTTAAGAATATTTTTTTTCCAAAAAAAAAAAAAAAAAAAAAAAAACCCAGTAGGGTTGAAAGTAATGGATTATGAGAACAGGGAGGAAAGGAAGAGGGTCTTTTAGTAAATCAAAGGAAAAATAAAACTAAGTTATTTATTAACCTAGCACATACACAAATTTGAAATTTTACACCTTGAAAAAAAAAACTGCATAATTTTATGGATATCTGAGTTTTTTTTCTTATAGTGGGAATTGAATCCAGAGGTGCTTTACCACTGAGCTACATCCCCAGTCATTTTTGTTTTTTATTTTGGTTTTGAGTCAGTCTCCTTCAGATGGCTAGGACATCACTAAATTGCTGAGGCTGATCTGGAACTCATTCCTCCTGCCACAGCCTCTAGAGCTACTGGGATTACAGGAGAGCCCCATCACACCCAGATAGTCTCTGAGTTCTTTTGCCTTTTAGCTATAAAGTACCTGCTATGTATTCTTAAAATAATATATTAAATTTCAGCAGCACTGTGGCCTTTTAACTCTTAACTGCAGTATTTGAATAAGCATATATATAAATCATAGTGTTTCAAAGGCAACCATTTTTGCCTATGGCAGAAATTTAGATATATGAATTATATATTTAAAAGCCATCTAAGTAAAGTCCATTTAGAAAAGTATAGATGGACATAATTGGTTATGTTAAAAATAGTGACACATTAAAGAAAAAGACTAACCAAAATTACTTGCTGTTTTCTCACCTCTTTACTATTTTCAGTACATTTAAAAATATTTGAATCCTCACTCTAAGCAGTATTTGCCTTTAAATGAAAGACTGAAAAAATATTTTAAGAATATCATTTTAAAGTGGAGCAATACTTTTAGAGACTCTGTAATTATTCTGCATGTGGACACTTAAATCTTGCTGTGATGGTAATAGCCACATCACTTTAACACACACACAGGCTTCCCTAATGGAAAATATGGGAGGAAGGTACAAAGAAAACACCTTGTCCCAGGACCAAGAATTGGAGTGGTCTTCCCAGAGAGGAATCCCCTCCCTTTTCCCCACCGGTATTAACCTTGTTCAGATTGCCAAGCCACACACATCAGATGGTGTCCAAATGCACAGCCTAACAAAAAGAAAATACAGCCTTCTTCTAGAGCACACTTGAAAAACTCAAAGGCAGTGGAATCTGTCACTGCTTTTCCTGAGGCTTTTTAAGATGTATTCAAGCAAATAAGGGTCGCATCTTCTCCTGCAGTGTCTATTTATTTCCCCACTCAGAATCACTATTCCTAACCTCCAAATAACAGTGTTTGTCTTATACCTGGAAAAACACTCAAATCCCAGTTTCATATCTCTTTGCAGAATCATTTTCCTTTCATAAATTCATCTCATTTGGAAATTATTTGAAAAATATGATTTATGCAAAACAAATCCCCATTCCCAGAATAACCTGCATTTGGTGTTAAGCCACAGCGAGAAGAGAAATTACTGATCAGTGAGCTGTTTCAGAAGGGCGACGTGAACTGCAGCTTGGATTAAGGAATCTGATGAAGCATTACATACCATGAAAGAAATAAAAACACTTTATAGGACTCCTGGGCATTATTGACAGGTTTCTACTGCCTTTTTGATCCGGATTCTATCCAGCAGGAGATCTCATTTGTAAAGAACCCTTTATTTAAACATAATAAAATGCCCCATTAAATTAGGGGAGGCCCCAAATGCTTTTCCATTAATATAGTTCTGCATAGGGAATTGTTGTTATGGAATTTTTTAGAACTACTTTTTTTTTTTTAGTTAATGACATTAAGATTGGAACACAAAATCATCATACGATTTTAAAGTGTGCAGATTTTATTAAATTTTAGGATGACACATTAACCCAAAGATTCTCTTGTTAAGGTTGTATTATGCTCGTGAAACTATTTCAAAATGTAAATGCTGATTTAAGACCACAAGTATTTTAAAAATCTAAAAAGAATATTTATACTGCTTTAAAATAAAGGTTTTCTCTGTAACCACGACAACAGTGACCAAATCTCATATATGCTCCAAAATGAATTAATAGGTCTTTTTGCAAATAAGAAAAGAGTATAGAAGTAAAAGCATAATATTGTTTTCAAGTACAAATTTGAAAGAAGCTGCTCTTTCCCTTTTTAAGAAATGTCTATAATTAAATCTCTACCATGCCTCAGAATCAACATATGACAAAATAAGTAAATAAAAAAAATTATTGGGTACCCCACCCATAATATTCTCATACAGATTATTTGGGGTGAAGCTTATATATTGGTCTTTTGGGGAATATCTAGCAAGATTTTAATGCACATGGAGTGTTGATAACAACTGCTGCAAACATGGTAGGAAAAAAACAAATGCATCTTCTCATGAGAACAGAGGCCTATAAAACAATTAACTTCTAGAGTATTATATAATGTAGACTCAAATTTTCTCTCATCAGATGAAGTTAGGATTTTATTAATGGTCTATAGACAAACCATGTTACTATTACACTTTCTTTAAATTCTACTGTTACATAATACAAAACACATCAAATGAATTTATAATTTTACATCAATTATAAGCCTGGGAGATTGAGTTAGCGCTTTCCTAATGTGTGAAGGTCGAAGGTGAAAAGCATTTTCAGTTAATGCAATAGATGACATTTCTATTACAAAGTGACAAAAGGCTTACTGAATGCAAGCTGACTTGAAAATTACCTTAGTTGCTCTTTTAAGACTATTTTCTAAATATAATATATTTTTTGCTCAGGTACAGTCCTGGTGCATTTCATTCCTGCTACATAAGAAAGCACTTCACCAGACCCAAACTCTACAGAAGAAAATGGATATAGATCTGGTAACTTACTATATCCTGTATATCCCATGTGAAATTTTATTATGAAATTCTAACTATTGTGGATTGTTGTTGAAAATAATCATACAATTTATCATTTCAAAATCTAGACAATTAACCAATATAAGGCTGTGAGCAATTAGTATTTATATCTAGTCCTTTGCACTGCAGGTTGTGATCTACAATTTATACAGCCAGAGTGACTGCAGTGCCAGCCCAACCCTGCCAGGTATTGACATTGTTGGTAATGTTCTGCTATTATCATCATGCTCTTCCACACCTATTACTTTTGCTGTATATTACAGCCTTGAACCTCTTCATCACAGTTATTATCGTCTTCTGAAATGCCTTCTTTTATGAAGTAGAACACAAATCATGAGACTTGATTCTCCTTGAAAAAGCACTTCAATTGCTAATCATCAACAATCTTAACAGTGAAAGAAACATCTATCAGCCTCCCATCCTCAGGAGTTTCAGGAACACAAAAACAATAAAACAGAGTGCTCTACTTGCTATTTCTGCTGCTTAATGATTTTCATAAGGACATTTCTTTCCTTGCTTTCAATCCATCTGCCTGTCTGTGCTGCCTATTATTTCTAGCCCAGGAGAAAAGTATGGATTAGAATTATCTTGAGTCTAACCTCGTTTTCTAAGTTTTCATTAACACCTCATTGGGGAAGTAATTCATTGGATTCAAAGAGAAATTCAATTGTAAACATAGAAGCTTGACACATCTTTGAGGAGTTTTGAAATAGGTTAGTCATGTTTCTGAGTCACATATTCAAGCATTCTTAAAATAGTCAAAAAGCAATGAGGAACATGACAATGTGGCCTTTTCCTTCACATTATTTCACTGTCGCAATTTTTGGGGGGTACTTTGCCTTCCAAACATTTTCTTTCTGTTTATATTTATCTGTTCTAGATTTTAAGTTGCATAGATGGCATAGATCACAGAATATAACTTTCACATGAGCTGGGCAGAGCTGACGCTTCCTTTTAGTATTGGTAGCTTTGGAGTGCTTGGCTTCTACTTTACAACTTCTACCTGAAGACTCACAGCAATCGTGTATTTCTTAACAATTTCTGAAAGTGTTGAATGTGGCCTGCAAAACTCCCAAGTACATCAGCATATCTTTGTGGATAAGAGTATTAAAAAAAGAAAGAAAGGAAGAAATCAATTCTTTTTAACAGCTGCTTCTTTCCCTTCATCAACACTTCCATCCAAACACAGTCAGACTCTTTGATTTGGGGGGCATTGCCCATCCATGTAACTCACATGTTAGAGAGTCTCTTAACCCAGAGGATTGTTTGTATTTCTAATCCCATGATTACCTTCCTTGTCATTGCATTTGAAACCAAATTAAACTTAGGTTTTGTGACTGGGTCTGTGTGTTGTTTCGGAGTATGAAAATAGCAGTGCTTTGTAATGGTAATTACATTTGGTTTTGCACCTGATCTGGGAGGACTCTGCTTTGGTAGGTGGTGGGAAGTTTCAAGAGTGACGCTGTCCATGCAGCCATCAAGTTCCTGCTTGCCCTATCCCCTGAGACCTCTACCACAAGCTAACTTTGAAATTCTTGAGTGCACGATGCTTCACCCCAACCCTGGCAGTGGCTTGACACATGAAGACAAAGAAAGCACAGTAGTAAAAACACAAAGAATGATATTTTATAATTCTGAGGTCCCTTCTAATACTTCTTTCTTCTTGAAATTTGTACATAGGAATAAAATTGTTCTAGGATGTTAAACTTGTGGAGTTCCCAATCTATTAAGCATTTAAACATTTAAGATGATGCAGTTTTAATTAATAATCAATGTATGTCCTCTGAGATGATTATTGATACATTAAAAACAATATTTTCTATGGCCATATTCTTATGAGCACAATGAATCTCTGTAGGGCATTCCAACAGTATAATTAGTAACTTTAATTGATTATTGATGTCTATTTTTATTCCATGACATTGTAAATTCCATGAGAACAAGAACCATCAATTTTTTAAATTTACAGTTGTACCTGTGAAACACAGTATAGAGTTTGATACACATTTCTCAACTAGCTATTGTATTATGCAGCTGAAATCTTCAAGATGTGAGGTGTCTGAACATATTTTAATGTCATTGTGAGTTTATCAGTAAATATGTTATAATTGGACATGGCTGAATTATGGAGTAAGGTTTCTGACATGATGGAAGACATGTTCTCCAGACCACAAAAGATTAAAAAAGGATAATTATACTTATTAATAAATACAACTAAACCCATATGCATTTTTAATGTAATAATCCCATGAAATTAAAATTAAGGTTTTCAAAACATTCACTATATTAAAAGATCTCTGTTTTTCAGCTATGAAAAGAATGTGCAAACACATACTGCACAACATGGTAGCTATTAGTCACATGAGGGAGTACCTTGGGAGACTAAATCAAAGATATAAAGTAGCAGATATATAAGAGGATTAAGTCTAGAGATCTAATGCACAACATGCACTATAGTCAATAATGGTATATGTTATTGAAGAATTTTACGAAATGATTAGATTGTAGCTATTGTCACAATACACCCACACACACATACACACACACAAAATGGGTAACTATGTGATATGATGGATATGCTAAATTGTTTCATTATAGTAACCTTTTTAATATCTATATCTATTGCATCACATGATATATACCTTAAATACACACAACAGAATTAGTTAAATATATAAATTCAAGTTACTCTGCTTATTGCCTCTTTTAGGAAGGAACAAACATGGATTTTCCAACATGGTAGCCACATGTGGCTATTGAGGCTTTGAAATGCTTCTATCATGAATTGTAAAATTAATAACAGATATTGAGGACTTTGTGTAAAAACAAGTAAACTATTTTATTAATACTTTATATAATGAATATATTTTTTAAAGAATTTTTTGATAAGTTGGTTTCAGTAAAATAATTTAATTAATTTTAAAAATTTCAGAATTCCATATAAAAATAAGGGTTTATTAAAGAAAAGAAGATGAGAGAATTATGAATATGGGGTTCCCTAAGATGAAATCTTTATTATCAGAAAGCCAGGTGTGTGTAGTGATGGTGGTTACATGTGCATATAAGTTATTGTCAAGAGTTAACAATTTCTACTATGTGGTAAGTTTAATAATCCTTTTTCACTTAGATAAATATGAGTTTAAGTAATTAAAAATACAGAAAGCTAAAACATGAAAGGCCAAGCATAGATCAATACCAATGGTATTATATAAAAGAAGGATTAATAATTATTCAAATATAGAGTAAAAATAACTAAAATAAGATGAAGTAAGAAAATAATTTTACTTTCAGAAAATCATTGTGTATGTGTGATCTGATAAGTAATCAAGATTTTGATGAATTATATATCTATTTCTTCCAACAATTCTAATCTATGTCTTTTGTTCCACCTATTTCTTTCTACCTACCAGGCTCATTTACATACATCTTTATTTTCTATTTTGTCTTATTGAGGCTTATTTAGAGCCTTATTTAGTTTTGGCAGTGAATTCAGAGTGAGTATTTTTACCATCATGGGTATTGATATAGCAGAAACGTGATGCCCACGACTTTTGTCAAAGGGCTGTAATGATTTTTTTTTTTTTTTTTGGGGGGGGTACTGGGGTTTGAACTCAGGAACACTTGCCACTGAATCACATCCCCAGCCCTATTTTGTATTTTATTTAGAGACAACATCTCACTGAGTTGCTTAGTGCCTCACTTTTGCTGAGGCTGGCTTTGAACTTGAGATCTTCCTGCCTCAGTCTCCTGAGCTGCTCGGATTATAGGCATGTGCCACTGGGCCCAGCTCTAATGACTTTTGGAGGACTTAATTCGACCCTTTACCTTCTTCTTGGATTTTTGGAACACAATAAAGACAAGAACTATTCCTCAGGTTTGATGGCAGTCTTAGGAGTTCACAAGTTTCTGCTGATCATACTTTTCATTAGGACCAGGCATAACCTGGGCCCCTAGTGTTTTCTGATCCAGTTCCCCAAGCCCTTGAACATTCCAGTTTGGAGAAAAGCCACTTCATCTATCTTTAAACCTTATTTACACTCAGCTCCTGTTAAGTCCAGAAGCTGATGTCTTGGAAGTATTTCAAAGAAGGCAGAAGTGATGAGAGCAACCCTCCTGCACATGCCCTGCTCGTGTCTCCTGCTGAGAAAGCATCCCCCACTGACCATGAATGCTGCCACCATTCAGCATCCTCTGCCACCTTCCTCCAGGTCACACTTCCAAGTTCTACTCCACCTTTGAGGCTGCTTCTAGGTACTGAATGACTATGTGCGGGACCTAGTGCAGAATCCTAGTCTTATAAAGTGGATGCAGCTTGATATTCCCTGTCTGCCTCTCATATATATATATTAGAATTGCACTTCAGGTAGAGATTCTTCCTGTGTGTCCACAGGTGTCAAACTTGTCTTGTGGTCTGCAGGTTTCTCTGCCTGCATCCCACCCTCTCCTTTGTCCTTCACAGCCCTTGCTGTCAGTATATTCTTTGCACATATAAGCCTATCATAGAGTTTGCTTCTCAGAGGATCCATGAGGATGCAAGATTTGTATGCAATACCATTTTCTCAGAATCGTTGGTATGGCTATAATATTAAAATGCATCAAAATACATTATGACAAATTAGAGTTTATTCCAAGAATGGGAGAAATTTACCAAAGCAATACATTTCAGCAGAAAATTAAAAGACTCACTATCTACTCATATTACTAGATACTGAAAATGCATTTGATAAAAATTTAGCAGGGGGTTCTAATAGACACAGACTAAAAAGAGGTTACATAAAATAAAATCTACTTACTAGAAGACAACACTAAATACTACTCTAAACAGCAATGCATTGAAAGCAATCCAATTACAAATATAAGCTAACCACACATTTCTTTTATGGTTATTAATATCTGCTCGTGCCTCAGATGTGATTGACAGAAGATGTCTACAGGAATATTTATAGATATAATGTGTGGTAGGAACTTTTGGTATGAGATGGAAGTTGTTGATTATCATTTTTCTCCTTTTCTAGAAATCACATAAAGAAACAAGAAAAATGAAAAGAAGTGCAGTGTCCGTGTTCACTGAAACTTGAAGGCAGATATGATTTACAGATTGTATGGTATAAAAGGTCACTGAAATCAATTGAATTTTTGCAGATGTCATGCAAGAATAAGTGTGGAGGTTATTTAGTTGGCCCAGAGGTGGAAGAGCTGCTGATATACTGTAAAAATATACTCCCCATAAGTAAAGGAATAATCCTGAGGGGTAAACCCTATATCTCTTATTTTTAATAACCACATATGTAACTTCAGTAGGTTGAGAGTAGGTAGAATATATTCCCAGAGAAATGGAGAGAGGATTGGAGAGCAGAGGACATCAAGGGACTTTGACAGAAGGATATTCAGTGTCAGAAAGTACATGTCCCGAATCCAGTGTGCTCAATGTGAATTGAAGAATTACATTTTTGCATGTCCTTTGTTAAAACTGAGAAGGCCAGGGCTGACAGGAAAAGCCCTCTAGATTCAGCTTTGTTCAAAGAATCACAGAAAATGGAGTTTAAAAGAACACAGAGAACAGGCTTATTTGTAGGAAGCAATCTGTCTCTAGGGCTTCAGACTCTGACATCTCAATCTCAAGTAAGAACCCCTGCCTGCAAATGAGCCCAATAAAAACCAACATGTTCACTAATGAGTAACCATATAGTTAGAACATTGTTCTAATAATACAATGAGACCAACTTGCAAAAGAGAAAGAAAAAAAAAACATTTATATGGCCAAAGAGATATAAATGGAAAAGACTTTTGAGAACAACTGGAAAAATAATATTCCATCATGAACTAATAATGCACACATATCCTTAAGTTTTCTATTACTTACACTGGGGATTACAAAGAAGTGCCAAAGGTCAGGAAAGAAAAAATCATCATCATCATCATCAGAAGAAGAAGAACAACAACAATAATAAAACCCCTAAGTATATAAAACACAAATTGCTAGGTGCTAGATAAAAAATGAAGGAAAAAAATAAAGTCATTGGACAAATGAATATGAAATAAAAGTTATACATGTTTAAGTCATCAAAGGAAATAAAATGATTGACATTAACATAACTAAAACCATTTGAATTACTTGAGAAAGGAAGTTTTAAAGTCCAATATATTTTTAGGAGGCTTTGATGGAAAGTACACTGCACAGTTTGTAAACAGGAGGGCAAATTGATATGTTACCTATGGAGAACAGCATTGTAATAAACAACATCTAATAAGTTACATAAGAATATATCCTTCAACCAAACAAATTTGCTTCTGAGAGTGTATCTTACAAACCTGTTTACAAAAGTACTGTTTTACAACCTTGCCTTATAATGGTGAAATAGTGACATCCAAATGATTAAACCAATTAAAATTACTTAAGTAAATTATTATACACTACCTTATTGACTTTAAATTCCTAAAAAGATGAATGAGCTTATGCTCTGATATAGAATTTTATATACTTATTAAAGTAAGAGAAATATGATGATGAATAATAAATATAATTATATTCCTTTCTAGAAAAAGAGGGGGAAAAGGGATAGAGATGGAATCAGACTCTTTATATTTATTTACTTTACATACATAAAGACCCTGTGGATGGATTTATAAGAACCCATGGGAATGTCAAGGGTGGTGGCTCATCCCTATGATCCCAGTGACGTGGGAAGCTGAGGCTGCAGGATTGCCAAGTTTGATGCCAGTTGCAGCAACTTAGCAAGACCCTCAGCAACTTTGTGAGACCTTGCCTAAAATCTAACTAACTGAATAAAAATGGCTGAGGAAGCAGCTGAGTTGGAAAGCATCCCTGGAAGTGATCCCCAGGTCCACAAAACAAAGAAAAAAGAATCCATCACAGTATGGGACAGAAATTTGGCTAGAAATGTGATAAGAATTAATATTCATTATAGGGCATTTAAAATTTTGACTTCCATGATTAGACTATACACTTAAAACAATGTTAACACAATGCAAAGTTATCAAAAGATAGAAAATATGAGAAGTTAAACATCAGAATGACATAGCCTGTAAATGGACATTTGAAGAGATGTCCATTGAAGCAGAAATAAAATGGATGGATTTGGAATCAATTTTGAGGGGAAAATTACAGATTTGATGATTCCACTCATTTATTTCTTCAAGAAATATTTACTTGGTACAAGGTATGTATCAAGAATATTGAAAGGCACTGGTCATTAACTTTTAGTGGTGATGTGGAGAAGCAGGAATCAAGGGAGACTTTAAGTATTTTGACATAAACTATTGGTAAAGTTAAACTACCTTAACCTAATGAAAAATGTTGTATAAAGAAACTTAAGGAAGGATTTACACCTTCAGTATTTATTTCTATTTTGTCATTTCAACTTTTGGGTAAAGATGCTATGCAAAGGATTAAATGTACTGCTATACTAATATTTGACTTTCAAAAATGTTGCTTGAGTATATGGTAAGACATACCATATTTCTCCCTAAAAAATCCAATATTTAAAAAAAGATAGCTCTAATCCTAATTGAGCTATTAATATAATTCGACCTGAATGAAAATCATAGCTTTTTTTTCCTTAATGGAGTTTAAATATTTATGTTAAACTTATTCTAGAAAGTGGAATTTATAAAAATGACCAAGAAATGTTAAAACATTGAAATTGTTATTGCAATGGATTTAAAAAATCACGAAATTTTACTTTTTAGCACTCTGGAAATTTTACAATTGCAAAGTGTGGGCTAGAGTTGTGGCTCCGTGGCAGAGCACGTGCCAAGCATGTATAATGCTCTGGATTCAATGCCTAATGAAACACACACACACACACACACACACAATGGTAAAAAGTAATTTCATATATTTTTTCACAATCTTTAGGCAAAGAGTGTGACTTGGAAGAAATTGAGTAGGTAGGCTGTGAGCAATGTAAGCAATTCATATTTTCTCTGAAACTATATCTTTCTTTTTGGTAAAGCTGGCTTCACTGGGAAAACCTTCAAACTATAGATTCCTTACAGCATACAAGTTCACTTTTGCTGAGGCTTCCCAGTGCATTAGGGCAATCTTCTGCATTGTTTCAGATTTCTCCCTGCTGTGGGTACTGGCTGAACGCTGCTGGTTCCAGATCCTGCTACTTAGCACATATGAAGATACTTACAAATCATGTATGACACATATGCTTCATGGTTTACCTTTTATTTCTTCCAGAGTAGAAGAAATGAGAAGATCTTGACAACCTGTCTCACACATTCTCTCTGGTCCTCTGCAATACATTATTAAAAAAAAAATCCTTGAATTATCATGGCATATGGATGGAATGCTTAAATAAACATTACAGAGCCAAGTTTTACGTTACTTTTAATATTATATTTATTTATTATTTAAAAAATTGAAACAAAACAACGTTTTCTCCTGTTGTTTTTCCCCAAAATAACAACAAAAATTAAAAACTCATATAAATAAACTAATTTTATTTGTCACGTAATCTCAATTCCATTGAAATAAGATGCAAATAAAGTGCATTGCCTTTGAATTAAAGTTTAAACAACTTTTAAAAATGATAGTTTTTACCAGTTTTCTTTAAGGTAGTGAACATCTTAAAGGTTTTAAAAAATAAACATTTTCTTTTATTGTGAATGGTAAAATTTACACTGAAATATACATAAATTTAATGTCAATGTTAATAACCATTGTGATTCATACATCAATTTAACCCTTTTCAGTCTAAAAATATAGTATTTCCAGCATTCCAGGATCTCCATATGTTCTTTTCTAAGTCATGTTCCTTTCACTTTTTCTTTCATTTTTATTATAAACACTTGTACATATATACACGTATTTCATCTCTGTAAAAATACCTAATTACAAATCTTCTGGTCAATTTATATACTTTACGTGAGAGTCATCTACATTTCCTGTGTGTTTGCTGATGATAAACTCTCCTAACTTTTGTTCATCTGGAAATTATGTTTTGTTTTGTTTTCTTTTGTTTTGTTTTTTGTGGGTCTGTGTTATAGAAATCTAGATCTTTTTTTTTAAAATCTCTTCAAGAAGGTGATTCCATTGCCTCTAGCCTCTATTGTTCCTGATGAAATGTCAGCCATTGCTTTTTATAGTTGTACCCTAAGTTTAATGTGGCCTCCCTCATCTGTCTTTAAGATGTTCTCTTTGTCTTTAATTTTCCATATCTTTCTATGATATGTCTAGATATGACTTTATTAATATTTATCTTATATGAGGTATAATGTACTCTTGTTCTGTGAATAGAGACCACCAGTTTGGAACAATATCAAATATTATCTCCTCAAATATCTGCTGTAGCTGTTTAACTGCCTTTCTAGATGTGCAATTGGTGTGTTAGAGAGTTTGATATGATCCTGCAGGTCTAGAACGATCTAGGCAAAGTTTATTTTAAAATGAAATTTCTTTTATTCTGGTTTTTAGATCACTTACTCTTTTTAATATTATACCCCCATCATCAAATTACTTCTTTATTTTTGATAATGTATTTTAAAATTGTCTATTATTTCCGTGTGATTCTTGTTTAGAGTTTTTTTTTTCTGCTAAAATTTCCTCATCAAAAATAACTTTCCCAATTTCAATAAATTACATAAATACTTAATAAGATTACTTATTTTAAATCCCATGTCTTTTTACTTGGGTATCAGGGGTTGAACTCAGGAGCACTTGACCACTGAGCCATATCCCCAGCCCTATTTTGTATTTTATTTAGAGTCAGGGTCTCACTGAGCTGCTTAGAGTGTATGGGTGTATTCTAGACTTGAGTCAACTTGAGCTTTATTTTGGTTTAACTTAGATTAAGTTACTTAATGGTTTCAAATGTTTAAAAGTCAGTATGAGGACATCTATATTTTTAACAAATTTTACTGTTAACCTGTGTGTTGACCACATGGCTGTTGAGCCCTGGTGGCCATGGTAACAGGATTTGACTACTCCACTGGCCCTTTCTTTCTTATGTGGCCTTCTCCAAGACATAATGGTGGAGCACTTCAGAGTTAAGGCAGCAGCAGAGGTACATAGACCTACACTAAATGTGTGATAGCTCCCCAATCAAGAATCAATATCCACTTACTTTTTTATTAATTCTCCCTTTTATTGGATATCCTTCTAAAAGCATGTTGAACCATGTATTTCGTATTAATTTTCTTTAAAAATAATATCCATTCTGCATGGTACAGAGATATTAATGAAGGGGTGAAAATACCAGGGCATTTTTTTGCTAACTAAATTGGCATTTTATATTAACATATTGTAATTCTAAAATCCTATCAATTTATATTTATTGATTTCTCACTACATGCTAGGTTTGTATGATTCTAAATTAATTATGATAGATTGATTCAATCAATTTTCAAAAAATTCCTTGATGTGAAGTAATATTGCTATTACTTTGTTATTGTAGCCCCTGCTTTACAAATTAGAAGAAAGGTCACAGAAGCTAAATAACATGTCTAAGTTCAAAAAGTTCCCATAATACTAAAAGAGTTAGTCTAAAACCTGACAATTTAATCAATATGCTATACTACCTCTGTAGCTAAACTGATTCATTCAAAAATATCAATAGGATGCAGGTAGTATATAATTTATTTATTTAAAAAGAAATGGTAAAGATTCCTTTTGCTCCATTTTGTTTCATTGTACAATCATATATTTAAGGAAACATAGATTAATTTTGGTTTGAGAGTTTAATTGAAGATTATAGATTTAACTTGCTGTGAATATCTATCTTTAGAAGTAAAGGTGTAAGTTCAGCTCAATAGTGCTGTCCATATGCTACCAGTGATCTGGTCCAATGTCACAGCAACTGGAGTTGATTTGACTGGTTATTCCCCCCATGAAAGTGAAATTTGACTCATTAAGTGGTCATCTAATGCCTAACTTAGGGAGTAGTTATTATAACAGCAGTAATTAACATGTACTCCAGACCTGGGGCTGGGAGTGATGTCAGCTCCCAGCTCAGTGCCTGCCCGGATTCCTGACATGGTGTAGGGCAGACAGGGTGGGGACTGGCCGGGGAAGGAGTCGTGAGCGGCTTGCCTGCGGCGGGGCCCTGTGGCGGGGCCTTGAACTGGGAGCGACGGTGAAGGGAACTTTTGGAAGCAGTGCCGGCGGCTCTCCACCCCCAGTACAGAACTTGTATGGATCAGTTTGCTAAGGACGTGCGAGATTTGAAGAGCTGAAAAAAGTGTTAACAGACCAGGTGGAGGCTCAGGGAGAGAAGATTCGAGATTTGGAGTTTTGTCTTGAAGAGCACAAAGAGAAACTGAATGCCACAGAAGAAATGCTGAAGCAGGAGCTTCTGAGTAGGACATCCTTAGAAACTCAGAAGTTGGATCTGATGGCTGAAATATCCAACTTGAAGTTAAAACTGTCAGCTGTAGAGAAGGACAGACTGGATTATGAAGACAGGTTTCAAGACACAGAGGGACTAATTCAGGAGATCAATGATTTAAGGTTAAAAGTCAGTGAAATGGATAGTGAAAGACTTCAATATGAAAAAAAGCTTAAGTCAACCAAAGATGAACTGGCATCTATAAAAGAACAACTGGAAGAGAAGGAATCTGAAGTAAAAAGGCTGCAAGAAAAGTTGGTTTGCAAGATGAAAGGAGAAGGGGTTGAGATTCTTGATAGAGATATTGAAGTACAAAAGATGAAAAAGGCTGTGGAATCTTTTATGGCAGCAAATGATGAAAAGGATCGAAAAATAGAAGATCTCCAACAGTGCCTAAACAGGTATAAGAAAATGCAAGACACAGTGGTACTGGCCCAAGGTAAAAAAGGCAAAGATGGTGAATATGAAGATCTGCTCAATTCCAGTTCCATCTCTACTTTGTTGGATGCACAGGGCTTTAGTGACATAGAGAAAAGTCCATCATCTTCCTCAGTAATGGGATCTCCCAGTCGTGACCCATTCAACACAAGTATTCCAGAAGAGTTCCACACCAGCATCTTGCAAGTTTCAGTCCCCTCATTATTGGCAGCAACTATAGGAGTGGAAACTCCTGAAAAAACCAAGTTGCCTCTTAAACCAGAGACTTTATTTGAAGAGAATGAAGGAAAAGCAATCCTTGGTGCTGCTATTGAAACCCAGTTGTGTGATGGTCTTTTAACTTCAAGTCTGCAAAAATCCAGCAGCCTAGGCAGTCTGAAGAAGGAGACAAAAAATGGGGAAAGGAGTCTATTCAGAAGCCTTCAGAGGATAAAGCTTCAGGAGAAAGTAGCACATTTGGGAGCCTCCCTCCCAAAGTTCCAGGACGAGATGCCTCCGTGGATGACAACCCCTTTGGCACTCGAAAAGCAAGATCTTCCTTTGGCCTGGGTTTCTTTAAAATCAAAAGTAACAAAAGGACAGCAAGTGCACCAAACTTGGCTGAAACAGAAAAGGAGACAGTGGAGCACCTAGATCTGGCTGGGACATCTTCTCAGGCCAGAGATTCACAGGGAAACAGTCCTTTCCAGATATCTCCACCATCTCCAGATTCCAAAAAGAAATCCAGAGGTATCATGAGACTCTTTGGAAAACTTAGGAGAGAAGTCAATCGACTACATTCAACCCAGATGACATGGCTGAGCCTGAATTCAAAAGAGGAGGGACAAGGGCAACTGCAGGCCCCCGATTGGGTTGGTCTCGAGATATGGGACAGTCTAACAGTGATTCGGATACACCATTTGCCAAATGGACCAAGGAGCAAGTTTGTAATTGGCTTGCAGAACAAGGCTTGGGATCCTACCTGAATTCTGGCAAGCACTGGATTGCTTCTGGTCAAACACTTTTGCAGGCTTCTCAGCAAGATCTAGAGAAGGAACCTGGAATTAAGCATTCACTTCATCGAAAGAAACTCCAGCTGGCACTGCAAGCTCTAGGATCCGAGGAAGAAACCAATCATGGGAAGCTGGATTTCAACTGGGTCACTAGATGGTTGGATGATATTGGCCTCCCCCAGTATAAGACCCAGTTTGATGAAGGACAGGTGGATGGTCGAATGCTACATTACATGACAGTTAATGACTTACTGTCTTTGAAGGTTGTGAGTGTGCTGCACCACCTCAGTATCAAAAGAGCCATTCAGGTCCTGAGGATCAATAACTTTGAACCAAATTGCCTACAAAGACGACCATCTGATGAGAATAGCATCACCCCATCCGAGGTTCAGCAATGGACCAATCCTCGAGTGATGGAGTGGCTGCGCTCTGTGGATCTGGCAGAATATGCTCCCAATCTCAGAGGCAGTGGTGTCCATGGTGGGCTCATGGTTCTAGAACCTCGTTTTAATGTAGAAACAATGGCACAGTTATTAAATATTCCACCAAATAAGACACTGTTGCGAAGACATTTGGCCACTCATTTTAATCTCCTAATCGGTGCTGAGGCCCAACATCAGAAGCGAGATGCCATGGAGTTACCAGATTATGTACTTTTAACAGCTACTGCCAAAGTGAAGCCAAAGAAACTTACCTTCAGCAATTTTGGGAATCTGAGAAAAAAGAAACAGGAAGATGGAGAAGAATATGTTTGTCCAATGGAATTGGGACAGGTATCAGGAAGTGCCACTAAGAAGGGGTTTAAACCTGGTTTGGATATGCGCCTATATGATGAAGATGACTTAGATCGGTTAGAGCAGATGGAAGATTCAGAAGGGACAGTGAGACAAATAGGGGCATTCTCTGAAGGCATCAACAATCTCTCACACGTGTTGAAGGAAGATGACATGTTTAAAGATTTTGCTGCCCGCTCTCCCAGTGCCAGCATTACAGACGAAGATTCAAACGTTTGACCTGGATGAGCAGTAGGAGCCCTTTGTCTTTTTTCCACTTTATTTTTTAAATACTTACATTGTGTACTATAAGCAACAGATTGCATATTGTTTATCATTCCAACTTTTTCTTATTTAGAAGTGGAAATGGACAACAGGAGAATTGTGCCTATTCAGAATTTGCCACAAAAAATGAGACACTGGTGAATGAGAGTATAATTTTTGTTCCTCTATTTAATGTAAAAATCCATGATGTATTGTATTTAAAGTGTTGCACTTAAGATGAGTATTTTATGTTTCCATTCACATCCCAGCATGGAGGATTTGGGGAGCAGTAACCAGGGTGTGAATGACTTTGACACATCATTGCTCACTGCAGCCATCTAAGCAGGACACTCTGTGCTCAGAGGCAGTGTATGGAATTTTGTGTGCCCACTGAATGCCAGCTACACCTCCACTTGCCTCTTATCTTACTTTTATATATTTTTCTAATATATATATATATATATATATATATATATATATATATTACATAGAAAATAGAACTTTTATTTTGTGACATAAGGAAGATGATGGCAAGATCACATTGAAAATAAAAACAAAATCAGATAAAAACAAAACATAGTGATCTAAATTTTCATGTTCCAGATGGTCCTTAAGAGATTTTTCTTTCTTCACAGCTGAACTTTTTAACAAAGTTTATCTTTCAGGCTAAATTAACATACATGAAATAGCCTTTTTTAATGGCACCACAGAATTGTAGAGCTATCTATTTTGATTTTAATCTTGGATCCATTTACCTTACAAGGAAAAACTCAAGGGACATTAATATACCATTAACTTGAATATATTCATAAACATTCACACAGACCCCTCTCAAAATTGGTAGAGATAATTTCTAAAGAAATAAAAAATAAAACAAAAACTTTATAGTGTTTTTTATTTTCTTCTTTGTTACATACATCATTACATCAAAGTACTAACAGTCTGCCTAGATAATGGTATGTTTCTCAGGCCATCAATAAATGGAGCTTCATTTCATTTCAATCAGATTCAAAAATTCTGAGGCTGCAAAACTAATTATATAATGGCTATTTAATTACATAAAATGTAGTTCCTGTTTTTCTATAACACAAAACTCAAATTTTCTTTATTTAAAAAAAATAGTTGCAGCAAAAACTGTACTATTCATGTTTTTTATGGGGTATTAGAAAAAAATCTATTTTTCATTCAGTGCTACATATGCTTATGATGGTCAACTGTGGAAAGGATGGGTGTTCACAAGATGGAATGAGGTGGGCAGTTCAGTCAATGTGAGTGAACTTGTTTATAAACTCTATTTGAATATCAGTTGTGTTATATTTTATGTTGTCAGCAAGTTACCAAGCTATTCATCAAGGAACTTATAACATAGATTACTATTTATTCATAAATGAAAGGATTTGATGCTATGGGATTTCCTTTGAACTTTTTATCATTCATTACTTGGTAATTATATTGGACTCTTCCTGTATTTGGATTTTATTTTAATGTGAATATATGTCACCATTTGAAAAACTCTATTTGTTATTAGAAACTGGTTGAAAATACCAGAAGACTGTTAAAAAATGCCAAATTTTCTTTATTAGAACAATATAACATAATATTTGATAAGATTAAAATTTTTTCAATGATTAAAAAAACAACAAAAAAAATGTACTCCATATTTCTTAAGTGCCAGGTGTTATCCTCTTTATTGATTATTGCCATGTGTTCAATACTGAAGAGACTCTGTTAGGATATCCAGAGGGACAGATATTATTTTCCTAAACACATTTTTATTTTTAAAAGGATACAATGTGACAATAATAAGTATTAAAATTATAAATACCTGTTAGATATCTCTATTTATCCACAAACAGAAAAACAAATCCCATGCATCAAAAGAAATTCCATGCATCAGGGATCTGGATCTGGAGATCACATGTAGGACTAACCTTGCTTAATATAGTCCTGAGCTAGAAAAACTTGCCTGTTATCACTGACTTGTAAATTCTCATAGTACTTAACAGAATATCCTCTTTCTAATAAACATTCAATGGAAATACACTAAACTTATAAAAAAAATAATGTTTGGTACCATATCAGTTCTTGACCACACAGTAAAATTTAATTACTCATACAATAGTGAAAAAATCCAGCATATGAGCTAGGACTAATATAGAGTAAAAATGTATAGTTTTATCATTTGGAGTTATAAGATTGGCATATTATTTCCAGTCTTATAACCAACTCTCAAATTAAACTTTTGTAAGTAATTAACCTTTGTGTGACCAAGTTTGCTCATCTGTAAAACAGATACGGTAATTATTATTGCCTGGCCTGTAGGCATAGTGTGAGGATTAATGAGGTAATTTTTAAAAGCAGGTTCCTCGAAAGGTATTTTATAACCTTCTACAGTCCTGAGCTATTTGTTTTATTTTCATCACATACATGCAAAGTTAAAATGCTTTAAAAATAATTAATTCACTTATTTTAATTTTAAGTTGACCAATTATCTATCATTAACAAAGCCTTTTTGTATGGGAAAGGAGTTAAAAAGTAGTATTAATCACATGAATGATCATTAATATCTTGGTGGTATTTTATATAAGTATTTTTAAATGGAAGTTATTTGGGGGAAATGCTCATGTTTTCTGAAAGTTCAATATTTCATAATTTTCACTATATGTTTTGAATGCTATAGTCAGACACAGAAGGCTTCTGGGATCTCTTTAGGTTGCTAGACCTCAGCAACACTAACATGTTGGTTGGAACAATACTTTGTTTCGGGGAAGAGTCTGTGTATTGTAGGTTGTCCTTGGCCTCCATCCACTGGCCTCCCCCAGTAACGATAATCAAAATCAACTCCAAACTTTGCCAGTTGTCCCTGCAGAGCAAACTTACACACAGTGGAGAATTGCTATACTGAGGACTTCAATAGGGTGAAGGATTACTCCAAACTCTGCTGTAAGCAATTTGAACAGTACCGGAACCAAGGGAAAGCACAGATACACATGTGCACACCCCAGGGGCCTCATTGGGGGGATCAGGGGTAAAAAGAGGAAGTTATAGATTGGATATAAGAAACCTACACAGAAAATAGAAATTGGGATCTGATATCAGAACATATATTCATGCTGTGGTTGTTTTTAATTGATGGTAAAATAAAAATCTGCAAGCTATTTTATTTCATGACATTTTTCTTTTCACAATACATACAATATGTAGGGCCAGAGATTTAAATGACCACTGAGAATAAGAAAGCAAAACCTTTCCAAAGAAATAGCAGCATCTACTTTAAAAGTATGTAGTTATTTTAGATGCTAAAGTGTGCTCCAAGGTGTTATTTTAGCCCAGGTAGTTGCAGTAAGTGAATTCAGAACTCTTTGAACTTGAGTTTTCGTTTGATCAAGTGAATGTTACTTTAGATAATTGATAATTTTCAATTGCAAATTTTCTCACACATGAAGAAAATGTGACCTGAGCTTTTAAAGTTTTAACTTCATGAACAGAATAAATTTTCGGTTAATTAATCTATATTACTTTAATTGTATATTCACAGATGCTTCAAACAACAGAGAGGCGAGTTCAAGCCTTTTAAGTTGGTCAGGTAATTCATGGGAAAAAAAAGTGAAGCTTTTGCAAGTCCATTTGATTGAAGCCAAAAATAAAGATACTTTTGTAAACTTAGTAGAGAAGTTTAAATTTACAATATTTGCTATTGTATTAAGAACAAAACCACAAAAATTGCAGGAACCTAGCATTGTAATATTCATAATGTTCTCTTAACGTTTTCTTGGAGAATTAACTCATTTATCATTATGTGATACCCTTCTTTGTCCACAATTTTCCTTTTTTGAAGTCTGCTTCAATTTAAGATTTCTGCTTAAAAAACAGTTTAAACTTCCCTTCCCTACAGTGGTTCCATAAGCACAATTTTATCTGCACTTATGGTTTGGAGGTTGGGACTCTATCAGTCTATCTCTAATTTTAGGGTTAGCAACTAACACCCAGACTTAAATACTCTAATGGACCTCAGAGGAGTTATTTATTTTCAGTCATTTTTATCTTCTCTTGTGAGAATGAGAGTGATAAGTTCTGAGCCTCTTCCATGCCACACCAGACAATGACCATTATGATTTAATAAGATGTAGTTGGAGATGACATAGGTTTATATAACTATAAAGATTTATGTACATACCAGGATGTTAGTAATTATTATATTTATACACATAGAAAGAGTTACTAAGTCTTATGAATTTCCATTTTTCCTTCTTCATTTAAACAAATTATGTTAAAAAATGTTCCCCTTAAATCAGTTTCCCCTACATCAAAGAATGTAAAATCTATATGTTTTGTTTTCAGTAGATTCATATAAGATTTAAATCAGAATTATGTAATAGGAATAAGAAAATTAAAAAAAAATAATGTTTATAACTTGGAAGCCAGCATAAAAGGTAAATTATATGCTTAAAATATGTATAAATTATTTTAACAAGACACAGGAAATATTTTTCTTTAACTTGATTTTTTTTTTAAAGTTTGTGTTATGTATTCATGTTTTTCAAATTTGGATAGTGTAAATGTCACTTGATACAAATGATGCAAGATTAAGATTCTATTTTACTAGGATACAGTAAAATTGAGAAGAATAATTACTGTGATAACATCAAACTTAATACTGCTTACTGCTTATAGAAATATATGAACTTTTAAGATGCACATATAAATATCAAATTTAAATTGAATTTAATCTGACAATTCAGTAAAGAGGAATTTTAACTTATCTACCATGTCATAGGAATTATTACCTAAAATGACTTACTAGATTTGTGTATAAAATCTAGTGAATGAATTGACTTCTTAAGAAGTAGGAAGTGGGCAGATGAATAGAAGAGACATAAGCACTTAAAAATCCTGGATATTTTATTACTGTATTCAGGTAACTCAGTTCCATTCTTTACCTTTTCATGTGATTGCTTTTTTCCTTCTGAAATACATTTCCCTTTTGATTGCAGGTCAGGGAAAGCAATCTTACTTGGTTTTACCTTGCAAAATTTTAACTCATATTTAACTACTTTCTAAGTGTGTCATCTCTGTTTAATTGGCAATAGAAGTAATCCCCAAAGTCATGACTATTTAATTCTCAGTTATGATCTTTTTTTCAGGTCCAAAGAAACCTTAGTTTACGTAGAATAAGGATTAAGAGCAAACGTCTTGGAGAACTCTGTAACTGTTTATTTGAGCTCACTTTGAGAGATTGATATGTTTTATTCTTGTGGAGCCTGATATATGAAATTCCAGAAGGCAGAAGTTTGTGCATAGAGGTGGGTAGCTAATGAGGAGGATGTTATAGTAAAAAGTACTAGTCAGCCAAGAACATTCTCTCTCCCCTTCCTTAAAACTAGAATTCCAATTTTATTCTAGGCAGCAAAATACCAAGATAGGAGCTACATCATATCTTAAGGTGAGTCTTGTAGGAACATCATTGAAATATGCTGCAACTTAGCTGGAAGTTTATATTTGACAATATCTTCTCCCCATTCCTGCCAATCTGAACATACATGCTGTACAAGACATTAAATAATTGAAAGAAAATTAGATCTTTACTGCACATAGAGCTACCACACTCATCAGCTATCCTCTCTAGTGAATGTCTGTGAGAGGGTGTGGGGAGATGTCAGTATGTTAGAAATAATTTAGTAAACCACCTTTCCAAGAATGCATCCATGCACTCTCTCATTAGGCCAAGCTCTTGGAATTAGAGGAATTTCAAATGAAATCACTGCTTCTTCTTTATTACATGACCTGATTATTGAAATCTAATTTTCTCATTTTCCAAGGATATTGGAATATTTAATTTTTGAAAAATTGAAGATGTATTTATCAATTGTAATATTTAATTCTGTATATGTGAAATGTCTAATAATTTGATTATATTGCATAGAAAAATAAACTTTGCTTTAAATTTTCATCAATTATTGAAGTAGTGCCCTTTTTTATACTTCAATAGTTACTTTCTTGTGACATTTGTGTCTTATTTAATTAAATAGAATATTTAGGGTATGTTTTTATTGATTTTTTCTAATTAATAAAATTCTGTAATGTGAGTGCCATTCAATAATACTTTAAAATATACATATGTATTTTACAAATATTTTCTTCCATTCTGCAGGCTGTCCCATAACTCTTGATTGTTTTCTTCAATTTCTTAGCTGTACAGAGCTTTTTGGTTTGATGTAATGCTATTGATTTTAGCTTTGATGCCTCTGCTTTTAGGACCTTACACAAAAATTCATCTGATAAGCAGTTAATATCTAGAGTATGTAAGGCACATGATCCCGAAAAAAGGAAAACTACATAAAAATGTGTGAATAGAGGTCTCAAAGAAGAAATACAAATCATCAGTAAGATTATTAAAAAAATGTGTTCACCACTACTAAACATCAGGAAAATGCAGATTAATAACAAAGTATAATATCACTTTACTCCAGTAAGAATAGTTATTCTCAAAAATACAAAGATAACAGAAATTGGCAAGAACATAAGAAATGGACACACACACTATTGGCGGGAATGTAAATCAGTATAGCACTACCAAAAAAAAAAAGTGTGGCAGTTCTTTAAAAATTTATACAGCTACCATTTGATCCAGCAACCTCACTGCTGGATATAGACCCATAGGAAATTAAATCAGTAATTTGAAGAAATATCTTCACTCCCATATTTGTTGTATCACAATTCATAACAGATAAGATATGGAATTAACTTGAGTGTCCATCCGTAGATAAATGGATAAAGACACAATGTGGTAAAATATAAAATGGAATATTGTTCAACCATAAATAGTAGAAATCTGGATATGCTAGTTACCTTGTTTTGATCATTACCCAATATATATGCAAGTGGAAATATCACCCTTGTATCCCACAAAATTTTTTTAAGTACCTATGTCAACTAAAATAAAATAAAGTTTAAAAGTTAGATTTCCATCACTATAATAAAGTAGCTGAGAAAAACAATTTAAAAGAAAAACAATTTAAAAATTTACTTTGATTCACTGCTTCAAGGATATCAGTTGATGGCTGATTCATTCCATTGCTATGAGCCTGTAGCAAGGCAGAGCATCATGCATGGAGGAGAGTGTGTGGTGGAGCAGAGCTACTCTCCTCATGGTAACTGGGAAGGAGAGAGAGAGAGAGAGAGAGAGAGAGAGAGAGAGAGAGAGAGAGAGAGAGAGAGAGAGAGAGAGAGAAAGAAAGAGAGGCGCTGTTGGCAAGGCATACCCTTTGAGGGCATGTCCAACTTGGCCCATCTCCTACAGTTTACCCCATCTCCCATTAGTCCATTCAATTACAAACTCATCAATAAATTAAACTCATCAATAAATTAAATGGAGATCAGGGTTCTCACAATCCATTCACTTCCCAAAAGTTCCACATCTGAATATTTCTGCACTGAGGACCAAACTATCAACATATGAACCTTTGAGAGACATTCTATTTCCAAACCATAAAAATGTTTAAACTGTTGTGTTCAAATATGGAATTGCACTCATGAGAAATCATTCTACTTTAGTTGCTTTTATCCTAAGAAAATTAAAATAAAGTATATAATGAGAATAATTACTGTTGAGGGAAATTATACATATATGTTAATCCTGGAACTATTATTATATTAGTAAAAGGGAGAACTGGAAATCCATATGCAACAAAATAAAATTGAGTCCCTTTCTCTCACCATGCACAAAAGTTAACTCAAAGTGGATCAAGGAGCTAGGAATCCAACCAGAGACTCTGCGTCTAATAGAAGAAAAAGTTGGCCCTAATCTCCATCTCGTGGGGTTGGGCTCCAAATTCCTTAATAGGACACCTGTAGCACAAGAGTTAAAATCAAGAATCAACAAATGGGACATATTCAAACTAAAAAGTTTTTTTCTCAGCAAGAGAAATAATATGTGAGGTAAATAGGGAGCCTACATCCTGGGAACAAATTTTTACCCCTCACACTTCAGATAGAGCTCTAATCTCTAGAGTACACAAAGAACTCAAAAAAGTTAAACAACAACAACAACCAAAAATAACCCAATCAACAAATGGGCCAAGGACCTGAACAGACACTTCTCAGAGGAAGATATACAATCAATCAACAAATACAGGAAAAAATGCTCACCATCTCTAGCAATCAGAGAAATGAAAATTAAAACTACTCTAAGATACCATCTCACTCCAGTAAGAATGGAAGCCATTATGAAATCAAACAATAACAAGTGCTGGCGAGGATGTGGGGGAAAAAGGTACACTGGTACACTGCTGGTGGGACTGCAAATTGGTGCAGCCAATTTGGAAAGCAGTATGGAGATTCCTTGGGATGCTGGGAATGGAACCACCATTTGATCCAGCTATTCCCCTTCTTAGATTACACCCAAAAGACCTAAAAAGAGCATACTACAGGGACACAGCCACATCAATGTTTATAGCAGCACAATTCAGAATAGCTAGACTGTGGAACCAACCTAAATGCCCTTCAATAGATGAATGGATAAAAAAAAATGTGGCTTTTATACACAATGGAATATTACACAGCACTAAAAAATAACACGATCATGGCATTTGCAGGGAATTGGATAGCATTAGAGCAGATTATGCTAAATGAAGTTAGCCAATCTCTAAAAACCAAATGCCAAATGTCTTTACTGATATAAGGGGGATGACTCAGAATAGGGAGAAAGAGCATGAGAAGAAGATTACCACTAAATAGGGAAGAGAGGTGGTAGGGAATGGGAGGGAGAAGGGGAATTGCATGGAAGATGGAAGGAGACCCTCATTGTTATACAAAATACATGTATGATGGTGTGAGGGGGAAGAAAAAAAAGAGAAATGTGTCACATTAGATTGGGTAGATAGAGGTGATGGGAGGGGAGGGAAGAGGACGAGGGATAGGAAGGGCAGCAGAATAAAATAGACACTAGTATTGCTGGATATATATATATATATATATATATATATATATATATATATATATATATGGCTGTATAATCAATGTGATTCTGCAACCTGTACACTTGGAAAAATGAGAAGTAATACCCTATTTGATTCAAATGTATGATGTGTCAAGATCATTGTATTGTCATGAGCAATAAAAAAAAAAATTGTTTGAAAAAAAATACCTAAAAAATATTTGCACATGAATTTCCTTCAAGAAAATTATTGCTGCAATTCTCTCACTTCCAAAATTATCTTTAATATTAATGTTTATAATAAATTCCATGTACACATAGACAGTAGATTCAATACATTTATGGAAATACTATCTTAAATATGATCAAGACTTTATAGAATTATTGAAAGAGAAATAAGCTGTTTTTATTGGTCACATATCAAGACTTCTTCAAATATACTCAGAAGCATTTTCTGTATATTTTTTTCATGTACTTTTGTGGTGTTTTTGTTGTTGGTTTGAGGAAGTGTCTTGCCATGCTGCCCAGTCTAGTTTTGAACTCTTGCGCTCATGTAAACTGCCAACCTCAGTCTGATTTTCCTCATGTATTTTTGAAATTGACAAAAACGGAGATATTGGAAAGGACAGAAATGGTTGCCAGAAAATGGTAAACTTCTGTAATAGAGATGGACTAACATCCATCGTTTCATCCACACTATTCCAGAAATACCAGATTCTGATTATAATTGGTAAATCTTATGGTTCATTGCAGTGAGAAGAAATGGTCTTTTAACAGCTCTCAGACTTTTGTTTGTTTCAGGAAAAGAAGTGTCAAGTTTACATTATTCTCACGTTGACCACGTAGCCCTTCACTTCCAGAATGTGTCTGTAATAGGCTCTACTAACCCAGGGAGACCCATTCAGTAGGTTTCCTTCAACTACCATGGCCCAATGTTAAACTTCTCAAGCTTCAGTTACCAGTTTCTTAACTTTAAGTGTAACAAAACGGAAGAAGAGCAATTTCTCTAAAAGAAAGCATGCACACTAAAGAAAAAGTAAACAAAAGAAACTAGAAGAATAGTCACTTATTATATGTTATGTCCAAAATCACATTATAGCTCCAAAATCAAAGTCAGTACAGTATTTGTGTATTTGAGGAAACTGCAATGGGGAAAATTTTAAAAAGGCTAAAAAGGACTCAAGAAAATACAAAAAACCCTTTTATGAGATAAGTAATGAGCATCAATGGGAAAAAGGAAGATGAGAATGAAGACATGTGGCTAATGCGTTCCATAGATCCCTGATGGGGAGGCTTCATGCACAGACATAATGGGGGGCAGGTGGGACTGAATGGAGCTGGGTCGCCTGCTGTGGTAGAAGGTCCCCACCAATCTCTCCTAGGAAGCCCATTCGGATTGCCTTTCTTTTCTGTGAGTGACTGTAATTGTGGCCTGGCATCAGATTGCTTTAGTGCTAGGGAATCTGAGCTAAGCATTCTATAGTGTTAAAAGAGCTGGGTAAGACCAATGGTAGGAAGAACTGTGTCTATGGAGTTTCACCTCCTGCCCTGCTGGTTCTGGAGCTGAGATGAAGAGACTTTCCTGAGGATCTGAGGGACAGTGCCTTTGAGTTTCAACCAGCTCAACAACAACTGACCCAGGTTATGTTATCCTGGAGCCACATTTTTGGAAAATGCTTATTGTCATGTTCAGAATGAATAAAGGGAAATTGACTATGAATATGATTAGCTTACATATCAAGATCAAGAAACAATAAAAATTGTTAGAGTCTGTAAACAAGTCTGGATGGTGCCTGGCAAAATGCCAGAGGGAGTGGTTTGTGAAGTGACACCAGCGAGTCATTAAGTGTGGAGATTCCTTATTGGTTGACTGATGTATCTAGTTTATGCTAATTAGATAAGCTGTGTGGAATGTATAAATACTGCTCCTGTCCTGCAATAAACGGCTTCCACTCCTGCTGCATCAATCTACACAAGTTGCTCGTCACCCCCCAGTTATTTTGCCCAGCCCCCCGGACTGCGGAAAAAAAATCAAATAGAAAAGATGATTAATCCAGTTGAAGTAGATAAAAACATTTTAAAGACAAAGAAATCAGATCTTATTACCAACCTTGGTGTAAAATTGAAAGCCTGAAAATTAAAATCGAGTAACTAGAAATGTTGCAAATGTTCATAAACCAATCTAAAAGCCTAAGAGGTGTTGGTAAGGATGTGACACAAGCTGATAAACTAATAACGGAGGTATTGGATCCCATTACACTAGGAAAAAAGAATTGGTTTTATTCCAAAAAATTGAAGATACACATATCCTATACTATGACTAAAACCAAATTTGTACATGTGCCCCAAAGACATATAAAAGGATATACTTAGAAGCTTTATTTGTAGTTAAAAACTAGAGTTAAATAAAATTATGGGAGGCCATTGTTTTGAGCTGAAATATAGCAAAAGGCCCCAACCAACCAAATTAAACCAAAGGAGTCATAGTAAAATTGCAGCTTTGGAATTGCAGCTTTTTATGGGCATAGATGATCCCCAGAAGTGTTTTTATTAAAAACAGGAGATTGCATTCTACCTGAGTCGGCAAAGTAAGGGAGTCCTTTTTTGCTTTAATCCTTGCAGAAAAGTAATGGGAAGTCACTAGATGTTAACCAATGAGTTTCCTTTTCCTTTCCTATTGTTTACCACTCTGCAACTGCCCAAAGGGGATTCATTCTATGTTTTAGAATAGTGGCTAACACAATTCTTATATTACAATAGAAGACAGGTCTATAATTAAACTTATTACATTTTTTTTCTTTTGATACTAGAAATGTTGCAGATGTCCATACCCAGTAAAATGGTTAAATATTCACATTGTCCTTTACACTAATCTGAAGGAATCAACCATGGTAACATATACTAAACATAGATGAAAATCAATATCTCAATATTGTGAAAAAAAGAAACAATAGAAGATCATCTATAATTAAATAAATAAATAACATGTGAAACGAAGCAATATATTGTTTAGGGTAGGCACATAAATTTGTGTAAAACTATAGGCAAAATCATAGGAATAATAAAACAATTAGTTTATATTATATTCATGAAAAATAAGCATGTTGATGTTTTCATAGAATTTTGTTTGATACAATTAGAGAAGACTTTCATAAATATGTGTGCCTCTGTTATGGATATACAAAAGAAATTCATTTTTACAAGGCTAAAGTATTATATGACTTTCTAAATTTATAATAAAAACGTAAAAAAGTTCTATTGAGTTAAATTTTGAAAATGAAAATGAAACTCAATGAAATTTATTATTTTATTAAGAATTAACTAGGGCTGGGGATGTGGCTCAAGCCATAGTGCACTTGCCTGGTGTGCGTGCGGCCCGGGTTTGATTCTCAGCACCACATACAAAACAAAGATGTGTCCGCCGAAAACTAAAAAATAAATATTAAAAAGGTTCTCTCTCTCTCTCTCTCTCTTAAAAAAAAAAAAAAAAGAATTAACTAAAAGGCAAATTAGAAAGAAAGACAATTAATTTAGTAATTTCCCCCTCCTTTGTAAGAATTTTTAAATAAAACAAATAATTTATAAATCTCCTATGTATACACTTTTCTGGTTAAGTAATTTTAGTCAGAATATATATGTGAAAGTATCCATGAGAAGATGCCATCAAACATCTGCCACCTGGTGGATATGACCTGGAACTACATAAAAATAATTTAAAAAAATCTTTGCTGAAAAGAATGTGGAATCAAAGCAAAAATGGGAAATGGAATGAGAGGATTATTCTTATCTTTATGTAGCCTCAAAAACTTTTAAAATTATTTTGGACAAGTTATAAAATATCCTAAGTCAATAATACTGAGAATTGAGTATAGTTTCTTAAAAATGTATATGATGCCACAAACATAATATAATGCTGTACAATAAATTTCATAAGAAAAAATACTATATTCTGTTATAATTTATGTAAACAATAAATATGATGTTTTTTATAACTACAATTGTTTTAAGTTTAAAACAAAAGTAAATACTAACCGAAGTTGTAGAATATATCAATCATCCATTTCTCAAATATCTGAACATCAAATGTAGAGAATTTCCGTTAATAATTAGAATTAATCTTATTACTGTTTGTATATGAGGTGTTTCCCCAAATTTTTTGTTGATTCAGGAATAATCAGAGGTAAATGATAAGATTACGAGAACAGTGAACTAATCAGTCCACCTGAGTTTGATGTGGCTGAAGGACCTGGGTCACTGGGTCTGTGCCCTGGGTCACTGGAGACTTCTTCTCTGTGGGTCCTTCCCCTCTTGCTCTTATTCCTTGCCACCATGACCTGAGCTTCTTTTTTGTACCGGACACTTCTACCAAGTTGTACTGTCTCACTTTGGGCCCTAGCAATGGAGTCAGCCATATAAGGACTGAGACTTCCAAAACTGTGAGCCCCAAATAACATTTTACTCCTCCAATTTGTTCTTACAGGTATTTTGGTCATGTGATGAAAATGTAATTAAAACAGAAACTGGTACTGAAAAGTGGAATTTTTGCTGTGACTAAGCAAATCATGTAGTTTGGAAGAATTTGGAACCAATCTGCAACGGGAGTTTGGAAGTTTGGAGAGCCCAGCAGGAGAAGATTTAGAATGTTGTAATCAGAGTTTCATGGAGAATTCTGGTGGAAGCTCAGTATTCCAGAACGGCAATGGGGCTACGGAGGAGAAGACAGGGCTCATGAGGTTTTAAGACGGCAAAGAAAAATCTTGGAAACTGGACTAGAGGCTACTTGTGTGACATTCTGGGGAATAAATTGTATACATTTTGTCCATGTTCTGAAACATTCTGTGAGGCTGAATTAAATGTGATAGATTTATCTGGCTGAAGAAATTTCAAGACAGCACAGCTTTCAGACAGGAGTATTGCTAGTGGCTTTTAGCCAAGTTTATTGTAATAATTAGGAGCAAAAAAGGAGAGCGAAAACACTAAGAAATAGCAGTTTGGCCAGAATCATGCATATAAAACTCTGGCCAGGGAAGATGTGTTTCTTGAAGAGATTACAGTCACCTAAGATATGCTAAGGAATTCATACAGGGCAACAGGAATATGGTTTGAGGGGAACTCAGGAATCCGCAAAAGTCAACCCATCTCAGGTTCAAAAGTGTAAAAGTAAAAATCCCTTTGAGAAGAGACCATGGGGAAACTCTGCTTTTCCAGGGGCCCTAGGAAGTTGTTTCATCATTCTCAGTGACCCAGAGGCTGCTGCAGTCATGATCTTAGGTGGACTGGCTACTGCTGAGCTGGTGTCAGACCTTGGCATCATTCACACGGTGCTGGTTCTGCAGGAATGCAGGCAGCTGGAGTTAAGGGATTGTGAAAAGGTTCCCGGAGATTTCAAAGGAAGGTGTGGGAGGCCAGGCAAAGTGCAGCAGGGTTAAAATTTTTGCAGGCAGCCCCTGAGAAGGTGAGGAATAATGATATTAGAAGGAATCTAAAGCTGCAGTCGAGTCACCGGAAACTAAGAGAGGCCAGGAGTGTGGAGCATCTGCCAAGGAAAAGTGCAGAAATCAAGCAGACAGGAGAGGAGATGTCCATATGGGCTGACATCAGCAACATCACCCACAGTGCGAGAAATTCACTGGCCCTTTAAAGGAAACATCAAGATGCCATGTGTCCCAGATGCTGGACATGAAGCCGCAGGACATTTTTGCCCAGCTGGATTTTGGTCTTGATTTTGTCCCATCTCATCTTTCCATGGCCCTATTTCTTTCCCTTTGGAGTGAAAATGTTTACTTGGTGTCATTATATATTGGAATGTAACTGACTTTTGATTTTTACAAAGGCTCTAAGCCCAGAGTTGGCCTTAAGTCTCAGGGGAGACTTTAGACCTGGAATTTGGGGCTGTGCTGGGAATCCTAAGGACTATGGAAACTCATGGAAATAGATTACATACATTTTTCATTGTTAGATGATTACGAGCTTTTGGGGACCAGAGTAGAAAGTTGTGTTTTAGGTAAGAGGTGTTCCCTGATAGCTTATGTGTGGGATAATGCAGGGATGTGGAGAAGTGCCAAGATTAGTTTATGAGAGATTTAACTTAATCATCTGGATGCTCCATTTGATGGGATCATGATTTGGGGTGTGTATTTCATCCCTGACAAGTGGAAATTTCTGCCTCCTGGCTGTCAAGAATTTCACACTTTCCTCTGCCAAGCTCCTTCCACCATGATGTTCTGCCTTACCTGAGACCCAGAGCCATGGAGGCAGATGACCATAAAGTGTACCCCTGAAACTCCGAGCCCAAATAAACTTTTCCTCATCTAAGTTGCTCTTCTCAGATCTTCTTGTCACAGTAACACAAAGCTGATTAACACAAATCTATAAAGGAGAAAAGATTGTAAGGCATCAACAATTAACTTCTAGACGAAGTAAAATAGTAATGCATAATAATGGATGATGAAAAATAGTAGGTTAAAATGAATACTGTAAGAGGCTTTCCCCTTAATACTTTTGGTTAGAAGAGATTGAGACTTATTTTTAATTAAGAATCAACAAAAGACACCAAGGATCTAGGCTTCCACATCATCAGTTGATGAACTTATCAAACACTAAATATATCTGTGCAAAGTTAGAAACAGATAAGAAATCAAAAAGAAAACAGTGTTCTTTCCTTTGGAAAAGAGGTAAATATCACTATGGCCTGGTAATTGCAGGGAAGGGTGCAATATTTTTTTTTAAAGATTTAAAAATGACAAGAGAACTGGCTATTAGAAGTAATCTCTTTAAGCTTCTAACCCATATGAACAATAGGCTCAGTATAGAAGAATTAAAAACAAAGTTACTTTTTAGTTTCTCAGCCAGTATTTATGTCACTGTGATACCATTATCCTATTCAAACAAGTGCAGAAAAAAGAAGGAAATTATGGGCTATCTGAGTCTAGACAATCAAAATTGTATGCTGTTGCAGTCGAATGCTATACTCCTGCTGACTGTCCACCAACACACCCTTGCTGGATCCATTCTTGGTGACATATTAATATGTTGCTGCATCTTTAGGAATTTCTCATTGATGCATGCATACTGAGTTTACAACCTACAGCAAACTGACTTATTTTGTTATATTAAATACTTTCTATGAATTTCTGATTTAAAATCACAAAATAATACTTTCTACTCTTTTAATAACACCTTCATTCTAATTCTTCACACACTTTCATTTTATGGTTTACTAATTTACCTGAATAGAAACCTATGCTAACTTAAAAACATTTCTATAAAATAGATTAACCTAAAATATGTGTCTGAATATTATGTTTCTGTGTTTGAAATTCAAAGTAATTTTAAGTTTTCTACGTGTATGTGCATATATTTGTATGTGCAAATGCATTGTTTGTTTTTATACAAAAAAACAAATAGGAAAGTGCTTTTTTCTGGTATAACAAATACCATCACCTCTAACGTAGAAATTGATGACTGATTCACTTATCTCAACATTCTATAATTTACTAAACATGGGACAACTTAATCCAAGTCATATTTTCTCATGTTTTTAGTCATCTATATAATAGACATTATCTCCTAGAATTGTTGCAATAAGCAATATTTTGTTTATAAAGTATGGTTTTCCCCAACTCTCTTGAACATCTTTGCTCATGACAAGTATTTTCTAGCTTATTGCAAAATTTAGATCCTCAACAATGTACTATTTTTCATAGGCCACTCACTTTACGGCATCATTATTTACATGTCCAGAGTCATATAAGCTATGTATGTGAAGATAATGCATAGTTGTCATGTCTTTTATTTACTACTATATCCAGATGTCAATCTTGGGATGAACAAGGGATGGCAATTGTCCAAATTGTCTCTTGCAAATATACATATACATGTAAAATAAGTATTTTAATTTTACACACGTATGTGGTAAAATATAATAAAATAATTTGATAGAAGTGTACAATACACCAAATCAAGATGGTCAACATTTTTTTCTTAAATATTTATTAAATTTTTTATTAGTGCATAATAATCATACATATTTATGGGATATAATGTGTTTTAATGCATTATAGTTATAAATAATAATGGGATTCATTTTGACATAGTCATAAATGCATATAAAAAGAGTTTTTTTCAATTCAATCCTCAGTGCTACCCTTTTCCTCTCTTCCACTTTCCCTCTCTCCCTCCTTCTGATCCAACTTCTCCAGTCTCTTGTTCTTTGTTCTATTTATTACTTATATTGTGCACTGTAGCCATATGTAATATCCAAATACATGTGGTATTTTCAGAGTTAGGCAAAGCATGATTTGGTCAAATTTGTTCCCCACTTCCGCCCTTTTCCCTCCTCTATTTTCTCCCCTTTGGTTCTTGCTTCTACTTGACTGATCTCCTTCCTATTTTTGAGAGATACCCATTTTGTTTCTTTTTTTTTTCTCTCTAGCATCCACATACTAGGGAAAATAGTCAAAACTTTACTTTCTAACTCTGGCTTACTTCATGCAGCATGATGTTCTCCAGTTATAGCCATTTATCAATAAATAATATGGTTTTCTTTATGGTTCAGTAAAACTCCATTGTTTATATATTGCATTTTCTTTACTAATTTGTCTATGGGTGGATACCTAGACTCCTTCTGTTACATAGCAATTGTGGACCATCCTGCTATAAACTTTGGTATGCATGTGCCAATAGACTATGCTGACTATGGTTATATTGGATAATTACCAAGGAGTGGAAAAAATTGGGTAATAGAATGGTTCCATTTCTAATCTTTAGAGAAATCTAATCTAATCTCCACACTGTTTTCCAAAGTAGTTGTACTAGCATTCATTAGGGACAAAAATGAATAAGTGTACCTTTTCCCTCACATTCTTACCAGCAATTATTATTATTTGTATTCTTGAAAATTGCCATTCTAACTATGGTGAGGTGAAACCTCAGTACAGTTTTGATTTACATCTCACTCATTACTAGAGATGTTGAATATTTTTTCATGTATTTGTTGGTCATTTGTATTTATTCTTTTGAGAAATGTCTCTGTAGATCTTTGATCTATTTATTGATGAGGTTCCTAGTTTTTTTGTGTTACGGTTTTTCCAATCTTCATATATTCTGCTTATTAATCTCCTCTCAGAAGAGTAGCTGGTAATGATTTTCTCCCAATTTCTTTACTCTCTCTTCATATTCTTGTTTTCTCTTCTGTGCAATAGCTTTTTAATTTGGTGCCATTCCACTTATTGATTCTTGGTTTTATTTCTTGAACTTTAGAAGTATTGTTAAGGAAGTTGGTACCCTTTCCTATGTGTTTGAGTCTTGGCCCTATATTTTCTTCTTGCAGTTGTACTATTTATGGTATAATTCCTAGTTCTGTGATCCATTTGAGTTAAATTTTATGTAGGGTGACAGGTAGGGGTCTAATTTCATACTTCTATATATGGATACTTAATATTTCCAACACCATTTGTTAAAAATGCTATTTATTTTTCTGCAGTCTAGAGATTTTGGTAACTTTGTCAAGTTTCAGATGCTGGCTTTGTTTTCATGCAGGTGCTGATGTTATTTTCCATAGCTTCTTTGACTATACTTAATGACATTGAGGGATCTATTTTGTGCAGGGTGAGAGATAGGGTTTTAAATTAATTTTTCTACATATGGATTTCCAGTTGTCCTAGCACCATTTGTTGTTAGTTTCTTAATTTTTGTTACTGGCAACATAGATAATATGCATTATATTTTATCACGATTTACTTCATAATTATTCAAGCATTTCTATTAATTTATAGGTGCTTTGATTTGTATAAGCATTACAAATATTAATGTTATAAAACTAACATTTAAAAAAACATTATTTATCACTAGTTAATTTTCTTTTTTAACGAAATAAATTAGAAGACACATATTTATAAGGACTTTAATATTTACTCACAAGTGCTTTTTTTCTGTCAGTAGAGGTTAAATTCTGATATTAGTTCTTCTACTTCTAAAGGGCAGTCATTAAAAATTTTTATAAGGTAAACATGGTAACAACAACTTCCTGTACCATACATTTATCTAGGAATATCATTATTTGCTTTATGTTTGAGGAATAGTTATTCTGGATATAAAATTGGTATTTCACATTTATTTATATATTTCAGCAATTTGAATATATTTTTCCACTGTCTTCTGACATCAAAGTTCCTACAGAAAAACCAACTGTTGGTCATATTGATAGTCCCATGTATTTGTTTAGTTGTTTTGTACTGTAGCTTTCTGTACTTTCTGCTTATCTTTATCTTTCATTACTTTGTGTGCATCCAGAGGTGAATCTCTTTGGGTTTTCTTACTTTGGTTTTGTTAAGTTGCGGGGATATTTAGATTAATGCACAAGATCAAATATTGGAAGTTTTGGCTGTTATTTTGCCAAGTATTCTACCTACTTTGTTCTCTCTTCCTCATACTCTCATTACATGTATAGTGATAAACTTGATGTTTTCTCATAGTACTATAGGTTTCTGATTCTTCTTTTTAGGTATTCTTCAAATTGTATAACTTTTATTGCTGAATATTCAAGATCTTTGATATTTTTACTTTTGTATAAAACTTGGTAGGTAGGACACTACCTGTTCACATTTTCCAAACAACATATAACAAACACTTCCTATTTCTCTACAAGTTTTATAATCAATTATAACACAAAAGTGTTAAATTTTGTAAATTTAGAAATACATTATATTTTTAATGTTCATTTATACTATTAAGAAAGTACTCAACATTTTTTTATAATGTAAAGGAATAATTTCATTTTTCTTTTGGTGAATTGTTTTCAGATCAGGAGTTCCCAATACCACCCTTGAATTTAAATATTCGCTTACAAACTCAGAGACTTCAGAAAAAGCTGTTATTTTCCATGATTATGGTACATTACCATGAGTCTACAATAAAAATCAATAGATATATACCCAAGAGAGTAATACTCAAGAGAGACCATGACTAAACTTTTAGTTGGTCTCTTCCAGTGGAATTGTATAAACAGTGATTAATTCTCACAAAAGATAATATGTAGTAATGAATATAGAGTACTGCCAACTGAAAAAACTCATCTGAACTTCTCATGCTATCCAGGGTTTGTACTGAGGGATTACCATGTTGGTCTTAGAGTGTTCCTTTATCTAATCATAGTTACCAAATTCCAGGCTATGTAGAGATCAAGTGCTGCAGTATGGTCCATCACCCCAACATGACTAGCATCAAGTGTCTGCATGGCCCACGCATGTGCTATGAATCCAATTGTTAATATAGGCTGTCTACATGGCCCAAGGTCCCAGCTGTATAAAAGCACTCTCTTTAGACAGGATATCCCAAAAGAATAGAATTTATTCCCCAGAAATAGTCAAGGGCCAATTTTATTAGAATAAGCAGGGTTTTAATCCTCTAAGTGCACTAAATTAACCTTTTACTGTACAGATCCTTTTTTTTGTATTTTCTTATTCTTATAGGTCTGTGTGTGTTATGGTAACCAGCTGTTATCTGTGGAAAAATCAGTATAAATTTTTGAAATAAAAAGTAATTTTTTTATCTAGTTCACAAAGAAAATCGCAAAATACTTTGAATAACTGCTCAATTCCTTATAAAAACTAAAAACATGATTATGGAAGATATCATAAATAAAGAAAATGTAATCCAAGGATAGAGTATACAGTATATTTTTCTTATAAACAACAAATAATGACTATCCAGAATATTTAAATCAATGAGAAAAAGTAATTCAACAAAATATATACAAAATCCATGGATAGGAATATGTAATGGAAACATAAATAAACCATAGTTATTAATGAACTTAAAAAACGATCACTAAGTTCATTGGTAAACAAGAAAACACAAACTAAACAAACTTGTTTATACCAATCAGATATATAGAGAATTATGCTATAGACAATAAAAAATATTTTTGTTGAAGGTGAGAAGAAAAATGTGCATTGTTTCTTCAAGAGTATAATGGTAGATTCACTTTGGAAGACAATATAATAGCATCCAGTAACAGTGATTATATGAATAAGCCATAATCACAAATGTCACTTATAGGAGTCTACCATAAAGTAACACATCTTCTCATAGAGTGCACATTCTTTTTTAATTTTTAAAGATCTAAATTGACATCTGATAATGACTTCTTTGGATGGATTTCTTTAGTTTTCTTTTTAATCATGAAAATTCCTTGTTGTAATTCATGAAAACTCTTCTCACTGGATACAGAGTTCTGATTGATAGTCTTTGATTTCTTTCTTTTTTCTTCCCCACCCCTCCTCCTCCTCATCTTCTTCTTCCTTCTTTAGAAATTTTGATCATCTATTTTTCGTTTATTGCCTCATTTAAATAAATTGATATAATAGAGCATAAAATATTATTTATTTCTTGATGGTTACAATAAATTATAATGTATATTTTATTTTATTTTTTTAATGCTGAATGCATTTGAATGTATTGTTTGGTTAAAAATAAAATGCAATATTGATTTTGGAGGCCAATAAGAAAATTAGAAGTGTAGATATAAAGCATCATGAGAAAACTTCAGCTGTAAATAACAGATGGGATTAATCTTCTTGCAGGTAAAATATGTGTTAAAATTTTCTTTTTTTCTCTTGTTTAATTTTTATTTTTTATTTGTTTTAATTAGTTACACATGACAGTACAATGACCATTTTAACTTAGCAAAATGTAGCTCTGCTAAGTTAATTCCATAATGCTCTTTGTTTCAGTGAAATAGAGAACTTTAACCGCCACACAATTTCATTTATCTTTCCTTCTATACTATTATTTTTGTATATATTAAGTATATATATTTTTTGTAAACTCAACAATGAATTGTTATTAGCATTACTAGATTTTCTACTCTATATCATAAAATCTGAGAGAAAAGAGAAGAGTAAATGTATGTTAACTTTCTTGTTTATCTTTAGTTTTAATCATCTCGTGAATCTGAATTGTCACCTGATGTCATTTGCTTATTCTAATACAGTTTTGTTCTCATTTACTTTTTTTATGCTGCTAATAACAAGTACATTATATTTCTATATTTTATAGGACATATAGTATATATAATAGAAATACATAAACACTGTACATTTAGTATGTATTCAGCATAAATACTCCACATACATATGTACAATTTATTTAGAATATACAGGGAATATTCTACATATATAGCATTTATGTGTTATATTATTATTAAGTATAAATATTTTATATTCCACATATATAACATGCATGTATTTATTTATTATTTTAATATTATTTATTCTAAATATAGTATTTAAGTATATATATTGTTATAATTATATATTCAAAACATATATCCTAACTGTACAGTATCTATATATTTACATGCAGCTTATGAAATATTTTTAAATTATTTAACAAAGGAAAAATATAAAAGCATGATCTTTTATTTTATTTTGGTACCAGAGATTATACCCAGGATCACTTAACTACTGATTTATGTTCCAGCTCTTTTTTAAAAATTTATGTTTTATTTTATTCTTCTTTTTTATCTTCTGAAAAAATTTGTATAACCTTCCATTTTTTATGCCAGTATATTTATTGGTGAATTTTAAAATTTGCTTGGCAATTTGAATGAATTCTTTCTCTAAAGTCTATTATTTCTTTTTAAAGACTTTTATGTCTTTTCATAGATTTTTTTTTTTACTTATCTTTTCTTTTTTGACAAGGGTTCACTTTTGGATCAATATAAGTCATATATAGGTAAAAGACTAAGCTTAAGCTTTTTTAACCAAGGTAGATTTTCAGCTTAACCATTAGAAAAGTGAATGGTTGGGAGACTTTGTGTTCGCCCCACTCAGCCATTGTGTACTTCTCTTTTACAATCATAGCTGAATCGACACAGCTATGGGACTTCCCGAATCTTTGGGGCTATCAAGTGAAGTACGTTTTTATTTATAGGCCTCGTTTCGTGGAAGTGGCTGCTGGGTCCACATAGCTTATTGTTCACAGTGCTTGCTCTGAGGTGGTCTATAAGCCCCTGTGCCGGTGAGGTTTCATGTGCCCATGTATGACTTGATGAATGATCTTAAGTTTGCTCATGTCCTGTTCGGATTACTCCTTGTCACTAACTCATGATGTCGTGCAATCTAACACCTGTTCAAGTCGTCCTGATTCCCATACTTGAATATGATGTCTTAGGGCTGCTTATTGACTGTCTCTTTCCCTACTCTTCTACATTCCTTTCTGGGTCTCCTGCTGTTTGTTTTAAATTACAGAGTATCAGTGTCTATCAATTACTCTCCACCATGGTTTTCATTATTTGCTCCAGACATGGAGTTTTATATATTTGCTTCCAAATGAAGTCATTTCATTAATTGGTTTGTTGAGGATTTCTTCTTCAAAATCAGCCTTTCACCCTATGCAAAATTCCCACACAACTGCAACAGAGATGCTATTCAAGGTACATGTTTCCTAAAACTTTTTTTCATTGTACCAGTGGGCACTGGGAAAAATGGGCAGTATCTTTTCTTCTTGGCTTTATCCTGTTATCATGGAATTTACACTTACTGAGCAAACCAAGATAAGGCCACTTGTATTCTGGGTCTACATTGCCTAGCGTAGAGTTTCACCCTGCACATGAGGAATAGATGGGAAATGGACACCTGGAAGGGTTCAGGTGGAATAAAGCTTCTGTAACACAAGATGAGGAAGCACAAGAAGTGACAGAAGGCTTTGTCTTCTTTCATGAAGCCACAGTTCCAGAGTAGGATCTGGAGAGAAGAAGCCACCCTCCTCCTCGTCATGCATGCCTGGGAGTTCAACACCTAGTGATTCCATAATACAGAGTTACTGGTTGGGTGCTGAGAGTGTGCACGAATGTGAGTCTCCATTTCCAGGGACTCTTCCTGCTCTTATTTCATTGATATTTCTATAGTGTCACCCAGCTTCCATTGTTTCTAATGAGATGTCAGTGAATATTTGAATCATTTCTCCTCTCTATATATAATTTGCAATATTTCTATTGCTGCTTTCAAGTTATTCTTTTTATCTTCAGTTACCAGCAATGGGTAACATAATTAGAGTAATAATAGAGTATTATTAAAGTCTTTTTATTTTTGTTTTAAATTTCATTTCATGTTTACTGAGACCCTAGAATATAAATATATTCTAGAGCATAGTGATAGGAGTGATAATATTCTGTGTTAGCTTCATCATTTGGGACAACTCATCTTTTCTCTATACTGATTGTTTATATTTCGATTAAGAATTTTTTTTTTCTAATTTATTGACATGTTCAGTAATTCTGGATTATGCCCTGGGTGTTGTGAAACATATATCATAAGACTCTGAATTTTGTTTTGTTATTGTGAGATCATTACTTTTTGTGCGTGTACTGGACAGATACCTCAAACGGGCATCAGCTGATGTCTTGAATGGATTTTTGCTGGAATGGTCTCTGGAGCCTATTCGCATGCACATGGCAAATGGGTCAAAGTCATGAATAGAGTTTGCACACAGAACTGGGTTGCCCCTGTGCTGAGTCTCTGCTTTCTTACATATCACCCCTTTATTTTCTTATGATTAAAGGAATTCACCTTCCCCTCTTTCGCGCCCCCCCCAGACAATAAGATTGTACATTTTTAAAATAAGTCCCTTTTAGCTCTACTACTAGGCAACATGTCATGCTTGACCCTGGCCTCAAGCTGAACATGGTAAATGGGAAACTTCATGTCTCTCTAGGTCTTCATTTAAGAGATGCTACCCACGTGGTCTCTGCCCAAAGTAATATTGGCCAATCTAAATTTGTATAATCATTTCCATGGATATTGTATTTATTTGTATTTTCAAGAAGCTTGTCTGATTTGAGCTACTATTAGAGATGGAACCACTTATATCCAGTTTTAAACATGTTCATAAATGTTTATTTGAGATTGTTCATGCTATCCATGTTAGTATTGATATTATTTGTAACATAATCAAAGTCCATCCTTCCTGGTTTGGACCTTTAAAAAGTAAACTTAACGACTGGAATTTAAGTCAGGATATTATCTATTAATTTTGGGCAACCCAGTCAAGTTCATGGATAGAAAGGCCATGTGAATACTGAAACTAACCTCCTCACTTCTGTGTGATCGTGAATTCTCCATCAATTTGTGCTACTGACTGGTTTTCCTCAGTACCTCTGCCTTTGTACAAATAAGTTAATATTGTCTTTGTCTCTATCAGTTTCTTAGAGCTGTTATAACAAAGTGCCATAAACTAGGTAGCTTAAAAGAACGAAAATATGTTCTCTTTCAGTTCCGTGGCTAGAAGTTTGAAATTAAGACATTAACAGCCCCATGGTCCCTCTGGGTAGAAACCATTTTTTATCTTTTCCTAGCTTCAGATGAAACCCCTGCCATCATTCATCTTCCTGCTGTTTCACTTGAATGTCTGCCTCTATGCGTTGTTCTCTGTGTCTGTCTTCACATGGCATTTTCAACATCTAATGACATCAGTCATATAGGATTTTACCACCTTACTCTAATAATACCTTACATTTGCAATAACTGCATTTTCAATGAAATCACAGTCATTGGTACTGAAAGATTTTGGGTGGGGGGAGGGTGGGCTCATTTAGAAACATAAAATTGCCTTTGCACAGAGATGATATAGGGAGCACTGACAACTCATTCTCTTTCCTCTCTAAGATTTGCTTAACTCACAACTGACTAGGTGAAACAAAAAGGTCAGAATAACTTTTTTCCCAAACATAGCCCTCATTTTAGTGTCTCCAACTGTGCCTCCAATTTAAGCAATTTTGACCTAGTCTAAATACAAATTAAAGAGAATGAAATTTAGATAAAGATGGGCTATGTGACTAATCCAAGGTCAGAGTAATCATTAACAGAGCTAAGATTCTAATTTAAGAAATTTGAATTTAGCAAAGCTTAAACCAGGATCCACAAGAAGCTACAAACTCAAGGCTTAGTCTGTATTTGTTTTGATATCTAACATTTAGGGAAATGGGATGCAGTATTAGGAGTACCTTGGGCTGTAGCCCTTCATAAAAATGTTCTCCTTTGAGCTGGGAAGAAAATGGCATCATCAATACTTTATCATTCTCCTAATTCATGCATGAACTTAGTTATGTGCTTAACATATTTACAGAAATCTAAACTGAACTTTAAAGTTTACATGAGGATGTCATCAATAAATACACCTGGAGTATAAATCAGAAAATTCAGTCAGAATGCTATCTCCCTTCATTTAGCAAGACAATCAAAATTATAGAAAAAGTCTATACTGTAACATATTTTCAATAGACCCATCTTTTCCCCAATAGTCACTGCATGTATAGAACATTCTGGAATCCATTTATGCTCTTGGAGAATGACTAGAAGAGATAAAGACCAATAGGTGAAATTGCCCTCAGTCTAGATTGATGACCTGAAACTTTGTCATTGGTTTTGGACAGGTTTACATTCGCCAACTCCTCTCTTTTTACAGTTTCTTGAATCTCTGATCAAGGAGTGTTCTAATTCTTGTTTTCTTCAATATTTAACTACTCGTAAAGGTCAAACTGTATATTTTATGTTAGGTGACAATTCCCTGCATTAGGTCTTGTCACTTTAAGAAGCAGAGATTCCTATCCCCAAACCAGACCGAGAAGTTTAAAAGACTCACAGAGCGACACCAGATCTGTCAGAAGGCATTTTCCACCTGAATACTTTTCTGAAGCCTTGTTATTCCTTGTTCAGAGCTTGGTGCATGGCTTTTTCTCAGTGTGTCATATTTTGGCTTTCCTCTCCCAGCCTTACACGGTGTCCTTTGGTCTTGATTGATGGCTTGGCTTGGCTTTGGGGAGTAACTTTCCTCTTGACTCCTGCACAGTCCCTGTCACATAAACTGCTCTTCTAATTGTTGACCACCACTTGCCACTGCAAACTGTCCTTTCTTGAGGGTGCTCCAGAGAGTACCTTTTGCTCCACCAGCCAGCGGCTCCGTTACCCTTTGCTTCCCTCCTCTGGCGATATCCAGCCATTGCAATGGCCTCCTCACGTTCTTTTTTGATTCTTAAGTATTTGTCTCAGATTCCAACTCAGTTTATTAAATAATCATTCTTTTTTTTCTTCCAGAAATGTTATTAATGAGTACCAAACAATTAGCAGAGCTACACATCGAAAGCATAAAAAGTTGTAAAATCATATCCTCTCTTGGCCTTAATTGATCTTGCATGATGCAGAGGAAAATAGACATTAATCAAATAACGGCTTGTTTACACTTGGCATTCCCCTTAGGATCCTTGTTATCTGTATTTCCTTAAGTGCCAAGATATAGTTATCCAGAGCATTGTTGGGGTTTCATTATATTATAATGATTGCCTTTTAAAAAGTTATCTTACTTATTCATTTATTTACTATTTTACTTGCTTAGTCAACATTAATTTCTCAAACCACTATTACACTGGTGATACAATACAAGAGACACCTAGCATAAAATTCAGCATAAAGGCTAGCAGAAAGATATTAAGATGAATAATTAAAATACTTTTGAGAAGAAATGCAGAGTAAATTAGGAATAGAGGTGAAGAAATATTTGGAGTATGTAAAATGTTTAATTTCAATTTTTTTTATATAATGATAAAAGTATGCAAAATTCTCCATAACTGTTTGCACATGCTAATAATCATCTTTATCTTCTCATGTTTGTATGTGTATGCTTTTTATGGAAGGCATTATATACATTGCCTAATGTAGATAATTATAGTATAACTTTTCAAAGTAAGAAAACCACATATAATTAAATTTTCATGTTATAAATAAAAGTTTCTTATTATCCAATCCATAATATACTAAGTTGAAAATTCTGGTAATTTCCTTCAAAGACTACTACATAGTTAACAGTATTATTGACCTTAAACTAGATGCTTTAGAGGAATACTGGCCATTTAAGAAAGCTATATAATAATACTGTTCACTTTTTACAGAAAAGGAAGATTTACTTGATCTTAATCAGACAGGTATTTGATTAAGAGTAAGTAACAAAAAGGAGCAGAGAGAACCTTTCAATTTAGAATTTCTGCTACAGCAGCTTTCATTTTCCACCATATGGGGAAATGTCAGGATGGTGATATTCTTTAATATACCAGCAGGGTTACAACTATAAAAAATTTGTTAGGTTGCTTTTTAAGTTATATAATATTCTAATGATGTAACACCTTCCTTTTTCCCCATCTAACTTTAATTTCACAGAATATAAACACTTAGCCTATCCTTAATCTGTGGCAGATGCTGTAATGTATCATCCAGGTTCACCGGCAATGGAGGATTGGTTACTCTTGTTCTGGCAGTGCTGGTGGTGAAAACCTTCTGTTCAGAGGAGAAGATGCTATTGACTGAAGACAGTCACTTCTTCAATGTCACATTACTTCCTAGGGAAACCCACATTCAAGCACCGATCAATTCCTAACCATTCAAATAAAATTGGACCCACTTTGAAGGATCAGTTTTATGTGCAACTCCCTGTGGCAATAATGCCACTGGACCCTTAGTGCAGTACATACTCTTCCTCTGCTCAGCTTGATTCCTTCCTCTCTCTTCCATTGGTATTGATTCCAAGGAAGGGTCTTCTTTAATAAATAATTGGTATGCTTAACTCCATCTCAAATGTCTTCCTTCTGGGTTACTAAACCTGTGGCATATTGGGTATGGTCTCAGAAATAGATCCCAAAGCAGGAAGTTAGAACTGAATCTTCACTATCCAGCTGGTAATTAAGACTTTATTCCTGCTGGTGATTCAGTTACTAGATTTTGTTGTTGTTGTTGCTGTTTTAGTGAATTGGGATTCTTTATTTAAGAGACCATATTAGCTGATGTCATATATCAGGTGTTTCATAACTCTGGGGGACATAGTAACTACAAGAATAAAAAAAAAAATAAGCCATGATTGCTAAGTTGATCAATACAACACTAACTAAAAGCATAAATTTGAATGATGAGAATGAAAGACAAAGATTAAAATAAGGTATCTCCTATGGTGAGAGAACAGAAAAACACAAAGACAAAACTTAGTACTCACCTGGGATAATAGCAAGGCTGGGTGGTGAATTCTAGAACCAGATTTGGGATCCTCATATGCAATGGGGATTTCTGAGCTGGTGCACCATACAACTTTGAATGCTCAGATTTTCCTCAACTTCCTGAGCCTATAGTATTAAACAGCTCTTCCTTGTAAAATGCTATGATCGCTCATTTGCTTTCCTGAGACCTGTGATTGTTCCCTTTCTGGCTACTGGCAACAACTAAACAAGCTGAGGATTTTCTGAATCTGATAAGGAAAGACCTTATTATAATTATACCCAATGTGTACAGCACAGGTTGGGAGAGAGCTCATGGAGTTGAATTCTGAAGATAGTTGCAGATAAATAACATAAAGTTGGATAAGAGTGAGTATAATGACTGCTAGCCCACGCCTAGAAAGCTAGATTTAAATTCTTGACATTCCCCCAGAAGATGGTGTGTAAATGCTACTAGAACATCTTATAAAAGGATGGTGATATTGCCATGTGTGTGGTTTGAGTGTCAGGATTTTCAGTTACAGAGTAGAAGGGATTAAACTGCTCCAAGAAGTAAGTATGTTTCTGTTTTTCTAATATTTATATATTAGGTTGGTTGGATATCTTGCAAGATGATTAGGTTTGATGGAAACCCTTGGATAGGGCACCATTTAACAAGAACATAAGGTATTTGCAGAGAAGAGGGTCACTTGCATCATTAGGAAGGGCAGTGGTGACTCTCTGGATTCTGCTAAGGGTTACTGATAAAAGGGATGTTCAGAAGTAGGTTCTGTGCTAGCAATGGTGAAAATAAGGCCCCCAAAAGTAGAGGATGAGAGCTCATACTAAACCATAAGAAAAATAGATATAGGATGCAGTTTTACCATAATGGCCCGATGCAGAATTAGTTGTGGAGATGGTTTAAAAATATGACATAATAGACACAAAATAAGTGGGCAGGGAAATGGGGTGATCATTTTTGTTATCAAAAAAAATCAGATATGAGCAAAAGGCAGAAGAACTGTTCAACACCATAAGTGCACATAATTGTGTTAGTTGTTGTTTTATTGCTGTGATCAAAATGTGTGACAACAACCTGCAGGAGGATAAATTTATTTGGGCTCATAATTTTAGAGTTTTCAATCTATGATTAGCTAACTCTACTGCTCTAGGTTGAGATGAATCAAACATTACGGCAGAGTGTGTGTGGAGAAGAAAAGCGGCTCAGCTCCTAACAGCTCAGAAGAAGAGAGAGCACAAGGAAAAACCAGGGACAAGATATAGTCCAAAGCCTTACTCCCAGTGACCACTTCCTCCAGCCGTGCTCTACAGGCCTATACATTCACCCAGTAGTCCATTCAAATCATTTTACCATCAAAGGATCAGTCCACTGATGAGGTAAAAGCTTTCATTTTACCTTTGAACATTCCTGCATTGCCTAACACAAGAGCCTTTTGTGGAACAACTCATATTCAATATATATCTATGATGTTTTCAATTATTCTCCAAATGATATGTAGCCATTAACTCCTTTATTTGTGCAGTAAAAAATAAAAGCTCAAAATATTTCAAAAGCTGTTGGATACAGGATCCAAGTTCATTCACAGTGATCCTGAGACAACCAAATCATTTTTATTTTTCACCTATTAGGGTTGAAGAATATTGGGTCAAGTAATAAATGGAGGTCTGCCCAAGGTCTAGGTCATAGTGGGACCAGTGAAACCGTGGACTCAATCAAGTGTCATATTTCCCTGGTCCTTAAATAGTAGAGATAACCTTGGCGTTTGGAAATATCACCATAATATGACCTTGTTTTGTGAAGTAAGATATATTATGATAGAGAAGAATAAGTGAAGTTCTAAAAATTGTCCAATCCGGAACTGATCCAAAATTCAAAAAAAATATTTTATGCTGATGGTCAAAGGTGTATAGTTGGTCTGCTTTTAAAGAAGTTAATAAAGTAAAGGTGGTAGTCACTCCATCCCCATTTTGTTCACTAATCTGACACCTAGATAAAATACAGTCTCTGGAGAATGGCAGTAGACTTTATAAAATCAATTAATTAGTAGCTCCTACTGCAGTAGCCTGTCAGATGTGATATCTGTGCTAGAGTAGACCTACATAGTAGGTGAGATATGACCAATAATTCTACGAAAATTTTCTTTTCTATCTTTTACAAGATAAGTAACTTAAAAACAATATTTCATGGAGAGAGTAAGAAAATATTTGCCTCAAAATTGTGAGAAATGTCTGTCATTCTATCTGCATTCCAAAGAAATTAGTGTCTTTTTAACATCTCATGGAATGTTACTTTGATCTATTATATTAATTATATCACAAAACAGATCAGGTGAATAAGAAGTGACAAAGTGACTAACATGTTGGAGTCTTTGGTTAACTCATTCTCTTTAGACTCTGGGAGATAATTCTTTAATTTTCAGAAGCGGGCCACATCAGTATAAGTTTTAGGCATCTGATGATCAAAACGGTACTAGGAAATTCTATACAAATAAAAAAAAAAGGTATTACATTTTTCACTTCTTATCATAGAAAATAAAGTGTAATGTTTGGTCGGTCTCTCTGAGTTCTAGAAGAAATGCATTCAACTCTGGTACTGCTGCTTTACAAAATATACTACAGGACAGTTTTCTGGCTAGCTTCAAACCGACCCAGTTTTCTCCCTTTCTTACTTATAATGCCCACGAATAACTGCAAAATATTCCAGGAATGAAACATCCAGAAATAAGGAAGAACTAGCCTCAAGAGTCTGGGCTCTCTTCCTGCCCCCCATGAAATGGTATGTGCTGCAAGGCTTTAAGTCTAGCATGCATGTTGCCCTCAGGGTATGAAAGCCAGAGCAGACTGCTTATGGGATCCCGGGCTCAGTATAAGTCCAGGCATCGGTTGTTGAAGTGCCATCTGCCCTGAACCATGGGGGACTGGCTCACCATGAATCCTAGGCTTACTTTACTTAGCTGCCTATCAATAATAAAGTTGCTTCTCATAACTTGTGAGAGTGTTGTAAGTCACTGGACTTGGACAAGTAGGAAAATTTGCATCCCCATGTACAGTGACTGAATCGGTAACCAGTACCCGGTGAACCTGCTTTTGCAAACACTAAGTGCAGACACCAGCTTTGATTTCATTCCAGACAGGACTCTGAATCGTATCCACACTGTGGTTACAGACATTCACTAACTGAAACCTTGAGATGCAGCAGACTCTTTAGTATAAAAGATATCAATGGTTGGAAAATGATCCTTGTCTTAGTTTTGACTGTGTTAAAAAAAGACAAGAAAAGAAAGATACATGGACTGGACGCCCTGAGCAATAAGTATCCATTTCTCAAAGCTTCAGGAAACTGAGAAGTCAAAGCCCAATTTTCAGCTGAGCGTGTCTGGGGTCCACTTCCTGGCTAGGAGACAAACCTGTTCTTGCCATATCTTATTATATGGTAGAGAGGCAACTGGGGGGTGGAAGCAAGTCTCTCATAAGTGCATTAATCCCATCATTATGTTTATATCCTCATGATTTATTACCTCCAAAGGCTCCATATCCAAATATCCTCTTATTTGGGAATAGGACTTCAATCATTTGATTTTAGAGGGGAAAATTCATTTAGTATATAGCTGACATTGGTGGAAATTCTGACCAGCCACACTCTTAGAATCATAGCATAGACCACTAGTTTCTGGAAAAATCTATGCAGTTTGCCCCAGAACATTATATTTCTTAATAGTTTCTAGCGTTCAGTAGGCCATGGTAGGCTATGACTAACCTTGGGCACAAAAGGCCATGTGCCTGCAACTTCCCATGGTGAACAGTTACATCAGATACATAGGAAGAAGTGCCTTCAGAAAGAATTCACAACTGGCAGGAATCAATGGGTCCTGCATCAATCCCACACAGAATCAGAGAGCAAAACAATCTGTACAATCAAAATCCCATGTTGAATTCTAGGGAAATCCTGAATGTGTATTTCACACACTGAACCCCACCTCAGAATCTATATAACCTCACCTGCATCACAAGCATTTCTTTGCTTAATTTAAGTATTACTTCTTTCTTCCAATCACAGGTTGATATCTTCTTTCATATAATTATCTCTTCCCTCAACATATTACATACTTAGCTACAAAAAATATTTTATGACTACTCAATACATTCTATAGTAATACAGATATTCTAATAAAGATATTAGAAGTTTTTTTCATCCTATATTTCTATTTTCTTTCAATCTGAAATGTGATTCCTATATAAGTATGTGCATGTTCTTATTGGAGTAAGGCATTATAAGTAGGAAAACATATAGTTAGGATAAGAATTTCATAGACTTTCCTATCTACTTGGTTTGAATATCTTTATATTTGGTTCTATGGTTTCAATGATCTTGATAATACAACTCCAATGGACAGCAATGTATTTAAAATAACTCATAGATAATTATTTACACAAAAATTGCTCTCATTTAGTGAGTGCTTTTCTAAACAGTTTTGAGTTTTATTTAATTTTAATTAAATGAAATGATTTATATTAATTATACCAAACTATTATAACAGCAATTTTATGAAATATTAAATACTTTACATGAGTGTGAAATGATAATTATTCTTTCTCTAACACCTGTTCAATATATTTCCTCCCATGTGTAAAAGAGAGAGACAGACAGAAAACGTGTGTGTTTGTTTGTGTATGTATATCAGAGGAATAATTTTCCAGATTGTGTGAATCTAGATAAGTCAAAGACATTAACTTTTTTATCTGAGTTTTTAACAGAAACAGAATTGAAAAGATAATAAAATAAGGACTTACTTACCCACCAGTGAGAGTCATTTATGGTTAATATTTTGCAACTATTTATATATATACATATATACATATATATATGTATATATATGTACATAACTCTGGTTGCATGATCTCACTATGCTGGAATTTGATTTTGATGACTATTGAGAGTTGGAAAACATTGGTTGCCTCTCTAAGCACATGTTTCAGTTAGCGTGGTGCAGTGTGAAATGAGCACAACACAGAAGTGTGCTCATTCTTGTACACTAGAAAAAAATAGGGTTGATGCTATGACCCTTCAAGTCTAACTATTTTACTTCACATCTCCTAATACTATATCTTCTCAAATAACTATTCACATTCATAGTGTCTATATTATTACCTCTAAAACATAATATAACAATTACATCTAATATTAATTTTTTATTTTTATCTTCCCCAATAACTCTTAAAATTCACACATTGTGTTTGGTTATAATACTACTTTTATCTTTTTAAGTATACATTTTATTTATTTATTAAACTTACATATGTTTGTCATGACCTTTCCTTGAAGCTTACAGGCTAGTAATCTTGGATGATGTAAACTCTGAGCTGTTGCTCTCAAATAATTTTTGCTCTTTAAAATATCTGTTATCCTGAGAAACCCAAGTGCATGAGAATTTCTCTCTGTGTTATATTTGTAAAGTGCTGCACTCTTTTCAGTTCCTGCAGGGAAGCTGCCCAGAGCTCTCCCTCCCACCTGCTTTGATGCATACAGCACATTTTCTGTTCACTATATAAAAAGCCTCGATATTGAGTAAGAACTAAAATTATTTGATATTCTGATTTCCTAGCAAATGAGACTTCAAGTATTATCAAGTTTTTTTTTTGTCCCAAAGGTACAGATCATGTAAGCATTTTTTCCTTATTTGTAAACATTGTTGTTTTTCATTTTGCTTTCTCAAAAAGAGGGAAAAATTATAAGACAATATTAGAAACACAATCAGACACTGAAATTATATTCTTGGGACTGGCATATTATCCAGAGTTTTTTTTTCCTTCTTAAATATCTCTTCTGTGCTCTAATTTGGCATAATATATATGATGCCACTTCACACACACACTCACACACACACACACACACACACACAGTTGGTGATGCAAGACCAGTAGAGAGAACTGGCATTATTACAACCTCTCTCATCTGCCTGCACAGAATTGTACATAAAAGGTCAAATATAATTTCTAGTGTATTTAATGACTATATATGTTACATTAAAAATGTACAACATGTAGGCTTTGGATAGGTCTTTTAATACATGTCAAATATCCATACACATGTCCTTATGTGTATGTGAAGTTATGTAAATATTAATTATAAAATTTGTGTTTTTGACAATTTTTTCCACTACCCTTTTTATTTGGTAAATTTCACAAATCTGGATCCAACATTTCTTTATTTGTAGCACCCAAATTGGAAAACTTTAAAGGTGTAAATTAGAGCATATTAGAACAACCTGAATTTTTAGAGCAGTTATTCATGATGGTTTCTATAAATTAACTAATGTCCAATTAAAATTTCTTTATGTTATGATACATGTCTGTGCTTATCTTGTTCTTCCCGGGTTGTAACAAGAGTTTTGGAAATGAAAATCAAAGATAGCTGTGCTTTCCACAGCAATATGGCACAATTTCATTGTTTCTATGTTTCTTTTTTATTTGATCCTCCTGCTTAACCATGTAGCTGTGGTAAGGAAAGTTATGTCACAAAGCAAACTCAATAAGACATAAATAATATGCACCCAAATGTGCCTAAATAAAACCACCTCTTGTGGTTTTCTAGGAACAATTGCTTTTACCATTTTATTGCATCATCTATCTGAAGAGAATGTATACATATATATCACATTGTTGTCTTCTATTTTGTCTGTCTTATTGAACTCTTAATGGAGACACTTTAAATAGTTTGATATTCTTTGCTTATAATTTGACAAAGAAAAAAACACCTTCAATATGGATGTTCTTTATCATATATGAACATGAAACCATGTCAGGATGAAGCAGACATGGCTGTAGCTTCCAGGGTATGCAGCAGCTCTCTATAGAGCAGAGGGAGGGTTATCAAAATCTAGCTGAAAGGTAAGCAAAGGAAGAGGAAAATGCTGTGTATTTGATAGTGACAAGTGAGTGTTTAGGGTTTGGAATAATTAATTGTTTGTCTTTATAACACAGCAGGAGTTTACTTAGACAAATAACCAGCATTTACACATACTTGTAAAAAAATAAAGAAGTGAGATAAACGTACCAGCAACTACTAATCTGAGAACAAAGACCATAATAATAGCTGAAACCAGTCATTATTTCCAGACCTGCTCTCACTAACATGTTTACTTTTCTATAAACAGAAGTGAAGCAGCTTTCGGGTAAATACTAACTTTTATGGAAACGGGTACAAAAAATAGTTGGTAACAGCTTTATAACACTTTCAAATGTAAGTTATAAAACCACTATTTTACAGTGAAGAATGCAACTAAAATCTACAGATAGAATTTGCCATAAGTATCTACATTTGAGGAGACCTTTCCTCACATTGAAGCAGTTCTGTTTCTGTTAAATTGGCAAGTAGAACTAGTATATTAAAATTTGGTTTTACCACCTCTCAACCAAAACATTTCAGTATGAGTTTAACATATTTATATCATATGCCTGGATTTAAATACTGTATTAGGTGAGAATGAATTCAGGAAATGTACTCATATTCTGGCTTTTTCTGGCTGAAGAATGAATATGTACTTTGAAGAATAACTCAAATCATTTCATATTGAACCATTGGTAGTGCAATCAACAGAAAATGGGTTTAATTTGGTGTCAATTTTTTCAAGATATATGTTCCTAATCTACAATTTTACATGACTGATAATAATCCAAGTATAAGCCACTCTCCAGAGATGTCTTAATCACTTAGGAGTATGCTTTAACTCTTTTGCTTTATTTATGTAAAGTTATATTGGTCTTGTATCTCAATTTATAAGAAGATATTTGCATGCCAGGCGGTTATAAACATAGGCAGAATTTATATATCAGATAGAAGAAAAAGTCAAAAAAATTGTAGCTTTCTCATTTTCTATCTTTGCCTCCAAATATTTCTCTAATCTATTTAAGAATTCCAAAATTATTGACAATTAATACAACGACTAACAAGAGAGACTTTACTCAAATACATTGAATATATTTTCAAATATATTGTATTTAAGAGCTAATACCAGATACTTTAAAAATGTGCAATGGAAAACACTAATTATATTCTTTTCCTTTTAAACATAGAGCTCATTATAATAAATCTAGGTTACTCTTGTTAGATGTCTGCAGCCTCAATGTGTGCTAATCTTTTCTGCATGCTATAGAGTACTCTGATATTTAATGAAAATTGTTATCATATGCATAACATATTTCTAGTAAAATCTATGTGACCTACTTATCATACTTATTACTGATAAAAAATATCAATTCAAGCTCATATTGTGAATAAATATATCTTAGTTAAAATAAAGTGAAGGATGAATTAAAACTCCCGTTTTCCAAGGTGTAGTTTGAATAATAGGGGAATACATCTAGTTGTCTGCCTCCTGCCTGGAGGTTTTCATGATTCTCTAGATCTGCATTACCAGTTCCCTTTGCTCATTATTCCCCCATGGCTAATTGCCTCTTTCCCTTCATTTGTACTAATTAGGCTACATTTTGTTTGGCACATTAGCTTGAATGGTGTCACCCAGGTAAAACAGCTTTAATAAAGCCTAGTATGCAACATCACCACTTAAGATCATTATCGATTAGGAATGTACCTTCAAAAATGAATTTAAATAAGACTAATTAAATTATGTAGAATGGCATTCCTTTCAAGTTTTAGAAATATCTACCATTCTTATCTTTGTTTAACTTTTAAACTTTTTTCTATGAAATTTGTGATGAGCTATGCGATTTGCATTTCTTACCTACATAAAATTTTTGGGCTCTTAAAAGTTCAATAACTTTATTTTTCCTCACTATTAATTAGGTACTGTGGTCCCATGGTCATTAGAAATTAGAATAGAGTTGAACAAGAGTGCTGTCATTTACTGGCCAGTTTGCTTCAAAAATTATAGGAGGGCTGGTGATATAGCTCAGTTGGTAGAATGCTTGCCACATATGTAGGAGGCCACAGGTTCAATCCCTAGCACATATATATATATATATATATATATATATATATATATATATATATATATATATATATATATCACTGCCACCCAGTAAGTTAACTAGTATATTATTGAAAGCTAATCATGCTGATGAATTTGTGACCATGTGTAGAACTTTTAATGGCTAAACAAGCAGTGAATTTTTTCCATAGTCAGGAAACCTACTAAGCAAGTTTCCTCTTTATAAAGAAGTAAACTAGTAATTGTGGAAAATAATAAAATATTCCAGTCCCATTATATGTTGCTATCACAATATTATACAAGTCCTGAGAGACTGCTATCAAATTATTATTGAGAAGTCGTTATTTCATAAGAACAGATGGTGGCAACAGGCATGAGAATGTGGACGATTTCCAGGTCTCCAATAAAATCAAGAGCTTAGTTTTGAAAAGGACTTAGGAGAAAAATTCTCCAACAAGGGAAGTAAGGCATGTGGAATGGATCTATAAACAATGAAGAGAACCATAGAACATGGCCCAGTTACAGTTTTATTGCCTTCTCTTAATAGGAAATCTCTTCGAGTTAAGGAGTTGCTACAAGATAAACCAAATGAAAATTTTCAAATCCAGAAGCGTCTGAAGTGATTTTGTGGGTAAAACATATATTAGTAAATTAAGAAAATCATGGAAGCACTACTATCATGGAAGAATTATTACAGAGAAAGCATTGTAAAAATTCACAGCCTAGTAACTTTGCAAAATAGTGCTTTATTAAGTGAAAATATATGAACTCATAACTCATGTTTATGAATGAACAACAACCAAATTCTCCTCAAAGAACTTAGAGAAAGGAAAAAATCTACTAAAATATGCTTAAAATAGTGTTATAATACAGGATGTAGATAGGTAATCTTTCTTCCACCCACTCAAAAGTCATTATAAGTCACTGCAGATAACATGGTAGAAAGTGTGCATTCCACGCTTAGATATTTTTAAATGCCAACTATCAGACAAGAGGCAAATAAATGATCAATTCACATTTGTTTGACTTTACTGTTTAACACGCAATGTCAGCATCTGGAGGTAAGTGGAATAAAGCACATGAATGACTTAGAAGGATGGAAGGGATGTAAATGACATGTATTTGATAGCCCCATCCTCACAGTAGATGAGTCAGAGAGTAGAACCTCTCAGAGGATGCAGGTTCTCTCACTATCACCTCTAGATACCCTATCAAATGTCATGGATTTCACAATTTCTATTCTTTTATTTTCATAGTATTACATACCTAACAAATCCTGACTCTATCTTCAGTTCACCACTATTACCCTTTTCTACCACCCTCAATGAAGCCATGAGATTATTTGCATTTTATTTCCTTTTTTCACCTCCTGTTTCTCTGAGGTCACAGTAGTTTCTGTTAATCCCTCGGTGGATCTCCATTCGTGGCTTCCCAGCTGCTTTCGTTTGGCTCCTCTCTTTGCCACCCACAGGCCGATCTCAGAAATCCTTTTCATTCCTGCTCTTATAATCCACTCCAGCTTCATTCTAATTCACTTCCTTCCGTCATCTCCATCACTACCTCCTCTATCTAAACCACTCTCTTCTCCTTGTCTACTGATTGGTTATTAGACATCCTTGGCTCCCTGCAGTGTCTGCACTACAGAGAAAAATGATCTTTCTAACTTAGAAATCCATGAAGAGCATGACCCTAGTTAAAACTGACTAATGACTTTCTTTCTCCCCGGGAAGAAAACCTAAATCCCTGATTAGAGCTTACAAGGTGCTGTATGATTCAATTCTTCTTATCATGTAACAAACTTCATTCACTAAGCTCCATTCAGAAAACTCACGATTTTTCCCTAAATTCACTCGGCCATTTTTCATATTAGGACTTTGCAACATTTGCTTTTCTTTCTACTCATACTTCAGTTGGTAATGACGCTTGACAGGCATCCTCCAGTCCCTCCAAATATCATCGTTTCAGTAAATGTTCCCTGAAAATTCTTTTTAAGTCACATCCCATTCAAATACACAGTTCTAGAATAAATATATCTTATTACTTTATGTTTATTTCCCCCTTTGTGGCACTAATAACTATATGAAAATATGTTTTATATGAATGTTTTATATTTTACTTCCTTTTTCCACTAGAATATTAACCTGTAAGAGAAGACAGTTTACCGTTTTGATTTGCTATTGTACTCACTGGGATTAGAACAGTACATAGCCAAAACAAGGACACCCAAAAACTTTTGTGGGCTGATCGCTCAGAAAACACTCTCAGTCTGAATTTTGTCCAAATTAGAGAGTCTTTTTATTTAGCCAGATGGGACTGCTCACTGTAAGACCCAAATTGTCTCTGCCAGGAACAGAGCTGGGTCCACGTTTTATGGAGTTTATAAGGGGAAAAAACTGCATCCTCAAAAATGTCAGTACAGGCAAGCAAGCAGCACAAGGGGCTGAGAAAGCAGTTAGCAGAGCAAGAACAGACAACCACATCCTGGGTTCGCACACTTGTGGACATATGAAGTACAGAACAACAATTTTTAACATCTTTGAAACATCTTAACATTATTTATTCTCTAACACTTATCACATAATCCTATTATCCTACTTATTAATATTTCATAATTGATAATTGATAATCCATATTGATTCAACTCAGGCCACAACAAAACTATCTAGTCATTTTTTTTCTCCGTGTACTGGGAAAAACGTTGGTGTGGAGGACAATAACCGCCATGGTCTCCAGGACTTTGGCAAACCTCAGACGCAGGTCTTCTGGCCGAGCATCCATGGTTTCATATTGTTGTAGCATTCACAGTTGCCCTGGGGGCTGCAGTTCTCTATAAGTTTGGTGTGGCTGAACCAAGAAAGAAAGCAGATCTATATTTCTACCGAAGAAATTATGATTCCATGAAAGATTTTGAGGAGATAAAGAGGGCTGGAATCTTTCAGAGTGCAAAGTGATTTTTGGAATATAAAGAATTTCTTTGGATTGAGGTCCTTAGAAGTTTGTATTGACTTCTGTTCCTGAACTATAAAACTGAATATGTGGGCTTAGGAATAGTTTTTCTTGGTAAATAAACAATTAACAAATACTGTAAAAAAAAGACTATCAAGTGAATCAAGTAATGAAAATAATATATATAAATATGTAAATATATACATATATGTGTGTGCATATATATACATATATGTGTATATATATGTTTGCAAATATTCTGTATATTTTAATTAATTATTGTGTGAACTCTGATTTCTTTATCAAGAATTCTAATATATTCCAAAGTTCATTTAGTCTAAACAAAGCAAGGGCTATGGTCTGATATGATTTGTCCCATAAGGGTCCATGTGTGAGAGGCTTCATCTTTAATGAGGCTATATGGAAACTGATGGGACTTTCAAGAGGTGAGTCCTAATAGGAAGTCCTCAGATCACAGGACTTGTCCTCTTGGAAAGGATTATGGTAGGTCACATGGGACCCCTTGTTGGTTGGCTTGAGAAGGTTGCTTTCAATTCCTGAGCTTGGGAGTCTGGGGACACAGCTAAGTTGTAGAGTGTGTGCTTACCATGCACAAGGACCTGGGTTGGGAGCCCCAGCACCAAAAATGCAATGCCATGCTTGATCCCACCTCCAGCCAGTCTCTCTGGCTTCCTGTTTGAGATATAATCGCTGGCTCCTTCAAATGTTCTCATCATGATGCCATGAGGTGAAAGGCCCCTCATTAAGTTGATACTAGTTCACTTTTAATTTTGCAGACTATGGGTCAAATTAACCTGCATTCTTTTAAAGCTGGCTGCCTGAAATATTTATTATAGAAATGAAAAGCTAACTATACAGTAGCATATTGACTATTTTAAAATAGCCAAACTTTTTAGGAAAAATATTTAAACAAATTCATAGAAAACTCTTTACAACCCAAATTGAAATTATTTTACAATGATAATTTCTGTGGAAATGTTAGATATATCCAGTAGAGTTTTTTCTTTCTTCATAATAATCATTCATAAAATTGTGACCCAGAGATGTTGTTGTAATATCGCCATGACTTTTGAAAATTGCAGTGGAACAACATTCTAAATGTTTTTATTTTAAAACTCATTCTTATTTTAATATGACTGATAATCTAATCTTTCCTTCCTTCTTTCCTTCCTTCCTTCCTTCCTTCCTTCCTTCCTTCCTGATTTGGGATGTAAAGTTTCTAAATGACTTCTCAGTCTTATTAAATGTCAACTTATAATGTCCATTCTGGTACTCCAATGTGCCAAGATCATCTTGAGATTCTAATTCAGTTATCGAAAGTATTTATTATTCCATGATTTTCCTGTTTTTAAAAATTGGTGACAATATCATACAAATTACTGACTGCTCTTACAAGCAGAATTGTATAGGCAAAAGAGCCAAAATTATGATTAATTTCTCTCTAGTTTAAAATCAACACTTATATTTATGCATATTTCCAGGAGCATGATATATATGACATAAGTATTACATAAGCAGGTATAACATATAAATTTATAACTGCATAAACTAAAATATTAACAAATTCCTCCTGAACTCATTTAAATTCAGTTTACTCCATTAGTTGCAAAACTTTTGCACTTGCCTGCAGTGGTTTGTCTTGCAAGTCAACAATCAGCAGATGACATGGCTATCCACCTGTTACCCTCGCATCAGGGAATGTACATTTAGGCAATTCAGCTTCCCCTGGGCTCAGGGTCTCTTCTCTGCTATACAGCAAAGCCAGGGCACATGGTCAAGTCATTCTCAACTCTAATCTATTCTTTGAAAGAATGGGTCTGGACTGGAGCTAAAATGTATAACTTTCTACTTACTCTGACATTGTAGGACCAACTAAATGAATCTATGGCCATTTGTCTCACATATGCACTTGATTGTGGCGAGGTACTAATCCAGCTTGCACAGCATCCTGCCACAGACTTCCTGCCTCCCTCAGCAAGGATTCAGCTAGAGGAAACCTGATGGCTGAAGGAAACAGGTCAGGACAGGAAGATTCTGTATCAGATAGCAATAGCATGTAAAAGCAAAGGTTGGCAACCCACGTTGGCAAGACACCAAACTGTAGGAAGGCAGGGCAGAAATGTTGTTATAATGTTGAAATTTCTCCTCCCACCTTCACAGGGCTGAGTACTATAGCATATGATATGATGTTTTGTTTGATGCTTTTACACAGCTTCTCTCTCTCTGTCCCCCAACATCTTAATGATTTCGGTGACCTAGGCCTTCATAATTTCATCAGCCACCAGCAGTCAGCAACATCATGGAGCTGTTTGAAATCCTTATTTATTGGTTGTTATTTGAATAGGACTTTTACACACACACAATATGAAATTACACATCCTATTATATTTCCCCTAAAATTCTTATAATATATGTTACAATGAAGAATAGCAAGATAGATGTATATGAAGAAGTGAGAAAGTGAATAACCAATAATTGTCTTGTCATGGGTATCATCATTATCATAGTCTTATGCTAACATAATTTTGATTCCACAAAAATCTATATGCACATCAATTATGGCATTTAGATTTCAAATATTTCCTTCCATTTTCCCACACTCAGCACTAAATATGGAGATCATTTATTTAGTAATGCAATTGGACCAAAGTTGAGAGTCAGATTTTTCTGTCTCCATCCTTTGTATCTCTTTCAGTGTTCTATGCACTTATTCAACAATGGAAAATTAAAAGATAAAGATATTATTATTGATCCCAAGGAAATATTATTTTTATAGACAATCGCAAATATAGTTGATCAGAATGAACTCTACATAGAAGGCATATGTATGAGGACCTAAGGAAGTCTATTGACAAAGCCATGGATGACATCTGAGGACACGGGGAGTAAACTGCACACCTTTTTGGAGAAGTTGATATCTAGAATCTAGCTCAAAATTGATTAGGGCATAGGGTAATTTGGAAGGCGAGTGGGTACATATAGAGCTCATTTCTTTTTTTAATACTACATCATTACATAGTCAAACTAACTCTTTTCTTGCAAACTAATTTTGAGGTCATGTAAATATGAGGGATAATCAATTTTATACAAACTGAGTTTTGTTGTTGTTGTTAAGTATTAGAAACATTTTAGGCTGATTGCATTGTAGCTCTCTGAAAACAAATATTCAATGGAGAATCATGTTAAGTTTCCAGAAGTCTTTCTTTCTTCGTTCTTTCTGTTTTGTGAAACACTCCAGAGCAGATACTCTATTCTAGTTCTTCTTCTAGAAAAGTGTAGTTAACCAGACATTATGAATAGAATTCTAGAAACATCTCAAATTCCTGTGCCCCAATTTGGGGCACTGATAAAAAAGCACTTTGCACATATGATTCAGTTTACTAATTAGCAGACTTATATTTGGATTACCTGAGGAAGGACACTGTCTTCATAGGGCCCTGGATTGCAGAAGGCAGGAGAGATGATGTGAAAGAACTCAGAGAACTTTGAAGAAGAGAAGCATTCCACCTGCCCTTGCTGGCATTGAAGAAGGAGAAGAGAGAAGACCAAGGAGCACAGTTCACCTTGTGGAGTTGGGAATGATTCCTGGCTGATAATAAAGGACATTGGAAACATAGTCCTACAAGCCCTTTGAGATCAGTTCTGCCAACAACCTGATTGTGCTTGAATAAATTCATTCTGAAGGTTGGAAATCTTCAACCTTCAGATAGGAACACAATCCTGCCAGCACCTTGATTTTGATTAGAGAACTTATTATGCAAAAAACTACACTTCTATGAATTCCTCATCTTCATGCAATACATTATTAATTACAAACATGATCTAATTTAAAATACATGTTGCACATTTTCTTCAATTTTTTTTACTAATTAATAGTATCTACTGAATTATTCTTTTGTTAAAGTTGAGTGAATAGTTTCAGTGTATTTGTGGTAAATATTGTATCACTAGATTTCCCTTATTTGTATTTTGGAATCCCTATCAATTCATTAAATGCCATGAGTATTTTTTAGATCTAAACAAATATGTTACAAATCAGATTCATGTTACCTGAAGGTCAATTTCTTACCTTGCTTAAAAAGAAGGTTCAATTCTAAATCCAATAAATCCCTCTATTTTACTTTAGTGCCTGATATTTTTTGGTATGTTGAAATAATACAACTTGTAGGAAAATAAACAATAGAGTCATAGTGGTAAGTAGATGGAGATATAAATGTGTGTAACCTAGGATGAAACACAAATGGAAGGAACTAGATTTGAAGAACTCATTTGCTAACTCAAATCACTAAGTACTCGAATCCTATTTGTGCACAGGGTCCTAGTAGAGTCAGCTGTGCTGACCACATGGACTAAGCTTATGCTGTAGCAAACAACTAGAAGCATACTGATGTTAAAATGTCATAAGCACAAACTCAGTTTAAAATGATAATTTTTCTTTTACCGAAAACATGCTTTAAAATGTCTTAAAACTGAAAGCATCATCAGGAGTTTTATTTTTCAACAGTAATCATAATCTGAAACAAAATCACTGCTTATTAAATTTATCTAAACCATCATTATAGGATTTTCACTGAACTGTTTTAGAAGAAGCTTTATAAATTTAATAAACAGAATTTCAAACAACAAAAACAAATTACCATTTATCCATGGCCTCATATTTATAAAAGCTATACAAAAACCATTACCTTACTGATAGTTTCAGAATCGAACAATTTGGTAAGATACAGCAGAGAGGAAATTCATCATTCATCATTTTCCATTCCTAGAGTTTCCAAGTATCTATATTCCCTGGCAACCACCCCTTTCTCTATAAACATAAAGAAAAACAATAGTTATATATGTTAGAATATCCAATAATTTGAAATTATAAAATTCAGATCATATCTTTTGCAACTATTTCTCATAGGGCTAAAATTTTTAGGGAAATACCAATAACTCATACTTTGAGCAAATTACTGAAAATTAAACATTTTCAAGTGAGAAAACACAGACTGAATCACTTAAATGGTATACATCCAAGAATGCAACCATAAAAATCATCCAGAAATCACAGAAAATCTAGCACATGTTAAAAAGCACATAACACAAGGTAGAGGAATGTCCTTTAGAGATATCAGTCAAAAAAAAAATCTTGAGAAAAGGTAAAAGCAATTCTAACTACACCAAAGATAACTCAGCAACATAGCGGGCGTTAAAGGTTTATTTTAAAGTTCTCAGACAGAAAAGGGATCATTTGCTAATTAAAAGTAACTGATATATTTTAAAGCATTGGGAAGAACTGAGAACTTGTAACATTTTTATGGGCACTTTATACATAATTGTGAGATTGTGACATAAACTAAAACTTTTTAAAAGAATTTTCTAAAAATCAATAAAAGCAAGTTCCTAAAGAAATTAAGAAATTCTACATCAGCAAACTCTCCCGTCATCTTATCATTTAGTTTTATGGCCAAAATAGCCAAAGAGAAGAGATCAGAGCTCCTGCTGCTTCCGCCTGTCCTCCTCCTCCTCCTCTTCCTCCTCCTCCTGCTCCTCCTCCATCTTTTTCTTTTCCTCCTCCTTCTCCTTCTTCACCTTCTTTCTTTTTCCTTCTTCTTTCTTCCTCCTCCTCCTTCACTTCCTCCTCCTCCTCCTTTTCCTCCTTCTTCTTCTATTTTTTTTTTTTTTTAACTTCAGAGGTACTTAACAACTGACTCACATCTCCAGCCACCCACCCCACTCCACCCCCTTTTTTAAAATTTTGAGACAGGGTATCACTAAGTTGCTTAGGGCCTCTCTAAAGTGCTGAGGCTGGCCTTGAACTTGTATTCCTATTGCCTCAGCCTCCTCATCTGCTGGGATTACAGTCTTATGCTACCATGCCTAGCTTAATATCTGATCTAATATCAAGATCAGAGATTCTTAATTGATATACATTTTATTATTTAATTTTCACATCATGCTATAGAAATGCCCAGAGAGTTATTGATTTCCATGTGTAGATGTGTTATAATTAGGGGAACATCAATATTTAAGAAAGGAAACAACAGAAAATTTCCACATCTTTCTAGCATTACCAGCATATATTTGGTAGCTTCGAGGACTTAAATAAATTACAATTTTGTCAGTTATACTTCTAGCAACTGTTTGCTGAGAGTGCCAACATCAAATAATTAGATGTATATAATGCAAATTTTTATTATTTTGCTTTTGGTAACTTTGTATAATTTTAATAATTTGTCTTCAAATATTATTCAAGGCCATTTGTATTTAATTCTATGAAATACATTAAACAATGTAAAGTAATTTAGCTAATTATTAGGTAAATAAAGATAACATACAAAAATATTTTTATAATAAAGTTTATCATATGCATTTTACCAAAAAAATCTCACTGCTTATTTGAATTCTCTCTATATATTCTTTTAATCTAAATTAGAACTAATAATTAGAATGCTTTGTTTTAAATCAAATTTACTATAGAAAATAATATTTGGAAAGTTTATTAATAGAATTCATTCAACATTTGACAATTCTGTGTGTATGTGTGGGGAGTGTACAGATGTTATAGCTAAAAAACACATGTCAATGGGAGATAGGATTAAAATGAAACATTAAAATCAAGTCATTTGATTAGGAATACAGACATTATATAGATAGTTATTGAATAAAAGTAGAGAAAGTTCTTTTATCTTGATGTAATATTTAAATTATATTTTTGGAGCACTTGCATAGTGAAAGTTAAATGATTCACAGAGGTACTGAAAAGTGAGGTGGTGTTCTTTTTTATTACATTAATTTAAATAATTTGACTGAAAAAATCAAGACTCCTGAATGTTTAACTTTTATATATATATATATATATATATATATATATATATATATATATATATATATTTTTTTTTTTTTTTACCTCTTTCCCTGTTCAGAGAAATAAAATATTTGGCAAAATTTGTTAGCCTCCTTTCTCATGTTAAATTTTAAAAAAACGAATGTCCATTGAGTTTAAATAGTTTAGCCCAATTTTATTTCCCAGTTTTCCTTCATTGCTGATTGACTCATTGTTTCCCCATTTTATGATTGTTTTCTCTTGATACAAAAGCAAACTGCTCAGCATTGACGTCAGAAATATTCCACACCAGCATAGTTTATTTTTCCTAAGACACGATAAATTAAATTACATAATTAAAAAATATTTTTTAAAAATGGAGGGAAAACTTTGTATCACTCTTCTTTCTGCCTATTAACTCTTTATCCACCTGTTAATTCTTTTTAATTCTAGCCTTTCTGTCTTCTCTTCTATTACTGTGTGGGAAAAGCAGGGCCATTCCTTGCAAAGGCATATAACCTATATTTTGGAATTAGAGAATTATACAGAAAAATACTTCCTAAGCAAAAAGTTGATTGTGAATTCAACTTGAATCTGCTTAAATTGTGAAGAAAATGTATCATTTCTTGCAGTTATTGTGTTATAAAAATGCGAATAAGAATACTAAGCAAAGCTAAATCATATAAACATACAAACTTGTCTATATTAATTAACTAACAAAATCATTGGTAATAAAGTGAAACAAATTTCTATAACCATAATTATATGTTGAAATATCTGGGTTTTTTTTAAAAATGCTTTGATAATTTAAATCACAATTCAAAAAGGCTTAACTGTCTTTGACATTTGATAGGAGGAAAAGTGGCAGAATAAATATGAAAAAAGGAATTATAAAAATACAAACCATAGGCTTCTGATGAAATGCAGAAAGATGAACTGCACAAATAAATAATAATTCCCCTTTGTTGTAAAAATTTCTATATAGTGTGATAAGGGCAATTACCTTAATATTGTAGTTCACAAATTATAAAACATAAGAATAGAATTTGTAAATTAATTGACAAAAATATACTAATAACTATCATATACTATCATGATGAAGGACAGAAAATGAGGTCTGAATAAAATCAGAAACATATTATGTTGCTATGTTATTTCATATTGTAAAAAAGCTAGGTTTTCTTCAAATTTAATACAATTATAATTATATGTGAACATAATTTTGAAAAATGTTAAAATTAGGTGTAATAATTTTACAGTTGTATGAAAAACACTAGTATCAAAAAATTCAAGAAGAGGAAAAAATGAAGAATATGTTCAATTTCTTAGCATTAGTATTAAAACCTCAAACATTGTAAATTATAATATATGAAAGAGTGCTATTTTAACTTACTTGATTTTTAATAAATAGATGTCATATTCATATGTATATGATTATATTTATCAATATTTTATAAATATTATTAGGAAACAATGTTTAGAAAAGATGATGGTTTATTTAAAAATGTTTTGGAGTGATGGGGCATGTATGTGGAATAAAACAGAACATAACCATACAAGCCAGAAGGAAAATTTCAAATTGATAATCAATATAATTGTGAAAAAAAACTAACACATTATTCACTAACTCTAGGAACTGTGTGAAATTATATGAGTAGATTATATTAATTTAAAAAAATAGTCAATTTTCTATAAAGCAAAATGTCAATGATTTAAAACAAAAAATGCTAAACTTTGAAAAAATACATTGAAGCAGGTTGTTATTCTAATAAAGTTATATAACAATCTATGAACAAGGATTTAATTTAAAAGTGTAGACTCTCAAATATTGCAAAGTTTTATATCATGGATCAATATATAATTTTGTGATCTATTAATATATGTGTTAATTGCCTAGAAACTGAATATAGATTTTATTTGAGACAGAAATATAATATTTGTATTAATACACAAGTTCAGTTGTTCCTCATTATTGACATAAAAGACAATTAATAATTCTGTAATATCATAAGGGTGTTAAAATAATGAGATATGGCTATGTAGTTACATGAAAATTTACCAGATGTACACATGTGCTTATAATAGGCAACTTAAATTATTCTGTACATTTGTATTTGTTTATTTAAAAACTGAAATATATATATATACACACACAATAATTGTGTATTAAAAAATAAATGCATAGAAAAAAAAAACAAACTTCAATTGTGGATACCATAAACACAAGAGGTGGAACTTAATGGCGAAGGTGTGGTCATTAGTGACAAAGGCAAGAAACTAAAATTCACAAAGTTTTGATGCAGCTATAACAATTCCATAAAATTTGTTCATGAACTAATGGGAAAATATCCCAAAGCACATGCAAAGGCAGAAAACTGTGGAAGGAGTTTAACAAAGGCTTAAGGGAAGAAAAGTATGACATGTGCCATGGATTTCCATCAAGTAGTCAACCAAACAAAAGGTCACAGGGCAACTAATAGAAATGTTAATCTTGTCAGAATTTAGGAATGATTGAGGCCTTGTGTCTACATTGATGAGAAATAAGGAATATTGATTACAAAACCTACCTGAAGAAAAAGGGCATCACATCAAAGAAAATGGGAATTGAGAGCCTAAATAAATTGACAGTATTAGCTTTTTAGCTGCCTAAATACTAAGGCTAGATAAAGATTTGGAGGTTTGTACAAATAATATCATTATTTTGATTATATATATCATAGTACAATTTCAAGCAATAGTACTAAAATAATTGTAAGCTTGTTTTCTGGGCTCAGCAAAATAATAATAGTAATAACAAACGCAATGACATTAAAATCAACAAAATATAATCATAGCTTTCTAAATGTTTTATAACCAGATATTATATTATATATGTAAAATATATATAACACATATATAATACAATATATAATATGATATGTATCACATAGAATATACTACATACATATTTATGTTGATAAAATAATAGTTACTTTTTATTGAAAATTAAAATTTGAGTTGCCTCCTAATGTTTTTCCTGGCAATCTTAGTGGGGAAAACAGGATTTTTGGAAATAAAAGGAATAGACCAATACAAAATATGACATTCAGATAGAAAGTTTTTAGGACAGAAGACACTACAAAGAACATTTTTTAAGGCAACTACAGAAATGTTAATACTGATCGAGAACTGAAAACTGTAAAAGCAATGACATGGAAAATGGTAAGTGTAAATCAAAAAATACCAGGTGATATTATGTATTAATTTTGTAAAACATATGTCTATGTTTATGCAAACATAGAAAAAGACACTAAAAATAAAGTTTCAATGTTAATTTATTCTGACATCTAGGAAATTGTAGTTACTCATTTTATTTTTGTGTGTTTTCGGGGGTTTTTTTGGACATTTTCTTTCTTTCTCTCCCTCTCCCTTGAGAAAATACACACAACAACACACATAACACACTTCTTTGGTTTTGCTCTTTTCTATTTACTGTTTGAAAATACAACCTAATATAAAAGATAAGAGAATATATTGGAACTCTACTTTCTGCTCAATTTTTCTGTGAATTTAATACTGCTCCAAAATATAAAGTCCATTAAAATATGTAAATTATATAGTGTGATTTCCTATCTGCAGTATAATTCATTTTTTAAAATATATAATATTTTTAAAAATAATATAGTATTTTTTCTACTACTAATTTTATATGTTACTACTACCACTACTACTACTACTACTAATATATGTATATATATAAAAAACAAGTATATTTATAAAAAACAAGTATGTAAATAGACATTTATTTAAACTTTATTTTCCTTTGGACTGTAAACATTTAACTATTAAAATATCTTCAGAATTACAATTCAGTATAAATTATTATTAAAATTTTATGAAAGCATAATTATATTAGAGACATTATAATAACAAACACAAATAAAATTATATGAGAAATACATCAGTAAAAGGACTGCTTTCTTTCAATTAATTCATGAATTCATGGATTAAATACTACTTACTACAAAAATGACATTAATTTGCAAAACTTCAGGAACCAATAACAAAAGTGTAGACTTCTAGAAAGTAATTAGGTCTTACAGAAAATATTTTAATGGTTGTACCTTAGTTACCATAAAAATGAACATTGTGTTAGGACTATTCTAGTAAGTACATAAATGGATAAAATAAATTAAGGAAAAATTTGATGAATGAATTCTGTTTTCCATATTTCTTAACAGTGAGTGCTCTTTCTGGATATCTCTCAGGAGCCATCAACTATTTTATAATATTGGAGGTTAGAAAAGGCAAGGTCATTAAGTGAAAATTGTATAAATCTCTGCTCTCTTACTCCCAAACAGATCAAAATACCTAATGTCTGATGATGTACTTTCCTTTCAACTGCAGTATAAGCGAGACATAGACAGATCAAGCCAAACAGTTGTTTAAGTTGCCTTGGAAGAATAGGCTATTCCAACATCAATGTTTAAAACTGTCCTTTTGTTTGAAGGCTTTATCTCTTAAGAAATATACCAAATGGAATCTCAGGAAGAGGGAGAGATAAGGGTTAATTTAGAAAGTGAAGGTAGCTTTCTCCTAAAAGACTTCTCAAGCAAAGCAGAAGTCTCAAGTAAAACAATTGTGGAAAGAGTAAATACAAATAGAAGTAGAACATTTGAAAATTGATTCACCTAAAACTCTTTGTGCTGGGATATACTCCTTGGAAGGTCTTTCTGAACCCCAGGATTCTCTCTAATCCCAGTTTAAAGAACATTTATAAAGAACAACAACAATGTAATTTAAAAGAGGTAGCTGGAAATGAAATCCAGGAGCAGCAGTGGAAGAGGATGTAAGATCATGGAAGTGTCAAGGGTGGGTATTCTTTCAAGTATATTGGCCAGGAATAGAGAAGTGAAAATGTATTATCAGGAAGAGGAGGTATCAGAGGATGATCTGAAATTAAAACTTACAAGGCTGAATTTATTGTTTACTAGCTTGATGGACACCCCTGCTGATAAGGCACAATGTCTAGGCAGAGGAGAATGCTGAGTTTATCCACAACCATAACTGGTGATCAAAATTGGATGGGTTTTTGGAAGCCACGCAGGTCCATATCAGTTGCACAGTGTCATTCTGTGAAGGTTGCTCTTGACCGGTTACGACTTACAGGCAAGTTTACTGGGGACATTCTTGATTGGAGGACATCCAGAAGCAATTACAGATTGAAAGGTTGTAAAAGTAAGCTCCATGAGGCAAAGTGTCCTTGATCACTTAAAGTTGTTGGAAACCAGTTACAGTCAGTATGTGTTATGGCCATAAAATAGCCAGTCATTACTACAGTGGGTACCACCCTGTTTCTTTTTATTCTGTTGAGTAAAAGTTCTCACAAAGAATTGCCTATATTCAATATCTCTGATTCCTCTCCTTCGGTTCAGTTGAATATTTTATTTCATTCAGGCAGTCATCCAGAAGACAAATAATAATAAATGCTAGAGAGGATGTGGAGAAAAAGGGACACTTTTATAGTCAGTGGTATTGTAAATTAGTACAACACTATGGAAATTAGTATGGAGGTTCCTCAAAAGACCAGGCATGGACCACCATATAACCCAGTTATACCACTCCTCAGTATTGATCCTAGAGATTAAAGTTATCATACTACAGTGACACATGCATACCCGTGTTTGTAGGAGCATAATTCACAATACCCAAACTATGGAAACAGCCTAGGTGTCTATCAATGGTTGAATGGATAAAGAAAATGTGACTTATATACACAATGAATTTTGCTTAGCCATAAAGAAAACCAAAATTGAAATTTGCAGGAAAATGGATGGAACTAGAAACCAATATGTTAAGTAAACAAGTCAAACCCAGAAGATCAAGAGTCCTATGTTTTCTCTCATGTGAAGAAGCTAGAGAGGAAAAAGGACAAGAAAGGTGTGTGCGGGGGGGGGGGGGGAAGGGGAGTGGGTCTCATAAAAATCAAAGATCAGTAGGACCAACAGGAGAAAGGCAGGGAGGGAAGGGGTGGTACTAGGAAGTGATATTGGTCAAATAACCTTGCAATATTGTGTGCACGTATGAAATGTAACAACAAATCTCATCCTGATGTACAACGGTAATGTGCCAATAAAAAAGTGTGAAAGAAAAAAATTATTAGATTCAAATTTTTCCCCTAATTCACAACATAAATATTTTCCTCCATGCCCTGGGACTACCAAACTCTTAAATCAAATGTTCATTTGTAAGTCCTAATAACACTAACTCATTCATAAAATTTAAACAAGTAGTCATTATGTTTCTCCTCAATAATTTTCTTCATTCTGCTTACAGAACAACATATTCTTTAAGTTCTCATGTTACCGCAAAGTTTTCTCATTCTCTTTTAATGTTTATTTTCCATCTTCAATCATATAGTGCTCATTTCATGAAACTCATTTTTAAAATTTTTATCCTCACTTTTATAATTCCGTCTAATATCTTTTAAATAACATCTATACCCTGGACATATTATATCTATGTATTACAAATGCTTGCGAAATATTTACTCTCAGTGACTCACTGATTAATGCCTCAAAATGTCCCAAATTTCTAATCTCATCCAGCACATATTCTTTTGTAACAATATTTCATATCTTTATTATAATTGTCTTAGAATTATACTCGCATATACTCCAAGTTTTAGATTTATCCTTAGCTAATCTTTTCCTAAGCCTTTCATAACCAATTCATCAGCCACTTATATAACATACAAACAGAATCTAAAATAAAATCACCACAATCTATACCTAGTTTCAGCCTTTATCCTTCTGGATTTATTATTGCATTTAACCTCTCAATTATTGTTCAGAATTCTTCTTAATCCATCACTAAACATTCTAATTCTATTCTCCACACAAAAACTTAACTTTTTTTTTTTTTTAACAATCATCCCTTACTGTGCAATACTGTCCAGACAGTCCTGAAGCTATTGGAAGACTGGCCATTAAGACTTATGGGTGCACGGCTGGGGATGTGTCTCAAGCGGTAGCGTGCTCACCTGGCATGCGTGCGGCCCGGGTTCAAGCCTCAGCACCACATACAAACAAAGATGTTGTGTCCGCCGAAAACTAAAAAATAAATATTAAAAAAATTCTCTCTCTCTCTCTCCCTCTCTTAAAAAGAAAAAAAAGTTATGGGTGCAGGTGTAAAGGGAGATACAAAGCTGAAGGGATGAACAGACCGAGGAAATGATACATGATCTTATTCCATGGTCATTCATAGGAATCACTTTGTTTTTGGAATAACACAGGGACACTGTGATCCTTGTTTCAAGATCTATAATTAGTAATATGATTAGATTTATTGGTAAGCAAAAAAATATTTTTTTATAGATAGAGAATAGCACAACTAAATGGTGTGAGCCCAACTTGAAGTATTTTGGGTCATCCAAGGGGAAGCCTTTACTTGTAGAAATTCCTGGGGAAACAGGGTCCTCAGTGGAACACTAGCCTTCATTTGAACAGGGAAATATTAGAGAAGTAAATGGTTTTATGCCTTAATAAGGAGCTTTTGAGGACATACTACACAAACAAGAAGATTCAAGCTTTGGGTTGAAGGAAAGGGATAACAGAGTCATTGGAGGTGTGGGAAGAGTTTAAAAGGATGAGGATAGAAGTCTGTATTTTATGTTGAAATTTAGAAAATGGGCAAAACAGTCAGATGCTTTGGCTGTTTGTCAGGCAAACACAAGTCCGGGTCCTCTGGGTGGTTATAAGCAGTCAGGCTACTCTGAATTCAGCTGCAGCTGGAATCTCATTTCCTGGGATCCTCAGGGATGGAGAGCAGCAGGGTGTGAAGAGTGATTCTGGTGGCTGCCCAGCCGGCCAAGCCTGACAGGTGGCTGGATGTGGTCCGTGCTCTGCCTTGCTCTTCTGGTGAGGACTTTTCATAAATATATGAAGAGCTTAATTTAGGAAGTTTGCACACTTAAAAAGTTAAATTGTTTTCAATGTTGAGGTGGTGATAAAGTCCCATTTATCTCTTCTCAGTTTCTATCTATGTCTAGTAAAACAGATTTAGACTCAAAAAGGATGAGAAAAATCTAGACAAGGGGTAGCAAATCAAAAGGCATAAACCATTTCCTCCTCCCTCTTTATATTACAGACAAAGCATTAAGAGACCATATTGGTGGTGTGTGTGTGTGTTGGGGGGATTACATAGCTAGATATCCTAGAAATGGTTTTCTGCCCTTTGAAACCAAAATAATCTTTTGATCCATGGATAATTATATTTGAAAAAAAATGTAGTCTATCATAATGAACACAAAATAAGCTTTCTTATTTTGGTGTTTAACATTGAAATACATACAATATTTAAATACAGTGTGTAAAATACAATACATATCATTAATATATAAGATGATATTTAAATTCGTCATATGAAATAAATATTCAATTTTTAGTTTTTGGAAACCTTTGAATTCTATAGTTATTGTTTTCCAGAAGAGAATTTTTCCTTGAACACTGAGATGCTTTTGCTATTTTGCATCACTTATTCTTTTTTTTAAATCAAAGTGAAATGACTTTATTTCTAACAGATTTTTGGAATGGCCATGATATGTGCAAATAAAGTGAATATTTGAATAGGTGATTTCACAAGACAACATCTGATTTTTGCATTAAAAATACTGTTTATGTTTATAATGTTAAATGAATAAATCTCTAACAATTTCTTTTATACTAACACTACATCTTTGTACAAGTATACTTAAGTCTAATTATACATAGCATAACTGTCTCATTTTTGTATCTTATAGGATCATGTATTAAATATTCTGATGATATTACCAGTATAGTATTTTCTGCATATTGGATATGTTCTGAGTATCAGAATTATGAACTATAGAGGGGCTCACTGGTTTAACCAGATGCAACACTGGAAAGAATGGGACAAAGTCATATTTCCTAGCTTCTATTTTTTTTAATCCATAAAATAATTTTTTATCTTTGACCTCTAAATAGGAAATATCTACTGCATGCTATTCAAAGATCAATAATAATAACTATTATTATTATTCTTTTAGTGACTGCACTTCTGTGTAGCATCTAGCATTTCCAGTAAAAAAATAAATAAATAAATAAGGTCTGGAGAGCTAGCATAGATTAGTGCAAAAGCAGAACTAAAGCCCTGTTTCTGTTCTGTAATTTAATATAGTGTCCCCTCTTGAATGTCACTTAAAATTTTTATAGGAAAAGAAAAGCATTCATCTTGTTTTTTTTCTGCCTTTAGACCTAAGCCTGTTTCCTAGGGAAAGAACACCACTATTGAAAACCACTGCGCTATCCACATACACTTGTTCATTTTCTTGTATAAGTTGGGATTAACTCTTCTTTTAATGATCTTTTTAGTATTACACATTTCTCAAACTCTCATAATTTTTAAATGTTATATCCTAACTCCCATACTTCCAGGTCACTCCTCTCTGAATTGAATTGTTTATATAAACCAATTAATTAATGCCTTATTTAGGGTAGGCCAGAAGTATTCTTTATTCCATTGTGCCATCATTTTTGTTTTGAGACACACTCGAAACAAAGTTTTGTGAGTATTCAATATATATGCAAATATATGGTTTTGAATAATGCTTATGTATATTTTAAAACACTTTTACATATCAAAATTCTGGAAAACAATACCAGTTGGTTTCTAGTCCTTTCCTTCCTAATAAATTTTAATGCTAGGGCAATATATCCAGTGCTCTCACATTTAACTGGTAAAAGTGCTATTTATCTAAGAGCTATATGATAATAAGGAAGTCTGTTTATGATTTCTCAGAAAGGAAGTCATATTTACCATGAAAGACAAACCTCAGGCAGGAAAGATTCAATTTCAGTTTTAGACATGGAGTACATGTTGTTTTATTTGTTGTTTGTTTGTTTGTTTGAATTAATTCTTTGAAAATTTTAGTTGACAGAAAATTCTCTGTCATTTAAACCAACATAGAATGAATTGGAAATTTTCATGTTAAGTGAAACAAGCCAAGAACAGAAAGTCAAGTGCAAATGGTCTCACTTGTATGGGAAGCTAAAAACATTGATCTCATGGAAGAGTCTAGAATAGTGATTACCAGAGATTAGAAAGTGTACAGGGTAAGGAAGCAAAGAGAAGATGGATGACAGCTACCATAATGCTGTTAGAAGGAGCAAACACTGGTGTTCTGTAGCACACAAGGATGGCTGTAGTTTACAATTTATCACATATTTTATGAAGAACTAGAAAGGAAAGAATGAGTTTGAAGTTTCCCATCATGCAGTTATGCCAGTTTTGATGTTCTCAAATCTTTGGATTTTGATGAGAATTTTTTTTTTGTACTTTTACTTTATTTTTTTTTTTTTAATTTTTTGGTAGTTTTTTAGAGTCTGTAAACAAGTCAGGATGGCGCCTGGCATTTTGCCAGAGGGAGTGGTTTGTGAAGTAACAGTAACGCCAGTGAGCCAATAAGTGTGGAGATTCCTTATTGGTTGACTGATGTATCTAGTTTATGCTAATTAAGATAAGCTGTGTGTAATGTATAAATACCTCTGTTGTCCTACAACAAACGGGCTCCCACTCCTGCTGTATCAATGTACACAAGTTGCTCGTCACCTCCCGGTTATTTTGCCCAGCCAGCCGGGCTGCGGCAGTAGTTGTAGATGGACAGAATGCCTTTATTGTATTTGTTAATTTTTATGTGGTTCTGAGGATTAAACCCAGTGCTTCACACATGCTAGGCAAGCACTTTGCTACTGAGCTACAGACCCAGCCCTGTACTTTTATTTTTTTAAGTCACTATGACAATAACTTTATTGCAAAATATAATACATCTTTAAAAGAGTGTAAAATTACTGATGTGATAAAACTTTTATAAGGTCTGTTTTATTATGGAAGAATTCTCACGGATAATGAGGAAGACTGCATCAATAGGATATTATTGAAAATGTGATTCTACTTTATTTGAATTTTTGATTACTATTCTTAAAATATAAAACAAGTTCAAATAATTCAAAACTAGACAGTCTAAACCAGAAATTATTCTTATAATTTGGCTATGTCATTTGTTCTGTTCTCACTTATAATTACTTTAGAAATTACTTTAGAAAACTTTATCACTACATTGGTTTATTTATTTATATCTCATAATGTTATTGCTTTAGAATAGCTCAGTTTATAATTTCTTAAAAGTTAGATATTGAAGTTCATCAACAATTAGCTCTGGATTGCAAACTTAAGTGGATTTATTTTAGTTGAAAAAATTATAAATATTACTTCATATCATAAATAGGACAATAATGTGATATACTGAAATCATACCTTATCTTAGTAATGCCTTTCATCATATTATGCATTATTTTTTAATTTCTTGTGTTTATGGAAGTGCTTAGAAATAAATGGTAACTTCCCTGGTCTTTCTGAACTTGAATTTTTCTATTATTTTAACTATAGAAGACAATATCTGGATTACAATTATGTAGAAAGAATGACATTAGACAAAATTAGGAAAATTATAGATTGATTATTAAGTAGTTAATCTCTAAAACTATAATTAGTATTAATTAGCCAGAATAAGGAAACAGGAAGATGGGCAAATCTTTGTGATTGTCTAAAATTGTTAGTATTTATTTTCTCATTCTGTTTTGCACTTAAAATAATTTTTTTGTAGGGCTGGGGATGTGGCTCAAGCGGTAGTGGGCTAGCCTGGCATGCGCGGGGTGCTGGGTTTGATCCTCAGCACCACATAAAAATAAAATAAAAATGTTGTGTCCACCGAAAACTAAAAATTAAATATTAAAAAATTCTCTCTCTCTCTCTCTCTCTCTCTCTCTCTCTCTCTCTTTAAAAAAATTTATTTGCTCTCTTTCCATGATGTCCTGTTAAAGACTAAGTGAAACTCTTTTTCCTTTCTTTCTCTCACTCTATCCTTCTTCCTAACTTCATAAATTTATACATCACAAACTATTTGACAGTAAATTGTCAACATGTTGCCTTTTCTTTCCCAAATAATTGTTTATTTCCAACAAAAGAGGAAAAATATTTACATAATCATTATAAAACATTAAATTATAGAAATTAACATTGGTATATTATCATTAAATTGTCAGACTCCATTCAGATGTTCCCCAAATTCACAATAATGTCCTTATCTCAAAAGGATTGACTTCAAAATCAGATTTTTTTCTCTAGTCCTCATGCATCTTGAGGCTCCTTATTGTCAGTGATCTTTATTTAAAATTTCCTTGATTTCATGAACTTGTTTTGGCTACAGGAGTTATTCTGTAGGATTTTGTTCCATAACTGTTTGGTGTTTCTGTACAATTAGACTCAGATGATGTATCTTTGTTAGGAACTCAGTTGCAATGATGTGCTCTTCTCAGTGCATCTTGAAGGGTGATACACAGTTTTTTTTTTTGTTTTGTTTTGTTTTGTTTTGTTTTTTTGTCCTGTTAAAGATAATGTTCATTTTATCCACTTGATTAAGGTAATGTTGGCCAGGTTTCTTCAACAGAAAGTTCATCTTTTCCTCATGGTAATCCGTAAGTATTTTGTGGGGTTGTATTTTGAAGCTATATAAATACTCTCTTCTTCATCACTACATCAATTCATGTGCTAACTAAACTATATAAGAACAGACATAATGTCCTACTTTATTGATAGAATTGTAATCCATCACCATCATTCCTTATTTTGATATTCAAATTTTCTCATGCTTTACCAGCAGGACTTCCTTTCATGGTTTCTGGGTCCTATTAACATGTGTCTTCCTATGTTTAAATATCTGCTTGCTTTCTGATGCAACATGGTTTTTTCAGAAGCTTTTCATATTTTCTTGCTCATGCTTACACTTGTCAGCTCTCCATGCAATCCTAGTACCTTTTAGTAGGAAATGTTATTTAAAAGCCAAAATTTGAGCCTTAGGTGGGCTTGGTACTACTAGAGTGATTCCAGTTCAAGGTTTTCTTAATAAATAGAATCAGCAAATATGTTACACATACACACATTTACATGTTAGGCCTACATTTATTTTTGAATCTATCCTTATATATTGCAAAAAAATGTTCACATACTAATCATTTCCTTGCTTTCTTCCTCTGTGTGTAGAAAACTCCCTTTTCCAACAAAAAGGAAGCAGGATGTCGCTCTCTTTAATTGAGTATTTGATGAAATTCTCTGTAAACAACCCTCTCATCATCTTTTCATGTTTTGGTTCTCTTAAGGATGTCCTACTCACCACCCTTATCAACACCTCCCTATCTATAGGCACCCTCTTTTTACACTTAGAGTTCTTTCATTCCCCCTTTTGGCTCTGACACCCTGCACTATACCAACTCTGTGTGTGTGTGAGATCTGCACTCTTCCTGGGCTCTCAAACCTCAAGTTGGCACCCTCCTGGATACACTGAGTTTTGCTGCTCTGATTCCTTACACTGGCAGCCCTGATTCTGAGTTCTTTCCTTATCTTACTGGCACTCTGATATTTCACTCTGGGGTGATTGCATCTCCACCACCAGGCACAACCTACTGGGTTTTCTACTAAGCCTCGTAGTTTTAGGGTGTTGTTGGTCAGAAAAAGAAAGTAAAATGCTGTATACACATTCTAGGCAATAAGCAAGAGATAATACATGGATTTACATTAAAGGATGCTGATCGACAACTTAATGTTTTATATATGCTTTTGAGTAGTTGTGTTTTATCAGAGAAGAAAACCCTCTAAAAAATTTTTTTAAAGAGAAATTTAAATGAGTTTCAAAACATAGAGTTTGGTAATAATTACAAACATAAAAGTAGAGAAATAGTTATTTAAAGTTACAGAATTTATAGGATTTCAGAAACTATTCTCCACTAAAACTTCTTGTCTTCATTAAAAATGGAATCATTCTAAACAATGCACAGACTCTGATTTATTTAATATATATGGAAATACTAGTGAAATACTTGGCTCCCTGCTGCCAAGCTGCACAGCAGACCCACTGGTCTCTGCTGGGAAGCCATGAAGTGGACAGTGGACCAGCAAGACCTGAGGCACAGCGCCTGTGTCTGAAGGGCCAGTGGCACAGGCAAGTCCAGGTGCACAGACCTGTCATTCTTCCACACCTGGGTCCCACCCAGTGCCAGCACTGGATGCTGGTAGCACTGCAGCTCCAGGACCTCCCCACCCCTCACAAGGACTTCAGTCTCTTCTCTGAAGTGGGGAGAAAATGGAATTAAAGACAAATCTGCATGGGATTCAGGCTAACCAATCGTGTTAGTGTGTTTCCAAACCCTAATTAGCATAGATTTGGACCAATAGCATTGCTACTTTTTTTCAAACCCTAATTAGCATAAGTTTGAACCAATAGCAGTGAATCACATGCTATATCATCCCACTGAGCTGATGAAACTCTATTATGGGTTCCCTTTTGCTGGGTAAGATATCTGTTCCTTTTTCTACTCTTCAGTAAATCCTACACCTACACTCAATCATCCTGGAACGTGTATTTCAATCTTCAAATTCACGAGACGAGAACCTGGACCTACAAAGAAGAAGAAATTGACGGTAAGCTGTGGTGGTCTGCTGTAGTATTGGAGGACGTGGCCAGCCATTAAAAGCTGCAGAGTCTCCCCTGCAGGAACCTGTAGCTTGCGCAGACCCCACCCACCAGCCCAAGCTGGGGATCAAGTTCCTCTTAAAACCTTGCTTTCACTAGGACATCATCTTTCCTCATTATATTGGTGTGTAAACTGAGACATAAATGTTACTACCAACTGCCTTTAAATGTTATACAAGATCCTAGAACAGGGATCCTGCATTGGTACTAAGCACCTTTCATTGGTAACCACTGTACAACTTTGGTTTTGATAATTCAGCAAACATATTTATTGTCTTGTGCTAGATTGGAAACTTCTCTGATATCCCAGCAACTTTTTATATTGCTAGAGTAAGTCCCAGAAATATATTGGAATTGCCATATATGGTAGTAGTCATTATCAAACTTTAGTGTTCTCACCCTTGAATCATCAGGAGAGCACTTATCTGTGGACTGAGAAAATAGACCTTTACTCTTATCTGTCCTTTTAAGACAATAAGTGTGATAAGATTCCTTTTCACTGGAGCAGCTTGCTTACTTCTGAGTACCTGTATTTTTTTTTCTTTATAGAATAAGTTAAAATTTGACAGCTTCTTCCCCCACTGAAAATATAGCTAATTATTCTACTTTGCTCTCCTGTAGAAAGGTGTGTGAATTACAATGTGTCATCCTAAACAAACTGTTAATAAGGATTTCTTTCCAGATGGAGCTCTTTGTTTAAATGGTTTTTCAAAATTTTAATTCGAAAAATTATTGTTTTTTGAGTTAACCCATGTTTCAGAATTCAAGGAAAATTTATTACCATTAAAATATGAGTGAATGATGAGTAATGCTTTCACTTTTATCTTTTTAAAAAATATTTTCAATAATCCAAAGTCTATTGAAATTTGTGTTTCAATAAACAATGTATGTAAACACCAAAATTTAGTAGTGTTCCTCTTTGTAGTATTATTTTTGAAATCATCATTTTTAGTAGTTCATTTCACTTATAGATAATATTAGGGTTCATTTTGACATAATTATACAAGCATGAACTAAGACTTGCTCTAATCCAGTCCCCTGAACTTTCCCCCTCCTTCAACTCCTTTTAGAGTATTCTTTGGAGTGTTTGCACATCTACATCTTTATTCAATATTGTAACTTTCATCATCAGTAAGGAACATCATGAAGCTCACCTTTAGCAGCTAATAAGCTGTGGTTCAGTGTTTAAGATAAGAAAGTGTGTCAACATCTCTTGAAAAGACAATGTGTCTTTCCCAAGATACTCTTTGTGGGGGCATCTCAAAGCGATTAAAATTAAGTGGGGAAAAACTGTTCTCAGGGAAAGTTGTTTTGAAGTTAGAAACAAATCCATTTCACAGTTGGAAATACTGGAAAAAGAAGGAAATTAAATGAGTTTCTGAAAGTCCACAATGTGCCAGAAGTGGTTCATACATCCCATAGATGTGCACATGCTATAATCTCTAAGTGGAACTTGCTTCCTTCTTTCTCCATACAATTCAGCACATGAACAGATGTTTTCTTGAGCCATTTTATACAGTAATATAAAATTAGAAATATGAGTGCATTGTAGTATATTTAACTAATTTGAAACTAAGTGTTAGAAGAACAAATTTCTAGTTCTGTCTTCATTGTCTAGTCATGTAATTTTAAGCAAATACTTTGTATTTTAAAAACTTAATTGGAAATAATAACCAATTGATTGCTTGCCAATATCAAAGAATTTTTAGGAGAATCAATGGATATCAAATGAATACAGGTTGAAAACACAAAGTATTACATACATAATTTATGTTGATGGTGATGTTTTTTAATAACTGTTAGATTAACTTTAAGAGATTATCCTTGAAAGTCATTTGTAGCTGTTTCTTTAACAGTTTAATAAGTCATTGTACATAGTTTGCTGCTAAATACATGATGATTTGTTATTACTGAAATTCCATAAATATGATTTTTTTTATCTTCTTCATAGTATGAAACATAAAGTTCTTGAAATTAATTGTATTTTCTTAGACCCTGAATAATATTTCTAAAGATTCCTTGATATAAAAATGTATTATTCCTGTCTGCATAACTTTGAACATTCATTTCATATTATTCTTCAACATTGGGGCCATAGTCACTTAAGGTAGAATCTCCTACATAAATGCAGTGCTTGGCAGCCTGTGGCGGCAGCACTCTTTTTTGGATAATCATAACAAATGCAAATGTCACAGCCTTACTATGGTAGACCTGTTTGTCCCCAAAGCAGTTTGAAAATAAATTGAGCCAAATTATAGAGAGCAAGAAAAAGAAAATTCACTTTGACCCTGAGTCCATGAAAGGAGTCAAGTATATAAAGGGTTATTCATAGTTAATATTAACAATCAAAGAATAGTTTAAATGTTCCACGCAGTTTCAGCAAAAATGTGTAATACAAGGGAAAAACAAAAGTTCTGTAGAAAAATAATCCTAATAGTCAATGACCTTCATGGTAAGTACTTCTTCTAAAGTTGCAGTAGGAAGAGAAGTCCTCACAACTTGAGTGATGTCAGCAAAGTCTCTGCTTTGAGTAGGAAACCCCCAAAGCCATCCCATTCATCAAACTAATGAAGAATATAAAAAAAAAAAAAAAAGTCAGAATCAACATTATTAGAGTTCTGGAAACTGACCAAAAGCTTTTCACAATATAAGGAGCACTTAGGAAAAGAAACCACTGAATACCATTAAGAACAGTGAGTCCCAAAGTGCTTTAACTTACCTTAGATCCATTTGGTGCATCCCAGATCAGTGGTATTCTTGAGAAATTAAAGGTCATATAACTGTGCTGATATAAGAAAGGACAGAAAGAACCTCACCTCATACACAAATTGTACTTGGTTGATCTGACTCTTGGATCCCTGGAACACCCATTCAAAGCCTTGCTTTATCTCACCTTCCTGGAATTTACCTACCTATCATGAAAGCTGCTACTCAGGGACATTTGTTAAAAACATTTCAGGGCAAATATATAGTCACTGATGTTGAAGCCTTGGTTAATGGTTGGGGAAAATAATAACAGCTCAAAAGCTTTGAGACTAAAATGCACTGGAGAATAAAAGTTTTGATGTAGTTCTAGGAAAATACAAGTACACATACATTTTCATTGTAGGAAAGATCTAAAAACAACTTGTCACATCTGACTGACCTCAGAAAAATCTGATTTCCAGGTTTATAATAATAAAATATTCAAAATTTCCAGAATTCAACAAAAAAAAAATATGAGTCAAGAAAAGGAACAAGTATTACCCATACACCATAAAAGCATTGCTCAAAACAAATAAAGAAAACAGACATTGAATTTACTAAAGAAAAATTTAAAACAGTCTATTTGAAATATGTTCAAAGATCTAAAGAAAGCCTTGGCTAAAATACTAAATGAAATAATTAAAATGTTACATTTCTGAATCCAGAATGTGAGTAAAGACATAAAAATCATGAAGAACAAAGCAGAAATCATAGAATTGAAAGTACAAATGAACTTAAAAATCTTCTAGAAGGGCAAAACAACAAAGGCGAGCATGCCAAAGAAAGAATTGTATCTCAAAATATTAATTGAGAAATCAGTTGAGATTGTTCAATTTGGGAGAAATAGAGGGAAGAAAAAATGCAAAGCCTCAAAGGCAGCGGGATATCGTCAACACCACAAATAGGAACAATGAGGTCCCTGAAGGACTGGAGAAAGAAAGGCACAGAACATATCGGAAAGAAATGGTAGTGAAAAGCCAATAGCAAAAACCAAAATTCAAAAATTTACTGGGACAAATCTGTGCATAGGATAATATCAATAAACCCAAAATGGAATAAATAAATGCCTAAACACATTATGATGAAAAGTCTGAAATACAGAAACAAAAGGATCTTGAAATGATCAAGAAAGAAAAGACTCCTCTCAAATAAAGCTTTGGCAGTCAGATTGACATCAGCTGCTCAGGAGAAATGAAGGAAGATAAAAGTCCCTTGAGTGCCCTATTCAAACTTTAGAAAGAAAAGAAATATCTACGAAATATAAATTTTATGTATGTAATGACTGCTTCTCAAAAATGAAGTCTAGGCTGTTGCCTCCTCGGGTTGTGGGGCCAAGAGCGACATCACCACCATGGCGGGCATCAAAGCTTTGATTAGTTTGTCCTTTGGAGGAGAAATTGGGCTGATATTTTTGATGCTTGGATGTGCCCTTCTAATATACAACCAATACTGACCCCTCTTTGTTCTGTTTTTTTCTTATTATAAAAACTATAAAAATAAGTTTTAAATCAAGATGACATAGCTCCCAATTTTATGCAAACTTGCAGACCATTAGCATACCTTATAGATTATCTTCTCAGTTCAAATATAGCTGTGCTTATACCTCAGAGGGGCCAAATATGAAGGCCTATACCCTCCATAAGGGTTGCTGGTTTTACTAGTAGACAGGTGGTTTGTGAATTGAAAATTGTTTTATAGAATTGCTACAAAGGTCTTCTTTTCTTCTCAATTGATGGGAGAATCTATGTTATACTTCAACGTAAGGGTGTAAAAAGATTTTTGATATATGGTTTTTATTTATGTTTATTGTAGTCAAAGTAGAATGAGTTTGCAGTATGGGAAGAAACACATTGAAATTCCATTGCTTGAGTGTGTTTCTATTTATGTGAAAGTTGTGATTTCTCGGCCTTTCATGTTTTACCATGAGTAAAATGGACATACATGGAATTACTACTGATGAGGGAAAGTTGTATGTTTGCATCATAAATACCAGAAAACCATCCTCTTCTTCCTCCTTTTGACTTAGTTTGTATGTTGTATGTATTAAGTAAAAGAACCTTTCAAACACTTTTAAAAAAACACCAAAAATGAAGTCTAATTTACTAGATTTCTGGATTCAAAATAAAACAAAACAAAAGTGTGTTGGTAAAATGGAAAAATGCTAAAGAGACTCCTTCTTGGTGAAATTTCAGAAAATTAGAAAATAAGTTGAAAAGCCTATGAAGATATAAATAGATAATCAAGTGACAACATAGGTAAAAGTAAAAAAAATAGTATTTCTGTAGTTTTTATTTATTCTTCTTTTTGCTTGTATTTTAATTCCTATATTCATAAAGCAACAATTATGAATATATGTTGAAGGAACTAAAGTTAAAAATATGTAGTTTCTGATAGTAGACTTCAAAGAAGTAATGTAGATTTTGAATATGGTTGAAATGAAGTTGGTATGAATCTGAAATATATGGTTATGAGTTAAATTATTTATTGAAATCTTTATAGCAATCTTTAAGAAACTAAAAAAATTAACACAAAGAAGCAATTAGTGGAGAACAGATAGAGTATTTTTTTTAAATATGCAAATACATGTTGTCTGAAAAAGACTCATTTTGTATTCAAAGCCACAACTTTTTGTTGAAAGTAAAGGAATGCAAAAATATAGTCTTTGTGAACAAAAATTAAAAGAGAACATGAGTGTGTGTTCTAATGTCAGACCGAATAAATTTTAGGAGAAAATATAAAAGACAGAAAATTATATAATGAGAAAAAGTTCAATTCATTAATAAAATATAACACACTTAAAAAATTAATTAAACCAACTGAAGGAAAAATAGTCCAAAAATATTTCATGGGTACTGTAATAATCTACTTTTAAAAATGAATAGAAGTCAAGAGAAGAAATTCAAAGAAATAAAAAAACCATATCATCCTAACAGGATTAGAAATCACATTCTTCTCATGTACACATGAATATCTCTGAAACAGACCATGTCTATCTTTTGGGTACAAAATATGTATTAATAAAATTGAAAATATTAAAATATCACAAAGTATGTCCTTTGACCACTGTGGAATGGAATTAAAAATAAATTAAAAATATATTTGCAAATTCATAATTGTGTAAAAAATAACATATTATTAAATAACCAAATGGTCAAAGATTAACCCAAGTTAACTTATCAAATATTTGATTAATTGATTTTTGATTTAACTTCTTGCACTTGAGGAGTCTTATTGTCAAAGACAGTTCCTAAGTCAACATAATGGAGACTTGTGCCTATGTTTTCACCTAGTAAACTCAGAATCTCTGGCCTAATGACTAGGTCCTTGATCTACATTGATCTGAGTTTTTTGCAGGGTGAGAGATATGAGTTCAATTTTATTCTACTGCATATGGATTTCCAGTTTTCCCAGCACTATTTGTTGAAGAGGCTATCTTTTCTCCAATGTATGTTTATGATGCCTTTGTTTAGTATGATATAACAGTATTTTTGAGGATATGTCTCTGTGTCTTCTATTCTGTTCCATTGGTCTTCATGTCTGTTTTTGTGCGAATCCCATGCTGTTTTTGTTACTGTAGATCTGTAGTGTAATATAAGGTCTGGTATATTATGATGCCTCCTACTTCACTTTTCTTGACGAGGTTTGCTTTGGCTATTCTGGGCCTCTTACTTTTCCAGATGAACTTCATGACTGTCTTTTCTATTTCTATGAAGAACATTATTGCAATGTTAACACTAATTGCATTAAATCTGTATGGAGCTTTTGTTGTATGGCCATTTGACAATATTAATTCTGCCCATCCAAGATCATGAGAGATCTTTCAATTTTCTGAGCTCTTCTTCAATGTCTTTTTTTTTATTGTTCTGTAGTTTTCATTGTCAAGATCTTTAACCTCTTTTGTGAGATTGATCCCCAAGTATGCATGTGTGTGTGTGTGTGTATGTGTGTGTGTATGTATATATATATATATATATATATATATATATATATATATATATATATATAGTATTGTGAATGGGATAGTTTCCTGATTTCTCTTTCAGCTGACACATCATTGATATAAAGCTTCTTGGGCTGGGGGTACAGCTCTCTCAGTAGATTGCTTGCCTTGCACACACAAGGCCCTGGGTTCAATCTCCAGTACCACATAAAAAAAAAAAAAAAAAGATATAAAGCTTCTTCACTGCAAAGGAGATAATCAAGAATATGAACAAAGAGCCCACAACATGGGAGAAAATATTTACTACCTGCACCTCAGATAGAATATTAATCTCCAGGATATATTAAAAAACTCAAAAAACTTAATGCCAAAAAAACTCAATTAACCCAATCAGTAAGTGGGCAAAGAAACAGAACAGACACTTCACAGAAGAAAAAATATTCTCAGTCAACAAATTTATTAAAATAATGTTCAACATCTCTAACAATTAGAGAAATACAAATTAAAACTGCTCTGTGATTACACCACACTCTAGTTAGAATTGCAACTACCAAGAATACAAGTTACAATGAAAGTTGACAAACACGTGGGGAGAAAGGTATTCTTATACACTGATGGTGAGAAAACAGTATGGAGAATCTTCAGAAAATTTGGTATTGGAACCACCATTTGACTCAGTTTTCCCACTCCTTAGTCTATATCCACATTACTTAAAATAGCATACTACTGTGACACAGCCATATCAGTGTTTATAACAGCTTAATTCACAATAGCTAAGCTATGTACAACTTAGTTATCCTTGAACAGATGATTGGACAAAGAAAATGAGGTATATTACAATGGAATGTTACTCAGACATGAAGAAGAATGGAATTATTATGACATTTGTTGGTAAATGGATGGAACTGAAGAATATTATGAAATAAGCCAATTCCCCCCAAAACCAAAGGCCAAATGTTCTCTTTGATATGTGGATGCTAACCCACAACAAGGGATGGTGGGAGAGGAAGAATAGAAGTCCACAGATTAGACAAAGGGGAATGAAAGGAAGAGGGATAGAGGGGAATAGGAAAAAGGAATAGAATTAATTAGACATAACTTTCTTTGTAACTGAATACACTATAAGTGTAACTGTGGGTCGTGTACAGCCACAAACCTAGGATCCTATTTAGAATTAAAATATGCTTCATATATATATATATATATATATATATATATATATATATATATATGCCTGAATAACTCCTACTGTCACATATACCTAAAAGGAACAAGTAACAAATGAAAAAAAAAAAAAAAAAAAACCTTAGAAAATATTTGAGATTAATGAAATAAAACCACAACATAAAAAGACTTATGGATGCAGTAAAAGCAGTATTCAGATGAAATTTTATAGCTATAAATGACTTTATAAAAATAAAGTAACATCTCAAATCAATAACCTAATTTTTCACCATAAGAAACAAGAAAAAAATATTATTCTAACGTAGAGCAAGAAGTAGAAAGGAAATCGTAAAGGTAAGAACAGAGATAAATAAAATAGAGAGTAGGAAAATCAGAAAAAAACCAACAAAACAAACTTTGGTTTTGTGAAAATTGAAAAAAAATCATCAAACCTTTCATTACCCTAAACAAAAATAAGCAAATGTAGCTAAAATTATTAAAATAGAATGAAATCATTCATATTATTATTGGTCTTATAGAAATAAAAGGGTTATAGAAAAAAACTATGAAAATTGTATCACCCCCTCAAATCTGATAACCTTGATGAAATGGATATAATTCTAGAAATGCTTAAACTATTGATATTTGATCAAGAGGAAAGATAAATATGAATAGACATAGAGGAAAAGCGATTGACCCAGTAACCAGAGCACTGCTAACAGAGCAAAATCCACATCAGGTGGATTCACAGGCAAATTCCACCAAGGTATTAAAGAAGAGTTCAATGCTTTTCTATTGCTCAAAAACATAAAAGAGGATGGAAACTTCTTAACAGATTCTATGAGGATAGGCTTACATTGACACCAAAACCAAGAGTCACAAGAAAATATTGCTCTATTCACACGTTCATGCTCCTTATGAATACAGATGCAGAATCTTTAGCACTGGCAACCCAAAATCATCAGCATACTTGAAATATTATACAGTGTGACCACGTGGTTTTTATTTCAAAAATATAATGTTTATCTAATATACAGAATTCAGCATGATAAAAATATAAGCAGAATAAGGGATACCAAAAATATAATATCAATGAGAAAATTTATGTGTCAAAAATTGGACACAATTCCATGACACAAATGCTCAACAGTCAGGAAAAGAATGCTCCTCAACCTGACTCAGGGCATCAAGGAAACCCCCACTGCTGACTGTATATTGCAAGGTGAATGAAATATGAAACCTTCCCACTAAAATAGGAAATGAGATAAGATGTCTGCTCTTGACGCTTCTGTTGAATGTAGTACTGGACATTCCAGCCAGGGCAATTACCCAAGAAGCCAAATAAAGGCATGTGGAATAGAAAGAAGTCAACCTGCATTACTTCACAGAGTGCATGATATTATATATGTAGTCTCATTAAGATGCACAACAAACTGAATTCCAAAAAGTCAAAGGACAAATGACTACCATGAAAATAACCTTCATTTATGGAGTAGTGTGACCAATATGAAAATGATATTAAGAAGACATTTTATTTTACCTTAGCTTCAAAAAAAATAGTACTTAGGAATATTTTTAACAGAGGAGGTTCAAAACTTGTGGACTGAAAATTTCAAAATGCTGAACAAAATTGAAGAAGCCCCAAATAAAGAGGAAGAGATCCCTGGCTAGGAATTGGAGTAAATAATAGTAAAAATAGTGCTTATATTATAATATTATTCAAATTAAGCTACACAATGAATGTAATGCCTGTCAAAATTCCAATTTCTTTTTTTTGTTTTGTTTTTGTTTTATTTTGGTACCAATGGAGAAGCTGAGCCTAAAGTCACATGGAAAGCTAAGACAACCTTGAGAAAGAACAAAGTAAAAAGGATTACACTTCTGAAACTAAAATTTCCTGAAACCTGCAGTAATCAGAACAACATGGTGCTGGTACAGGAAAAGACTTGGAGCAGTTGAGCAGAACTGAAGGCAGAAAACCCCATGGGCATGGGAAGATCTCATGCTCACCATGGTGGCCCTTCACTCCTCTGCTCAATGTCAGCACTCTTTCACTGACATCCCAGTGACCTCTTCTCCTTTTAACCTTGACTTCCCGCCCCGCCACAGAGGGACCAAGACAATTCAATTAGAAAAAAAAAAATGTCCTTTTTTTCAAAAACATACAAAAGTAAGTCACCATGAATCTAATAATTGATTGTAAGGGATAGATCTTAGAAGGAAACAAATATTTAAATCTTTGTGAACTTAGATCAAACAATACTTTCTTACAAATAACAATCTAAGGCACAATTAACATCAGGAAAATAGATTTTACTTCCTCCATATTAAAGAAAAAAGTTTGTTCATCAAAGGATAATATGAAGAAAGTGAAAAGATGACCCATATAACAGGAGAAAACTTTGAAAATCATGTATCTTACAAAGGCCTTTTATCTAGAATACACTAGAGCTTGTACAACTCAATAGTAAAAACCAGGAATAATAAAATTAAGTACTGGGCAAAGAATTCAAATAAATATTTCTCTAAAAATGATTTACAGCTGCCAATAAAGCATGTGAAAAAAATATTAAAACTTGTTAGTTTGTAGTCAAAAACACGTCTAAAGCACATTGAGATGCTACTTCTTATCCACTAGGATTGCTATTAAAAAAGATAATAATGAATGTTGGCCAGTAAATGAAGAAAGTGGACCCTCAAGCTTTGCTGGTGATAATGTGAAGTGGAACAGCCACCTCAAAAAGCAATCTAGAAATTCCTCAAAACTTAAATAAAAATTATCACATTACCCAGCAACTCCACTCCCAGATATTTACTCAAGATAATTTAAAAACGTGCGTGAAAACATACCAAAAATACAGTAAAATGTTCATAGTTACATTGTTTGTAGTAGCCAAAAATAGAAATACAACAACTTTTCTTCAACTGATGAACAAATAAAATGGTGTTGTATATCCATAAAATAGATTATTATTCATCCAGAAAAAAAGAAATATTGATACATTCTACAGCACAGATAACTCTTGAATATATTTGTTAAAGAATATAGGCATAAAAGACCACATATTGTTTGATTCTATTTATGCAAAATGTTCAAAACAGACAAATCTGCAGATAGAGAAAAAACGTTGTGGTGGATGACAGATGGGAGTAGGCAACAGTTGGAACTCACTCCTTTTCTTTTGGTGGGTATGAGGTTTCTTTTGGGATTTATGGAACTATTTTGGAATTCTGTTAGGTTGATGTTTGCACAACATTCTTGAAATGCCAAAAACTGTGACATCACTTAAATTGTTAAAAGGGTATTATTAAACTTTATGCAATACAAAATTTAAGGAAAGAAGTCTATGAAAATAAACAGAATAAGTCTTTAGATGGTGGAATATGAAAAAAAAATGGCTTTGTAGAAGTCACTAAAGTCAAGGTCACTAATAAATACTGTTTATACATCCTGCAGTATACATTGAAATTATTTAGTAAATTCATTCAGCTAAGTGCCCTAGGTAGACAGAGGAAAAATTTGTCATCTTGTCTTAACCTTTTGCCCACTCTGATTTTATCTGCCCACAGTGTTAGATTCTGATGAAGTCCATGCTTTATCCTTCAAGGGTAATATGTTCTACCAAGATATTTGTTCCTTGAGACTTTTCATTGAACATGATACTTTAAACAAGATTCCAACAGTCACAGGTAACCTTCAATACATTCACTCATCAAATTCTGTGATTTGAGGTAACTGTGCTTTCTTTTTCACTCAGTAGTATAAAATAATTTGTACTAGCACTCTGCATTACCTAGCTGTAATAACCATTTTTCATTGCAAAGGCATATATCAGGTGTATTTTGTGTGTGTGTGTGTGTGTGTGTACACATCCCTTTTTGACCTAAGGAAGTGACTCAGAAGATTTAATTGCTCATCAATAACCTTGTCAGAATTTTCTACAGACTTTGGCCTAGAATCTTTCTCTTTCTAATTTATCTCATTTTCAAAAATTTTGACATTGGACCATCAGGCATCACAGCAAAGCACAAACAATTATTAAATGTAAATCATAAGGAAATTGAATAAAAACTAAATGAGGAAACCTCATAATATCTGAAAGTTTTACCATGTAATTCACATTCAACCTATGCTGTCCGGGCTTTCCAACATTTACAACAGGTAAAGACTAAGGAAGGCTGAGACAAAGAACGACTGTACATGGGGCATTTTATTGAGTATATTTGGAATTTTCTAAGACAAGGTACTTATACATGCTGTAGTATAATATTTTTAGGAAATTGTAACTTAATAAAAAGATTATATTTGGACCAGAGAAGAAAACACGACTTTCACTTCATCCTTAAGCTTGACAGGCAGGTGTTTTCGGCTCTGAGGGCACTCACTGCTCTCCCTCCAGGTAGAGGCCCACGGGAACATAACGGAGGGATTCAGTACTGCAGTGAATGAGCAGTGTGGTCAGTGTCCAGGAGAGCAATGGCAGGCACAAGCTCATGTAAAAGATGAGCATCAAGGTGCTCAGGCTGACACTCCCCCAAAGTGACAGTTTTAGCAGGGAGATTGTTTAGTGTCAGGGGACCAACTAGCATTTCATAATGTGCAGATAGACAATGGAAAATATGTACCAAAGGGATCCTCTGCATTTAAATGTATTTCAGCTCATTGGCAAACTTGGGATTGTAACACTTGTCATCCTACTAAACTAGCGAAGCCACGAGGAGAAAGGATACAGGAGAAACAAAGTAATTGTCATAGAAGACATAAAAACAGCCTTTGTGTGTGGAAGGCAGGAGGCTATGGGACCTGGAGGTGACCACTGAGCCTTTGATGAACGTACAAAGGAAAAGAAGGTCTAGGTGTCGGAAAACAATCAACTGTGCTGTGGAGCTTCTCAGATCTTTAAAGAATCTGCCTTGTTTCTCAGTTTATTTTGGCAACCAAGTTCACTAGCCTTTTGCCAACTGGGCATTGCCAAATCTGATCTTCTTTTCCAGTGTTGGGAGAGTATACATATTTCAACTCAAAGTAATATAGGCTTAAAGTTTAGGCTCCAACAAACTCTAGAGGTATTATCCCACTAGAGGGTTCCGTCTTCACGGTACTGTTTATGGCCCATCCTCTCCTGATCTCTAACCCTCCTCTTTGACTGGCAGACTTGGATTGCACTAAAAATCTGCTTTTTATTTAAAGGCTGCATTTATTCCTGTATTTGCAACTTCATCTTTAATGAGTATTCCATATGCTTGCTCATTTCTTCCTGTTCCAATACTTACCTTCTAGATCTATTTCAAGTCACACACGACCAGAATTAGTGCCCGGGAAGGGACTATGGCAACAGAAGCCATGCTCTGATTCTTCTTGTTCTTTTACCCCAGGGTTAAAGATCAAATAGAAAACTGCCTTGAAATCAACTGTGGCATGAGCTCCTCCACAATCAGATTTCTCACTTCACCTTTAAAAGGCTCTATTAGACTCTTTTTCAGAGCTGCTGCATTTTGGTATAGTTATTATGGGAAAATGATCCTGTTATGGTTTATGGTAATATAACTCTTTAGCCTCAGGAAGTTAAGGAAATTATGATTTGCTAAAGTATCAAAAAGAAAAAAAATCATTTTATCTGATGTTATAACCACTGGACCGGAATAATTTATTTTTATATTTTTTTGGTATTAGAGAGAATGAAGTATTTTTTTAGATGGTTTTACTCTGACTTCACAGCATATTGTTGATGACAGTAGAGAAGTACTTCATTCAGTGTAGTGGTATTGCAAATAAATATGTATATATATATATATATATATATGTCTGGGTGTGTGTATTTCTGTATTTATGTGCATACATATGTACATACGTGAATACATGTAGGTGGATTTTTATATATATGCACATAAGCACAGATGTCTATACATATATTTATATATTCACATTTATATTCACACAGATGCATGTAAACACACGTATAATTATTCACCACCTAACATCATTTTGGTCAATGACAGACCACATAATCCACATGGATCCCCTAGTATTAAACCAGAACTGAAAAATTCCATTTCCCTAGTAATGCAATAGCTACTGTAGCATCACCAGAATATCAAACCATATTACAGACTTTGTGGTGAAGATGGTGTGGACAAGAGTACTCTGCTGCCCATTGTATAAAAGCATAGAACATAAAATCATGGACAGAACCTTGTTGGGAGTGGTGAAAGAATGATTAGTTTGAACTGCCCTGGACAGCGGTAACACCTCCCTTGGGGATTTCTCAGTGCAGAGCTATGAGGAAAACTGCCCATTTGATGGTGTCCCCTATTAAGAGGGAAAATTCTGTGCCTGTCACTGAATTTGTGTTCAAATGCCAGGTGTCCAAAGGAAGAAGAGATAGGGGATCAAGCTGAGAAGCTTTGATTGGGCTGTTTTGCTCAAAACTTTGTTTTGTTTATCTTGAAGAAGATGTCTCAGTAAATCCTTTTGATGTTTAAACCTATATAACATGCGGAGCTGCTGGTGGCCAGTCTTTTCCCATCAGGAATTTGGCTGCTCCACCAAATCCCATTTTCTCTGTATTTGAGCCAGTTTGTCTTTTCTCCGATCCACTAATCAGCCTGAGTTCGGAGGAAAGTGAATAAACATTGCACAGTACATGATATTTGATAATAAATAAATGTATTACTCGTTTATGTATTAGCTATACTATACTTTTTATTGTTACTTTAGAATATGCTGTTATTCATTACAAACAAAAAAATTACTGTAAAAGTATGCCAGGTAAACGATATCAGCGGCAGTCTCAAAAGCCTCATAAATTTTGTGTTTCTTGGTTGCATCTAGAAGCCATCGATGTGTAAATGGACTATATGATGTTTGGAGTGTGCACGATAACAAAATTGCTAATTGGTGCATTTTTCGGCAGTGATAAATGACTGTGTGTATATATGTGTATGTCTGGAGAGAGAGAGAGAGAGAGAGAGAGAGAGAGAAAGGATAGGTAAAGGAAGAAGGGAGGAAGGGTAAATTAAAGAGAATTTACAGATGGAACAACACTAGGGTAGATAGAATGATGACATGGCTCTTGAGGTAATGTAGTATGATAAAACACATTCAAGGAAATTAAATCAAGGCAAAATAAAGTAAGTTAGGATCATATATTGAATTGGAAGGTTAATTTTGGGGTGAAGAATTTCATAGTTAATTTCTATGTTTCAATATAGCATTGTATTGAGAGTGTATATCAATAAAAAAATCAGGGCTTTTTTAATTAAAAAAAGGTTAAAATAGAAACTTTTTTATAAACAAATAGATATTTTATTTTTCTGTGAAGAAAGTGTGTTTTCATCAGGTATGTATTATTCAGGATTCTGCAGACAACATAACTAGTATGATATACAGAGAATGATGTTATGGAAACAGCAACCATGAGTATGGAGGCTGAGAGCTCCCGGAATCTGCTTAGCAAGCTGGAGAACCAGAAAAGCACATATGAGGTGCCCTCCTCTCCATAACTATTTACTTATTTTATTCTTTATGTCTAACATCAATAATTACTCAATGAGGAATGCTCTCAGGTCCTAAGTCAATCATTCTTTGAAATAAGTCAACCTCTGATAAGACCAGTGGTCTTTCTCCTTCAACTCTGCACTGATGAAGTTTACATAAGTACTGTGCTTTTTTTATTAATGTTGCTAGCCCACATAAAACTACCATCTTCCTATTCAGGAGTTATTTCTTCCTTAGATCTTATTTCAATTTTATATAACCCATAATATACAATAAGTGATAGATAAGTGCACAGAAATGATACATTAGTGAAAGGATAGGTGAGTTAATGGACATTAGTCCGGTAATTAAATAAATTTTAAAATTTGTTCTAATTAGTCATACATGACAGTAGAATGCATTGTGACACATTGTACACAAATGGAGCACAACTTCTCATTCCTCTGGCTGTACATGGTGCAGAGTCACACCAGTAGTGTAGTCATACATGTATATAGGGTAATAATGTCTGTCTCGTTATACTGTCCTTCCCATCCCCACATCACCAACCCTTCTCTCACTCCCCTCTGCACAATACAAATTTCTTTCATACTTTCCAATCCCTCCACAACTATGGATCAGCATCTGCTTATCAGAGAAAACATTTGGATTTTGGTTCTTTTGGGATTGGTTTATTTCACTTAGCATGGTATTCTCCAGCCTTATTCATTTACCTGCAAATGTCGTGATTTTATTCTTTTTTTTAAGGCTAAGTAATATTCCATTGAGTATATGTACATTTTATTTATCCATTCATTTGTTGAATGGCACCTAGTTTGGTTCCATAGTTGAGCTATTGTGAATTGAGCTGCCAAAAACATGATATGGCTGTGTCACTGTAGTATGAAAGCAATCCTCAGCATGAAGAATAAAGCAGGAGGCATCACAATACCAGACCTTAAACTATACTACAGAGAAATGGTAACAAAAACATCATGGTATTGACACCAGAATAGACATGTAGGTAGATAATACAAAATAGAAGACAGAGACAAACCCACAGAAATATGATTATCTCATACTATACAAAGGTGCCGAAAAATACATTGGAGAAAATATAGCTTATTCAACAAATGGTGCTAGGAAAAATGGAAATCCATATGTAACAAAATGAAATTCAACCTATATTTCTCATCCTGCACAAAACTCAACTCAAAGTGGATCAAAGACTTAGGCACTAGAGTAGAGACCCTACAACTAATCGAGGAAAAAGTAGGCCCAAATCTTTACTATGTTGGCTTAGGACCTGACTTCCTTAACAAGACTCCTAAAGTGAAAGAAGTAAAATCAAGAATCAATAAATGGGATGGATTCAAGCTAAAAAGCTTCTTCTCAGCAAAGTAAACAATCAATAACATTAAGACAGAGCCTAAAGAATGGGAAAAAAAAAATCTTTACCACAAGCACTTCAGATAGAGCACTAATTTCCAGGATATATAAGAACTTAAACAACTTAACACCAATAAAACAAATGACCTAATCAATAAGTGGGCTCAGGAACTGAACAGACACTTGACAAAAGAAGAAATACAATCTATTAACAAACATACGAAAAAATGTTAATCATCTTTAGCAATTAGAGAAATGCAAATCAAAACTACTCTAAGACTTCCTCTCACTCCAGCCAGAATGGAAATGGTCAAGAATACAAGCAACAATAAGAGTTGGCAAGGATGTGGGGGGCTGGTGGGACTGCAACCACTATGGAAAGCAGTATGGGGATTCCTCAGAAAACGTGAAATGCTGATACTGTTTGACTCAACTATTCCACTCCTTGGTTTAAACCCAAAGGACTTAAAACCATCCAGCATTTTTAATCCCCTATAGGAAGCATATGTGAATTTTCCCATTCCATTTTTGTCATTGTCCTTAATTTAGCAGATAAATCTCCATTATTGGTTCTTACTTGTAAGAACAAATCATTTCATGTGAATGACAAGTATTAAATATCAGGTATTAATATTAGATATTAAATATCAATCCCATATTATCATTAAAGGGAATAAACTTTTAATAAATGAGGTAAGACTGGCAAAACCAAGGCCATCATTTGTTTAGAAAACAAAGATGTCTCACAGGCTGTCAATAGCCAGTGTACTAAATGGTTTATACACCTTGATAGCTTTTAAATTCAATGCAGGGCAAAGAATTCTAGAATGTCTTTAATTTCAGTATATTTTGTTTTTATAAGTCATATAAAAGTGGTAGGACTGCTGACATGAGGTCTTCCCTCTCCACACCTGAGTAAGTACACAGTGGATAACCATGGATCATGGATGCAATGTTGTACTGATACCCAGAACTCACTCATTTTATTAACTGGAACAATGTGCATTGATTAGCCTCCCCTCATTCTCCCATACACTCTCAGCTCCCGACAACCACCATCCAACTCTTTGACTCTATCAATTTGACTGTGTTTGATAAGCTCATACAGCTAAAATAGTGAAATATTTTTCTTTCTGGGAGTGGCTTATTTTATTTAGCATAAAGTCCTCAAATTTCATTTATGTTGTTGCAAATGTTCGAATTCCTTCTTTTTAAAAATGAATGATATTAACTTGATACACATATACCACATTTTCTTTATCCACGTGTCTGTTGGTGGAAATTTAGGTTGCTCTCATACTTTATGCATAATGAATAGTGCTGTAATGAATTGGGTAATACTAGGGTCTTTTCAAGATCCTGATATCATTTCTTTGTAAAAAATACCCATAATTGGAATGACTGGATCATATGATACTTATGCCTTTATTTTTTTCAAGGAAATTTCATTCCATTTTCCAAGTAGCATTTCTTCTCAGCTTGTAAAGATTGGACTGGTGACCACAAATGTCTACTTTTCAAACTAAAGTAGTCAGCTTTGTTACTCCAAACTCCTCAGCCACATTTTCTAATGAGTGAACTCCAATTCTCCCTGGGAAAAACTTTCATTTTATATGATTAAATATAAAACCAGAAATGATTTTAAGACCTGCATATTTTGTAAATAAGGCTTCTTATTTGAAAATCCTGAATGTGTCCATTCTAAGCAGTCTTTCATTTTTGTCTCTCCAAGGGAAAATGAATATAATGGAAATATGGAGACAGTATAAACTTTGATTGCATTAAGCTCTTCTCTTTCATTATCTAAGTAATAGGGTTATTTTTATCTGAAGAGTCTCTGAACAATTTATGAAGAAACACTTGAGAGACTTCCTGAAATGTATTATAAAATGTTTTCCAAAATCCAATGGCACCAGTAAATGGAAAGCACTCCATTTTACCATTTTGAAGATATAACTAATAACTATACACATTCAAATGATCAGGTTTTAGTACATTCTGAAATGATGTGTATCTCATGGTTATGAACTTAAAGGAATAAAATGTTCCTTGCTTTTAGTCATGTTGCATAGTTTGGGTAACAGTCCCTGTACCCATCTTGCACACAACCGCAGAAGCTACCTGCCTACCTGGCCTGTACCCTGGGCAGACTCTCCAGACTTTTAAAAGAGATATGAACTTTTTTCTTTTTAGTCATTGTATTCTGCTGCCTTAATTTTCTAAATACAACTCAGAAAGCACTGTGATTTAAAAAAAAATAAAGGTGCTCAAATTATTTTAAGATTAGTGATATAAAACTGATAACACACCATCATGAATGCTTTCATTTTATGTATAAAAGTATTGATAGTCAATTTTGAAAAATAAGTGACTTCACCTTTTATCTCAGCTAATAAGTTCCATCTATATCATGAGCTTTACAGTTTACATTAGGCTTATGTTTAATGGTTGCCTCATTTTTCATCAAGGCATATTGCTCCTTTTTAAAAAATAATAGTGATGTAAAATTTTTTCATATTTAAATTTTCTTTGAGCAGACCTAATGGCTAGTAAGCCTAAATAATGACATTGAATCAACAACCATCAAAACGATGATGGAGGAATAAAAATGATACTTGTAATAAACACTTAAATATGTTCGATTCCTAATAAGAAGTAATTTCAAAGAATAAGACCTGTGTACTCTGACATGGCTGTGTGACTGAACAATCTACTCAGACTCCATCTTTCGGCTCATTCTTCTGTGAATAGGGGCAATAATCATTCCAATACAATAAGACTTTAATGTGGATAAAATTAGATGTAGCTTTAAGGTTACAGAAATAGCTTCTTTCACACTATGAGCTTTCAATGGCTGTGTAGATTGATGTTGTTTGATTAGCAAATTTTTTTAATAAGTTAGATTCTATCACTAGTAAAATGAGACCACCTATAACAAGAACATGATATAGGGTTTAAAAAATATCTTTCAGTTGCACGCTTATTGTTAATAATTCCTATCAAAAATAGCCTTTTCGCATTATGTTTAGGATATCAAGTGTAATTTCAGAAGATTTTGGAGAAAGACATAAAATTACAAAAATCACAACTTTCTCTTTACTACTCCTAAAGAAGATAGAGTTGTAGAGAAAACTGTACACAAAAACTAACTCAAAATTTTATTGAGAAATGGAAAGAAAAGGACCTAACTATGCATAAAAAAAATTAGTTTTCATTGGATAATCAGTCTCATTCTAAAGTTGATCACTGGCATTTGGCAGGTGTTAAGGTAGTGATAAATAATCAAAGGTCTAAAGCATGTTTTCATAATTTGGGTGCACAAGAACACCCAAGTAAAATTTTTTTAAAAATCTGTAGTTATTAGGAAATGATGAACAAGAAGGTGAAATTAATTTTCAGTATAACTGACCTGTATTGTTGTAAATTATATTAAAATCTAACTACAGTGTCTTTCCATTAGATTCTTGATGAACTACATTAGATAATTATATGAGCACTATATTTTTTGCATTAATATTTAGAGGGAATTTTTAAAAGTTCTGATTGGGAAACCTTCTGAGCAGTGTGCAGCCTTCCTTATTTCTGCAAAGGACATCTTGTTCCACGGCTACACCAGTTGTTTCATAGAAGCACTTGTGGCCAGGTATTGGTTAATTCAGGCATCCCTGCACACCCTCATGCAATTTTACCTTCAATAAAAAGTTAATATTTTCACATTTCAGAATTTATTTCATTTACTGAGTTTCCCAATTCTGCCTACTGTTTTATTTAACAACTTAATAAAATGTGGGTGGTGTTTCCTTGGGATAAGCTTTAGGGAATAATTTTCTTTGTTCCCTTTCCTAAAGAAGTGCTTTATGATCCAATAAGAATTATTGCTAAACTGCATTCATTCTTCACGGAAAGAGCATACAGCATGACTTAATATGGAATTTAATTATTGCTAACATTAATATGTGATGACCACTAAGAGAATAAATCATGGAAGAAAAAAAAACAAGAGAAATAATTCATTTGTCTTAAAGTGTGCTGAGGTGGCTGTCTTGGAAAGGTGTGGTCATGTATTTTATATTTTCTTTTTCTTTTTTAATCTCCTATTTTCACTAGTCTAGATTTATTTTATCATTTCCTAGACCACTTTCTCCATTCCTTTTCTTCCACCTTGAAAATATGCTTTTGAGAATTCAAACTCCAGTTTGATACAGCATTTAGGTCACTGTTCTAAGTTATATTGAATTTAATCATGGGGTCACTTGAACCAAGTAGCTTTGCTATTTCTAATCTACTAACTGCACATTTTCTATAAGATTGGATAGGACCAGTCCTATTAGGATTTCTGACACAGAAGGTCAATAATTCTTTATTTCATCCATAATTTTATATTTTATTGTCCTACACCTCTCAAAAGTTTCACACTTCTTGTGGAGAAAATGAAATCTCCTATTGCTAAACTAGATTGCTATTTTCTTGTCTACTCTACGTTATCATGGGTCTTTTTTTTTTCCATCAATTTCAAGTTTTCCCTTTGGTAACTTGTCTTTTATCTTTTATCTCTATCATTTAGATATAATATTACAATAAAATGTACATTTATTTCTGAGTGGTTATGTTTTTAAATGATCCAATTTAATTAAGTTGAATTGGTTTTAATAAATGTCTGAGATTATAAACAATTTACCTAATTGCCTAATTTATTATATCTTTTAGATAATTTAAAATTATAAGCAAATGCATGCTCATAATTTTATGAAAATATAAGTTACTTTCAGTAACATGAGTTAATAAGTCTTTTTCACATTGTATAATTGAAAGTATTCAATTTCTAAAATGTAACTGAAAAATAACATAGACTTTTCAGAACTTTAATTAGGAAAATACCTTTTACAGTAAAATTGAAGAAGACAGAGTCTTCTGTTCTAGACCAGTCTGAGCCAGTGTGTTTTGTGACCTTTAGACAATTGTAGGACTGAATAGTCATTGAAGATACATGCAAGGCACTTTACAGTTCATAAGCTCTTTTCAAACGCTGCATTGAGTCCTCCTCACAACAAACTAGCTAGGACAGAATCAATTAAGATTTGGAGATGTTTATGTATCTACAAACATACATACACACAAATATATTAATCTATATATTTTGCATATATTTTTACAAGTGATTTTATTAGCAAAACCTTTGATTAATCTCAATTTTGATTTTTTTATCCCATTCATATTCCATTGTAGAATGATTTATTTGACTATCTTTTATGAGTGGGATTCCATTGATTACCTGACTTTTGTAATTACAATTAATATTGCAATAAATATCTTTTCATATATTCTTTTTTGGATTTTCTTTGTATGCACATTACCAAATATTAGATTACTAAGTTGATGGTTATAAATATTTTTTATCTAAGATAAATTTACATTGAATGAAATTCAACTCAAAGACTTATTTCATGTGTTTTGACAAATGCCTACACACATAACCATCATCCAACTCTATAAAGTAGTTCCATTGCCCAAAGTTTTTTATCAATTCCCAACTTACACACACTACCACTGATATGATTCCTATGATTTGAGAACACGTTGCATGTTCTTAAATTACTTTTTTCAGTTCTTAAATATCATGTAAATGGTGTCATGATATAATTACCAATGTAAATATCTATCCACAATGCATGTTTTTTATGGGTTAGAGTATTGTGAGAGGACCTTTCGATTTCCTAACATTTTAGTAGAAAGTGTTCAATTATGAAAGCATATCTATATTTTAACACTGTCCTCCTATATGGTTTGATTCAAGTTTTTATATTTGATTAAATTTAAACCAAATTTTAATCTATATCTTCTAATGTAATCCATAACTTCTAGGTTTCAAATTGGTATGATCCATTTATATATCTATTTATTGATTTTTTTCTCTGACCATGGTTACAGTTCTATGCCCATTCTTAATTAGGTTCATTAATACATACACAGTTAAAATATGTAAATTTAGTATTTTTCATTGTTTTAATGTTACCTATTTCAAGGTATATATCTCTTTTAACCCATCTGTCTTATTTTTCAATTCCTCTGTAAGGTTATATTGCAGGGATAGTGGTTGTTGATTTATTTTATTATATACCTCTTTTTCTATGATTTTGTTATTTTATTCAATTAAACTTACGTTTGTTAATGTGTTCCATTCTTTTTATGTCATTATTTTTCTAATTTCTTTTATAAAAAGGAGCATTTTCTTTTTTCTTTTTTAATTTTTTATTGTGGGTTGTTCAAAACATTACAAATTTCTTGACATATCATATTCCACACTTTGATTCAAGTGGGTTATGAACTCCCACCTTCACCCCATACACAGATTGCAGAATCACATCAGTTACACATCCATTGATTTACAAATTGCCATACTAGTGTCTGTTGTGCTCCACTGCCTTTCCCATCCTCCCCCCTCCCCCCTCCCCACCTCTCCCCTCCCCTCCCCTCCTCTCTCTCTACCTCCTCCACTGTATAACCCTGAGGGTCTCCTTCCATTACCATGCAATTTTCCTTCTCTCTCCCTTTCCCTCCCACCTCTCATCCCTGTTAAATGTTAATCTTCTTCTCCTGTTCTTCGTCCCTACACTGTTCTTAGTTACTCTCCTTATATCAAAGAAGACATTTGGCATTTGTTTTTTAGGGATTGGCTAGCTTCACTTAGAATAATCTGCTCTAATGCCATCCATTTCCCTGTAAATTCTATGATTTTGTCATTTTTTAATGCAGAGTAATACTCCATTGTGTATAAATGCCACATTTTTTTTATCCATTCGTCTATTGAAGGGCATCTAGGTTGGTTCCACAGTCTTGCTATTGTGAACTGTGCTGCTATGAACATCGATGTAGCAGTGTCCCTGTAGAATGCTCTTTTTAGGTCTTTAGGGAATAGACCAAGAAGGGGAATAGCTGGGTCAAATGGTGGCTCCATTCCCAGCTTTCCAAGAAATCTCCATACTGCTTTCCAAATTGGCTGCACCAATCTGCAGTCCCACCAGCAATGTACAAGTGTACCCTTTTCCCCACATCCTCGCCAGCACTTGTTGTTGTTTGACTTCCTAATGGCTGCCAATCTTACTGGAGTGAGATGGTATCTTAGGGTGGTTTTGATTTGCATTTCTCTGACAGCTAGAGATGTTGAGCATTTTTTCATGTACTTGGGTCACGTGACCCCAATTGGAGTGGGGGCGGAGCGGAACCGCCACCCGTGCCCGCAGGGTGAGCAGACCAGTGATCAACCTGCATATCAGGCCAAGGGGTCCGCAGGCGTGGTAGGAGGGGCAGGGCAGATCCGCCGCCCGCGCCTCCAAGGTAGGCAGACCTACAACAGACCGGCGGATCAGGCCCAGGAGCCTGCCGGCGTGGTACAAACACCACCCTAATTGGAGTAGTGGCAGAGCAGAGCCTCCACCCGTGCCCGAAAGGTGGGCAGATCTGCGACCGACCAGCGGGACAGGCCCAGTGGCCTGCCGGTACGACAGACACGTCACCCCATTTGCAGTAGGGGCAGAGTAGAGCCGCCGCCCGCGCCTGCAGGGTAGGCAAACCTGCAACCGACCGGCGGATCAGGCCCGGTGGCCTGCCGGCGTGGTACACTCGTCACCCCAATTGGAGTAGGGGCAGAACAGAGCCCCCGCCAGCTCCCAGAACAGGCCCAGTGACCTGCCGGCGTGGTAGCCACGACACCCCAATTGGAATAAGGAGAGAGCAGAGCCGCCGCCCGCACCTGCAGGAAAGATACGCAAGCAGTATGAAAAGACAAGGAAAGAAAGGACCACAAGCAATGCAGGTCAACGCAACTTTAGAAGAGGTAACAGCTGCAGCAGATGGAATGTCAGATAAAGAATTCAGGATATACATGCTTCAGATGATCTGGAGTATCAAGGAAGACATTAAACAGCAAAATCAGACAATGAAAGATCACTTCGACAACGAATTACGCAAACAAATCCAGGAAGCAAAGGATCAACTATACAGGGAGATAGAGGTTATAAAAAACAAACAAACAGAAATCCTAGAAATGCAGGAAGCAATAAACCAACTTAAAAACTCAATGGAGAATACTACCAGCAGAGTAGAACACTTAGAAGATAGAACATCAGACAATGAAGACAAAGTATTTCAACTGGAAAAGAACATAGACAGCTCAGCAAGACTGTTAAGAAACCATGAGCAGAACATCCAAGAAATATGGGATAACATTAAGAGACCAAACTTAAGAGTCATTGGGATACAGGAAGGTACAGAGCTCCAAACCAAAGGAATGAGAAGTTTATTCAATGAAATAATACAAGAAAACTTCCCAGACTTGAAGAATGAGACAGAACCCCAAATCCTAGAAGCCTACAGGACGCCGAATGTGCAAAATCATAAGAGATCCACACCTAGACACATTATAATGAAGAGCATTTTCAAATAAACAAAATGTGAATTTATTGCCAGATTAATCTATCTCCTCATAAATAATTTAAATGAGAAATCTAGACTACAGAGAAATGATATGGGAAAGAAACTTAGAAGTATAACAGTTAAAGAACAACACTAGCAATGTAACTATTATACCATATATTTTATAAGGTTTTTTCTTTCCTTGAATATTAGTAAAAGTCACCACATTACCTAAAACAAAACCTATAATATTTTGTGATATTTAGAACATTATTTAGAAGTAAATTGCATAACTATAATAACATAATGAGTGTGTGAAATAGAACTGTACTCTTTGTTGTAAATAATTATATTTTGCAAGGAAAATCACAATATTAATTCTAGTTACAATGTCTTAAGTATGCATATCATGATTCCTAAACAAAATCAATATATAATAAGAAGAGATAAAGCAAATGAGAATATACAATAATGATTTTTAAATTGTTTCAACCCAAAAGAAGGCAGGAAAGGAAGAACAAAGGAAGAAACAAACCAAATAGCAAATACTGTGTCAAACTGAATACAAGTCAATGGTGCTAAATATGTAATTAATGAATTAATGGACTAAACTGTGTCTTGGTCTGGTTAGGTGGGCAGAAAAGAATACCACAGACTAGGCAATTGAAAGGACATTTCCACTCATGGTTGGCTGACCAATTCATTCCTGATGAGAGCTGTGAAGATGGCAGCTGCCTTCTTCTGTGTCCTTGCATAACAGAGAGGGCAGGTCGCTCTGCTTCCTTTCACTAGCCATTCATCTCATCCTGAGTGCTCTAGCATCAATGACCAGCCCCACCTCCAAGAGCATCACGTTGGTAGTTGTGACTTCAGAGTATGGATTTGGTGGAACACAATTTGATCCGTAGCACTCATGTTAAAAGGGCAGAGGTTATCAGGTTGGGTAAAGAAGCAATATCCTACTCTGTACTGTTTATATAAGATACTGTTTAAATAGGCAAAAAAGACTGACTAAAATTAGAATTATAGAAAAAAAAATGTCATGCCAAAAACTATGAAAAAGTATTTGGCTAGATTAATTAGACAGAGATGACTCTATGACAAGAAGAGTGACACTGTTGCAAAATAAAACTCAAAAAGACTGGGGATGTTGATCAATGGTTAAGCACCCCTGAGTTCAATCCCTGGTACAAAACAACAACAACAAAACTTGTAGGCTGAGGGGCAGAGCCGCCCCCCACCCCCCGCGCCTGCCAGGTAGGTGGAACGGCGACCACCAACGGAAAAGGCCCAGTGGCCCAAGGCGGGACAGAGCTTCCAATCACTCCTGCAAGGTAGGCGGGCCTGCGACCCACCGGCAGAAGAGGAGCAGCAGCCTGCTGAGAGGCTGAGCCGCCCCCTCCCCCTGCGCCGGCAAAGTAGAGGGAACTGTGACCACGCACAGAGCAGGCCCAGCGGCCTGCTGAGGGGCAGAGCCGCCCCAAACCCCCCGCGCCTGCCAGGTAGGGGAACTGTGACCACCGACAGAAAAGGCCCAGTGGCCCGCGGCAGGACAGAGCTTCCAATCACTCCTGCAAGGTAGGCAGGCCTGCGACCCAACGGCAGAAGAGGAGCAGCGGCCTGCTGAGAGGCAGAGCCGCCCCCTCCCCCTGCACCAGCAAGGTAGAAGGAACTGTGACCACGCACAGAGCAGGCCCAGCGGCCTGCTGAGGGGCAGAGCCGCCCCCCATCCCCCGCGCCAGCCAGGTAAGTGGAAAGGTGACCACCGACAGAAAAGGCCCAGTGGCACGCGGCGGGACAGAGCTTCCAATCACTCCTGCAAGGTAGGCGGGCCTGCAACCCACTGGCAGAAGAGGAGCAGCGGCCTGCTGGGAGGCAGAGCCACCCCCTCCCCCTGCGCCGGCAAGGTAGAGGGAACTGTGACCACGCACAGAGCAGGCCCAGCGGCCTGCTGAGGGGCAGAGCCGCCCCACACCCCCCGCGCCTGCCAGGTAGGGGAACTGTGACCACCGACAGAAAAGGCCAAGTGGCCCTCGGCGAGATAGAGTTTCCAATCACTCCTGCAAGGTAGGCGGGCCTGCGACCCACCGGCAGAAGAGGAGCAGCGGCCTGCTGAGAGGCAGAGCCGCCCCCTCCCCCTACACCGGCAAGGTAGAGGGAACTGTGACCACGCACAGAGCAGGCCCAGCGGCCTGCTGAGGGGCAGAGCCGCCCCCCACCCCCTGCGCCTGCCGGGTAGGTGGAACTGTGACCACCGACAGAAAAGGCCCAGTGGCCCGCAGCAGGACAGAACTTCCAATCACTCCTGCAAGGTAGGCGGGCCTGTGACCCACCGGCAGAAGAGGAGCAGTGGCCTGCTGAGAGGCAGAGCCGCCCACTCCCCCTGCGCCGGCAAGGTAGAGGGAACTGTGACCACCCACAGAACAGGCCCAGCGGCCTGCTGAGGGGCAGAGCCGCCCCCCACCCCCCGCGCCTGCCAGGTAGACAGAACTGTGACCACCGACAGAAAAGGCCCAGTGGCCCGCGGAGGGGCAGAGCTTCCAATCACTCCTGCAAGGTAGGCGGGCCTGCGACCCACCGGCAGAAGAGGAGCAGCGGCCTGCTGAGAGGCAGAGCCGCCCCCTCCCCCCCGCTCCTGCAAGGTAGTCGGAACTGTGACCACCATCAGAACAGGCCAGACCTGCAACCGAGAGACAGAACAGGCCCAGTGGCCTGAGGAAGGGTAGAGCCGCCCCCGCCCCTGCGCCTGCAAGGTAGGCAGAACTGCGACCACCGACAGAACAAGCCTAGCGGCCCGCAGAGGGACAGAGCCACCGCCTGCGCCTGCAAGGTCGGCGGACCTGCTACCGACCGGCAGAGCAGGCCCAGCGGCCTCCCGGCGTGGTAGGCACATTGCCCCAATTGGAGGAGGGGCAGAGCCGCCGCCCGCGCCTGCGAGGGAGACTTTGCAACTATACAAGACCAATATAAATATATAGGGGGAAAATTCAATAGCACAACAGTTTCACCAAATAGAAAGGAACGCGAACAGTATGAAGAGACAAGGAAAGAAACGACCACAATCAATGCAGGTCAACTCAACGTTAGAAGAGGTAATAGCTGCAGCAGATGGAATGACAGATAAAGAATTCAGGATATACATGCTTCAGATGATCTGGAGTCTCAAGGAAGACATCAGACAGCAAAATCAGACAATGAAAGATCACTTCAACAATGAATTACATAAACAAATCCAAGAAGCAAAAGATCAACTATACAGGGAAATAGAGGTTATAAAAAACAAACAAACAGAAATCCTAGAAATGCAGGAAGCAATAAGCCAACTTAAAAACTCAATTGAGAATACTACCAGCAGAGTAGAACACTTAGAAGACAGAACATCAGACAATGAAGATAAAGTATTTCAACTTGAAAAGAACATAGACAGCTCTGCAAGACTGTTAAGAAACCATGAGCAGAACATCCAAGAAATATGGGATAACATCAAGAGACCAAATTTAAGAGTCATTGGGATACAGGAGGGGACAGAGTTTCAAACCAAAGGAATGAGCAACCTATTCAATGAAATAATACGAGAAAACTTCCCAGACTTGAAGAATGAGACAGAACCCCAAATCCTAGAAGCCTACAGGACGCCGAATGTGCAAAATCACAAGAGACCCACACCTAGACACATTATAATGAAGATGCCCAACATACAGAATAAGGAGAGAATTTTAAAAGCTACAAGAGAAAGGAAGCAGATCACATTTAGGGGTAAGCCAATCAGGATAACAACTGATCTTTCAACACAGACTCTGAAAGCTAGAAGATCCTGGAATAACATATTTCAAACACTGAAAGAAAATGGGTTCCAACCAAGAATTGTGTTTCCAGCGAAATTAAGCTTCAGGATGGAAGATGAAATTAAAACCTTCCACGATAAACAAAAGTTAATAGAATTTGCAGCTAGAAAACCATCTCTTCAAAACATCCTTGGCAAAATATTACAGGAAGAGGAAATGGAAAATAACAATGAAAACCAACAGTGGGAGTTAGGACACTAAAGGGGGGAAAATAATCAAAGAGGAAAACAAACCATGTTTAGTAACATAAATAAAAAAATATGGCTGGAACAACAACCCATATCTCAATAATAACCCTAAATGTTAATGGCTTAAACTCACCAATCAAGAGACACAGGCTAGTAGAATGGATCACAAAACAAGACCCAACAATATGCTGCCTACAGGAGACGCATTTGATAGGAAAAGACATACATAGGCTGAAGGTGAAAGGTTGGGAAAAATCATATCACTCATATGGACTTCGGAAACAAGCAGGAGTATCCATACTCATATCAAATAAAATAGATTTCAAGCCAAAGTTAATCAAAAGGGATAAAGAGGGACACTACATACTGCTCAAGGGAACCATACACCAACAAGACATAACAATCATAAATATATATGCCCCAAACAATGGTGCAGCTATGTTCATCAAACAAACTCTTCTCAAGTTCAAGAGTCTAATAGACCACCATACAATAATCATGGGAGACTTCAACACACCTCTATCACCACTGGACAGATCTTCCAAACAAAAGTTGAATAAGGAAACTATAGAACTCAATAACACAATTAATAACCTAGACTTAATTGACATATATAGAATATACCACCCAACATCAAGCAGTTACACTTTTTTCTCAGCAGCACATGGATCCTTCTCAAAAATAGATCATATATTATGTCACAGGGAAACTCTTAGACAATATAAAGGAGTAGAGATAATACCATGCATCCTATCTGATCATAATGGAATGGAACTGAAAATCAACAATAAAAGAAGGAAGGAAAAAGAATACATCACTTGGAGAATGAACAATAGGTTACTGAATGATCAATGGGTTATAGAAGACATCAAGGAGGAAATTAAAAAATTCTTAGAGATTAATGAAAACACAGACACAACATATCGGAATCTATGGGACACATTGAAAGCAGTTCTAAGAGGAAAATTCATTGCTTGGAGTTCATTCCTTAAAAAAAGAAAAAACCAACAAATAAATGATCTTATACTTCATCTCAAAATCCTAGAAAAAGAAGAGCAAAACAACAGCAAAAGAAGTAGAAGGCAAGAAATAATTAAAATCAGAGCTGAAATTAATGAAATCGAAACAAAAGAAACAATTGAAAAAATTGACAAAACTAAAAGTTGGTTCTTTGAAAAAATAAACAAAATCGACAGACCCTTAGCCATGCTAGCGAAGAGAAGAAGAGAGAGAACTCAAATTACTAACATACGGGATGAAAGAGGCAATATCACAACAGACACTTCAGAAATACAGAAGATAATCAAAAATTATTTTGAATCTTTATACTCCAATAAATTAGAAGATAGTGAAGGCATAGATAAATTTCTTAAGTCATATGATCTGCCCAGATTGAGTCAGGAGGATATAGACAACCTAAACAGACCAATATCAATTGAGGAAATAGAAGAAACCATCAAAAGACTACCAACTAAGAAAAGCCCAGGACCGGATGGGTATACAGCAGAGTTTTACAAAACCTTTAAAGAGGAACTAATACCAATACTTTTCAAGCTACTTCGGGAAATAGAAAAAGAGGGAGAACTTCCAAATTCATTCTACGAGGCCAACATCACCCTGATACCTAAACCAGACAAAGACACTTCAAAGAAAGAAAACTACAGACCAATATCTCTAATGAACCTAGATGCAAAAATCCTCAATAAAATTCTGGTGACTCGGATACAAAAACATATCAAAAAAATTGTGCACCATGATCAAGTAGGATTCATCCCTGGGATGCAAGGCTGGTTCAATATAAGGAAATCAATAAATGTTATTCACCACATCAATAGACTTAAAAATAAGAACCATATGATCATCTCGATAGATGCGGAAAAAGCATTCGACAAAGTACAGCATCCCTTTATGTTCAAAACTCTAGAAAAACTAGGGATAACAGGAACATACCTCAATATTGTAAAAGCAATCTATGCTAAGCCTCAGGCTAGCATCATTCTGAATGGAGAAAAATTGAAGGCATTCCCTCTAAAATCTGGAACAAGACAGGGATGCCCTCTCTCACCACTTCTTTTCAACATAGTTCTAGAAACACTGGCCAGAGCAATTAGACAGACGAAAGAAATTAAAGGCATCAAAATAGGAAAAGAAGAACTTAAATTATCACTATTTGCAGATGACATGATTCTATACCTAGCAGACCCAAAAGGGTCTACAAAGAAACTATTAGAGCTAATAAATGAATTCAGCAAAGTGGCAGGATATAAAATCAACACGAATAAATCAAAGGCATTCCTGTATATCAGTGACAAATCCTCTGAAATGGAAATGAGGACAACCACTCCATTCACAATATCTTCAAAAAAAATAAAATACTTGGGAATCAACCTAACAAAAGAGGTGAAAGACTTATACAATGAAAACTACAGAACCCTAAAGAGAGAAATAGAAGAAGATCTTAGAAGATGGAAAAATATACCCTGTTCATGGATAGGCAGAACTAACATCATCAAAATGGCGATATTACCAAAAGTTCTCTATAGGTTTAATGCAATGCCAATCAAAATCCCAACCGCATTTCTTGTAGAAATAGAGAAAGCAATCATGAAATTCATATGGAAAAATAAAAGACCCAGAATAGCAAAAACAATGCTAAGCAGGAAGTGTGAATCAGGCGGTATAGCGATACCAGACTTCAAACTATACTACAGAGCAATAGTAACAAAAACAGCATGGTACTGGTACCAAAACAGGCGGGTGGACAAATGGTACAGAATAGAGGACACAGAAACCAATCCACAAAACTACAACTACCTTATATTTGATAAAGGGGCTAAAAGCATGCAATGGAGGAAGGATAGCATCTTCAACAAATGGTGCTGGGAAAACTGGAAATCCATATGCAACAAAATGAAACTGAATCCCTTTCTCTCGCCATGCACAAAAGTTAATTCAAAATGGATCAAGGAGCTTGATATCAAATCAGAGACACGCCGTCTGATAGAAGAAAAAGTTGGCTACGATGTACATACTGTGGGGTCAGGCTCCAAATTCCTCAATAGGACACCCATAGCACAAAAGTTAATAACTAGAATCAACAAATGGGACTTACTCAAACTAAAAAGTTTTTCCTCAGCAAAAGATACAATAAGAGAGGTAAATAGAGAGCCTACATCCTGGGAACAAATCTTTACTCCTCACACTTCAGATAGAGCCCTAATATCCAGAGTATACAAAGAACTCAAAAAATTAGACAATAAGAGAACAAACAACCCAATCAACAAATGGGCCAAGGACCTGAACAGACACTTCTCAGAGGAGGACATACAATCAATCAACAAGTACATGAAAAAATGCTCACCATCTCTAGCAGTCAGAGAAATGCAAATCAAAACCACCCTAAGATACCATCTCACTCCAGTTAGATTGGCAGCCATTATGAAGTCAAACAACAACAAGTGCTGGCGAGGATGTGGGGAAAAGGGTACACTTGTACATTGCTGGTGGGACTGCAAATTGGTGCAGCCAATTTGGAAAGCAGTATGGAGATTTCTTGGAAAGCTGGGAATGGAGCCACCATTTGACCCAGCTATTCCCCTTCTCGGTCTATTCCCTAAAGACCTAAAAAGAGCATGCTACAGGGACACTGCTACATCGATGTTCATAGCAGCACAATTCACAATAGCAAGACTGTGGAACCAACCTAGATGCCCTTCAATGGATGAATGGATAAAAAAAAATGTGGCATTTATACACAATGGAGTATTACTCTGCATTAAAAAATGACAAAATCATAGAATTTACAGGGAAATGGATGGCATTAGAGCAGATTATGCTAAGTGAAGCTAGCCAATCCCTAAAAAACAAATGCCAAATGTCTTCTTTGATATAAGGAGAGTAACTAAGAACAGAGTAGGGTCGAAGAGCATGAGAAGAAGATTAACATTAAACAGGGATGAGAGGTTGGAGGGAAAGGGAGAGAGAAGGGAGAATGCATGGAAATGGAAGGAGACCCTCTGAGTTATACAAAAGTACATACAAGAGGAAGTGAGGGGAAGGGGAAAATAATACAAGGGGGACAAACGAATGTCAGTAGAGGGGGCAGAGAGAGAAGAGGGGAGGGGAGGGGAGGGGAGGGGGGATAGTAGAGGATAGGAAAGGCAGCAGAATACAACAGACACTAGTATGGCAATATGTAAATCAATGGATGTGCAACTGATGTGATCCTGCAATCTGTATATGGGGTAAAAATGGGAGCTCATAACCCACTTGAATCAAATTGTGAAATATGATATGATATATCAAGAACTATGTAATGTTTTGAACAGCCAACAATAAAAAATTAAAAAAAAAACTTGTAAAAATAGATGTCAAGCACTATTATTTATGATAGTGAAAAAAATGTAAATCAATTTGATAAGTGACACAAATGTTAGGTTATTGAACAATTGGACAATAGTCACAGTTTTTTAAGACCAGATTTATGATACATGCACCAACATCAAGGAATCTTAAAAAAAAAAAAAAGTTGCATGAAAACAATCCAGACATTTAAGAAAACTGATAGTATGAGCCCATGTATATGAAGTCCAAAGAGAGGCCACATAATCTATAGTGGTGGACCAAGACAATAATTATGAGTTTTTATAAATTGCAAAGTTTTGAAAAACAAGTTCTGAGATAATGGAAAATATATCTTTGTTGGTAGTTAGATATACTAAAGCACATATTTGTTAAAACTTAGTAAATTACAATTAATGATCTTTGTATTTAATTTTATGCAAAGTTTACTTCAATTTGAAAAGAAAAAAAAGAAGCAAAACCCAAAATTATCATGATGGAATATAAGCAAACAACAATAAATATCCTGTATACCAATATGAGATTATTATAGATGTGCAAACAAACTAGTCAAATCAAGATGCAGTCAGAAATAAGGTTGCTGGTGAAGCCGAAGAAAATATATACAAATATTGGGTTTCTATGTCTCTGACCAAGACAGTCAAAAAAATTATAATGTTATAAAATTAAAGAAAACTTTAAAAAGTATGTACCAAGTGCTTACTATATTTTAGAAAAAAATGATAAAACATTCTTAAAGTTATTGGTAAAGTTCTGAAGTTCTTGAAACTACAAAATAATAGAAAAATTACCTACTTCCTCAGCCAGAAGCAGCATTTTATATTCAAAAAGAGAAGAGAAAATAAATGCATACTTGCCTTTTACTTATATAAAATTGAATGTCATAAAAATTAATATTTACAAGTTAGTGATGCAGAAAATAGCTATCCAGTAGCAGCTTGTGAAGGTCATTCATGGAAAACAAAAAGAAAACAGCCACATCACAACCACAACAGCCCTAGACATCCTCAGATGCACAAGGGTTCAAAGACCATTTGATCAGTTGTACTTTGTTCAAATTCTACTTGGATATAGAAGCTATGCAACAGAATCAACTAAAGTGAAACTTTATGGTAGGGAACCTGTGGAGGAACCCATACTTGGTGGCAACAGAATCAGTTTTACGTACAATTAATAGCATAGCATTAAATATTTTAGGTACAAAAACATCATATGAGTATTAAAATACTTGAAAACAAAAATCAATACTTTAAAAACATTAACACTGTGTCTCATTCTATTTAAATCTTTAAAGTAAATATTGTGTATAAGACATAGGATGGTAACCAAAACCTGGGTAGACATTTCTTTGAGAAAATACTCAATTTTAATATAATGCTGTTTTAATCCTTTGATTTCCATTATATTTTTTAAATTATTTTTTTAGTGGTTGCCCATGGTTACCATATATATATATATATATATATATATATATATATATATATGTATATATACATATATATATATATATATATATATGTGTGTATGTATATAAATTTATCATAATAGACATCAGATTCATACTAACTCCAGGGAAATGTGGAAATTTCCACATAAACTGTTTCCCATACTCTTTTTCAATTGTTATCTTTGTTTATGTGTGTATGTATCTGTTTGTATAAAATATAAGCTATATACAATTACATTATTATATATTTTTATATAAATAAATATGAACTGATATATTCTTATATATAGTTACATTTATAAAATTATATGTATATATGCAAATATATGTTAAATCCCACTATACTATTGTAATTATCATTTTAGGTATTGTCATTTCTTCAAGAAAAGAAAGAAAATTGAGCACATATTTATAGACTTTGCTATATGTTTACTGTTTCTGGTTCTATCTATTTTTTTCTGGGTTCAAGCTACCATCTAGTATCATTTCTTGACTTGGATTACACCTCTATCCTGAGAACCTCCTTTGTGCTCTTATTGCTAAATATACTACATATTTAATGTGATAGGCTAATGATGGTATAAATGCAAGTTTTATACAATTCCTGTTTTAATTATGAAGAGAAAGAACAAGTCATGCATTTGTACAGTTTTGTAATTATGCAATTAATCTTAGAGATGTTCTTTGATTTTTGTGTGGAGTCTATTTTTCATCTGAGTGTATATGCTTTTAGTCTGAAGAAATTCCTTGATACTTTTCATAAAATAGGAATGTTGGCAATAAGATTTCTTAGTTTAAACTTATCTTTTGAGTGTATTTATTTTGCATTCATTTTGTGAAAGCTTCTGTTTTGTACAGAATATGAGGTATTTTGTTTGTTCATTTTTTGTTGTTATATTTTGTTTTGTTTTTGGGGAGTAGTGAGGATTGAATCCAGGGGTGCTTTACCACTGAGCTACATTCCAGTTCCTTTTTATTTATTTATTTTTTTATTTAAAGACAGGGTCTTGTTAAGCTGCTGAGGCTACTCTCATACTTGTGATCCTCTGCCTCAGCCTCCCAGATTGCTGGAATTACAGGTTTGCACCACGATGAACAGGTTAGTATATAAAATTCGAAGTTGATAGATTTTTCTTTTATTATTTCTTTCATTTCAATACCTCCTGGCCTCTTGTTTTGCATAACAACGAAGTTCTTAATCTTCAGTTGTACATGGCCTGACATTTTCTGTCAAGATTTTCTGGTTGTCTTTGACTCTCCGTGTTCTTACCAGGCTGTGTCTGCCTCTGGATGTCTCCACAGTTATCCTACTTGGGGTTCATTGAACTCCTTGGAAGTGCAAACTCAGGTTTCCACCAGCCACCACTTGCTCTTCTATTTCCTGTTCCTTTTTTATTTTCTTGTTCTCCTCTCTTGGTACTTGCATTTGGCCTGTGTTGGTGCACTGGATGTTGTTTCTCTCTGAGGCTCTTTTTACTTTTCTTCCTGCTGTTTTCTCTCTGCTCTGCACTTGGCACTCACTGTCTCCTCATTCACTTACTCGGTCTCTGCCAGTTCCTCCCACATGTTATGGGAAGGCAGAGTGCTATTCACTCCAGAACTTCAATGTCATCACTTAAAGTTCTAAGGTATTTATGACTTTGTAGTCCCTGTGCCATCTACACCTGTTCTCGTTCAGAATGTCTGTTGCCTATTTTGATTTGTCTTTCCCAGTCATGAGTTACCTGTTGATGTATGAAGGCTATTCCAGAGAAGTCTGTCTGTCCCTACAGACTTCATTTTGCTGAAGATGGTATTCAGTGTTCCTCTGGCCGCTTTGTGAGGATATCATCTTAGGAGAACAGTCTGACCTTCGCCTCCTCTTGTCTCAATGGTAAGCTGTCTGATTTATTTGGTATTGCCACATTACTGTTTACCATTGAATTGTTCTACTGTTTTTGATGATACTCTGGGCTGTAGATATCTTAGTAATCTAGTTCAACTATGTTCTAGTAAGGGAGAGTTTCTTGGAGGTTTTGATACCATAAGGACTCTTCCTGGGCTCTATTTTTCCCTGGTTTACCCTGGGGAAGCAGCTGGCCTCTGGTTTAAGATAGCTCTCTTAATTCAAAGTCCCTGTTAGTTCCATGAGGACCCTTAAGCTTGCACTTTCCCATATTGTGAGTCTAAAAAAGTCTTTGGGAGAGCTTCAAAGTGCTCTTATTTTGTGGATGGCTTTGTCACTGCAGGTAAACTATCTGAGCCACTCGGGTTTCTTGGTCAGGATGTGATCTCTCTTCCTTTCCCTGCATCTCTAGGTGTTATTTCTACCCATGAGCAAACTGGGAAGATGATAGTGAAGGTCCCAGTATTTTGGCCTGCCATGTCTGGGGCACAGCCTCTGCCCTGTGGGCACAGCTAAGTGGAAGCAGGAGACATGGACTCAGTCACATTCACCCAAAATGTGGCCTCTTTAACTCTGAAGTGGAGGGTATTAGAAAAATTGGTGGCTTGCCCTTGTTAGAGAGAGACAGTAGGATTTTATTTGAGAATAAGTAGAGAACATGGACTATCTCTTTCATTCTCTCAAACATCCTCATGCTTAGTAGAGGTCCCTGAAGCAGAAGGGAAAGAATGGAGTTGGTAATGACTTGAATTTCACAGAGTCTCACTATTTATTCTTAGTGAGTTTTTGTAGATTTTCCTAAAGAAACACTAATTTATTTGCTATACACCATTAGGGCAATTTGAGGAATTTAGACATTTCTGTTGTTAGATGCTGGAGATAAAACCCAGGGTCTCATGCATGCGAGGAAAATGCTCTTAATTGCAACCTCACCCTCCAAATATTATTGCTCGTTGTTTGTTTTTTATGGTTTTTGCCACCTTTGCTCATTTTACAGGGCAGCAAATCCACTGAACCATCGTCCTATTAATGGATTTCAATTTTCAAATATTATTATTCTCTAGTATGTGAAATAAAAACAAAATTAATAGGAAGGGTCTGTAATAATTGCAAAAAAAAAAAAAAAAAACGGAAAGAAAGAAAAAAATGATCTAGTGCAGTTCGCACAACCAATAAAAGCATCTTCAGAAAGAGCCTCATTGACAGGGTCATCTTTCAGAATCACTTTCCCAAGAAAATAGGCCTCCTTCTTATCCTTCCTGCTCTGTTTTTCATATTCATTAAGTAGCATTTCTGCAAATTCTAATAGGCATACAGTCTTCCTCTAGTCCCAGTTTGTCAAAAAGCTTGATTTGCTATTCACAACTAATTCAGTGCTGCTCTTGGTACATCAGGACACTTTCTCAGCTTGGCACTCCACACTGGAAACACGGACATGTCAATAAGTTTCCTTAGGTTTAGGAAAGAAGAATTGCCCACATTGGAAAGTAGCTTGACAGCACAGTTCTGAAGAGATCTCCCCTGCATACGTGTGGGATAAAGTTGAAAAGAACCCTCTTCCTTTCACATTGTTTATCAATCAATAAATCACCAAGTTTTCAAAAACTAAAATGCAACACAATTTGAAAAGTAAGTAACCAAATACGTAAAGGATTATACAAGATCAGCCTATGCATGGTATAAAAAATGGAAAATATAAATAAAAATTTGATGACATAAACACATTTAAATTTTACTCAAGAAATGATACTATTTAAATATCATCTTCTAAGGAAATAAATGGTGTACACTTAATTCAGAGGTTCATAACCACAATAAAACTAAAAGCTATTAGGAATCTTAGGAACTCTAGTTTAGAAGTAGGGAAGATAAAACATAAATTTCACAGAAATATTGTGAAATTATTTAAAACTGATGATAATTTGGAATCTTGTCTTTAAATATGGACCCTTGGTGCCTGGGTATACACAGAGAGGACGCAGACCAAGGTTTCATTGCTAGGTACTTGAAAGATAATAACTTACTTCATCCACAGTGCCAGTGAATACTGTGAGACTATTTTCAGTTCTGTGAAGAATATCATTGTTATTTTGGTCAGGATCACATTGAATCTGTAGATCACTTTTGGTAGTCTGGATGCTTTAAAAATATTGATTCTTAAAATCTATGAACACAGAATGTCTTTCCATTTTGTTCATCTTATTCAAAATATTTTGGGAGTGTTTTGCAATTTTCATCATGAAGTTTTCATCTCTAGTTAAATGTATTCCTAGGTATGTTATTTCATTTTATTTTTGTAGCTATTAAAGATGGGATTCCTTTTTCGATTTCTGTTTCGTCACAAGATTTGCTTTTGGTGCATAGAAACATTACTGCTATTTTGAATGTTGATTTTATATCCTATAGTTTTGCTGAATTATTTATTACTTCTAATAGTTTTTTTCATAGATTCTTTTAGTTTTTCTATACATACTGTAATTGTACCTGCAAATAGTGACAATTGATTTTTTTTTTCCAAAATTAGATACATTTTTTGTCTTCCTTTTGCCTGATTGCTGAAGTTAGGACTTGAAATACTATGTGGAATAAAAGTGCTGAAAGTGAGCGTGCTTGTTTTATTGCAGATGTTAAGAAGGAAGCTTTCAGTTTTTCTCCATTCAGTAAAATGTTAGCTATTGGATTTTAATATATAACTTTGGTATGTTGAATTACATACTTTCTGTACTAATTTATTCAATATTTTATCATGACGTGGTACTGAACTTTATCAAATTCTCTTTCTACGTCTATTGGGATGGTCATGAGGTTTTTGTTCTTCATGTGTTGAGAGCCACAAACAAATCAAGATGGCGCCTGGCACTTTGCCAGGAGGAGTGGTTTGAGCTAATGCCACCGAGCCATTAAAGATGATAGAGATTCCTTAATGACTGACTGCTGTATCTAATGATGTTAATTAAGTTAAGCTGTGTATAATTATTAAGATGATGAGGATTCCTTAATGACTGATTGCTGTAACTGGATTCTGCTAAATTGAAACAAGCTGTGTATTCAGTTAGGTATATATACCTCTGCTGTCGGGCAATAAAGTGGCTCCTGCTACCTTGAGTGCCCGCTACTTTTGAGTTCTTGCTCAGTTCCCGTTGAGTTCACTCGCAATAAAGTAGTTCCCGCTTGAACCTTCAAGTTGCTTGTCACCTCCCGGTTATTTGTGCCCAGCCAGACTGCGGCACTCATGCTGTTGGTGTTATGTATAAAAATTACTGAATTGCAGGTGTGGGATCATATCTTCATTGTTAGGAGGAATCTCACTTCATTGCGGTGAGTAATCTAACAATATTCTACTGGACTAAGTTCACCAGAATTTTATTGAGAATTTTTACCTCTATGTTCATCAAGGATGTTGGCCTATGGCTTTGTTTGTTTGCCTGGTTTTGATACCAGTGTACTACTTGTCTCAGAGAATGCATTTGGAAGAATTGATTGTCCTTCAAGGGTTTTAGAAATAATTTAAGAAGAATTTGTGTAAGTTCTTCGTTAGATGCCTGTTATAATTAATCAGTAACACTTTCTGGTCCTGGATCTTCCTTGATAAGAGACTTTTTATTACTGATTTATTCTTGTTACTTGTTATTGGTCTCTATAGGTCCTCTATTTCTGCATGAGCCAGTCTTTGTAAGACCTATGTGTTCAGGAATTTTCTACAGGTATGGCATAGGAACTTTGGCTGGCCCCTTCATAGTGATTCTTCACAGAGACACTGTGAAAGGAAGACAGTGCCCAGCCACAGGATGGTGATTGTGAATCAGACATCTAGGCCTAGAATTCAGGATGGAATACCCTTTTTATGTATTCCCTTGGTGCACATCGTATAACACATTAATTGTGGATTTGACACAAGCCTGGGCTTGGATTACCTTCTAGTGATGAAACAGTAACAATACACCAATACCAGACTTGTGGCATTCCTGAACTTATTTCTACACTAGATGAATCACAAGGCATCAATAGCCTTCAGATGCACAGGACTTCTCTAATAGTCAAAATAAGATGTCAGAAACTGAGCATATAATAACTACTTTGTATAAACTCCTCTCAGATGGGGAATGTAAACAGTTGTCTTAAGGAAATGAGTATTGAGTGTCAAGAAAACACAGATAAAAGATTAAATCCTTTAACAGAAAAACTTAAAACATGAAACCAATTGAAAACCATGAAAATATTTGAGATTAAAAATACAGTAAGCAAAATTAAACAAATGCTAGATGACATCAATGGCAAACTAAGAAAGAAGAAAGAATTAGTAAGTCAGAGTCAGGCTACTTGGAATCATATAGCTGGAATAGTAAGTAGCAAGAAAAATGAATGCAGAATAATGAAGGAAGCTTGCATGAACTTTGGAACAGTGATGAAAGAGCAAATATTTGGGTTATTGGGACTTAAAAGGGAATTGAAAATACTACAGAGATATAAAGGCTATTCAAAGAGAACCTAGCAGAGAACTCCCCAAACCTAGAAAAGAATGAAAATATACAAATACATGAAGGTCAGAGGTCACTGGTTAGATTTAATTCAACCAAGCCCCAATGCAATGCCTCTTAGTTTCTTAAAAAATGACAAAGAGACGATTCTCAAGGCCAAAAGATAAAATACATAACATAAAATAAAGGTGTCTGATTTCCTGGCAGTAGACTTCTCAGAATAAATTTTACTGGCCATAAGAGAGTGGCATGATATTTTCACAATACTGAAGGGAAAGAACTATCAAGAATCCTGGAACCAGCAAAGCTATCAATTAATAATGAAGCTGAGATAGAGACATTCTCAAATAAAAGCTGAGAGAATATGTCTCTATAAGACCTGTGCTGTAAAAAAAAAAAAAAAAAAAAAAAAAAAAAAAGGTAAAGATGTTTCTTCTGAGAGAGAGAGAGAGAGAAGAGCCACTAAGGGTTTAGCTTGGTATAATAGCCAGAACTTGACATTTCAGAGGATCAATCCCCAGCAACCTTCCCTCCTTCCAAAATATTGGAAGATATTGAACTAACTGGTAATAGTAAATGCAGAAGTCAGAATGTTCTAATATTAGAAGCATGGCATATAAAAGGATTATAATTTTAATATGGATAATTTAGAAATCAATTAAGACAATAATGACTATAGTAATATGTTGAGAGAAGGCAATACAGAAATTCATAAACAGGGACTTCAGAAATTCAAAATGTGGGGAGAAATGGAGTATGAATTTAGTGTTTTCCTAGTGTATTTTCTCTATTTCTTATCTTTATGATCATGTCAGGTTGCTATCATCTCAAAATAGTTTGTTATAATTAAAAAATATTTTTGTAAGCTTTATGGTAAACATAAAGCAAAAATCGGTAATAGTCAAATCAGAATTAATAAGCAAAAAATCCAGAAATATTCCACTAGTAAATTATTTAACCACAAAGTAAAACTGTAAGAGAAGAAGAAAAATGAGAGCATCTACACTGGAACTAGACACCAAGATGTAAAATGGCTGTAGGTAAAATCTTAACTCTCAATACTTGCCTCAAATGTTAATGTTTTAATATTCAAATTCAAAGATGAGGAGGGACTAAATGAATGAAAAGTAAAACCCAACTACTTGGGGTTTATTTCTTTACTAATATTAGGGTAAATGATAATTTTATGGTTTTAGGGATACAAGGTGATATTTTGGTGTAAATACACATTGTTTAATGGTAATATCAGGCTAATATATCCCTCACTTAATATACTTACTTTTTTGGTAGTGAGAACATTTTAAATTTACTTTTCACAGTTTTGAAAAATACAATGCATAATTATTAACTATGTCACCTTATTGACCTTATTGTGCAATATTTCTTATGACTTCTTTTGTCTAGTCTATCTGAAACGGTGTAGCCTAGACAAACATTCCATCAATCTGCCTTTCCCAAGAACCCAATAAGCACCATTGACCTCTCTACTTCCATGAGTTCACCTTTCTGGATCCCACCTACACATGATGTCATGCAGTATTTGCCTGTGTCTACCTTGTTTCCTTTAGTATAGTGTCTTGCAGGTTCAGAAATGTTCTTGAAAATGACAAGTCTGAAACAAGGTGTCTCTAAGTCTGAGTAGTATTCCATTATGCATGCATACAACATTTACTTTTATTTTAGGGAAAAAACCCCTGATATTAGTATTTAAGATGGAACAATATCCATGCCTCCTCTTTCCAATGATGACTCCATGATTCAAATGTGAAATAACAGAGAGCAAAACAAGTGTTACTCCACCAACACTACGCTAACACATTCAGTTTTCACCACAACTACTGGTCCTAGTAACAAGCAATATTTATAAGTGTATAAGTGTTTTCTATGTGCCAGTCATTGTCCCAGGAAACAAGTAGTGTCTTATTGCAATGGCTCCCACCTGATACCAGAGAATGAGATCAAAGCTCTATCTGATGGGTCATGCAGTGTTTAAGCCTATTAGCAGGAAATTGTCTGTCAACATACAGAGTTGTGTGTCAGCACACAGAGTCAAGTACCATATACCATCATTGTGGTCAGCTGTGGACTGCATGCACAATAACTGTTTCATAAGACCCCAGTGGAGTTCAAAAGTTTCTCTACCTAATGATGTATGGCCATCATAATGTCCTAACTCAGCACACAAGCTGCTGTGAGCCAGTGTGAACAAACCTGGACTGTCAATGACATAAAATAATGAATGCATTTATATACAATACACAATATTTGATAAAGAGAACAAACGACTATATTGCTTATACATGTATTGCCTGTACTGCATATTTGATCATTACTTTGGAGTATACTCTTACGTACAGAAAAGACTACCGTAAAATGTATGCTTACACCAGCAGCACCTCAGATATCTGGTGTTTACCATGTTTCTCGACTTCATCAAGAGGCCTCATTTTTTTTTTCCAAAGAAATATTTTTATTTCACATTTTTATAACCCAAGAAAAGAAAGTTTGAGTTTTTATTATGCAATTTCCACTATATATAAATGAAATAATATATTTTTTCATGTTTCATTATCTCAGTTGTTTAAAAGTATTTTATTTTTTCATTTTTTATTTTTTTTAGTTTTTAGAAAATAATAGTAAAATTTATAAAACACAACCAGACTTAGTAAGAAAAAGAAAAGGAATGTACTCTTAATATCTAGAACAAAAACTGTGGCCATAGTTTCTACAAATATTAAATAAATGATGTTTTATCATTTAAAAGCTTCATGTAATGCATTTTAACCTTTAGATATAATGAACAAGGACTTGTTAAAAAACATCTTATCACTCGGCTGAGAATCCATCTGGTCCTGGGCTTCTCTTAGTTGAAGGCTTTTGGTGGTGTTTTCTATTTCATTACTTGAAAGTGACCTGTTTAAATCGTGTATGACCACTTATCATTCAGTTTGGGTAGGTCATATATGTTTCTAGAAATTTGTCAATGTCTTCAATATTTTCTATTTTATTGAAGTACACATTTTCAAAACAGTTTATAATTATCTTCTGTATTTCAGACATGTCCATTATGATATTTCTTTTTTCATCACATATTTTAGTAATTTGAGTTTTCTCTCTTTTTTTCTTCATTAGCATGGCTAGGGATTTATCTATTTTATTTATTTTTTCAAAGAACCAACTTTTTGTTTTGTCATTTTTTTCAATTATTTCTGATTTTAATTATTTTTGTCTTCTACTGATTTTGATGCTGATTTGTCCTTTTTCTAGGGCTTTGAGATGTAGAGTTAGGTCATTTATTTGTTGACTTTTTATTCTTTTAATGAATGAACTAAATGTAATAACTTTTTCTCTTAGTACTGCCATCATAGTCTTTTTGATATGTTTTATTGGTGTTCTTTTTTTTTAATTTTTTATTGTTGGTTGTTCAAACATTACAAATTTCTTGATATATCTTGATATATCATATTTCACACTTTGATTCAAGTGGGTTATGAACTCCCATTTTTACCCCATATACAGATTGCAGAATTACATCAGTTACACATCCATTGATTTACATATTGCCATACTAGTGTCTGTTGTGTTCTGCTGCCTTTCCTATCCTCTACTATCCCCCCTCCCCTCCCCTCCCCTTCCCTCCCCTCTTCTCTCTCTACCCCCTCTACTGTCATTCATTTCTCCCCCTTGTATTATTTTTCCCTTTCCCCTCACTTCCTCTTGTATGTACTTTTGTATAACCCTGAGGGTCTCCATCCATTTCCATGCAATTTCCCCTTCTCTCTCCCTTTCCCTCCCACCTCTCATCTCTGTTTAATGTTAATCTTCTTCTCCTGCTCTTTGTCCCTACTCTGTTCTTAGTTACTCTCCTTATATCAAAGAAGACATTTGGCATTTGTTTTTTAGGGATTGGCTAGCTTCACTTAGCATAATCTGCTCTAATGCCATCCGCCTCTTGATGCCTCATTGAGTGATTGCCCGAAAGCACTTAGATTTTTGGGAGTACAATCTATAATTCTCACACAAAAATGAAATCATCCAAACCCGTTCCTCAGAATGTATACCTGTCACTAAGAAAAGCTTAACTCTATGCATATGATTACAGTTTCTTTGTCAATCTTGACTCAGAAAAAAAAAATAGTGAAACCGATATTTTAATATATATTAGTTTATTTTAAAAGTACATTATTTTAAGACAGTGGCTCACCTGGTTGTGTAGGCAATTCTGGAAGTTTGAAAAAGTCAGAATGATGGAAACTCCTGCACCAGTTGAGATGATCTTGAGACTGAGATCTGTATGGGGAGCAGGACAGGAACTGAGGTAAGGTTTTCATACTACAGACTTGAAGTAGAATTCCTTCTCAGAGAAAACTGATTTTTGCTCATAAAGAGGTAGTCAGCTGATTGAATGAGGCTCACCCAAATTATCAAGACTAAGCTCCTTTACTTAAAGTTGATTGTAGATGTTAATCATTTCTTCAAAATACCACCATAGCAGCAGCTTACTAGTGTTTAATACCATTGCTAGCCAGCTTGGTTTATTGGATTTATTGATATATTGGATATTGAATTTAACTATTAATTCATGATTACTCACTCAAGGATTGTATAAAATAACAATTCATATCCTATCACAATTTCTCAAGTAACATACATATTTTAGGTATATTTGTGTGATTTAAAGTACATAAAGCAAAGAAAAGAAGAAAGACCCAAATTATTAATCAATTGGAAAATAATGAGTTAAAGCAGATAAAACCTTCATAAATTAAACAGAGTGGAGATGGAAAGACTTTTTTAAAATCGATGTTTCCCAAATTATGAAATGGTTTTGGGGGAGAAACCACATAAATACTTGAAAAGTTTGAATGTATTTAATCAAGACAGAATTAATAGAACTTTAATAGTCAAAACAAATTAGTACATTAGAAAGAAACCTGTAAATTGTAAAACTTAACATTATGTTCCCATAGTAAGATGTTTAAAGACAAAACAGTATACCAAATATGTAAATTATCCTGCTTTTCAAATGAAAAGTTAAGTTTGTTTCCCAAATATGACCTTAAACTTGAGCACAAAAGGGAAAATTCATCTATTGAAAAGTAAGAGAAATAACGTATTCTTAGTTTGGACAAATGGATTATAAAAATAATTTATATTAATATTCACTTATATGATTTCTCCTTGTTATGGATAGAATTGAGCTGTCAAATACCTATAGCTATGAGATAGGGTTTACAAGTATATTTTGTCACTGGAAAGAATCAATCCCCAAGTTTTTTCTTCTGAACCCATCAAACCAGCAAGACACCATTCGTTTTGCTATTTCTATTGTTCGTCAGGAACAGTTGAGACTGATATTGAGATTACTTAAGGGACAGGAAGGCATTTCAAGTGGCATTAAAACTTCATTATATTTCAAAAGAACTTAAAAGTATGCTTTATGAATAATTTAAATGTTATTTCAGTTTTAAATTAGATGCTGTGGCTATAATATTTTCATGAGTGACCAGAAAAAATAACATCAAAATAAATTAAAACCAGCTAAACATAAATGACACTGCATTTAGAAAGAAACCCGTGGGTATTTTGTTTTGCAATTACCCTAGTTATTATTGTCTTGTTTAGCGTTGTACTAAGCTTCTGTTTAACTAAAATTACAGGATGTATGACTTTTATCCTACCTGCTATCATGACTTTAAATATGCCAGGTTTTCATGATTATTCTAAAGTTGCCACCCCACAAGTCAATGGTTACAATAATGGACTGTTCAAACATTAATATAATAACATTAAAACACAAAATTTAAAATATTGTCAGTTGCTCATTCATTCACTCAAACATTTTTTTTAACTTTTACTACTGTATCTAATATGTGTGACTATTATTTTAGCTAACCCTATTCTAATATAAGTGTTTCAATACAAGCTTCTTTTAGCTCTCCAAAAATGGTAACATGATTTTATCTTATTTCATTAGAAAAAATTGATTTATGTATTAACCCAGGAGGTATTTTTTCCCCAAAACTTCAATTATATCGAATGAGAATAGCTTTTAAAACCCAGGCATCATTTGAATTCAAGTATAAAATGTAGCTTATATTTTAATTATTTTAAAAGGAAAGTAACTATTTCCAGAAATTAATAAAAATAATCATTGAAATGATATGTAAGCTAATTATTAAAATTTACTTTCTTGGTATCACAAAACACTGAGTTAATAATAGCCTTACATTGTCACATTAAATGGAATTAACAAAACTTCTAGTGAGCTAGCTGAGTGTAATTATATTTTCATATGTTCATTCTTCAAGTTGAATTATTCAAAAGTCAATAAAGGATCATGCAAAATAGTTCAAATTATGATACTGATACATTGCCCTTTCCAGGCATAAAAACATTTCCAGGTGGCATACAGGCACACAGAGAGTTTTGTGGTGAAGATTGTGCAGGTCTTTGACTAGTAGACTTTTCATAAGACTGGCCTTGAAACTGCTTCTGTCGCCAGATTCATTGAGCACTTCCTTGCTCTCAGTGGTCTTCTGTTTCTATCACTCTTTCCACCTTCACACATGAAAGCCACATTTACCTACGTTTTCCATGACATGTATTCCTGGGATATAAAAATATTAGGTTTGTTAACAAAGCAGTGTTTTAAATAGGTACTAGAAGAAATCTGTTTTTTAATAGATATTACTATTAAAATCAATGAAACTATTTTACTTATGGACATTTGATGGGTTGGTGACAGCTTTTGTTTAATGTCCTCACCTCTTCCATTCCCTAATGATTATGCCCTCGGAGGGACCCACAGGAGAAAGCAAAGGAAACAGAGGCCAGACTTCTTGAGGGCACTGGCACCTTATTGCATCCAGTTAAACTCATGGAAAAGTCCTAGTTTTGCCTCTCTGCCTTAGAACCAGAAATCAGAAATCTGAGTTGTCATGGAAATACATATTAGCATTTTTTAATTGAAAACTGAGGTCAGAATTCTGGGATAGAAACTCAGTTTGATATGGTTGATTATTTGGAATTGAATTCTTGCTCTGACAATTAGGTTACATGTCCACACTTTTTTCTGTAATTGTAATGGTTAAATCTCAACCTGAACATTTAAAGAAAACATAATTTATATATATTCACCTAAGCATTTTCAGATGAAAAATATTTTAATTTACCCAATATTGGAGAATCACAATACTTTTTTTCAGGGGGAGGATACTAGATATTTAACCCAGGGGTGCTTTACCACTGAGCCACATTCCGAAAGTCTTTTTATTTTTTTATTTTGAAACAGGGTCTCAATAAGTTGCCAAAGGTCTTGCTAAATTGCTGAAGCTGGCCTCCTGTCTCAGCCTCCCTATGCAATGAGATTACAGGCATGCACCACTGTGCCTGACCACAAAGCTCTAATCATTTTCTTAGACAGGTTAAAATATATAAATGAACCTTTTTAGACTTATATTTAAATTTAAAACATAAACTAAGAAAAATGTCATTTCACCACTCTTTATACATTTACTATAGTTTTTAGACTAATAATACACGTGGCAGATCAATTCAGTTCACCATCTATGAGCATCTGTGTAATTAAAGCTCTGAGATGGGGCTCTAAAACTAAAAATTTTAAAACCAAAATATTGTCCTATTACAGTAAATTAAAATACAAATATTTTTAATAATTTTGTCTGTAACCTTTAAACTAAAACATAAGTGATTTTTTTATACACTATTGCTGTAGGCTTGGTGCATTCTAAATCTGACTTACCTGACTCCTACTAATGATCTTTATGTTTTAAATGTTTTTCTGTCACTTATTTTTTTTTGAAAAAGTAAATTTTATTTATTCTTATTGGTTATATATATGACAGTATAATGCAATTCAATTCATATTACACAAATAGAGCACAATTTTTCATGTCTGTGGTTAAACACAAAGTACAGCCACACCATTCCTGTTTTTACATGTGTACTTTGGGTAATGATGTCCATCTCATCCACAGAATTTCCCATCCCAATTCCCCTCCTTCGCCTCCCTCCCCTTTGCCCTATCTAAAGTTCACCTAATCCTCCCATGCTGCCCACCCCATCAGCATCCTTATATCAGAGAAGCCATTTGGCGTTTGTTTTTTGGGGGGATTGGCTTACTTCACTTAGCATGTTGTTCTCCAGCTCCATCCATTTATCTGTAAATGCCATGATTTTATTCTCTTTTAATGCTGAGTACTATTAGCATTCTCTCTTTATTCATCCCAGTATTCCCCATAGACAGGTCTAGTGATGATGAACATCCTTACCTTTGTTGTCTGGGAAAATATTGGTCATCATTTCTCAAGGATAAATTTGCAAAATAATCATCCTCTTGTTGTTGTTGTTTTGTTTTTGTATTAGGGATTGATCCAAGGGGCACTTTAACACTGAACTATGTCCCCAGTCCTTTTCTTCTTTACTTTTTAAAATTTTTAGACAGGGTCTTGTTATGTTGCCTTGGACCTCCCCGCTAAATTGCTGAGGCTGGTTTTGAACTTGTGATCCTCCAGAAGTAAAGCATACTTGTTTTTTATGAACCTTTACCATTTTGAATATATTTTCCCTCCCTTGGCTTGTAGAGATTTTGCTGAGAAGTCTGCTGAGAACACATTGGACCTCCTTTTAATGTGTGATGTGTTTGTTATCTCTTCCATTTTCAAAATCTTTATCTTTGATTTTTTGCTAGGGTAATTATTATATACTTTGGTGTGTACTCCTTTTTGGGTTGAATTTGGTTACAGACTTTGGAACTTCTAGTTCCATAGTATCGGCACTCCAAATTAGGAAAATTTTCAGCCATTATTTCTTTAAACATAATTTCTAGCCTTTTTTTTTTTTTCCTTATCCTTCTGATACTCCTGGTATGCAAAGTTTGGTTGCTTGTTAGTGTCAAATAATTCCCATAAACTTTCTTAAATTTTCTTTATTCTTTGCCATTATTGTTCTGATGACTGGATAACTTCAAATGTACTGTCCTCTAGATTTTCACTTATGCTTTAATTGATTCTGCTACTGAAATTTTCTCTTGAATTTTTCAGTTGAGTCACTGTGTTTTTCAGGTTTAAGAGTTTGGTCTCGTTATTTTAAAAATTATTTTATTTCTCTGTTGCTTTGTATTGCTTTTTTCATGAGTTATCTTACAAATTTACTAGATTTTTATCTGTATATTCTTGTAATTTGCTAAACTTTTTAAATTTTTATTTATTTATTTATTATTGATTTTATTTTTTAAATACACAACAGTGGAATGTGTTACAATTCTTATTACATGTTTAGAGCACAATTTTTCATATCTTTGTACAAAGTATGTTCACGCCAATTCATGTCTTTATACATGTACTTGGTTTTTTTTTGCATTACAATTCTTATTACTCATATATACCACAATTTTTCATATTTCTGTTTGTATATAAAGTAGGTTGACACCCACTGCATGTCTTCATACATGTACTTTTGATAATGATGTCCATCACATTCCACCATCCTTGCTAATCCCCTGCCTCCTCCCATTCCCTCCCTCCCCTCTTTCCTATCTAGAATTTATCTATTCGTCCCATGTACCCCCTCCTTACCCCATTATGAGTCAGCCTCCTTATCAGAGAAAACATTCAGCATTTGTTTTTTGGGGATTGGCTAACTTCACTTAGCATTATTTTCTCCAATGCCATCCATTTACCTGCAAATGCCTTGATTTTATTCTCTTTTATTGCTGAGTAAAATTCCATTGCATATATATGCCACATTTTTTTTATTCATTCATCCACTGAAGGGCATCTAGGTTGGCTCCACAGTTTAGCTATTGTGAATTGTGCTGCTATAAACATTGATGTGGCTGTGTCCCTGTAGTATAATGTTTTTAAGTCCTTTGGGTATAGTCTGAGGAGAGGGATACCTGGGTCCTATGGTGGTTCCATTCCCAGATTTCCAAGGAATCTCCATACTGCTGTCCATGTTGGCTGCACCAATTTGCAGTCCCACCAGCAATGTATGAGTGTACCTTTCCCCGACATCCTCTCCAACACTTATTGTTGTTTGTCTTCATAATAGCTGCCATTGTGACTGGAGATGATATCTTAGAGTAGTTTTGATTTGCATTTCTCTGATTGCTAGAGATGAGCATTTTTTCATACATTTATTGGTTGACTGTGTATCGTCTTCTGCAAAGTATCTGTTCAAGTCCTTGGCCCATTTGTTGATTGGGTTATTTGTTTTTGTGCTTAGCTTTTTGAGTTCTTTATATACTCTAGAGTTTAGTGCTCTATCTGATGTATGAAAGGTAAAGATTTGCTCTCAGGATGTAGGCTTTCTGTTCACTGCACAGATTGTTTCTTTTGCTGAGAAAAAAAAAAAACTTTTTAGTTTGAGTCCATCCCATTTATTGATTCTTGGTTTTAATTCTTGTGCTATAGGAGTCTTATTAAGGAAGAAGGGGCCTAATACCATATGATAAAGATTAGGGCCTACTTTTTCTTCTACTAGACACAGAGTCTCTGGTTTAATTCCTAGGTCCTTGATCCATTTTGAGTTAAGTTTTGTGCATTGTGAGAGACATGGAAACTTCTTTATGAGTATTGTTCTGAATTCTGTGTCAGTCATTTCATAAATCTTCATTTCTTTCATTTTTTTAAGTAAAGAGAGAGATAGATAGATAGAGAATTTTTTAATATTTATTCTCTAGTTTTTGGCGGACACAACATCTTTGTTTGTATGTGGTGCTGAGGATCGAACCTGGGCCGCACTCATACCAGGCGGTAGCGCTACCGCTTGAGCCACATCCCCAGCCCTTCATTTCTTTCATTATTGGAGCATTATTAGTTGCTTTTAGAAGTGTCATGCCTCCCTGTGGTTTATAATTTTTATGTCCTATTGTTGTCATATGAGGAGACGGTCCCCTTTTAGGCTATTACAGGTATTTTTTGTAGGGATAGAATATCACAACTTAATCTAGCCTGCAATTCTGGAAGGTCCTGCTGGGGGATGACCCTGTTTGGAGAGAGCTCATTGTGAGTTTTATAGTTGGCTGGGCTGCTGCATTTTCTCTGATGTTGGAAGAGATCAACAGCTGGGTTCTTCTAACTAGTGACACCACTGGTTAGGACATTCGCTAGGCTAAGCTGTCAGGTGGAGCTGGTCAGGTGCTGCAATGGCTCTGGGGACAGTTGCTTACAGAATGCTTTCTGTGACGTGGCTATTCTATTATTGAGAATCTGCAGTTAAGGAGGGCTGTGTGTAAAGCTCTGAGGATAGTTATAGACAGACAGTTCCTGGACCTCTGCTTCTTAAAAATGCTTGCATGGGGATTTTGTCCAGGTATGGGCAGAGTTCTGGGGTGGGATTTTGACTGAGCTGAGGAGCTCTTCCATTAAGTAGGGGTAGCACCTACATTTCTCCAAAAATCACAGAGATGGGAATCTCACTGTCTAGGTGTGTTAATTGGGTGCTTTTCTGACTGTGTGGATCTTTAGCTTGCCTACCTGGGTCAACACTGTGTCACCCTTTTGCTTCTTTGAGATACAAGGAGATGGTCATCTCCCCGCTTTGCCTTGGACTATTGGGGTGAGCAGGGTGAAGACACTAGAAGTCAAGAGGTTCAAGCTTGATTTTTCTTGCTTCTGTGCTTCTGAAGGTGACCAGCTCAGCTTTGTGGCTGCACCATGAGATTGACTGTTGTCTCTGATGAAGCCATGAAGCTGGCAATATACAGCGGTACCACCAAGGACTGTTCACTATCACTTTATTTGTTTTGTGTGATGTCTCTGAAATCAAATCAGGCAATGTCCCTTCATCTGCTCTCTGAAGTGAGACAAGAGATGGCTTTCTCAGAATGGTCTTAGAATGCTGGAAAGCAGAATGACTACCTCTGGCTCATTTTTTCCCCTTGAGAAACTGTGGGTCCTGTGAAATCCTCTTGGTCTGATGTTATTGTAACTTGAGGAGGTATGAAGAGTGGTGTATTAGAAATGAGACCATTCTCTTGCCCTTATTTAGAAATCACTCAACTTTCTGTATTATGCAGGTGTCTTGGGGCTTCCATGTATTGGGGTTTTCAAAAGGATGTTGCAGTTGGTGGAGAGCACCTAGTTGAACTTTCTGAGTGAATAAGTGGGACTCAAGTCTCATACTCCACATCTTGCTGACATCACTTTCTATGATATTTATTGGTATGATTTCTCTAGCCAATTACTATGACTAAACAAGAAGTAAACAAGTCAGTTTGACTATATCATCACTACATTTAAGTTAATGTATAAGACTAAAAAAGAAGAATGTTACAACTAAAAAGGCTTCTTTAATTCTGCATTAGATTTGAACACATATCACATCTACAGTTTAACAAGTCAGAAATCATATGTGTTTACACATAGTTTAAATTCCATTTGGGTAGATTGATGTTTGCTTCAAATGTCATGATTTCTCATTATAAAATTTTCAGTCAATGTTTTTTTGTTTTCAAATCCTACATTATACTCTGTATGATTCATTTGGTAACAGTTATATTTCACATTTTTAACACAATGTTTGTATGCTACAAAATATAGATATATTCTTAGAGAAAAATAAGTATACATGACACAATATTTTGCTGTGATTTTATAAGTGTTATTTGATAGTGCACATATACCTGCCTAACACTGAAAATGAGATATCTACTATTTTTGTTTGAATTTCCCTATAATAACCTTATTTAAATAAAATAATTGGAAATTTGTATAAATATAAAAAGCTTTACTTACTGTTTAAGTTCTTGCTTATATGCCAAGACAAAACAAATCATGTTTTCATTCCCATTAAATTTTGAATTTAAAGGACCATTAACATTTTTTACAAAAGATACATATAGGTTATCACATGTCCCTTCAAAAAATTTACTTTATTAAGTATAAAGGCATACATTAACTTGTTCATCTGCTAAGATTTTTTGACCCTCAGACTACCTGTTTAATCATAAGCTACTGTCACCTAAATAAAAGCATTTTTGTTTGTTGTTTGTTTGTTTTTTTCTGGGAATTGAATCTAGCGGCACTCTACCATTGAAATATAACACTAGTCTTCAATATTTATTTTTATTGAGACACTAAGTTTCTGAGGGTCTCAATAAATTGCTGAGGCTGGCCTTAAACTCTCAATCTTCCTGAAACAGCCTTCCAAGTCCCTCGGATTAGAGGCTAAAATAGACTTTTTGATAAAAATTATTTCTGAATAATTTTTTCTGAATAATAATTGCATAAGTAAAATAATTCAATTTCATATTTTCCTTATATTTTTATGTCTCTTTTTATCTACAAAATATTTAAAATACAAATAATGTCCCTTGTTCTCACGTAACTTGGATAACACAGAAATTAATTTGTCAATTACAAATGAATACCTGTGTCAGAAAAATTATATATTCTCATGATATTTTGGCATTTCATTCAAATTAGCTTATTGTTTGCAGGGGAAGCTTATTTGTTTGTTTCTTTTTCTTTTTCTTTATGTAGGCTCCCCACACTCCCATCTAGCTCATTTTTTAAAATGTACTACATCAGGACAGGTTATGTTGATTTTTCAGCATAGTTTGCCTCTCAATCGTTAAACTACTCACAGATACACACATAGTAAATACAGGAAGGGTCTCTGAAGTAAATTATATGAACTTTCTGTCCCAGAATGTTTTCTGTCTTGAATACACTGAATGCAGAGGACATACATGGAGGGAATGATAGTGTGAGGTTATTGCAATGCAGACTTAGTGTAGTAGGTCAGGGTCCTGACTTATAGCCTCATTTCTACAGGGATTAAGATTTGCAAATGATATGAATATTATGAACCTCTATCTCATTATCTTTTAAAAATTAGGGTTGTCCATGTACAAACTGTGTGACTGGATTTAAAACTATATTCTATATTTGCAAAATATCCTTAGGAGTTCACTGAGGTTTCATTATTAGATGATAGTTATTGTATCTAGAATAGAATATGTTAAATCTGATATCAATAGAATGAAAACAATAAATCCAAAAGACATTCACTCATGACTATTTGAATCTTCCAACTCATTTTCTTAGTCAAAGAAAGAGAGAGAAAGAAAGGTCGGAATGGAGAAGAGGAAAAACAGAATGATCCTGCTATGCTACATGACAGTCTCCATGGCAATGCTACTTTCTGTGTGATTTTAGAAGCACTGAAAACTGGGGCTCATATTGCCTGTTCTTACATTTATATTCTTAGTTATCCTCCTCCACCATATCTCTTGTAACACTTTCAGTTCATGATATGATAAAAGTTTTTTTCCTTAAACATTCAGTCAAATACCGTAACAGGTTTGCCATTAAAGTAATTATTCCAGTGCAGACTTTTTGAGAGGAAATGGGAAGTTAAAATTTATTTAAGTTACATAATTTTCAGCCTATGTTTACTGAACAAAAATTGTATTATTATATAGTAGCAACATACGGAATTATTCTGGTAAACACCACTTTCAAAATTGAAATACTTTCTAAAATTAAAAATAAAAATGCCAGGTGCCATTCTACAAAACAAGACTGGGCTTCCTAATGTAAGTATTGAAGATTTAATAATAAAAATGATTACACTTAAGAATATTTTAACATGTTACAAACTTTTAGGAAATGTTTTCTGTACTTTCTTGCCATGGCTACATATTTGAATAATGTACTTAAGATAGTTTTATTATGTTTAGTATTTATTAATAGTTAGATAAATTTTCATTTAGAGAAATTATTTAGAAATGTTCATAGAACTATTTATGTTTAGTCAGTTTCAAATTATTCTGTTGACATTCTCTTTTGACCATAATATTTTCATTTGAGATAATGATCTGTGGAACATGCTGAACTAACATGTAAACTCATGGTAATTCTGCTAAATGAAGAATGTTCCCTATTCCATTATTTTTAATATTAAAATGTGAAAGTATTTCTACTCTGATATTTTAGCTGTTATTGCCATCTTTAAAAATATTTTAAAGGGAAAAAATCTCATCCAATAATTTGTTTCTATGATTTCACAGAATGTTTTGACAAATTTAGATCCAGCAAAATTGTAAGCATTTTAAACATCAGGGCATTCTAGAGCAAACATAAAACAATCTAGTTATAAATTGGGGTTCAGTAAATTTTTTTTTTCAAAAATCTAAGTACATCAAAATAGAGATGTAAAATTTCATAACTGAAACTTCTGCATTGGGGACTGCTCATGGTTTAATTTATTCAGTTATCTTGCATTTTTAGCAGTAAATTTCACTGGCATCTAGTTTTCAGAAAATTCTAGATACTAAACGCTTAATCCTAATTTTAATAGTAAAATTTGATAAAAATTTCTGATTTAAAATTTTGATGCTCATTTGATGGATGAATATGACTGATCAGTTTCCAGCTCTTTTTAGAAATTGGAAGATTCAATTTAAAAAAAATTAATAGATATTTAGGATGTATAAGCTAATATCTAATTTATCTCTTTTTGGTTGGGGATTATAGTTCTGTGTTAGAGTAGGTGCTTATCATGCACATGAGTCTGGGTTCAATCCCAAGCATTACAGGAAAAAATATAAAACAAGAAAGAGTAATCTTGTTCTACAGTACCTAAGGAATTCACTATAAACAGCTGATACAGGTTAAAAAAAGACCACAGCACATTAATTAAACTTCTCTTTGTAGCTAACATCAAATTCATCACAAAAAGTACATGTGTAAATCAATATATTGTAATATTAATGTAATTTTAAAATGCTGGGTAACATAAATATTCTATTTCAATTCAGCAAAAAATTGCAATTATTTTTGATCCAATGAATTCTGAATCCCCCAGTCAATGAATGCTTTTCTAATGTGTAAATGTCTTTTTAGAAAGAACACATTTTGTACTCCTAATTTTTTTAAAAAATGTGACTTATTGGTGCATCATAATTACACATAATATGGAGTTGTGGAAAAGCCACACAATTTCCTTCCTTGTGTGCTCTAGTGCATCCTCTCCCCATCCCCTGATCCTTCCCCATGTTTCTTCCTATACTGCACTAGTACTTTTTACTTATTTATTATTTTTAATTGGTGCATTATAAATATACATAAAAGTTGGATTCATTGTAATATGTTCCTACAGGCACGTAGCATAATTTGATCAATTTTATTCTACAGTTCCTGCCTCTCCTTCCCCACTGATCTCCTACCTCTAATCCATTGTTCCCACTTATACTTTTATGAGAACATTTTTAAAATCACTTAATGAGTTTCATCAGGTTTCTTATGTTATAACAACAACAACAAAAACACATTTGTCTTTGATATCAAATTTTAATTGCATTTACAATAGCAATAATATGTTTCACTTTGGACAAAAGCATGTTGCAGTGATTTTTCTGATAACTTGAATGGGATGAAATTTTTAACCACTAGTGCAATTAACTGGTAGTTATTTGAATCGTTTGAAGAAACTAGAATCAAATTTGTGTCACACACCTATTTGCCAAGTTCTTCTGCTCAAAGGATCAACGTTTGCACTTAGAATATAGGAAGCTGTAAAGAGCAACACTCCCATTTATCAGAAGGAAAAACAATATCAATAAAATAATGCCTTGCACTGAAGCCAACAGGGAGCTGAGGTTTCAGGCAAAGCGTTATTATGAAAACTATAAATAAATAAATAAATAAATAAATAAATAATTGGCAAACACTTTGAAGCATAAACCTATTGAAACATTGGCTCCTACTTGCCAGAACCACTGTACCAGTGATTAAGAAGCATTAAACGAAATTTGTTTTTGCTTTTGTTTTTTGTACTGGGGATTGAACCCAGCAGCATTTAACCACTGAGTCACATCCCCAGCACTTTTTGCTCTTATTTTGGGACAGGATAACAATAGATTGTTTAAGGCCTCCCTAAGGTGTTGAGGCTGGATTTGAACTTGCTATCCTCCTGCTTCAGCCTCCTCAGCTGCTGGGATTAGAGGCATGAGCCAACACACCCAACTAAACTAAATTTTTAGAAAATTTCTAACTAAACATGGTCTGGCCTGAGAGTCTAGACCTGGGAACCACAGGAGACTGAGGGATGCATCTAATCACAGCTCTCTTCACAGATCCTAATGGGGAGTTACAACTTTTTGAAAACAAATTCCAGGCTTTTGTTTTCTTATTAGAAACATTGGAACTTAGGAAATATACTGAGATTTGCTTCTATCAATAAAGTAAGACAGAACTGCTTGATTTTTATGAAGTCTAAGCATGATAGGGAGAAATGTTTGAAATGTAAACATGGTTATCGTAGTCATGTCTGGTGGTCCCTGAAATGATTAATAATTAGATGTAGACCCCAAAGACAATGCTAAATATTAACTAGTGTTACACTTGAACTTAGCCCATGAAAATAGTAGTTTGCTCTTTAAAATAATGAACTCCAACTTGGAAGTTCCCCATGATATAGGCTGATGATGTAAGCTGAGAATACATCTCAAATCCAAATGAAAGAATTATTTTCTACTAAATCACCAGGAGTCTTGTTAGCTAACAAAAGAAGTCAAAGTGGATTTACCCTGTTTTTCCTTAAGATACTACTAGTTCTCAATTCCTCACATTATTTTATCTAAATTTAAAAAACCTCCCTCTTTCTGTCTCTGTAATATATATTTATAACTATATAATTTATTATATTGAAAACTCCTCAGTCTATACAGCTTTCTAAAAGTACATTTCGACTTCAGGGAGAGTCACCTGACCTAAATATCACTGACTTGCTGCAGGTATGGTAGATAGATCACTAAGGCCAACTTTAAATACCTGACTTCCTTTTTCTTTCTCTGTGGTCTCTCCATATTATCATCCTTTCTTCTTATCTTTTTCCTACTATTTCTGAAACTTAGTTTAGTATTCTGTCTTGGTTTTTCTATGAATTTCATATTTCATATCTCTTTTGTGACTCTTATTTACCCTTGACAATGTTTCTATCTTTTCCTCCAACAAACTGCAACTTATTTCATTATACAAGCCTTCGGGAATATTTTGATAACAGCTATTTAATAGGGTACTATGGTCTATTTTTAATTTTTAAAAAATAACTAACTTATAAAATAACTGGATAATTATTAGTAATATAATAAAATATTTTAAATGTGAAATATTAAACACTTAGAAATCATTTTAGCATATAAAATTTTATCTTGCGCTTTTGTTTTTACTGAAGTATAAATTAGGTTCAAAACTAACAAAAGAAGTAAAAGTGGTAGATGGTTCTGAATTTACCCTGTTTTTCCTTAAGATAATACTAGTTCTTAATTCCTCACTTTATTTTATCTAAATTAAAAAAAACTGTTCCCATTTATATGTTCTTATTGATATATCATTTTATACAGTACTCTTATCCCAAACATGCATTATTAATTTCTATAAAGTTAAAATATTCTTTTCTCTTTTTCTTTCATTCACAAGGTATACTTCATAATAAAGACAAAAAATGTGCAAATAAACTACAAAATACATAAAAATGTTAGAAGTGACAGTAGTTTAAAAACCCAACAATTTTACACTGCTTGGTTTGTACAACACCAACTGTAAATGTTTTTATATGCACCTACCAGTGCTAGAATCTGCAGAACTTAAATTATCTTCCCTAGGCCTTTTTCTAGTTAAGAGTTTAGAACTGACTTGGATTTATTCATGGTAATTTGAAGGACTGAGTTCTAGGTACAAGGAGCCACTCCCTTTGAAGGTACACATTATGGAACAAAAAGTGTGCTTCAGGATCCCAGTGACTTGCTGTACTGATCTAGGAACTGTTACAAATCTAGCAGCTTCCATATCACAGCAGATAAGTGGTTTTATAAACAGTGCTTTATAACTGTACAAGCTCTTGAGGGTGAATTGGTGGATGACATCCTTCGAGGTCCAGTTCTGCAGTGTGGATTTCTAAATATTTCTAGAGATTCTACTTTCAGTTTTTCAGTAAGATTATTTGTAACACTGTGGGCTCAAGGGGTGCTGCTGATAACAACTATAAGCATTAAATAATAGACTGTTCAGCTACCTAGATTATCACCAATGAGCACCTAAATTAATGTAGGATATTGAAGGTAAGTCCTGCTAACTAAATCTTTGTGAAATAAAACCATTAGGATTTGTGCAAGAATTAAAAGACTATGAGCAGCCTGGGGACTTTAATCAGATAAGGAAATCATCAAAAATAGAAAATGAAGTGCGCTGGCTTATAGCTTCTCATCTCATGGCGTAATCAGAAGATTTTAGAACTTTTGAAATATTTTATCTTTGATAGCAACATTCTCACTTCATTCTGTGGGTTGCTGAATTATAATATAAATTCAGTTTGCCAAATATCTTAAGGGAAAGTCATAAAATGTAGGGAAATAGGTTGATCCCCAAAGTATAATAATGTCATTTTGGAAATGTGGGTGATAGGGTACTCCAATACACCCAAACCACGTTGAGCTTCTCTTGCTGGAATAAGCTTCTCTGATTAATGGGTTAAGAAACTTTGGAAGGCATCTTCCCACACCTCATTGGGCTACTCTTCATTTGATCTAGAATAAAATTACAGGCCAAAAATCAAACTGGCATAGGAAGCTAATTATTAATTTGTTTTTTGAATGAAAGGTTTACCTATTTAAAAGGCAAAGTATTTTATCATTTATGAGGGAGTAAAAGAGAAGAATGTAAGTGGAAATAGATTTTGAAGGTTGTAGATGAAAGAATATAAAAGAATTTTAGAGCTGGTTAAATTCATTGACATGAGTGCATTTACAAGATATCTTGTATAAAAAATGCTACTACGCTTTTCTGAGTGTGATTATAATTATCCAAATAAGAAATTATAAATTAACTGAATGAAAAGGAATAAGAATTAAAAACTAAAAATTCTCTCACATAAAATGATTACCAGAATCATTAAATACTATTTAAAAATATCTTGAATGGGACTTTGAGGAGTATATGTGAGTGCACCCACTATCAGGAAAGAAATATTACCACTGAAATTTTATATGTACACTGATTTCTGGGTATTAATTATTTGCATGAATGATCAGAGAAGGTCATAAACCAAAAATAGAAAATGTAGCTAGACATCTGAAAAAAATGTCACATACTGTGTACATATGAATGTCTAGTATCTTTGCTCTTTGTCTAGAAGAACATCAACCAATTCAAGTAAACAATTTGATTTCTGTCAAGGTAATTCTTCGGTTTTCCTAACACTTGATCACATGGCTTATGCAATTTTCAATGGTGAGAGGGACAGAGATTATTTCAGTGGTTGCTGACTACATCAACAACATGATTTTGCTCACTGGTGTAGAATCCTCACACTGCTTGTAATCACTTCAATTATCAATGTTCTCTGAGGCATGTGAATAGAGAATAACAGTAGCATGATGTGTGCAGGGCCACCAAGAACTGCAGGAGAAGACCTGAGCCATGCCAAGGCTGGAGGAAAGACACGGCTTAAAATGTTGGTTGAGAAGAGAAAAAAAAAAAAAGTGATAATTCAGGAATAAAATCACAGGTACCCATGATTTCTTCTTTGTTTTCTTCTGTAGATATTTGTATTGATTAAGGCCTTTTTGTTGTAGAGGTGGTGGTTTTGTTTGATTTTATTTGCTTAACCTACCCCTTAGGGCTTTTTTTTTTTTTTTTTTTCATTTTAATCAGTAGTGCTGATGTAGTCAAAATTAGAATTTAGCAGAGAGGTCACACAACATCATCAGGGCTAGAACTGAAGGAGAGGAGAAATCATTTGAAGGAGGTACAGGAAACTGTGAGATGCCGGGTGTCTATTTTCATTGACAGAAGTTACATTGCTTTGTATTTGTGTTTTATTTTTGTTGCTGTTATTGGGAGAAAGCTTAAGTGTGAGGGGAAGGAACATATATGTGGAAATTGGGTCAATAGAGGAGTGGACTGCGGAAAGACCCTGCACTGGCTCATCCACAGCCCTTCTAGAGTTCCTTCCTGTGATGCAGAGGATGAAGTGTTGGTGAACACCCCTTCCCTCAGTCCCTCACAGCTGGAATTGCAGATGCTGTGGGTCTCTTTCAGTCAGACACCTTTTCAGAGTTTATTCCACATTGACTTTCATGGAAAAGAGGCAGGGAGAAGGGGAAAGGCAGTGCTTTGGCTGGCAGGCACCCATTCCTGGGAGGATGTTCCTGCGCCTATTGCTATAGCGGCTCCAGGTACTGCTCCGACCCTGCAGCCTCCTGACTGTGGCAGACTTTATGCCATGGCTGGTTGGTTTTCTCTCTCTAATTCTACAATTATAAATTTACTTGGACAGTAAAGATATATTTGTCAATGTAGTTAATTATGGGCTTTTGCCATTTCAATTGCTTTTGCAATTCTACACAGTAATTCCTTGTTAAAAATTGAAGCAGCCTAATATACCTATCACAGGTGTCAAAAGCCAGAAAGAAATGTATTTATCAGAGCCTAAAGGCAACCCTACTGAGATGAGCAGAAGCATTGGACCAACTCTGTTGGGAACACACTCATGTTTTCTGATTTGGCACATGAAGGATTGTAGTTGCTCTAAACGTCACAGATAATTAGGGGGGAGAAAAGGAAACCAGGAAGCTTTGAAAATCATAATAAAATAAATTCTGTTAATTCAACTTGAGACATTTTCAAAGTACAAAGCAGAAAAGTAAAAATAAAGTCTTCATGGTGTCATGATACTGTGATTTTTCCTAGATATTGATTTATTCAGGTAATGATAACTACAGACCTAAAACTATAACACAAACACAAATATTCTTTATTAGAAAGCATGAAATGTCTTTGGCATTAGATCATGTAGTATTTTTAAGAAATTAGTTGCTCTGTTCTACTGAGCTTGATTGAGTCAATGTTGAGTGATTTCCGGAATCACGTGATCCCAGCAGGTCTGCCTGGAGTGTTATCCCCACCTCACTTGGCAGTTTTCCTGGAACCTTGACTTTCCTTTCAAATCTTTGTTCATGTAACCACCTCCAAAAATCCTTCCCTTAACTTCCTGAGGGAAATTCTGATTTGATACACAATTCCCAAGCCCTTGGAGCACCCTATGGGTATATACCTTGCACCCTTATTATAAGGCCCGATAATTGTTTGTTGGTCAGTTGTTTCCCCAAACTATTATGTCTGATTAGCTCTTTACTTCATTAGCTAGCAGTGTCACTAGCACAGAAATGGTATTTAATCAGTGCTCACTGAATTAGTGAAGTGTTGAATATTGATTAAATACCTTCTCTTCTTTCCTAGTGACCTGATTAAATGTTTCTACAGTGGTTTCTGTCAACTGAGAACTACCAGCATTTTTACACACTGTGCCAAAAATTGGTCCATTTGGGTTTTATAATTCCCCTTTGTAGATATCATATCATGGTTGAATTTGTTTTGATTAGTGTTTTGATCAGGTTGACTTGCTCACAAGATAAGCCTCAGTGACATAAAAATTTGAGTAGAGAAAATAGAAAGAAGAAAGTAGAGATGATAAATGGACTTGGAAGAAGGAAAGTGCCATTTTGGAGTTGATGGAATTTGAAGAGTAGAGAGCAAGCAGGTTGCCCAATGTACATGACAGTTAGCATATAGTTGGCATAGGCATTCATATTAGATATTTTAATCCTATAGAGGGTCACAGCAATGGGGGGAGAGAAAAAATGGAGCTGTGGCCAGTACTTCAAAGCCAGAAAAGTGGGAGCATTTTCTCCCAGAGAGCTGTTCAGATATATCAGGTCACAATCAAAGATCAAAAGTGTAAATAGCAAGAGCTATTTTATAAGAAGAAATGTGCCCTCTTTGGGCACAGGTAGGATGTTCATGGATCTCCAAGTCTAATCACTGACAATTGTTCTTTCTTTGTTTTGTGGTCCTGAGTAAACAAAATCTAAGCAGAAAAGGCACTTTCTTTACCACCTAATAAGCAATAGGTGTTAAATCCCATTCTTAACACATGGGAACAATTAATGTATTTATCCACCCTATGTTCTAAAATGATTGGTTTAGGAATAAAGGCAGCTTTTCTATTGCGAATATATATGATCAAGAACTACACTAGGAAGCAGTTTGAAAATATTTATTTTTAAAAATGCAAAATGTATCTTTACATAGTAGGGTACACAGTTACTAGTACACACAGCTTTATGTTTGATCTAACAGTATTTAAATTTGGCTATATTATATATCAGAACAATTTGGTAATATAATCAGAAACAAAAAACATCTGTGATAATGAACCATTTCCTTATGTATTATGAACAAATTTATGCACATATATAAGGTAACACCTTCAGTAATCTTCAAAATAATATTCTTCCAAGTTTATTTCAATTTGAGTTATATACATTGAAGTCAGACAACACACCAACCCCAGATCACAACAATTTGAAAGAGATTGTGGTAGAGTAGTTCCAAGTGCACATAAGACTTGCAAAGGGAGATTGGAATAATAAGAAATAAACTTTTGAGTTAAATGGCATTAATAAAACCTAATATCAATAGTCTAAATACAGTGATATATGATAAATTCCCGTTTTTCTCATATCCCAGAATAATTTTGTATATGAGAAGTCCTTTTCACTATTGCAATTGTGCTTATGTAACTTAAAAATATAAAAGCAAAACAAGACTTATCTTATTAAAGCCATATTTTAGCATTTGAATTTACTTTAATTAATTACCAAAGGAACATTTATACTTCTTTGGTTAAAAAATTAGTTTGCCTAGAATAGTTCTTAAAACATCATTTTGTATAGAAGAATATTAGGTGAAAGTGTGTCTTATTACTTTGTCTCTTAAAAGCTACTGGGGAATTACACAAATCTTTTCACATTGAAGAATTATTCACCATTTACTAAAAATGGAGATGAATTACAAACTTTTCTAGTTCCAAAATTTCATAATTGTATCAATTCTATTACTAGATACAGAGTTTTACTTTATAAAATATAACTAAGTAATAGTAGGATACTTGCTATACTATCTATACCTAAATCATCATTATAATAGATACTGGTGCCTATAAAAAAGCCCTTTTCCTCATTTTTCAGAGAAAGGAACTCAAAATCTTTGATCATATTGGAATGAAGAATTTCATAATTCAGTTCATAACTAACTTTGTTAGATTCCCCTTTGAGATCCTGAGCCAATAATAAAGTAAAATTCATTGAAAATCAATAAAAAAATGACATGTTTATGTTCAAAAAAACTAAAAGTTAGTGGCAAAAATTTATCAGTCTTAATATCAAGACCTATTCACCCAAAAAGTTATTTAGAAAGTTTATTTTGATGTGAAAGTAGCTACGCAAATTTATATCACTTTTAACAAATGCACAAAACTTAGAATGTTCAAAGAATAAACACTTGTAAATCCATGGGTCAACCAGGTGGCTCTGTTAAATTTGTCCAGACTCACATTACCTGGTCTAGAGTCATTCATGCTTGTCATGTGTCAGCTGGGCATATCTCTTCCAAAATAGCCACTTTCACACTTATCATGGCTGCTGTCTCTCTCGTTGTGTTAGCTGGTTGGTATATGCCAATATGACTACATGGCCTCAGAGTCCAGCAGGCTAACACCGACTGGCTTGCTCAAGCAGGCCCCCACTGGGCTGCAGAATTCCAAGAGAGGGACTGAAAACCACAAAGGCCTTTTCGCCAAAAATTGGTGAAAACCGCATTTTCTCCCATTTTATTTTCTAAAGCTAGTCACAACCCCAGCTCAAACTGAAGGCACAGGGAATAGACTCCACCCTTTAACAGTTGCAACAGCAAAGTGGTACCACAAAAGGCAAAAATTCAGAGCAGTGATTAATGTGAGACAAACTTTTTATAAACAATTAACCACAAAAATTAGGGACAAAATTCATAAACTAAAAATAGAGTCAAACTTATCAAGGTTACTGAACTAATGAAGGATTTAATAAAATTATAACGGAAAATGAAAAATAATATCTTTTTCTGATATTGGGCTAAACTTGGAAAAAAATATTTTGCACATATATGTTGGCTATATATAATAAAGATCATTTATACCTATATTTTCATCTCAGAATAATGATAGTAAAGGTAACTTAAATGCCAAGGTACAAATTTTTTAAAAAATTTTTAAATATATTTTTAGTTGTTTATTTTATTCATTTATTTATATATGGTGCTGAGAATGAAACCCAGTGCCTCATATATATGAGGCAAGTGCTCTACCACTGAGCCACACCCGCAGCCCAAGGTACCAAATTTTTATTCATCAGTATTTATTTGGAAGAAACAAAAGACCTATAGCCTATGCCACTTTTAAACATCATTTAGAACAGAAGGCTGAAGTGAATTTGAGCCTCAGCTAACCCACTCACCTGAAAATATAAATATTAATAAACATTTTAAAGTTTGAGAATAAATTCACAGTAGGCCCAGAACAATTGACTAACTCCTAATAGTAAATTTAACTTCCAAGTTTTATAGAAGAGGAAGTTAGTCTTAGGTTGATAATTCGTTTTGGGGTCGAAGCACTCTCCCTAATTTATTTTGAACCAAATCTTTAAGGTTTCTGTTGTAGTCTAGAAAATCTGAACATATTTTTACTCTTTATGGTATTCATGATAACATTTGTTTTACCTCAAAACTAATAGTGAAAACACTGATCATTCTAAGCATATTATTTTACAAGATAGAATTAAAATAGGAAGGGTTTTGAGTAAAATTTCTGGAAGAAAAATGATATAAAAAGACTGTAATCAAGATATTTCCTATCATTTACAGAATATTAATCTAGGACTACTTCAGGATACAATACAATTTATTTGAGATTGATTTCAATAATTAATTTGTTTCAAGGATTTTACTTAAATCATGGCATCGAGTGTTTACGGTAGCATTTTGAATTAGATATCATTACTACCATTTTGAAAATAAGAATATGAGAATTATGTTTGAGTAACTTGTCAAAGTTACAGAGTTGAAAAGATCTGAAAATTAAATCCTTCATAAGCCATCTGATTTCAAAACTCAAATTATTTCTATTATATAGTAGGACTATCCCATCTATAATTTTCTACAATTTAGAGATACTAAATATTTTCAAGCACTTTTTGAGTTATATTAAAGAAGTGCAGTGTTTCCTTTGAATCTTTTCTCAATATATATCATAATTATGTATTTTTGTTTGCCTTTTTCAAATACGAGAACTCAGGAGAACTTTTGGCTCTTCCCAATAAACCATTCACCTAAAAATTCCCTTTATCTCTCTCATTAAGAAAAAAAAATTCCCCTAACTAACAGCAAGAACATTGAAATTAACCCAGTGTCATAAGAAATGCCACACATTCAGCCATCATTCACTTTTCAACTAATATTAATTGGTTACTTACTATTAAAATTCCCTTAATATTATACATGGGAGATAACTAGACCTATGAAAGTATAAATTGTGAAAAAAGTTGAATACTATTGTAAATAAATGATAATTCACTTGAGAGTTTACATGGACTAAAGTATTACTTGCATTTAACTAATTGTTAACATGTTTGACATTTCAAGCGTGAGTTGGATCTAAAAGAACTAAACATTCCAAAGATGAGTTGAAGTTGGAGTTGATGGGTCAGTGCTGTCAGTGCTGTGGCTTGCTTTGGTTTACAGTGCAGGCTGGGTAATAATACAAGAAGCTGAGACAAGGATCAAAAAGGTATTGAAGCTTCATGTGATTGAAGATTGATACTCAGATGTAGGTTGAGGGCAGTGTATTCTCTTGTGTTGCGATGAGCTTTGGCTGAATTTATTACAGAAAACAAAGTTATATCGCTGTGTGTATTGAGGTGGAAGATTAAGAATAACCCTTACATACACAAGGGAAACTCCTATGCTCAGATAAGTAGGTGAATAAAAAATTTCTAAAGGTCTTTTTTAATCTATGTATAGGAGTCAAATATTGTATTCAGAGATCCTACCAAACTAAAAAAAAAAAAAAAAAAAATAGTGCCAATACAATTATAGTATTTATCTCACAATTTACCTGAGAATTTCTCTTCCATAAGGAAAATTGTCAAAGTTACCCATGTTTTCTAAGGGAATGAAAAATGAATTGGAAAATTAGATAAAAGTAGGTGTGGGGAGTATTTCTGCTTGCTCAGCCCTTCCTTTACTTGTTTGGGATTTTTGCTTCAGAGAACACAAACTCTGCTCTGTTCTTTCGTCCCATAAACTTAAATTGTGGTGAGCACTCTGTGCAGTAATAAGAGGTCTATAGCTATCCAGCCAACTTCTGATAAGGTAAACTGCTTAATTGTGAGTCTTATATGAGGAAAGCCAATATTCACACACAGTGAAGTCATAACTTTGCCTCTAGATTACAAAGGAAAATAGTGTTTTGATCTCTATCTGACTCTCTCTTAAGTCTGTTTCCTAGTGCTTTAAAGAGCTCAGAAAGGAAGAAAGAAGAAAGTTTCTACTTACTGGGTTCCTTCCCAATCTACAGGCACATATTTTTAAATTATTCACTGTTTACTCTATCTTGTTGGAGAAAAATATTTGTACACAGGTGGATACTGGACCTCGAGAGCAGTCCCCATGAGGGAGGGAATGAAGCCGGAGGAGCTGGATGGGAACATTGAACTGAAAACTCAGTTTCAGATTGGCCTCTTTAACCTCCTGGGCAGTTATGAACTGAGATGACCATTTAGAAATTTCTCAAACTAAAGCAAGAGGGAAAACTATGACTGAACACAAGCATCCCACAGGGGGGTCATTCTCAGTACCTTAGGATGGAAGAAGGAATTGGGTGGTCAACCACAGTATCCATGGACTTCATCTTCATATAGTCCATTTACATCATGATGGAACAGCTATTCCAGGACTCTAGCTAGTCTCTTTTTCTGGGAACTTCTGAGAAGAAAAAGATTAGTGACATGAACTACCGTCTCTACTGTCTCTATCACTGCAGGTGGGGGCCGTCTGTCTTCTCTCTCTCTCTCTCTCTCTCTCTCTCTCTCTCTCTCTCTCTCTCTCTCTTTCTCTCTCTCTCATTTTAATAGGGATTGAACCCAGAGTGCTTTGTCACTGAGCTATATTCCCAACCCTTTTTTATTTTTTATTTTGAGACAGGTTCTCATAAAGTTGCTTCGGGCCTCACTAAGTTGTTAAGGCTGACTTTGAACTTGAGATCCTCCTGCCTCAGCCTCCCTCCTGGCACACTGCTGCTGGTATCTGAGTTACAACTGACATCATTTCCCATGGTGACTGCCTAATTCTTTTCTTCTCTCACAGGAAACATTTTTCCTGCTCTATGTGGCTTGCCACATTTATTCACACAAAGTCTAATTGATGAGGGCTATTTAGCCCTGGTCATCGTGTCTTCTCAGGCAGTGGTTGTGTGTCTTACACTTTTACCATCAACACTGGGCAGGTGTTCAAAAGATGACCCAGGGAATCATCATTGAGCCAAACACTTTCTTCCCCGATCCCATTGTGTGGTCTTAGTCCTTTTACATCCCAATGACCAAACTCAATTTCTCCTACCACCCTTGCCTGCTGGTATCTTGGTGCAGTTGGTAGCCTTAACTAAAATTTTAGACTCTTGAAATGTTCCATTATATTAAACAACTTCCAAAGTACAGAGCCTAAAAATTTAGTGCTGACACATAACACAATTTCTGCATGAGTTCAGCTACCATAAGTCAGTGCCACAGAGAAGGAAGCTTGTTTTGTTCCATTTGTCTTAGTTTTCTTCCAGAAGTGCATTTCCTGGTTCCTGTGAACGAAATCCCTCTAATCTACAATTAAGGCTGCTCTCTTCATTCCCTTTGGAATACATGTTACAAACTATATATTTTATTTATGTTTCATTGTCTACATACTGATTTCCTGAAGTCCGCACCAGATTGTACGTTAAGAAAACTTGCAATCTAGTTTGTTTTGTTCATTTTCTCATACCCCATGGCTTCCTTATTACCTCGATAATAATATGTGGTCAACAAATAATAATAATGTAAATTAATAAATGCATGAATGAGAAGAATCTTATAAAGTGTGATTTAGATATCAACCAAAACCACTGTTATTTTTAGGCTATATATGAAGTTGCCTTGATTTATATCATGTGTTACTGAAAGATGAATGCCTTCTCAGACAATTTAAAAATTCCTTAGTGGGTGATATTATTTGAATCTTTCTAGAAGTTACTGCTTGGATCTGCTGTATTAATTTAATGTAGACTATAATCATTACTCCACTTGCATTATTACTTTTATACTTTATATTTCTCAGATTTTTTAATAAGAAAGTTATAAAATACTAGAAATTTTTAATATAGTACACATTATGATTTCTATTTTAAAATAAAATCACACAAGGCACATACATATGTAGATGGCCATGGTGGATCCTGGATTGGATTCATAACATGTCAACTACAGGTAGAACTAAATATTGACACATCTGCTCTTGAAACCTCGTTCAGTGCCTTACTCAGATCAACCCCTGTACCCCACTTTGCTGTAATGTGTGGCTCCTGTCTTCTCTCACTTCTGTTTCATTCTAGTTTAACTTGCCAATATAGTCAACCAGCTATATAAATAAGTTGTATGTAAAGCAATTAAGCAAATAAAGAGTTCTTCCACATTATTTTTGTCTTTTTAAAAATTTTTAATTGACATGTAGTAATTTGAGGAAATTGACTGACTCTGGACCCCCACTTTCCATTCAAATTCAAGCTTCAAGCCTCTTTAGAGATGTCCAAAGAATTTGAAATCTTTAAAATTAGTGTTTTCCAAGGCTAGTGCATTGCAATTTATTTCCTATGCTAAGACTTACCTCTGTATTCTTTTGTCTGGGTGCTAAGGAGTGACATTTTCACTCTAACATAATGTAGAATTGCTTGCAGGTTACATGAAGCTTAAATAAACCTATCATATAGAGCATTATCCAAAAAAAAAAAAAAAAAATTCTATTGGCTCTTGTAAAATGTGAGCAAAAAACCATACAAAGTTACATAAATTAAAAATCAAGAGGGAAGGCAAAAGGAAGGCCAGATAACTTTATTATAAGATATATACTTTATATATAGTAATGCATCATATAAAATATGTAATATCTCATGTATATGACATTTTGTTGTAAAATGCACATCTGCTGTCAAAAGCTCTCTGATCCCATTTCTTCCTTCTCCATTCTCTTCAGATCAAACTAGCAGTTTTCACGCTCTGGTGTCTAAATCTACAGTTCTTACTCATACAAATTTCCTTCTTATTTCTTTGCTTGGGACCATTTCTTATATTTATAAAAATGACTAACTGAGAATTTCCAAATCTTCAAGTCCTTTTTGCTTCATAATTCCAACTTCAAGTCTTTTCTTTCCTTCCATTTTACTAGAAGCAACCAAGAGACACAAGGCACTTCTTTAACAGTCTGTTTAGAAATCCACTCTGCTAAATTTTCAATGTCCTCAGTCACAAGTTCTACCACCCACATAACACTAATGCACAATTCAGCAATAACACAATTCAGCCAACTTCTTTGCCTCTTTGTCTCAAGGATTCTCTCTTTTCCACTGTCCAGTACCATGTTCTTCATTTCTATCTGAGATCTCATCAGAATGGCCTTTGCTTTAGATTTTTTCTACAAGCATTCTGCACATGATTATGTATTCTCAAAGAAAACAAAAATTTCCTTTACATCTTTTTGCTTTTGTTTCTGAGATCTCACCAGAATCACTTAAAATTCCCTTAAGAACGATCTCACTTCTTCAAGCATATACTTCAAGATTCTTCTGCTCTACTCAACATCCAGTTCCAAAACTATGCTCAATTTTTATTGCTGTTGTTCTTTTTTCCCCCATCTATTTATTAGAGCAGTGCTTCACTTTCATGCCACCTCTGTCTTACTTTGAGCTGTCATTAATAGCATATCAAAGACCGGTGGCTTAAAAACAAACATGTTCCTCTCCCAGTTCAGAAAGTTTGAATGGTCAAACTGGGTGAAGACCTTTTCCTAGTTTACAAACGAGTCACCTCCTTAGGCCACCACATAATAGACATGGAGCCAACCAGCTGTCTGGCCTCTTCTTTTAGGACTGTACTCATGAGTGTTCCACCCCATTAACTAATTACCTCTTGAAGGTCTCGCCCTCTGAACATTATCACTTTGGAATTAGAACTTCAACATCAGTGTTTTCAAGGTCACAAACATGAGCTATTACAATTGACTTATATTAGTTCATTTCTACCTCCAACTTATTGACACCCTTCCTGAGCCTATGGAAAAAGGAAGTCAATGACTTTGAAAATAAAAGTTGGCCTCCATTGACAGAAAATGATAGGTTAGGTCTATATAAGCAAATATATATATATAATCTGCCACAAGAAAGGCCTTAATATATCTTTAAATAAAGTGATTGTAGTATTTAAGTCTTCTACTCATTTTCAATTTGTAAAGTATCCGTTACCAGTTTTTGGAAGATAGAGAAAGGGATATTTTTTTTACTATAATTATAAATTTATTCATTTCTTCTTGTTAGAATGTCTGCATGTGTTTGAAAAAATTAAATTTTGTTAGAAAGAAAAAAAAGTTTAGTAACTCCACTCCATGCATTATTTCTCTTGGAGAAAGGCATTATCCTAGCATATTAATCTTTGGATTTTTATGTTCAAATTTTTAAGTGACTTATCTTCAGTTAATCAAAAGCATATATGTTATGTGGAGAGGATAAGGAATCCATACAGACAGAGTTGAGGTTAAATTTTTACATGTAAAGTAGTTCTATTTGTATTTAAAATGGTCTGAGAAGAGCAAAATATGGAGTTTATAATTTTAAAAAAATGAAGGCAGATATTGGTAGAACTTGTTCTCATAAAGCTTTCATACATTATATTAAATAATTTAGTTGTTGAAAATATTAAGCATGTTAATCAGTAAATTTAAAGGAATTAATAACTTATGAGGTATGGTACAAAGGCTTTTTATTGTGAAGCAAAATAAAAAATATTTTATGCACAATTATTGCATATTAGTTTAAAATATATATGAATGAAATGTTCTTCACTTATTTGGCTTAGATTCAGGCTCTTAGAAGACAGTTACTGTTATGAATTTATAGCACATTATCATTAGCCTCATTGAATTTGAAAAGTTCATTGTAGTCTGGAAATGTGCTGACTTAATATCTCCAAAACAATCCTGCTAGTAAGATACTTAAATTGTTAAATAAACATAACCTTCATTTAAATTCAGATCCTCTCTCACTATATATTCAGTAAGATCCTCATGGGACAAAATCAAGAAATGCAAGGATTTACTAGAATAAGAACTTTAAGGATTAAATACAATAGGTTTTTAAAATTTTATTTCTATTTTACAATAGAAATTTCCCTCTCATTATAAACTTAATAGAAAATTGGACAAAATATATGAAACCATTTTCATAATGGACAACACCTAGCCAAGAATGGTGGTCCTTGAGAAGGGACGTGCAGTTTTCAGGCAATAGCCAGAGAGTTGGCACACAGACTTCCCCGGTGTCTTTCCAACTGAAGAGGCAGAGATCATACTTCACTAAAGACTAAATGCTGGGATATTCTCAGCAGAATACCAGAAATGAGGCAGCTGGACAAAGAATGAGCCCCAGAGATCTTCATCATAGTCCACGTGGCTCTTACTCTGGATAGTAATCAGTGCAAGGAATTGGAGCTTAAAAGTCCCCAAGATCAAGGTAAGAGCCACCAGTGAAGAGAAGGTCAAGTCACTCCTGACTGGGCCCTGGGAGTGCTTCTGTTGCCACTGGACAGTGTCAACACACCTCCCAATACGCAGGGCACAGAGAGGACACCAACAAAGGGCCAGTTCCCAATACTGGGCTAGATCATTCATTAAGTAAAGCACATTGCAAATACATCTCAAAAGGCCTAAAAAAAAATATACAGACCAGACCAATCTGCAGTCACTTATGTGTGTGCCAGAACAAAGTCTAGCACTCTCTCGGCATAACAAAAGACAAAATCCATGAGGTGGGCAGCCAAGCAAATACAATTGACAAGAAGAGAAGAAAGAAAATGTGAAGTATGAGGAGAGGAAAAATGAACTAACAGAAATCACCGACAAGGTGGAAAAGCACAGGAAAACCTTAAACCAGGCATTGTAAATATAATTACAGAGCTTAAGGACCTAAAGGGAAACATGCACAGGAGTCCAAGAAAGATTTTTAAAAGCAAGAATGGAATTCTACATTTTAAAAATGTGCTATTTGAAATTAAATCTGAACATATGATAATTATGAAAATTAGAATAAAATGTCAAAGGACCTGAGGGCATAAGAATGGAGGCTGTCCAAATTGAAAACATAAGGCTGAAAAAAGGAAAAGAGAGTAGAGCCATGACACACATGCTACACATCCATGAATTATAGACTGAAGAGGAGGAGAGGAAAAATGCATTTTTAATAAAATCATGAAGTTAATTTTTCTGAATATATTTTAATTTGCAATATTCCAGCTATAAGAAGGTAAAAGAAATAACCAGTATACTTTAGCAGAACAAACATAAAATAAACCACCCCCACCCCGAGGAAAGGAGAATAAGCACAAATAAATCACAGCAAGCACATCAAATAGCTGAAATCAAACTGATAGGAGGAATATACCGAAATAGTCAGAAAATAAAAATAACAATAAACACTGGATAGTAAGGGAGAAAGATAAGAATTAAATGCCCAGACATCTGCATCCAGTGAAAAACAATCTTTCAGAATGAAGAAAAATCAAAATAATTTTAGAAAAATGAAATCTGAAAGAATTTTTCACCTACTGACCTGTATTGAAAGAACATTTTAAAGAGTTTTTCAAATAAAAAGGAAATATTAGCAAGTGGAAATTTGTATATATACAATTGAATGAAGAACACCATAAAATATTATACGGGTGCATCCATATGAGAGACTTCATTTCTTATTTATTTCTTATTTATTTATTTATTCATTTATTCATTTATATTTGGTACCAGGGATTGAGCCCAGGGATGCTTAACCACTAAGCCACATTCCCAGTCTTTGTTGTTGTTGTTGTTTTGAGACAGAGTCTCACTAACTTTCTTAGGGCCTCGCTAAGTTGCTGAGGTTGGCCTCAAACTATGGTCTTCCTGCCTCAGTCTTAGTGAGCCGTTGGGACTACAGGTGTATGCCAGATTTTATTTCTTATTTTAAATGTCTTTAGAAGATAAGTACCATGGATTTTATACCTTAAAAGCGATGTGATGTAAAGAATAGTATACAGCATAAGAGAGCTAAGTTGGAGTATGCGATGTAAGTATCTTCTGCAATATGTGGATTTCAGTATTATTTCAAGGTGAATTATAGTAAGTTAAGGATACATATTATAAATCCAAGAGTAACCACTAAGAAAACTTGTACCTAATAAGACAATGGAGACACAGAATGTAAACAAGTCTTTAACAGAGGGGGAAAATCAGGGAAGCTGAAAAGAAAGGGTTGCATATCAATACTAAACAAAACAAGGTGGCACATTTAAAACCATTTGCCTGGAAGCAAGTATTCTAAACATGAACTCTATATGTAAACATAATCGGAGGTGCAAACATTTCAATTTTTTCTTATCCACATTATAAAATAAGATAGCTAATTTAATTTAACTATATTATAAATATAAGTGTTTCAAATATTATTAAAATATTTCAAATATTAGTTAAATCAATATAAAATTTATTAATGACATTTATTGCTTTTTGTAAATCCCTGAAATCCTGAGTGTAGTTTGGACTTAAAGCACAGGTTTCCAATGTGAAATTAGGCTAGGTATATTTCAAGGGTTTAACAGTCACATGTGAATATTGGCTGCCCATTGGAATAGTGCAGTTCTAAACACACAAATAAAAAGACAGAAGTAATTATGTTAATTTAAAAAGTACTAAACTATGTACTGTTTACACGAAAGTGCTTAAAGTTGCAAAAGGTAATACAAAAGTTAAAAAATGAGAAAGCATACAGGGCAAACACCAATTTGAGAATGATGGAATTGATGTATTAATATTGGGCAAACTAGACTTCAGAACAAGACATATGAAGAGGGATAAAGTGAGACCTTTCATAATGATAAAGGGCTCATTCATCAAGAATGCCTAATGAACTAATTTGTCTAAGTATCTAAAAACAGAGCCTCAAATAGAGGATAGAGCAAAATCAATGGGAAATTCTGAAGCTACTTTGCAGTTGTAAGATATTGAAGATTATAAGAGAAAAAAAGAAGGTTAATTTTAAAAATCAAAATATATTAATACAATACAGATTTAGTACAGCAAGAATATTTAATTTACCAGTATGTCATTGCACATTTTATCTGAAATACTACCTATTCTATTCACTAAAGATAACATTGTGCTCATAGTTTTAAGATGTTTTCTCTTTTTTTCATAATTATTTCAGACATAATAGAACAACTATAATTTATATGCATGGATTTTGATGAAAAGACCTATTTTACATCATGTTTTTACTTAGAGTTTGTTTTCATCGGTATGCTGTTTTGAAAGGAATAGAAGTAACATAGGTTTGTTGTAACTATAGTGTATTTTGAATATTATAATGTAAAAATAGATATAAAATATCAATTACAGCTATGTGCCATTGAAATATTTAATATCTGATTTGAAAACCCAAAATAGCTAATGTGTTTTAATGAAATGCAGGGATAAATTGGATAGTAGGAATTATATTAGAAGACAGAAATACTCTGTGCCAACCCCTAGGCTTGGTGCTGTAATAAATTATCTCATTAAAGTCTCATAACGAGCTCTTGAAGGATATATCGATGCTCATTTCACAGATGAGGTAGTGGGTGCTGAAAGGGTTGAGGCAACTTCCACAACATAGCACTCATTTTTTCTGAGAGTAATTCTCTTACATTTCAGCTCTACTGTTCTGTCTTTAGTGAGTGACAAGTAAAGAAAGCTCATTGGTATCAATCCCTCTAGCACTGTTTTCAAGTATAATTAATAAAAATCCACATGCTAAGACAAGGTCTGCTTGAGCTATGTGTATGGCTTTTAGAGTGCATTCCTGGTAGTGGACTGTGACTTAAATCCCTCCACATGTTGACCTTCCTCAGCAGCAGTGGCAAAGCATCACAGAGTTTTCTCCGTCATTTGATCCCAGAAGCCGTAGTTTATGAAGCAGAATGGATAGTTTTTGTATGATTATGTGGCATATTGTATATTCATATCATATCAATAGGCACAAAATATGTATCAGTAAATACAAATTCATCCTATTGCCTTGGGAACACACTGTGCCACAGAGTGGGGTTTTCAGTCCCTATCAGTTCAGCCATAAGAAACCTCCAGTTTTTCTGGATTACTGAGCTTTATTATTACATTTGAGAAATTTGATGAGCCTGAATTCTATTGGAAGGTGTAAAATCTCTTCACTAAAAAAAAGTGGTCAGAATAGAAACCCCCTCTCTACTCCATCACTCCAGGACACAGTACTCAAATCTTGCAACTAAATAGATGAACATATTCAACTGCACTCATTCTTGGACATAATAACATGCAAATTGTGCTTCTGTGCTGTTCTGACTAGGTAGATGAGTGGACTTCAAAGTGTGAAAGACTATGTTTTGTTTATAAAATCTGTGACTTCCAGCATATTAGTTTCTTTTTCAGAGTATATCTACTCATAAACAAAAGGTAAAAAATATACCTGATTTATCAGTTTTTTCTGAAAATTAAATAAAATACAAAAAACTTAGTTCCTAACCAGAGATGACAAATTAATTCCCCTTGTTTTTCTCATCTGTTTTGAAATACAAATTAAATATATTCTAGGTCATCCTAAAGAAAATAGGTGACCCACAGCCTGAAAACTTGAAACAACTTAATTCCTTCTTGATCATAAATCAATAAAAATAGATGGGTGATTAGTTTAAGCCAGAGGATCAGTGATGAAGTCATTTCTCTTCCTACCCATATTTATTTTTACCACAAGGGTTCTGAATACCTTGTTTAAAAACAAAATCCACATAAATGGCTGGGGATTTATCTCAGTGGAATAGAGATTGCTTGGCATTCCTGAAACTTCAGGTTCTGTCACTAGTACTAGGAAAAGAAAATTCCACCTAAAAATTGGAAAACTATGTTCAAACAACATATTGACCTATGGACCTCTCTACATTAAAAAAAAATGGCTTCTGAACGACAAATAGTTTTATAAAAGTTATATCATGGATTTAAAATTATCATCAAATTTTAAAAATATTGGGGGACCTGAATAAATTGTCTGTTGTTCTTGCTTAAATTATCATTTAATTTGACACAAATAATCTTGAGTAGAGTTAGTGTAATTCACTTCTTGTCCTGAACACTGACTGCATTACTCCTGGTAAGATGGTTTCTTTGTCAACATGCCACCCAGAGCAGGCCTCAGGTTCAGCTGTGTGAATGGCATTTCTTGAGATGCCAGGGCCAAATCTGTGCTGCCTTAGGCAGGAGGTCTTCCCTTCATGGCCCCTGGTAATTAGGAGTTAAGGGGTTTATTTTATGCATGGCCTAAAAACAATATAAAACTGAAAATATAATAAAACAAAACAGATTTGTTGAATGACAGATATCAATATTTATTTGTAATAAGTGAAATTCATTAAATATAATATGACATAAAACATCATCAATATTGCAAAGCTTTCAATACTACATTGAAAGACATGTTATTTATGAAACCTGATATCATTATTTGAAGAAAATTACCTATTGCAGTTTCATTTTAAAAGGCAACCTGAGATTGAATTTTACAGCATAGGTGTGAGATATATCGACTATCTTCTTTTAATTCTGTAAGTCCAATTCATTCCCAATAATAGGTTCTGCTGATGGAAACTCATTTTCTTATTTCATACATGTGAAATGTAATAACACTTGAAACCAAGTTCTGGTATACATAAATCAATATTTTCAACTATAAATGTCCTTTTCCCTATAGGTTTTGCTACTTTTGATTTAAGAATTGTCATGGTTCAAAGTACAGGTTTATTCTTTGGAGAAGCAGCTTATTAACAACAAAATAATCACCAAAGTATGAGTCAGCATGTAATTGTCCCTGTAGTGTAGGTAGCTATATGTTAGAAATCTATATAAAAATCCCCATAAAAGAGTTTTTATTTTCTGGGGCAGAACTAAAATCATTAAAGACTACTAATGACATATTTGAGACACCAAATGAGATAAATAATTTACGATGGTCTAGAATGTTATTGTTAAGATAATGTTATGCAATATTAACAGTTAATCTTGCTTTCCCAAGGATCTGAAACAGCATACAGCTTTGCTTGAGTGCTAATTGTGAGTTTTTAAAATGGTTTTAATGCCTTTCTATGTCTTTACAATACAATCATTACACAAAGATAAAGCCATCAACGATTTAAAGATGAAGTAGGCAGCTATTTATCTCATCTTATTCACTAAATCATCCAGGTTATGGAATCTCACTGAAATGTTTAACTTAAAATATTTAACTAGTCTATGTGGAGACAAATTAATAAGAAATCAGATCAACTAATGCTCAAAAGGACATTCCTATTTTAATTTCTATTGCATCCAATCACTTAGATACTCTGAATTTGCCTGTTTATTTATTTTTTTAATTATACTTGACAGTTGAATTCATTTTGTTATAGTTATACAAGCATGAAATATATCTTATTCTAGTTAGCATACCTTTCTTGTAGATGCTCATGATGATAGGATTCACTGTGATGTTTCCATATATGTACATAGGAAAATTATGTCAGATACATTCCACTGTCTTTCCTTTTCCTATCTCCTCTATTCCCCATTGTCTAATCTATTAATCTTCTATCCCCCCACACCACCACCATCACACACACACACTGTTGTGGTTTCATTTCCACATATCAAAAAAAAAAAAATTCAACTTTTTAATTTTGGGGACTGGCTTAATTCACTTAACATGATAGTGTCCAGATCCATCCATTTACTGGACAATGTCATAAAATAATTCTTTATGACTGAGTAATACTCTTGTGAATATATATCACATTTTTTAAATTCATTCATCTGTTGAAGAGAATCTAGGTTGTTTCTATAGCTTAACTCTTATAAATTGACCTGCTATTAACATAGATGTGGCTTTATTACTGCAGTCTGGTGGTTTTAAATCCTCTGGATATATACTGAAGAATGGTGTCACTGTGTGATATGGTGGTTCCATTTCAAGTTTTCTAGGAATCTTCATACTGCTTTCCAGAATGTTTGAACCAACTTACAGTCCCTCCAGCAATGTATTAGTATACCTTTTCCCTCACATCCTCACCAATACTTATTGTTTACTTCTATTTTGGATAATTTCCATTCTAACTGGCATGACAACATAATTTTACACTTAGAAAACCCAAAACCTCCACTAGAAAACTTCTAGAATTTATAAATAAATTTTAAAAATTACCAGGACAAAAAAAATAACACTCATATACAAATTGTGTTCCTATACTTCAATGAGTAATCAGCTGAAAGACAAATTTGGAAATCCATCCCATTTGCAATAACTTCAAAAACTAACATACTTGGGAATTAATTTTACAAAAGTGGTGAAAACTACAGGACATTAAAGAAATGAAATTTAAAAAGACCTCAGAAAATGGAAAGACCTTCCGTGTTTTAGCATAGGAAGAATTATATTGTCAAAATTGCTATACTACCAAAAGCACTATACAGATTTAATGGAATTCCCATAAAATTTGCAATAATGTTATTCATAGAAATACAAAAAAGTAATGAAATTCATTTGGAAAAATAAGAAACTCAGAATGGCCAAAAGAATCCTAAGAGAAAAAGGCAAAGCAGGAGACATAACAGTACCAGACCTTAAATTATATGGTAAAACTATAGTCACAAAACCAGCATGCTATTGGAAACAAAACAGGAAAGAAGACCAATGAAACAGAATAGAAGACAAAATCAAGCCCACAAAAATACAGTTATCTCATACTAGACAAAGATGCTAAAACCATACACTGAAGAAAAGAGCCTCTTCCACCAATGTTGCTGGGAAAACTGGAAATCAATATGCAGTAGAATGATGTTGAACTCTTGGCTATCACCCTGCACAAAGTGAATCAAAGACCTAAGGATTAGACCAGAAACCATGCACCTACTAGAAGAAGATGTTGTCCCAACAATCTAACATAATGACTCGGGAACCGACTTCCTTAACAAGACTCTGAAAGCACAAGAATTAAAACCGACAATAAATGGTTTACATCAAACTAAAAAGCTTCTTCACAGCAAAGGAAATAATCAAGAACATGAAGAGAGAGCCTACAGAAATGGAGAAAAAAATTTCCAAGTACAACCTCAGATAGAGCATTAACCTCCTGGATCTATAAAGAACCCCCCCAAAAAAAAAATTAACACCAAAACAAACAAACAAACAAACAGATAACTCAATAAATAAATGGCCAATGGAACTAAATAAACACTTCACAGAAGAAGAAATACACATGTTCAACAAATATATGAAAAAATGTTCAACATGTCTAGCAACTAGAGAAATGAAAATCATTCCAATTTCTTGACAGGAAAGTGCACATAGTTACAAACAAAAGGTTGACAAAAAAAGTTGAACACTGTTATTCTTCTGCCTTCTGGTAAGTCCAATATAGACAGAGCAACGTGTCTGGTTTTCCCCAGACTGAGGGGTTCCTGGGGTTTGGATCTTTCTGACAAATTGAAATAGTCATCTGGGTATTCCTGATTTTATTTCCTTATATCATACAGGTAGCATTAAGCATGTTGAAGATCAATTTCTTGTTCTTACAGAGGCTGTTTCTGAAATTTCAATAGGACCCAAAGCAGAAAACTAATAGTTATCAACGACATACTCAATTCTTCTCAGTGCCTAGATACTGCAGCTTCTGAACATTTACTGCATAACAAGATGGAACTTGTGGCTTTCTAAGCCCATCAGATTCTATTCCTTACTTGATGATCAAATAAATAAAGGCTCTGGAATAAAGCATTTGTTTTTAAAGTGAGTTTCTGCTTGAATAGAAAGAGTGACTCTGAAGTATGAATATGGATCAGTATGGAGGAGCCCCTTAAACCAGAGATAAAGTGTTATTTGGATAAGAAAACTCAGGATTTCATCATATAAGTGAATTCAGAGATCAAAATAAATAAAATAAAGATTTAAAAGGTTAGGACATATTCCTGTGATGATGTATTTCTACTTCACACTGACCGTCACTGACTTCAAATAAATATATAGAAAACTCTCAGAATATTTTCAGGAGTTAGACTGAGTGAACTTAAATTTTTGCTATACTTCTTATATACTAAGAAGTAAAAAATTGATAATAAAAGTGAATGTTTTATAGTATAATGTCTCATAGTATTAAATAAGTGAGTTAACATTTGAGGAGTGCTTAGTAAAGTGCTTAGTACATAGAAGAATCCTAACTATTTCCAAATGCTACTAGGATTGCCTTTGGGCATTATGTAATATATCAGTATACTAACTGGTCAACAGCATGGTTTATGGTGTCCTGCCACCCACACTAGAATCTAGGCTCTATCATTTAATATATTGAGAAAATAATAAATGTATCAGGTTTGTTTTAATTTATAAATTATTACTAACAACAAGGCCCATTATAGAGAATAGGTAGAGAATATACATGTAATAAATATTATTGCTATTATTATTTCTGTGAACTAGAGGTAAGTGAAAAAGACTTATCAAAAATCAATGTACCCTGAAGACATGGAATGGGTGATTTTTAACAATCTGATTTTGCATGTCTACTAGTAATTACTTACTTCTATGGTAAAGAGGGGGTGCGATTAAGGAAGCAGTATCAATTGAAAATAACTGTGGGTTCAAAAGGAAAATCTGAATGACAGAAGCTTATTAGAAGCAAGAAAATAGTGTTTCACCTACAATATTAGAGAGTGTGTATATAACCTAAAATAATTAAAATGAAAATATGGTAGATTCTTGACCTATATGAACCGTACCTCTTTTAATAGCTTGCTACAATTTTTCAGCCTCTGTTCACAGATTATGTTCATTATTTGTTTCTTCCTTTTTAGATATTTTCAAAATATATGTTAGAAAATATTTTATTGATGACTTAAAAAATAAGATCCTAGTTTCCCAAACTTGGCAACTATATATATTAAAATCATCAGAATTAATTTATCCATTCTGGTTCAGTCTGAAAATCATTTCATTTTTCAAATGTAAAACACATAAATTAATAACTTAATTATGAAATATTTAAAGTAAATATTAAATGATACTTTTTTTGCAGGAGCATTGGTCATGAGATTTAAACTATTTGAGTATTTGTTAAGAATATTGGTAACTCTTTATATAGATTAATATATGTTTTCCAAGTTTCTAAATGCCAGAGGAAAAGAAACACTTAATTTTTCAAATGTTCTTGGATAGTAAAGTTATCAAGGTATTATTTTCCATGAAGTTAGGTAATTCAAACTTTTTTGGTCTGTACATACACAGTTATGCAAACGACTCGTCTCTATTTTCACAGGGCAATTTTACCTATCATCTAACAGGATAATTTGCTTCTTTCAAGTCATTACATTTTACGTACATGATTTATTTTTTTTACCATATCTAACACCACTCGTTGCAATCTATTCATAATTTTTGTTTACATTAAATATTTTCTTTTATATTTAAGTCATTTGTACAAAAATCAAGGGTTTGCCAAAAAATTTATCTATCCCCTTTGCTCTAAATTCAAGTCCTTTGGTCTAGTTTTACACATTGATTTTCAAAATTAAGGATAGGCATTCATAAAACCGCATGGAAGATATCTTCTAGTGTTCAAACGTCCTTTATCTTCTGTGAGATTGTGCTTCTCAGTCAAATGAGATGGTATTTTTTGCTCAAATATAAGCTCTTTGCATCTGCTTGCTGTTGAACTTATGAGAACAAACACTTATCTCTACAAGACAATTATTTCAAAATTTTGGTAGGGAGAAAATAGGAGCAATATTTTTATAGTACAGATAGAGAAAGTTTTTATTGTATCTCCAACACAGTATGGAATCAGTGATAAATGTAGTATTAATTATATTTATATTTTAATTACATTATAATTATATTACTCATTAGTATTGAGAGATTTTTACATGTCTGTGTCCACAGCTTCTGAACAATCCCTTCTATTTCTATACTTTTAATACTTTCTTTACCAACAAATTGCAAACTAATTTCCTAATTTTCTTCCAACACAGCACTAGACAGACCTTAGATTGCTTTGCCCTATTTATTAGTAATTTCATTTGGGTTTCTTCATTATTTTTCCATGGATAAGGACTCTATAACCATGGAGAGCATGGAGTGACACATTAAGTTTAAATAATTTTAAAATTGTCTGATATTGACAAATAAATATTTTTATTTTATTTGGTAAAAAAGTTAATTAAATAGCAAGCTCCATTTCTTTGTGATATTTCTCTTCCCTTTAAGTCTTGATAACAGATTCACTCCAACAAGTTTTGCCTATTTGAAGCACTTGCTATATGCTGATAAAAACACGTAGAGATGGCTAAAAAAAACAAAAAAATCACCAGTGTCTCTACATAATAGCAGTGAATAATCCAAAGGAAATGGAGAAAGTAGTTCCATTTACAATAGTTTCTCAAAGAACTAAATGTACAAAGATAAATCTAACCAGGGAGGTAAAAGTCTAGTAAAATCCAACTTAAAAATGATTGTCATAAAAAAATAAAGAAGATAAAAATAAATGAAAGTATATTCCATGTTCATGGATAGGAAGATTTAATATCTTGAAGATGGCAGTATTAACCAAAGTGATCTACACATTCAAAAAAATTCCTATCAAATGCTACACATTTTCAGAAACAGGAAAGAAGGTCCTCAAATTCAAATGAAATTGCTAGAGGCTTGAGTAGACAAACCATCCTAAAAAAGAAGAAAACTCTTAGGATACTAATAGTTACTTGCTTCAAAGCTATTGTGATTAAAGCAGGATGGTACTGAAATCAGAACATATGGCCAACTGATTTTTAACAAAGGTGCCCAGATCACTACATGGAAAAAGGACAAAGTTTTCATGAAATGATTCTGAGAAAACTGGATATCAATTGGAAAAGAATGAATTTAAACCATTATTTTGTACCATATACAAAACAAGACCTAAAGGGGTCAGAAACCTTTGCATAAGTTGTGAAACTCTTATAGAGAAACATTGGGGAAAATCTTTTTGATATAGGATTTGGTAATGATTTTGTCAGTCATGGCACCAAAAACAAGCTAATAAGCAACTGATAAATTAACTGGACTTCAATATTAAGAATTTTGTGTGCATCAGGGCACACTATCAAGAATGAAAAGGCTTTCTGCTGTTAAGTTTTTTAGTTCTTTGTATATCCTGGAGATTGTATTGCTCTATCTGAGATGCAGGTGGTAAAGTTTTTCTCCCATTCTGTTGGCTCTCTGTTCACATTGTTGATTTTTTTTCATTTGTTATGAAAAATATTTTTTAATTTGATGCCACCCCATTTATTGATTCTTGATTTTATTTCTTGCACTGTTCAGTACATTTGCCTATTTATTGATTCTGTTATTTGATTTTTTCTGGTGTTCACTTGAAGATGGCAGTATTAACCAAAGTGATCTACACATTCAAAAAAATTCCTATCAAATGCTACACATTTTCAGAAACAGGAAAGAAGGTCCTCAAATTCAAATATAATTACTAGAGGCTTGAGTAGACAAATCATCCTAAAAAAGAAGAAAACTCTTCTTTCTTACTGAGGAAGTCAGTTTCTGAACCAAATGGTAGAGAGTTGGGCCTACTTTTTCTTCTAGAAGGTGCAGGGACTCTGGTCTACTGTCTAGGTTCTTGATCCACTTTTGTCTGGGCAGTGAGTAAATCTTGCTTTGAACTATGTAACCTGGACAGTGAGACACTGCTTCTGGGAATCTCACCTTGCGAAAATGCTGAGAGATAAGTCCAATTGCAAGTGACTCCTGCTGATAGGAAGAATTTCATGCTTGTCATGGAATTTACTAGTTTAAAAGCCTTGAATTCAAGTCCCAGTTAACCAGGGGTAGCAGGGACGGGTGTGAACTAAGCTGGTTTGCTCACAAACTTCATCCTGTTTACCTCAAAGAAACCTGTCCACAGTGAATCACTTTGATGTTTCTACCTATATAACAAACACACCAAGTCTTGCTCTTTGTTAAGCCAAACTTCATCAAAGCTGGTTTACCACCATGTCCTGCTTCTACTTATAAATGAGTTTTGTCTTCATTTTTATAATGTCTTTCTGTTTTTTTTAATTTTTCTTTCTTTCTTTCTTTTTTCTTTTCTTTTTTTTTTTTTTTTTGGTTTTTTTTTTTTTTTTTTTTGTACAAGGGACTGAACTCAGAGGCAGTTGAACCACATTCCAGTCCCATTTTGTATTCTATTTAGAGACAGGGTCTCACAGAGTTGCTTAGCAACTGGCTTTTGCTGGCTTTGAACCCTCGACCCTCCTGTCTGAGCCTTCTGGGTAACTGGGATTTTTATAATTTCTAATTTTCCTAATTCAACCCACCACCTGCATTCAGAGAATTTTTCACTTGCCATGCAGGTTGTAGTGGAACACTTTGAGTTGAGTTTTGTGCAGGGTGGTAAATAGGGGTTCAGTTTCATTCTTCTACATAGGGATTTCCAGCTGTCCCAGCACCATTTGTTGAAGAGCCTATCTTCTTCCATTTTATTTTTATGGTGCCTTTGTCTATGAGTATGTGATACCTGTATTCCTGTGGGGATGTCTGTGTGCCTTCTATTCTGTTCCATTGGTCTTCATGTCTGTTTTGGTGCCAATGCCATGCCATTTCTGTTACTATATCTCTGTAGTATAATTTAAGGTCTGGTACTGTGATGCCTCCACAAACTCAAAAAAGTGAACACCAGAAAAACAAATAACACAATCAATAAATAGGCAAATGTACTGAACAGACACTTCACAGGAGGAGAAATACGAATGGCAAATAAATATAGGAAAAAAAATGTTTAACATCTCAAGCTATTAGAGAAATGTAAATTAAAACTACATTGAGATGGCATCTCACTACAGTCAGAATGGCAAGTTTCAAGAATGCAAGAAAAAATAAGTGTTGGTGAGGCTGTAGGGGAAAAGATTCACTCATAGATTTCTGGTTAGACTACAAACTGGTGCAACCACTATAGAAAGCAGTATGGAGATTCCTTAGAAAACTTGGAATGGAACCACCATTTGATCCAGTTGTCCTTGGTTTACCTTACATCAGCATAGTACAGTGACGAAGCCACATCAATGTTTTAGCAGCTCAATTCATAATAACCAAGCTATAGAACCAAACTTGATGCCCTGCAACAGATGAATAGATACTAGATACACACACACACACACACACACACACACACTGGAATATTACTCAGCCATAAAGAAGAATGAAATGATGGCATTTGTCAGTAAATGGGTGGAACTAGAGAACATCATGCTAAGTGAAATAAGTCAGTCCCCAAACATCAAAGGCCAAATGTTATCTCTAATATGTGAATGCTTACCCAAAACAAGGAAGAGGAGAAAGGGAAAGTATAGTCGATAATTGGATGAAACAAAGGAGAATGAAGGCAAGTGAGGAGAAATGGGAATAGGAAAAACAGTAGAATGAATCAGACATAACTTACCTATGCTCACATATGAATACATGAGCAGTATAACTCCATATCTTATATAACCACAAGAATGAAATTCTAATTAGAATAAGTTGTACTTCATGTATGCATAATAAGTCAAACTATACTCTACTGTCATGTATATCTAAAAATAACAAATAACCAAAAACATTGAAAAGGAAACCCACTGAATAAGAAAAAAATGTTTGCAAACTATGTGCCTGCTGAGTTATTAATAGCAATATGTATTTCAAAAGTTCTAAAAACAATAACAACAATCAACCTAATTTAAGTATGGTCAAGAGACTTAAACAGACATTTCTCCAAAGAATACACATAAATAATCCTTAGGGAATCATTAGGGAAATTCAATCATTAGGGAAATTCAAATCCAAACCACAGTGAGATACTTAATACCTATTCAGAAGGATATAATAAAAACAAAAGTGAAAGATTAAAACATTGTTGGCAAAAATAATCTTCCTAGGATTACACTGCTCTTGCACCTTGGCTAGACACTTCCACAATTTCTTGCCTCTTGACAACCCAGGATATCACTTGACAGTGGGCTTCTTTAAATAATGTGAAAGAAGAGGAGAGCAGGAGTACAAAATGAGGATAGAAGTCTTTTAAAACTTAATCCCAGAAGTGTCATGCTCTCCCATTGTACTCTAGTTGATAGAATTCATTATTAATATCCATTTGTATTACACAAGGTGGAGTCTGAATAAGAATATGAAAACTGGGACATTAAAATAGCTCAAAACATCTTAGAAATCAATCACCACAGGGATTTAATTCTTTCACAGAACAATAATGCAACAGTAACAATGATGGCTCATTCATAGAAATGTGTTGTTACATGATTTCACCAGGCAAGCAAATTAGTTTGGACTCACCCAAACCCAGATATTGTCAACCAATCACATTCTGTGGCCTCAATGCATTCAAGAGTCCAGATAAACTTGGAGATGAGTGAGGGGCTGCCAGGGTAGCATGGCACACTGACTTATAATAAACAACTTTATGAGTCGAAAGAATAGGACTACATAACAATAAATTTATAGTATGGTAAACACATAACACAGCAACACGGTCATTATTATCACATATTATGTACTGTACATAATTGTACACGCTCTACTTTTATAAGATTGGAAACACAGTGACTTTTCATACACTAGCAACAACACAAATCTACAAATCATGTATTGTTCTATGACTTTAGGATAACTATAACCTAGAACCTTGCTAGACAATAGAATCTTTTCAGTTCTGTTATAATCTTATTGGATCAGTATTGTCGAGCAGTTCATTGCTGACACAATGTTATGCAGCACATGACTGTATTTATGTATGTTTTCCCATGAAGATATTAGCTGATTTAAATACCCTAAATTGCTTAGATTAGTTTATGCTTCAAATTAAAATTATTCCCATTTAATATTTAAAGTTTGTTTCACTAAACTAAGTAATTATTATTATTTCTGTATCCATACAAAATAAAATGGCATAGTATACCCTAATAGCATGTTAGTTTAAACAAAATTTCTCATATCTATAATTAATTTGAAAATTGGGATTATATTAAATTGACATAATTAGTGAAAATTCATTTGATACCCATATAATTTCTTAGATTGAACATGGAAACTAATGAATTTAACTTTATGTATTTTGCTTTTGTAGATTGCTATTAAAGTGGTATATCATTGAATCGGTTAATACCTATAATCATTTTTGACAATTTGAAGTGTAAATCATGACAGTTTTATATATATGAATATATAATAGCTATATTAATGACTTGCTTATATGAGAAAATATTTGGGTATGGAGACAATTTTGATTTGATATTCTACCTCTCCTTTTTCTCTAAGCTGTAATTTATATTAAGTAATATAGATGTTATTTTCATTAATTATTATTAGTGATTAAGATTGTATAAATAAGAATTACAGGTAAATACAAATATTTGTGTGTTTTCTCAAGTTAATAAAAAAGTAGTTTCATACTAAAAAATAAAAATAGTTTGGTCCAGACTATAAAGGACATAGTGAAAAGCAAATACTGAGGTGCTTTAGCAAATTGTAGAATGTTTGAAGAAATTGAATTCTATTGCTTTTTCATAGAACATCTGAATATTTATAGGATATATTTAATATGTCAAAATTTGACAAAGTTTTCTCACCCTCAGCCTATTTATTTTAATAAAATTAATTCATCAAAGTTTTAGTGCCAAATATTACATTAATGGAAAATTTGAATTTAGCTTTGGCTTTGTGCCTTTTAAAATAATAAATTGGTCTTTGAATTGCTCTTTATAAAAAGTAATAAAGTTTTATTCTTCCTCCTCCATGTAACCTGTATTTTGAGGAGAATTTATGCATTTTGCCAGAATAATTGTTTGTGATGGTTAATTATGCATGTCAACTTAACTAGGAATATTGGGCCAAATGTTGTTCTGTGTATACCTGTGAGGGTGTCTCTGAATGAGATTAACATTTGAAACCTTTGAATTGGCAGAATGAGTAAGGCAGACCTCTCTACCTAATGAGTGTGAGCTTTCTCCAATTAGTTGGAAACCCCTTAGAAACAAAAGATTGGGAAAGCAGGAACTTCCTTGAATGACTAGTTGAACTGGAATATAGTTTATTTTTTCTGGCTTCAGACTTTAACTGAAATAAAGTCTCCTTTTGGGTCTAGAGCCTGTTGACTTTCTGGTTTTCAGACTGGAACATACTATACTGGCACTTCTAGTTCTAAGGCTAGAACTATAACACTGACCCCCATGGAGATCTTGCAGTTCTTAGGACTTCGTAACTGACCAAACCAATTCCTTATAATAAATCTTTCTATAGGTGTTGTTAGTTCTATCACTCTGGAGAAACCTGGATAATACCATGTTAATATGTGATTGGTTATTTAAAACAGCAGAAACAAAGTACTGGTTCTTTATTTGTGAGTCATGTATGGTTTCTTAGAATAATTTAGTAAGGACTTTTACATTCATTCTGTTGTTACTTTGTTTAAATATCCAAGTGTTTCAATCTACTTATTATTCTTATTATTTAATGAAGAAACACATTCTCTGTTAACTTTTTGATACTTTTTTTTCAATATTGGATCATAAATAAAGAAAAAATAAATTCTGAAAAAATAAATCTCTTATATCTAAAACAATCTTTAAGTTTATCCAAAACACAATACTGATAAAGTCACTAATATTTGTTTTTTTTTTCAATAAGTGATGAAAATAATTAAAATTGCAGCACACTTAGGTATTTTTTAATTAGGTTGTAACTATTGCAAAAACAACATAAGAGGAGGTATTAAAGAAGGAGAGAGTGTAAGAATTCTCTAACTTTTTATAAATAAAATGTTAATAATGTACATATTTCAGAAATTTGACCCTTTATATAGTGAATATAGACATTTATTTATGTTGTTCTATGATATTTTTTTTATCTTTCCTAGAAATATTGATCAAATCCTAAGGTACGTTTATGTACTGTACTCCCAAAGAGAATTTTATTCTTTTGCATTATGATCTGATTGAACACACTAAATAATTCTGTAACAACTACAGAAATAGTCTTTGTCATTCACAGATAATGTGTACTATATTCTGTTTTTTACCTAAAGGCTCTGTTATAATTTACAGGTAAGCATTTGTGTTTTCAAAAAGGGCAATCTTTGACCTCATGGAAATTGTCATACTTCATTTATGGTAGCAATAATTTTCCAAGTTGAAAATGGTTAAGTAAGTTTTAACTTTACCAGTGACTAAGTCAGGTTTCCCAGATTATTTTATGTTCTGTAACAGTTAACTTACACAAAAGCATATTGTTGGGGGAAAAATATCAGCAGTATAAATACTAAGGATATAGAAAAAAAATGGAATGCAGGGAATGTGAAGGCACATGCATGTAATCCCAGAGGTTCAGGAGGATGACAGTTTCAAAGCCAGCTTCAGCAAAAGTGAGACATCAAGCAAATCAGAGAGACCCTGTCTCTAAATAAAATACAAAATAGGGCTGGAAATGTGGCTCAGTAGTTGAGTACCTCTTAGTTAAATCCTTAGTACCTCCACCCGCCAAAAAAAAAAAAAGGAAAAGAAATTGTACCACACATATCATTTGGACTTTTATTCTTATTATTCAATATTGTACTTTTATGGATTAAGAGTAAATGTGTTGTTTGCTTCTCATCCTATTTGTATAAGTCATTTTGACAAAACTTGTTTCTGTGAACACAAACTAAAGTATTTGAAGTGGCATCAGGTTCTCAATTGCTAATAAAATTTGAAATATAAATTATATAATAGAGATTCCTTTTATTTCAGATCCAACAAGAAAATATCTTTCTTTATGTTACCAGATTTATTGAATAATCATTTGTGTAACAAAAGTCATACTGGGGAATTATTCACATTTTGTCATCTCTGAGGATTCACTAGTATTAAAAACATTGGTTTATTTTATGAACCAATGCCTACAATGTGCTTCGAGAGAAAATGGCCTGATATCTAACTTATGGGGTCCCAGCTTTACAAAATCTTAAGGAAAGTCACGTTTTCCCAGCTTAGGAACACTTGGAAATTATTTTGTTTTACTTTCACTTCCTTTATGGGTTCATTTATAACAAAATTTTGACAAAGCACAATTTGTGTTTTACTGTTTTATTATTTTTGTTTTAGACACCATATTTGAGAAACATTACCTAACCCAATGTTACAGAGATTTACTCCAATGTTTTTTTTCTAAGAGTTTTATGGTTTCTTAGATATTTTACTCAGTTATATGATTCATTTTCAATTATTTTTTGGGTGTATTGTGAAATAGAATTTAAACTTTATTCTTTTGCAGTTGGTTATCCAGTTGTGTAAAGTATCATGTGTTGAAAATCTGGTTTTTTCCCCATTTAGTTGTATTGCTAGTTTTATAAAAAATAAATCCATCTTAAATGTAAGGATTTATTACTGACTTATTGACTATATTGCCATTATCTGTAATCTAGTCCTCATCCCGCTATATACTGACTTGATGACTACTTTATTGTGGTAAGATGTGAAATTGAGAAGAATGTTTCATTTGTCCTGTTCTGTTTAATTTCTGCCTAAATTTTAGGATCAGCTTCTCCATTTATTCTTCTTTTTTTTTTCTTTTCAAAAAAGCCAGCTGAGATTTTGATGGTGATAGCATTGAATCCATATGGATAATTGGAGGATTATTGCTGTTTGAAAATCACTCAACAGTACTGGTATTTGTGATACTTGGAAATGGGGCAACTTCTCATTCATTTAAGCTTCTGAAGTTTTTGTTAAGCTTAATATCTGGCAACACTTCATCAGTAGTGCTTATTGCCTTTATTTTTCCTGTGTGTGAATCATACTTTCCTTGGTGTTTGAAATTTTTTACATCTCTTCATTTTTTTTCTTGAAAGTCCATGTTCTTATATAATGTTCTTAGAAATGCTGTAAAATAACCCTTCAATCCCTGCTTCACCAAGGCTGGGTGTTGCTGTGGTTATGTTGCTGGTTGTTTTTGTTTCTTTAAAGATTGTGGTTGAAACAATACTCTAAAATCTATTTCTCCCACAGTGTAGATCATCTCATGCTCTTTCTCAGAGTTGTGTTTGGTTTTCATCTTCTATTTTAGCTCCAAAACAGTATAAATATGTATTGTCCAAAGATTGATATCCTTAAGCCCCCTTAAAAACATTCTATTTTGACCCTTTACCATTGAATGTATGATAACAGAATCTGAAAATGCACTTCAGAGAATTCACTCATTTTCCCCTCTATTTTCAGCAAGGGACTTGCATTAGGGTTCTCCAGAGGGGGAAAAAAAAAAACAACAACAGGATAGAGAGATGATAGGTGGATGGATGGATGGAGTCATAGTTGCATGAGGCTACCACCACTGCATGGGTAGGGTCATGGTACCAGAACAGAAGCACTACAATACCATGGCAGTTGATCTGATCATCAAGAGACTGCCTAATGACCAGAGGGCAGGTAATAAACCATGTGGATATGGAAAAAGGGGTGATTCACTTTGTGATAGTGTGAGCTCTCATTATGCCACCCACAAGAGAGTACAATGTAAAAATGATGAATAGCTTCTTTCCAGAATTTTTCCACTTAATATTTTTGGACTGTAGTCAGTGGCAAGTAACTGAAGATACAAAATAAAAATACAGAATAATGGGAGATTATTGTAACTTGAAATGAATAAAAGCATAAATGTAAGATCTGAAATGACAAAGCTACTACAAGAAAACCTAAGGAACGTGCCCTTGATACCACATTGGCAGTGGTTTATTGACTGACACCAAAACATAAGCAACAAAAGCAAAAATGAACAAGTGAGACTAAAATGCTTCTGCAAAGCAACGGTCAACGAAATGAGCTAGGAGGATAGATTTGCAAATTGTATACCTGTTAAGGGGTTAATTTCCAAACTACATTAGAAACTCATGAAACTCAATAGTAAAATAACAACAGCAAGAGCAATAATAATAATAACAATAACATATAGAAAAAAAGATCTACATGGACATTGTCCAAAAACATAAAGAAAGTGATTAGCGTGTATACAAAAGGTGTTCAACATCAGTAATCAATAAGGAAATGTAAGCAAAATCCGCATGGTGCTCTCTTACATCTGTTTTGTTGGATATTATCAAGAAAGACAAAGGATAATAAGTATTGGCAAGAACATGGACTCTAGGGAACTCTTGTGTACCTATTGTGGAAGTATAAATTGATACTGCCACAATGGAAAACAGTATGAGACTTCCTAGAAGAATTAAAAATGGAGCCACCACGTGATCTAGCAGTCTCATTTCTGGATACTTATCCAAAGGAAATGAAATGAGTAGCTTATAAACAAAACTATACCCATGTTAATTTGTTCAGGGCTCACAATAGCCAAGAAATGAAAGCAACCTATGTATCTGTCAGGGAATAAGTGGATAAAGAATAAGTGACATATTCTACCAGAACAACAAGAAAAAAAGGAGATCCTTCCAGTTCTGACAGAAGAGGGGAACAGTGAGGGCTTTAGGCCCATGAGAAATGAGAAGATAATGACAAGTGCTGCATGATCTCACTGCAAACTCACAGAAGCAGAGAGTAGAAGGGTAACTGAACACCACTAAAGGAGTTGGGATGTGGGATAAATATGGATTTTGGTCAACAGACTTTGAGATGTAACATGAAAACGCTTTGGGGATTTTATTTCAAACACAGCGAGCGAGCCTAGTTAATAGCAGCCTATTATATACTTGAAATTTGCTAAAAGGCAGATCTTAAATGCTTTCACCATATTAAAGAAAAAGGTAAGTTAACCATTTGAGGTGATGACAGTGGAGACTCACTTTGTTGTGGAAATTCTCTCATAATATATATGAACATCAAGAATCACTTTGAGTACTTTAAATATGTTCAATTTTATTTCAAAATTACACCTAAATAAAGCAAGAAAAAATGTTCAAACAGTTTTTTTAAAAATAATATTTGAATGATTTTCAAATTTATGTGAAAAACTGAAACTGTGAAAACATAATCATTTTTCTTAGCTACACAGGAAACTTAACATAAATTATAAGAAGATAGGGATTGGTTCCCAGAATTGTTACAAATCAAAGTGTCTCTACATTAATATGATTGTTTCTAAAGAAAAGTAATAACACCACAGATACCTTATCTTAATTAATAAAGTATAATAATAAGTAGTAATTGTTTATTATTATTGTAAGTTATGATAATCTAGTTTGTGTGTTAATATAAGAAACCATCCTGAAATGTAAGTAATAGCTTTTCTTCATTATTTTTTAGCTATAAAATCAACAATTTACCTCAGTTAAAATCAGTAGCATGAAAAATATGGACAATGGAATGATCAAAGGAAGATCCATTGCACAGTTCCAATTTAAAAAGTTTATAAACAACTATGCTAATTGCTCATGGCAAAAAAAAAATACAGCAGAAGTCTTCTGATTTTATAACTTTAGTTATTTTCAACTAAAAACTTCTCAATCTCTAATTATCATTTATGTCAGTGAAAAGCCCCAGAGCTATGAGCAAGTTGATTTTATTTCCTTTTGTGACCCAACACTTTATATATAAAGTATTGGTCATATCCCAAGTCAGAGTCAATGTGTGTGAAATTGCTTTCAGTGCATCACAAGAAAGATTTTAGTACCACAATATGGAAGCCGTACAATACGTTTCACATAGTTGTTTTCACTCTTCAATTCACTTTAGGTACAGTTTCTTTCTAAATATCAGAGAGTAATCCAAGAACAAAAACATAAAAGTTATCTCTATTTTGTAAGACTGACGAAACCCTCATTTTGTAATAAAATATTGTTAGATAAATTTTTAAAGAAGTGAGATAGTACAAATATAACCTTTGCTGGATTTTCCCAGATCTTATTTTCTCAATCTAAATCATACTCCTTGATATTTAGGTAGATATTTTTGTTGAAATTTGTGATAGCTACAGATGGCTGTCTAATGGGAGAATTTAGCCTCTGGTCTTTTAAAGTCTTATATTTACAAAGAAAACTTCTACAATACAAATGAAGCTCATTAACTAATTAGAGTAAAGAAATTTAACAGAGTCCCTGACCTGCTTTTCTGGAACTCAGTTATAATCTTAAACAAAGCATCAATAAATCTTTCATGGTAGACACAAATAGTGAAGTAGAAAATATTCTACCCAGAGATGCTGTAAAATAAAAAAAAAAAACAATAATAATCTGTGATTTTATGATACCTTATTTTTACAATCATGGCTTTAAAACATTTTTTCTAGGTCCCATTTTACTTGGTGCATGTAAAAACAATAATGCATTTTCCAGTTCAGCATACCTGTTAATGACTTTACACACAATCGTGAATCCACAACACTGCCAGAGGGGACATAGGTTGCATTAACACTGTTATGTAATCATCTTTGTGTTCATGGCTTCCCTAGTCTGAGCAGAGTATTTCTGTTTTATTACACAACCCAAGAGTCAGATTCTCAGCAACTGAATCTGAGCCTCTGGATACCTGCTTTCTCTCCTTTTGAGTGGGTACGGAGGGACTTAGCATCATTATCTCTATGAAGAATGTTATTTTGAACTCTCCTGTGGTTCAATTACACTAGCTTTCAGTATATATTGAACATGTAAGTAATAGCTTTTAATATAAGAATTAATTTAATATTATAATTAATATAAGAATGTTTGATGACTATCTGTGATACCCAAGAGGTTAAAAAGAGACCTATTTATTTTGACAAAAATAAATTATTTTTATTTTAAAATCATTTTGGTTCAGAGACTCTAGGCTGCCTTCTGCTCACTGAAAAGAGTATATAAAAAGAATAATTTTAGTTTCTAATGAGTGTCAAAATTCTTGTCAGAATGCAGTTCTCTTTAAACTATTCCTCTGATTATATTTCTAGACATAAAATGAGAGAGGAAAAATAACTGAGAAGACAGATATGTTTTAAAATAACATTATTATGATTATTATTCTTTTGTTGTTATGTAAGGATGTCACAAGTTACCATCAGTGCAGAGGACAGTTCCACTGTGTACATCTTTATCTGGTCTTATTCCTAACTAGAAGAGATATACATTGTTATCCTGTTACAATTTGTTTTCATTAAAATGAATATAAGATTTAATAATACATACAGTTAAGATACAGATAGCCAGACTATACTGAAGTCATCACATGTCAAAAATGACCCACAATGCCTAGGTCTGTTCATCCATGTCAAACACTAAATTATTAAGCTCCTAATAACATAGACAAAAATCTAAAAAAATTAAAATTACATATCATCTAATCCTAAACATTTTTAATTCATACCTATATTACATGTACTGAATAAGTTACCTCTTTTTAAGTACCCAAGGATAAGAGATTTTACATTCTAGGCACAGTCACATCAATGGAGAGGTGTACTAAAATGTGTACATCAATTTTTCACACACGGAAGTTTGCTTTTAAAAGACCGTATTATTTTTCCTTTACATTATTATAAGAAAAAACGAATAAATAAAACACAGTGTGTCTTACATTTGTGTAAAACTACAAAGTAGAACAAAAATGTTATGGTCTTCCAGTTTTATTACCCCACTCTTTAAGAGCTATGAGGAAGAAATGGTTTTAAAGGTAAACAAAATAATCTATTGAAAAATATAATATATAAAATAACAAAATTGGATACCAGATTAAATATTTATGCACACTTTAAATAAAATATTGTGTACCAGTTTATATATTTGAGGTAACATTCTAAAATTACAGTTGTTGAAATTAATTTAAAATGGAGCACTTTTAATATAATCATAAAGCTAATTAAATTCCATGAATATGTATTGAGTATAGTTAGAAGCAGAAAGCTGTTTAGGTTAATTCCAGTTAGAAAGATTTGGAAAAATGTCTATCACAAGGATTGAAAATATTCTCAAAAAATTTAGAGGAACTGGAACAGCCCAATATCAAGAATGACAAATACCAGAACATCGCTAGGGCAAGCAATTCCTGAAATGCAGAGTTCTTTCTTTCTCATGGTCCATGAATTGCATGCTACTGACACCTCTCTTTCTGTCATCTCAGCAGATGACATACTCTATTTGAATCCCAATTAAAAATCCAATGAAGTAAATGATTGTGCTTAGCTGACTTATCTGCGCTAGGATGGTAGTCACTGGAAAGTTTGTAGGTGTTATTCCTGCCTGTCAATGGAACGATACTCTAATCGAGGTCACAGGAGCATGGGCAAAATTATGTGGTCACTGTCCATTCTTCAGAAGCTTTGGTTTGATGAAGATGTTCTGGAAAAGGGATATGATAAGAAACCAAGATAAAGTCCTGGTTATACATGTTAAACAATTCCCCAAAAGAAAAAATATGAAGACATTTTGTAGGTTTCATAGTGGACATTTTAACTTAGAAATTTCAGTTAATACTGTACTACTATGAAAATTACTTGATTGTCTTTTATTTACTTTGAGTAACTCATGTTTTAATGAGGGAAGCAGCAATTATATAATTCAGTCAGAACTAATAGAAATAGTGACAAAGATAGGGATTCTTCCACTACAGGAGAGGGAAACCTAGCCCTGCTTGGATCACAGAAAACTTCCAAAAGAGAGTCTGGGTATTGTCTGTGAGAACAAATATGAATTAACCAGATGCAGAAGTTTGAGTAGGATATTCCAGTCATGGGGAAGAATATGTATGACCATAAAAGACTGGAAGCATCAGATCACACTCTGGGGTAGAGAAAGAGATCAGCACTTCAAGTATACCAAGTGCAAGCCAGGAACTGATAAAATATAACATTGAACGGCACATGGTGGCCACATCAAATTGATGTCTTGTTTAGAAATTCAGATCTTCATAATTTTATTTTACCTTTGATTAACATATATTAATTGTATATTTTAGTGGGGTTCCATGTGATATCTCCACATGTTCATAGACCATTTAATATACTTGGAATGGAGAAATGTCATTTGAATTGGTAACTCAAAATTGAAACCTTTTTTTTATAGTTCTTCATTGTGAATTGTATAGGAAGGGAAAATTTTTCCCTCCTTAAAAATGCTGAAAATTCAGTCATTCATTTTTTTCTGCCTCTTTTGCTCCTATGGAAAAATGAGTAGAACTTTTGATGATCTCGTCCATAAGGTAAAGCACCCCTCTCAACAAAAGAGTTAAGTGCTGATGAATCTAGATAAAGTGGGGAGTCTTTGAAAACAGCAGATTGCTAACTGCAATGTTTTAATCAAAATAAATGCTGCACATGGTTTGGGGTAATATTTCCTACCTTCTCACTGTCCTGTTATTTTAACTTATTTATCTGAATAATTTTAGACATACATAAGATTTACAAAAGAACATAGTTTCCTCATTATCTTCACTTGACTTTTTCTTTTTTTATTTTATTTATTCTAATTTGTTATATATGACAGCAGAATGCAATTCAATTCATATTACACAAATGAGCACAATGTACTGAATAAGTTCCCTTTTTTTTAAGTACCCAAGGATAAGAGATGTCTCTGGTTGTACACAAAGTAAAGTCACAGCATTCATGTTTTCATACATGTACTTAGGGCAATGATATCTGTCTCATTCCACCATCTTTCCTACCCCTACACCCCATCCCTTCCCCTCCCTCTCCTTTGCCCTATATAAAGTTTATGTATTCCTCCAACGCTGCCCCCTATCCTCATTATGAGTCAGCATCCTTATATCAGAGAAAACATTTGGCAATTATTTGCCTGGGATTGGCTTACTTAGCATTGTATTCTCCAACTCCACCCATTTACCTGCAAATGCCATGATTTTATTTTCTTTAATGCTGAGTAATAGTACATTGTGTATATAAACCACATTTTCTTTGTCCATTCATCTACTGAAGGGCATGTAGGTTGATTCCATAATTTAGGTATTTGAAATTGTGCTGCTATAAACATTGATGTAGCTGTATCACTGTAGTATGCTGTTTTTAAGTCCTTTGGGTATAAACCAGGGAGTGGGATAGCTGGGTCAAATGGTGGTTCCATTCCCACCTTTCCAAAGAATCTCCATACTGTTTTACATATAGGCTGCACCAACTTGCAGTCCTACCAGCAATATATAAGTGTGCCTTTCCCCCTACATCCTCATCAACACTTATTGTTGTTTGTGTTCTTAATAGCTGCCATTCTGATTGGAATGAAATGAAATATTAGAGTAGTTTTGATTTGCATATCTCTGATTGCTAGAGATGTTGAACATTTTTTCATATATTTGTTGACAGATTGTATATCATCTTCTGAAAAGTGTCTGTTTAGTTCCTTGGCCCATTTATTGATTGGGTTGTTTGTTTATTTTGGCATGAAGATTTTTATTTCTTTATATACCCTAGAGATCAGTGCTCTTTCTGAATTGTGTGTGGTAAAGATTTTTTCCCCCATTCTTTAGGCTCTGTCTTCACATTATTGATTGTTTCCTTTGCTAAAAAGAAGCTTTTTAGTTTGAATCCATTCCATTTATTGATTCTTGATTTTAATTCTTGTGCCATAGAAGTCTTACTAAGGAAATAGGGGCCTAACCCAACATGATGGAGATTTGGGTCTACTTTTTCTTCTATTAGTCGCAGGGTCTCTGGTTTAATTCCTAGGTCCTTGATCCACATTGAGTTGAGTTTTTCCATGGTGGAGAGATAGGGGTTTAATTGCATTTTGTTGCATATGGATTTCCAGTTTTAGCAGAACCATTTTTTGAAGAGGCTTCTGATATTAACATCTTCCATAATCATGATAAAACTGTCAAAATTAAGAAATTAGTGTTGTTGAAAATATTAACTAAACAGACTATATTCAGATTATTCTTATCTTTCCATCTGCACTTTTTTTCATTAGTAGTAGTAGTAGTAGTTTTCGTATTTGAGGAGTACTGGGATTGAACTCAGGGGAACTTGACCTCTGAGCCACATCCCCAGCCCTATTTTGTATTTTTAATTTAGAGACAGGATTTCATGGAGTTGCTTAGCACCTGGCTTTGGCTGAGACTGGCTTTGAACTCTCCATCCTCCTGCCTCAGCCTCCTGAGTTGCTGGGATTACAAGTATTTGCTACCACACCCAGCACACATTTATTATTTTTAATGTCTATTTTATAGTCTAATCCAGGATGCCACATTGCATTAATTGTCTACTTTCTTTTTTTCTATTTCATTCTTTGGCAATTCCTTTTTCTTTTCTAGTCTTTTATGACCTTAACAACTTTTTTGTATATGTATTTTGGAGAATGTCTCTCATTTTGAGTTTTTTTGGTATTTTCTCATACTTGGATTGAGGTTGTTGATTCTTTATTTATTTATTAATTTATTTATTTTTTAGAATGTCAAGGAAGTGAAGTGTATTTCATGAGATCACATCAGATACTTCCTAATATTGACATAGAGCTCCCCACTGACCACATGGATCCTGATCTCTTGGTTAGGGTGGTGTCTGCTACATTCAAATAAAGTTACAACTTGCCCTTTGTAATTTAAAAATATTTAGGAACTTAAATTTTGTGGTTCTTCAAATATTCTGTTTTCTCTTTAACATTTATCACTAGTGTCACTTAGATTTAATTTCATCTGTGGACCTTGACTGCAGCATCATTACTGCATTGTACTAATGGCAATTTTTCTACATTCCTAAATTAGAATTCTTCAAAGATATGTTCATTATTTCTTGCTCCTTTGCAAATTTAACCAATTATTGATAGCAATACAGAGTTATGCATTTTTACTTTATTCTTTGGGTTTTAATTGGCTATTATTATTTATTATATTCCTCAAATTGTTCACCCTTGGCCCCATGCACTTTCAGTACACCACTAAGCAGTTTCATTGTGTACTTCCTTACTCTTTGGAATTGGGAGAAGCTTCAGGCTCCCTCAGCAAGTAATTTCACTGATGTAAGCTTTGAATTAACCAATACTACAAGCAGTCCCTGTTCCTTTAGTTGAAGAATATTTATAAACGAAATTATGGGTGCTAAATTCCTACTTTCTACAGTAATGCCACTGATTCCACGTTCTTTTAGTGAATAAAGCTAAGATTTAAACATATAAAATAAAGTTTGTTATAAGCATGTATACATTTAGATGTGTGTGTGTGTGTGTGTGTGTGTGTAATATAAAAATGTTGTATACACATAGGTTTTTGTGTATGAAGAATGAGTCCTTAATGGTATCTCTGTCTCCAGTCTAGGAACACAGGTTTTGTTCTAATCTCCCTCTTTTGCTTATTTTTAACTTTTCCAGTGAAAAGTCAGGGTTTTACTATTCATTTTTTCTTATTTATTAAACATATAAAATATTTTCAAAATACCAGAATATTACTGATGTGAAAAACAAATTTTTCAACTTGATTATTGTGATTTATAATTCTATGCATTTATCTCTGCTATTTTAGTAGCATCTCACAAATATTTATGTTGGATTTTATGTATTCTGTTCAATATAATTATGAATTTCCCTTGAGATTTTACTCTGACTCACCTTTTTTTGTAATGTGCTGTTAAGTTTTGAAATAATTGGATTAGTTATAGATATTTTATGTTAATTTTAATTGTATTTGTTAAACGCCTAAATATTTTATAGTTTATGTTTCTTCTACAAAGACTGGTGTTCCCTTCCCAAATTTCATGCCATAAGGGATATTTTCTCAGAATTTCCATAATAGCTTTTCATCGTCACTCAATGAGATTTATGAAGAAAATTCTTAGGACAGAATATATGCTCTTTTACTTGCTCCCCACTGAGGCTTCAAAATACATCAATTATCATCAAGTTTAATGGCAGAAAGAAAAGGGAAAGTAGGAAATAATTATGCTTATTGGAAACATATGTACATATTATGGAAGGGACCCATGGATATGAAGGATAGATGATGAAGTCATTACTGCATGTGCTAGTTAATGATTTCAATATAAATATTTTACCTGTTTTCCTTAGAGCAAACAAGTTCAACCAAATCTTTTTCTGTTTCAAAGTAATTGTACCTTTGTAGTCATAACGCTCCCACAAAGTAAGAATCAACATTTACCACTATGAATTATGGCTTATAGTAGCAATGATTACTATGAGTTGTAGACTATTAATAATACTAGATTTTTCACATCAAGAATGTTAAACAAGTGTGAGGAGTAAAGATTTGTTCCCAGGATGTAGGTTCCCTATTTACCTCTCTTATTGTTTCTCTTGCTGAGAGAAAACTTTTTAGTTTGAGTAAGTCCCATTTGTTGATTCTAGTTATTAACTTTTGTGCTATGGGCGTCCTATTAAGGAATTTGGAGCCCGACCCCACAATGTGTAGATTGAAGCCAACTTTTTCTTCTATCAGGTGCAGAGTCTCTGATTTGATATCTAGGTCCTTGATCCATTTTGAATTTACTTTTGTGCATGGAGAGAGAAAGGGGTTCAGCTTCATTTTGTTGCATATGGATTTCCAGTTTTCCCAGCACCATTTGTTGAAGATGCTATCCTTTCTCCATTGCATGCTTTTAGGGCCTTTATCAAATATAAGAAAGTTGTAATTTTGTGGATTGGTCTCTGTGTCCTCTATTCTGTACCATTGATCCACCTTCCTGTTTTGGTACCAGTACCATGCTGTTTTTGTTACTATTGCTCTGTAGTACAGTTTGAAATCTGGTATCGCTATACCTCCCGATTCACACTTCCTGCTTAGAATTGCTTTTGCTATTCTGGGTCTTTTGTTTTTCCATATGAATTTCATGATAGCTTTATCTATTTCTACCAGAAATGCCGTTGGGATTTTGATTGGCATTGCATTGAACATGTAGAGAACTTTGGGTAATATCGCCATTTTGATGATGTTGGTTCTGCCTATCCATGAACAGGGTACATTTTTCCATCTTCTAAGATCTTCTTCTATCTCTCTCTTTAGGGTTCTGTAGTTTTCATTGTATAAATCTTTCACCTCTTTTGTTAGGTTGATTCCCAAGTATTTTATTTTTTTTGAGGATATTGTGAATGGGGTGGTTTTCCTCATTTCCATTTCAGAAGTTTTGTTACTGATATACAGGAATGCCTTTGATTTATGCGTGTTGATTTTATATCCTGCCACTTTGCTGAATTCATTTATCAGTTCTAGTAGTTTCTTTGTAGACCCTTTTGGGTCTTCTAAGTATAGGATCATATCGTCCGCAAATAGTGATATTTTAAGTTCTTCTTTTCCTATTTTTATGCCTTTAATTTCTCTTGTCTGTCTAATTGCTCTGGCTAGTATTTCAAGGACTAAATTAAATAGAAGAGGTGAGAGAGGGCATCCCTGTCTTGTTCCAGATTTTAGCGGGAATGCCTTCAGTTTTTCTCCATTTAGAATGATGCTAGCCTGAGGCTTAGCATATATAGCTTTTACAATGTTGAGGTAAGTTCCTGTTATCCCCAGAATCAAAGAACTCAAAAAATTAAACAACAAGATAACAAACAACCCTATCAACAAATGGGCGAAGGACCTGAACAGACACTTCTCAGAGGAGGACATACAATCTATCAATAAGTACATGAAAAAATGCTCACCATCTCAAGCAGTCAGAGAAATGCAAATCAAAACCACCCTAAGATACCATCTCACTCCAGTAAGATTGGCAGCCATTATGAAGTCAAGCAACAATAAGTGCTGGCGAGGATGTGGGGAAAAGGGTACGCTTGTACATTGCTGGTGGAACTGCAAACTGGTGCGGCCAATATGGAAAGCAGTATGGAGATTCCTAGGAAAGCTGGGAATGGAACCACCATTTGACCCAGCTATCGCCCTTCTCGGTCTATTCCCTGAGGACCTTAAAAGAGCATACTATAGGGATACTGCCACATCAATGATCATGGCAGCACAATTCACAATAACTAGACTTTGGAATCAACCCAGATGCCCTTCAATAGATGAATGGATTAAAAAACTGTGGCATTTATACACAATGCAGTATTACGCAGCACTAAAAAATGACAAAATCATGGATTTTGCAGGGAAATGGATGGCATTAGAGCAGATTATGCTAAGTGAAGCTAGCCAATCCTTAAAAAACAAATGCCAAATGTCTTCCTTGATATAAAGAGAGCAACTAAGATCAGAACAGGGAAGAAGAGCATGAGGAAAAGATTAACATTAAACAGAGACGAGTGGGGGGAGAGAAAGGGAGAGAGAAGGGAAACTATGGAAATGGAAGGAGACCCTCATTGTTACACAAAATTACATATAAGAGTTTGTGAGGGGAAAGGGGGAAAAAAAAAAACAAGGGAGAGAATTAAACAACAGCAGATGGGGTAGAGAGGGAAGATGAGAGGGAAGGGGAGGGGGGATAGTAGGGGATAGGAAAGGTAGCAGAATACAACAGTCACTAATATGGTATTATGTAAAAATGTGGATGTGTAACCGATGTGATTCTGCAACTTGTATTTGGGGTAAAAAATGGGAGTTCATAACCCACTTGAATCAAATGTATGGAAGATGATATGTCATGAGCTGTGTAATGTTTTGAACAACCAATAAAAAAATAAAAAATAAAAAAAAGTTAAAAAAAAAAAAGAATGTTAAACAAATAATGTGTTAAATTCAAAGCATTCTTCCTAGAGGAGAAAAATCGATACCAGGAAGGACTGGGATCTAAGGACCAGATGGTTCCTTGCAGCAGAGTTAGAGTCAAGAGGAGAATCTGAGACTGAGGCAGGAGGAGAAAATTCAGATGGATGAGAAATATGCAGTCAAGAAAATCATCAGAAAGCTTTCTTCAGCTTCCCAGAGCATATGTTCCTTCCTAGGCACAGTGGCAGAGGGAGGAAAGGGGACATCCTAGTAGGAATCCTTAGATAGTAGAAGCTTGGCCACAGGGAGATCCTTAGTGGATATGGGATATAATTGCTCAGTAGAAATAGTACTAAGGCTCCATTATAGCAGAACACATTCCAATGAGTCATAACAGTAATAACTACTATGTTCACATGATCCTATTTAAAATTTATAGTCTAAACTCAATAACTACAACCAATCACCAAATAAATATGTATGTCTATACCTGAAGCCAAACTGTCTAGAAAAGATAATTTTTAAAAAGGGGGTTATCAGTAGGGAAAATTCTGTTTTGACTACTCTTCTAAGGTACAGATTTTTACCAGCCACTTACTTTTTGACAGTATTTTTTTTTATTCCCTGTATTTTCTTATCACTAGAAGATATTAGATTCAATTCAAGTTCCTGGATCTTTCACTTTCTATTCTTTATCAATTCACTTCACAGGCTAACAAAAAATTTTGTTTTGTTGTTTTCTAGACTCATGATGAAATGTTATCAGATATGAGCCAAAGTTTGCTTGATTATTATCAGTTCTCATTCATATTTTATCTGCTAACATTTATTGCATTTTTTTCTGCTATAGAACCCTGTATCCAGGTGATAATATGGTAAGTTGGAGTACAAAACAAAGGAATTATTCTTGCCCTCTTCTCTGGGATTCACCACACCATGAAACCTCCATAAACATTGTGAAGGGTTACTTTTTCTTTAAGCTAAGTATTACATATTAGTGATGATGAATTTTACAATAATAAGATGTAATATTGTATTACTGTTTTTTTCAAATTGTTGGCACATATATAAGCCACCAGTATTTTATTTGTTTAACTTAATATGAATTTAATCTGAACTCAAAATATTTTCATCAAATAACAGATTTTATGAAGCAATAGATAATGAAGATAAAAAAATTAAGCATTGCAAATTAATGATAGATGATCTTTCAATCATCTAACATTATCATGTGACCTAGCAGAAGAATCTATAAATAAATTAAAAAGTCCCATTTTATTTTTCCTTTTAGTTATACCTGACAGCAGAATCCATTTTGATATAGTTGTACAAGCATGGAACATATCTTATTCTAGTTAGAGTCCCATTCTTTTATGGATGTACTTGATGGTGGGATTCACTGTGTTGCTTTCCTATAAATACAAGGAAAATTTATGTCAGATCCATTCCAATGTCTTACCTTTGCCTATCCCCCCTCCTTTCCCTCCATTTCCCATTGTCTAATCTAGTGAACTTCTATTCTTCCTCTTATTCTCCTATTCCTTATTGTGGGTTAGTTTCCACATATCAGAGAAAACACTCAACCTTTTTGGGAGGAGGGAGACTTGCTTACTTCACTTAGCAAAAGAGTCTTCAGATCCATCTATTTGCTGACAAATGTCATTTTCTTTAAGGCTCAGGAAAAATCCATTGTGAATATATACCACATTTTCTTTATCCATTCATCTGTTGAAGGGCACCTATTTTGATTCCTTAGCTTAGCTATTGTAAATTGAGCTACTGTAAACATTGATGTGGCTGCATCTCTGCAGTATGCTAATTTTAATTCCTTTGAATATAAACTGAGGAGTGGGATAGATTTCTGAGGAATCTCCATACTGCTTTCCAGAGTGGTTGTAACAATTTGCAGTCCCATCAGCAATGTATGAGTGTATCTTTTTTTCCCCCACATCCTTGCCTACATTTAATGTTACTTGTACTCTTGATAATTGCCATTCTGATTAAAGTGAGATTAAATTCCAGTGTATTTTAATTGCTAAAGATATTGAACATTTTTTATATATTTGTTGACCATTCATATTTCTTCTTCTGTGAAATGTCTATTAAATTCCTTTGCCCATTTATTGACTGAGATATTTGTTGGTTTTTTGTTGTTGTTGCTGTTATTTGTTTTTTTTTTTTTTTTTTGTTGTTGTTTTGTTTTGTTTTTGATGTTTAGTTTTTTGAGTTCTTTATGTGTCCTGGAAATTAGTGCAGGTGGCAAAGATTTTCTCTCATTCTATGGACTCCCTCTTCACACTCTTGAATATTTCCTTTGTTCTTAAGAAAAATTTTAATTTGATTCCATCCCATTTATTGATTATTGATTTCAATTCGTGCACTTTAGGGGTGTTATTAAGGGAGTCAGTTCCTAGCCAATACATTGGAATACTGGGCCCTCCTTTTCTTCTAGTAGGTATAGGGTTTTGGGTCTAATATATACATCCTTGATTCACTTTGAGCTGAGTTTTGTGCAGGGTGCGAGATAGGAATTAAATTTCATTCTACTACATATGGAGAAAAATACAAACTTTTAAAAATTCCACATTGTCTGATTGATACAAGGATCTTAAAAAAATGGTGTATTCTTTTAAATCTAATATTTTTTCTGGCTATCCTGGATAATTATGGCTATCAATGATTTTTCTCTTGTTCAAAACTTTCTGCTCTCAGGAAAATCTTTATCATTTTAATATTTGTGGATATATCAAAGCTATATGGTCAAGATGCATTTTTGTTACATCTATTAGGAAAAACCCTACAAGTATCTTAGTGGTAGAGTTTGTGCCTAGCACACCTAGGGCTCTGGGTTACATTAAAACTAAAAGATTATAATTGGCTTGTCATTCTTGTAGTATTTGGATTTTGCTCATTCTTTAACATTGGAAGACAAAAATTCTTATGTTCGAGAATCACAGAGTCACTTTTTGTTGTTGTTTTATTTCTATTTTCCCCCAAATTGGTATTTTTTTTACTAGGATTTTGTATGTGTTGTTAAACATGTTTATGAAGGGACTTTGGCTCAACTCACACCAAATTGCCATTGTCATTAATAATAAACCATTGCTAGATGGACAGTTGGCACTTGTAGATTGTATTTTCTTTCCAGTAGATATCAACATTGACTTATGGGATTCCACTGAACCACTTTAGTAACTGAGTGCAATGCCTGACAAGAGAGTCTTGTGTTTCAGTAAGCAAGCATGGTCTACCTTGAGCAGGCTGATGTTTTATTTATGCTACACTCTCTTAGCTTCTCTAGGGAAAGTCTGCGTTTCTCTGTTAAGTTTTCCAATTCTTCCATTGATTTTTGCCAGGACCAAAATACTCAGCCTGAAAATAGATTATGCTTATCACTTAATTTTTTAAGATCCTTGTATCAATCAAGAGTCGAGAGTTCTCATTTATTGGGTAAAAAAATCAGGTAGTATTGCAGTGGTATTGTGTGGTTCATTGATATTTAAAATTTTATGTACAAATTCACCCGTGGGACTTATTAAAATATTCACCACCTACTGAGATTGTGATTCAGATGTTTGTGGTAGAGTTGTGGAATGTGCAATTTAATAGGAATTCTCAGGAGACTTTGCAGAGGCTGCTGAACAAGACTTGATAGAAAGCTAGTACACTAGGTAAGTATGAAGCTATTGTGTTAGTTGAACCCAGATTTAGTCTTAGTTGAGAATTTTTTAATACTGCAGGATTTATGTGAAGATTAAAATTTTGACATAAATGATGTTTTCTTTCCATTAAGTAGTATTTTGTTTACTTCAAGAAACATACTTCATATAACATAAACTAATGTGAAGATCCTTCCATTTAAATACATGGGATCTATTAATTGGAGGATCTATAAAAACGTACTTCATAGAGAAATTTTGAAGAAAAGATATTTTAGTTAATATTTTACATCTTCCCCAATATGCAACATGCATTTTAATATTAAATTTCAGTTAGTTCACTGTGCCCAATCTATTATTTTTATCTTTAAATATATCATCCAACAGATTTTGCCTACACAGGATTTAAGCATTTTCATCTCTATTTGTCTTTGAAGCAATATATCAAATGATTTCATAATTTAAAACATAATTTAGAACAGGAGAAACTTTGAAATTTTAATGAGAACATATTTGACTTCTAGAAAAATAACTAAACTTTTTAATAGCTCGTTTTATGAGGACATTGTGGTCACTTTCCACTTTACAAGAATAAACAGAAATTATATAATTATAATAGAGAAATATGATGACAATATGAAGAAGCATGGCATTATGCCTGTGACAAAGATTTCTGAAAAATTCTCACAATTTGAAACTTTGATAAACTTACTGAATTGTTATGGATTTTTTTTCCTGGTATAAAGAATGAAATTCAATACATAGCAAGTAGTTAAAGCTGAAATTTCTTTCAGAGAAAACCCATAATTTTATCATGAGAAAAAATATCTACTTCCTCCCTAAGACAACAATAATCTTGAAGATTAAAATAAGTCTCAGAACAAAATTGCACATTTTCTAATGTATGAAGTAGTTGTTTCCACTCCATTAAGCATTTTGTTAAGATTCTATATTTGAGGTTAATGGTCATGTCTTAAGAGCACAAGTCTTGAATGAGAGTAGAAATTAGTTCAGAAATTTCAGGGACAATATATGAAAAAGATGATTAGAGTACAGGGGAGTCAATAGGAATACAAGTGAAAATAAGAAATCAAGACTATAAGTCACTCTAAAACTCAAATAACAAGGAAATTAACATCAAAATGAGTAGTCATAACGTGTAAATGCATGCTTCTAAATTTTCCTCTTATATCTAAATAAATATTTAAATAATATTAATAAAAGGAAGTGTCAACATATTTCTATGCTGAAAAAGAGCAAGTAAGTTTGATTTTACATGAAAACATTATTCTTTCCTGGATTCATAATAGTAACTGTTGGAATGTATGCTAAATATGAAGGATATATGAAGAGTAAAAGGAAGTTTCTTTTACCAAAAAAAGAATGAGCAACAATGGTGGGCAGGAACCTTTCTCATTCCTCTTACTACCAGGAATTGATCTTGGGGCACCTGACCACTGGATCACATCGCTAGCCCTATTTTGTATTTTAGTTAGAGACAGGGTCTTACTGACTTGCTTAGCCCCTCGCTTTTGCTGAGGCTGATTTTGAGCTTGTGATCCTCTTGCCTCAGCCTCCTGAGCTGCTGAGATTACAGGTGTGAGCCACCATGCCCAGCTAAGAAAAATTTTGAAGTAAGAAATTAACAGAATACTATGTCAATATTACTTCTGGAGTGTATTTAGTATGCTACTATTTATCAAGCCATCATTTAGGGTATACCTGTATGCTTAAAGAACAATTAGGTTTTTTTGAGGAAGCAATCATGTACTTGATTTAACAATACAGTTAAAGAAAAAAAATCCGGTTATGTACATTAATCAATGAATATTTACAAAGCATAATAGGGAAGAAGTTATCTAAAATGATCTGGAGTGAAACCTTAAAAGAAATGAGACAACAGTGATCAGTTATCACTCTTAAAAGTGAAGCATGTTGGTTTTGGTCTTGACTAATATATATATATATATATATATATATATATATATATATATATATATATATATGCATGTAAATAATATACAATTATAGAATTATGACAGTGAGTCAGAGAGTGATACAGTTATCATATTTTCTAATGTGGTGGTTGTGTATATGAAGGTGTCTAAATGAAAGTTTTGAAAACATACGAAAGAAAACAGGTGAGGAGGGATTTTTAAGTAGAATTATCATTTCTTGACATTATTTGATATAGCTTAATTTGCTACCTTTCAGAGGAATTGGAAAGACTAGAGAGAATAAAAAACAAAACTTAATAAAGGCATCTCGAAATATGCTAAGAATCCGTCTTAGACACAAAAATGGTAGCATTCCATCCATAATGCCACCTTTTTCCTGGTCACTTTTTGTATCCTGTTTCCTATAATCCTTCGACTCCACTAGGACTCCTGTTCTATTTGTGTCTGTTATCATTGTTTCTAGTTCCCCAGATCGAACAATTTGCATTCTATAATCACACTTTTTTTCTAGAATATTTGCCCTTTTCAAGCTCCTTGATTTGGGCAGGTTTCCTATTTTTTGTGTGTGTCTGAGGATATGGTATGCCATTGGTCTCAGTAGCCCCCATCTGGCGCCCAAATTGCCTGTTGGCGCTCAAAGTGAGGAGAGACAGAGACTAGTCCTTCAGATCATCAACTCAAAAGCCCCAATTCTTTTTTTTTTTTTTCTTTCTGAGGGAGAATTCAAGAGTTGTTTTATCTGTTTGTTTGGTTTTCTCAATTGTGGCACACTGTTCCCGGGAGTGGGAATAACTAGAACAGGAAAAATACCAGGAATGTCTCTATCTGCTGTGAGATGTTTACTAATTGGCTATGCAGTCATCTTGGTGTACATCTTCCTAATTCACTTTAGGGATTTCCATAAAAGCAACTTAGTCTATAGATTGTTGTTAAATTGGTGTTCATGGAGGTGATGGGGGGAGGTGGAGTCCAAGAATGAGGGCTTGGGATTCCACCTTCTGCCATTTTGCTGACACCACTCCAGTAAATTTTATCTTTTTGATTTCTTCTTTAATTCATAGCTGTGATGGTTAATATTGAATTTTAACTTAACTGAATTGAGCTACCTTATTTTTATTCTTATGTATAAAAATGTTCTTTTCTTTTTTTTCCCCTGCGTTTTGGCACTTTCTCATTAGCACCATTTTTGAGAAATTGAGCTACTCTGTGTCCCAGAGTAGTGTTCTTCATGATTCACAAGCTTACTGTCTTGAAAGACTTTAATCTGTGAGTTTATTGTTTTTATCAAATTTTGAAACAGTGTAACCATTTATGATACTAACAAATATTTTATTATTAATTATTAGTAGTATATTGCTTACTTTCCTTCTTTGGTGAATACAGTTAGATTTATATATTCTGTTTGAAGTTGCCTCACAGGACATTCATGTTTTCTTCAAAGTTTCAAATTTTTATCCTATAATCTCTTTGTATGTATTTTGGATAATTTCTTTTCTTCTGTCTTCAAATTTACTAATGTTTTTATTGCCATGGCTGCCAATTTTCTGTTAATCCCATTTCACATCTTTTCCACTTTTAGAAATTCTTTTCATCAGTAGCATTTTATTTTTATCTTTTTCATATCTCCTGTTGTTGTTTTTGTTGAGAGAGAGAGAGAGAGAGAGAGAAATTTTTAATATTTATTTTTTAGTTTTCGGTAGACACAACATCTTTTTTATTTTATTTTTATTTGGTGCTGAGGATCCAACCCAGTACCCCGCACACGCCAGGCGAGCGTGCTTCTGCTTGAGCCACATCCCCAGCCCTCGCGTCTCCTGTTTTACTATTTAACAGTACTTATAAGAAACAGGCCTTTTCAGTTTTTTCTTTTAATTCTATTGTAAGTTATCGTCACTTTTGATTCATTATTCTACTTTTAGATAATTTCTTCTGCTTTTTAGTGTATCTGGTAATTTTTAACTGGCCATCAGACATCAAATTTATCTTTATATTAATTGGATTTTTTTCAGCATACCTATAAATATATATGAACTTTCTGCTGCACAGTTAGGTTATTTGAGGGCAGTTAGATATGTTTCTGGATTTTTACTTTTTTTTTTAAATTTAGTCATGTCTATGGTTAATTATTCCTCTGAGCTGAGACAATACCCAATTACTATACTGTCCAATGTCCTAAAAATTGTGAGGTTTTTCAGTCTGGTTTGTGGCCTTGTGCTTTACTCTGAGTTTATGTTAGTGCCTGGTTATATCCCATGTAATCCTTTCAGTTGGTTGATTCTCTGGCCTTTATTAGTCTCTTCACACATGTCTGCTGATTAGCAGCATGAACCATTCTTGAAAATGTGGGCCCTATTCAGAGAGCTATCTCTGCGTAGCTCTCTCTTGTACCATACAGTGTTCAAACTCCAGCTGCCTTAATTTTCTATCAGAGTCACCTCCAGTTTCACAATTTTGAGAAAAATGAGCAAATTTCTGAAAAATAAAATCATACAGTACCATTAAGATTCAGTTGAAAACATGCAAAGCAACACAGATGTTTAAAGACACACATGTGTTTATAGTGAACACGGGAAATTGCTTACCTGACTGATGAAAAGAGATTCTATCTGGAAGGGCAAGGGGTACTTCAGGGAACTGGGGGCATTTGCTTGGCATGCTTATAATAATTTTAGACCTTTGCCTATCTTGAATTATTTTAATTTTTATTTGACATAAAATTTTATGTATTAATGAGGTACTATGTTATGTATATAAATTTGTGTACTGTTTAAATCAGGTTAAACACATCTATGTCTTCAAATATTTATCATTAGTTTTTGATAAAAACATTAAAAACTTTTCTCAAAGTGTTTAAAAATAAACAGCATATTATCATCTGTAGCCACCTGTTGTGCTACAGAACACCAGAACTTATTCCCCTGTCTAACTTAGTACCCGTTGACCAAACTTCCAATTCCTCCCTCCCACAGGCTGTCTCTAGCCTCAGACAACCACCACGCCACTCTCCAATTCTATAATTTTTTCAATTCCACTTATTAGTGAGATCATGTGGAGTTTGTCTCTCTGTTCCTGGCTTATTTCACTTAACATCCTCTTTTTCTACCCATGTTGTGGTAGGATTCCATCTTTTTATGCTTACAAAGTATTTCATTAAGCATGTGTACCATATTTCCTTCATTCATTCATCAACTAATGAACACACCTAGGTTGACTCCATCCATACCTGGGCTGCTTTGAATAGTGTGTAATAAATAAGGGAGGGCTAATGTCACTCTGATATACTGCTATCATTTCCTTCAGAAATATACCCAGTAATGGGGGATTATTATAGAGAAATTCTGTTTTAACTTTTTGAGGAAACTTCATATTGTTTTTCATGATGAGCACTAATTTTCTTTGCCGTCAACAATGTGTGAAGTTTCCTTTGCCTCCCCAACCCACCATCCCTTGCTACCTTGAATTATTTAGAAATTTTAAGTCTGAACAGTAGTGAAATAAATGTGTAAACAAGCATTGAATGGAGGGGTGAATTTTAATAATTTTCCTTCCCCTGCTCCAAACCAGCCAAAGTTTTTCATTTACCACAGGGACAGCCCCCTCCCTCCCTCCCTCCCTCCCTCCCTTCCTTCCTTCCTTCCTTCCTTCCTTCCTTCTTTTGTTTGTTTTTGTTTCCTTGGTTCTGGAAAATAAATGGTTAATGCTTTTCCTCCTCATTTGTCATTGTCTGAGGACCTTGGAAAGCTGAAGCTACTTATCAGAAGGTACAATAAACAGAGAGATTCTGCTCTGTTAAGAGCAGTTGTCTTTGCTGTTGTGGAGCATGGAGAGCGTGACCCACAGGTTAAGAGGAGTGGTGGGCCTGCCCTGGTTTAGCCTGTGAAGCAGATCTCTAGGTCAACAAATCCCCTTTCTTTAGAATTCACAGTTTAAACTTCAAGGAATTCTACCAACTTGAGCCATCACAATAATTGTCGTGGCAAAATGAAGTGTGAGGAGTGCCTGTGTGTTTGCTAATATTAAACTGTCATTGGCTTTTTCTGAAGTCTCAGGATTTAATTTGATTTCAAAACTAGTGTATGTGATGGGGGTATAGTTCAGAAGTCACGTGCTTGGGCAGCATGTGTAAGGTCTTGGATTCTATCCCAAGGACTACAAAGAGTAAAGAAGAGAAGTAAAAAAGAAAGGAGGGAGGGAAAAGATCAGGATGAAAGGAGGAAAGAAAAACATTAGAACAGTTAGATTCTTTTTTTTTTTTTTTTGCATTCTTAGATCTGTGGACTAAAATGTGTATCTGGCCTATATTCATTTACCCAAAATAAACAAAAATATAAATCTGGGATTTCTGAGATAGCCACAATTATTTTCCATGACCACCTACTATTCATATGCTGCAGAATAATTTAACACTATATTTGCATATTATTTTACGTGTCTATGTGTTAAACTAAGCCATTTTTTGACAGGCATTAGTTTTTGTGCTACACATTGCACAGTAATTTAAAAATGTAAAGGCATTCTTGAAATATGACATTTCTATAACAAAGGTACTGCTGACTTATCTACATGGCTTGATTCGTACTTTTACTTCACCAAGCCTTGATTTATCATGTATATGGACTGCCTCATGCCTCTTCCCCCATGTCCTCTGCTCTATATTTCAGAGTTGTCATCCTGCCTTGAAAAATTCTAAATTTACCATTGAGTTATTGTCCTAAATAACCTCTTCTCTTTAAAATAACTTATTCATAATTGCCAAAATGAAGATGTGTCTCTTAAAAAATTTATCTCATTCTATAAAGAGGACAAAAATGAATTCATCTTCTAGACTATAAATATGATTAAAGAAACTTTTTATTAACCTCTATTAATTCAATAGTTCTCTTTGCTAATGAATAAAAATGCAGTCCTGTGGAACTTTATATTAAAAGAGCTGTAAAAGAAAGCACATATATATGTGCATAATTACACATACAAATGAACGTTAAGAACAATAATATCATTTAAGATGCTACTGAGAAAATAAATGGAATCCCTTCCCTAGTTAGCTTACATACTGTATTCAAATGCTGAGTGCACTAGGCATTTACCAAGACACTCACTAATTTTAGAGTTAAATTGGATCATCTTTTCAACTGAACATTAAATTTGAAAATTCATGGAACTTTAATCTTACTCTTTAATCAAAAGAAAATAGCTCAAGAGTTCTTGGAATATAATATTGGAAACTATGATTCAATTAATAACTGTGGGAAACTGTATAACATCTTATTAGATGCACTTTGTTTAAATCTTCATGAACAATAGCATATGCAGACATCACACAGACACACACATACACACAAACACACAAATGCTATACAAAGCACAAAATTAGGGATATCTCCTCCCAATGACTTCCTTTCATTTCCTGTTTTTTTTTTTTTCACAATTCATACCTGAGCTGCTTTTGAGTTTAAATTATTATGAATTTCAATACATAATCCATTAAGTTTTTTAAAGTTCACAAGGACACATAATAGGATTTTAAGGCTTCCTATGTATACTATAATGTGGTTGTGGTTACTTAGTCATTCATATCTTGGAAATGTTGGGTCACTGGTCAACCATCAGAGGGTGCACTGGGAAAAGACAATGAAGGGGGCCTGGAAACCACTGGGAGCCTTTTCTGGCCAGGGAACTCCTGTGAGATGGGGCCAGGTATGCCAAAGTTTCCACAGCCATAGTTACATCATCTGAAGACAAAACTTTTTCCAGGATCAGGACACACCCTGACAGGTGGCCTGGACACTCCCATATCATGGAAATTACTACAACCCCAATTACTCTCGAAACTAAACATCAGGGCACCCCCCCCAAAAAAAAAGCTTGCTAAGGGTTACTCAAAGTATGATAAATCCATAAAAACAGGGACTCAATTTCCTTAAAGTCTCCTACCCTGCGCACCTTGCCACCTTCTCTGAGAGATTATCCATGTTGTTCCTAGGCTGTCAATCAAAAGTCAAAAGATGGATCTAGACAGAACCTCTGGAAACTTCCCTGGGAGCCCCAGTAAACCTAGAGGGCAGGAGGGGCATGTCATCCTTCTCCTCTCTGAGAGGATCCACTCTCTCCCTTGGGACTGTACCCCTTTCCCTTTTCTTGTTCTCTCTAATAAACTTAACGACTTTTATTCTGAGTTAAATGTCTGAAATATTTCTGGCATGATTTCAAGAACTGGGGTTAAGGAGGAACTTCTGCAGTTGTCTCAGCTACAATGTGGCCCTCGGCCTTGTAACAGAAGAACATGCTTCTTAAATTGGACCCAGTAAGCAGGAATATTTGGTTTACATAATTTTTCTAATCAGTATGTCTATGCATTACCATCTTGTATATTCATTTTTGTTTTCCCTGATTTATTTTTCTTGGATCTTAATCAGATAAAAAGTAGGACCATATATCATTTGTAGTCTAGCTACCACAAGGTTTCAATTGAAAAGAGTTGAAAAATATTTAAAATGCTAACTTTTTTTTTTAAATGGAAATAGCTATGTCAGGAAACAATAAAGCATATCTTATAAAGTATAATTAATGATTTAAAATAATGAATAAAAATAAGATCAGTTAAGTAATTATTTGTGATACTCATCCCATATTTTTATGGTGCAAAAATAATTTATCATCCAATGAAAGATGACTTTAGAGTGCAACAAGATAGTAATGCTTGCACCAAAACAACTGTTCAAAACAAAAGCATTGTGATAGGCAATACAAGACATATGGTCAACCTAAAAATATGAGGTTTTAACCTATATATGCATCTAATACTATATTTTCCTAATTTTTTTTCAAAATTAACTTTTAATTTTTTAATTAGAATTTTCAACATATACATTTATAGTTATACATTTGGAATTGTTTGTCTTTTTGTATTTTCTCAGTAGACAATATTTTTGTTAAAATATATTACTGTATAAGTACTGAGGTATCTGGTTAACACAGTTAACATTTCACATAATAAACAGTATCCTCCTAAAATGTGCAAATATCAAAGCATAACTATTCCCATATTTGGTTGTGGTTTCTATTCATATTACTTTTCTACTGCAAATATTATACAAAACAAAAAATCACCAAACATTTTGTTTTCTTTTTGTGAAATTTGAATGTTTCCCCAGTTTAGATGCCATTCAATTTTAGGTTTTCTTATTTTAATTTTATTTCAGAGTTAAATTGAAATATATCCAATTTAAACAAGAATATCATCCCAAACTTTCCAACTTGATTTGATATATTTCAATACAATTCTAATTTCAATATTCAAGCTCTATTCTCTTAATTTAGTTACTAAGTTAAATAAACCTTAATCCCTAACTTGTGTTTGTTGAGTTAAATCTTACTGTTCTTTGGTTTAAAGCTTTATTTTAAGTAATTTCAATTTGACAAAAGCAATTAATACTGAAGTTTTTGAGTATCATTTATTAAATGATTTTCTTAAATATTTCCAAGTTCTGATTGTAAAAACATTTGGTAATATTTAGCAAAATGATTGAACAAAAGCATGATAATACATTAGGAAACTTGTGGTTCTCTTCCAAATAATTCTTCAAATGTTTAAAATTTCTAAAATAAAATTAATACATGAAAAGGAAAAATTGCATATATGCTACTCTACAGAGGTTTTTTTAATTGACATCAGTAGTTTTTATAAAGTTTGGTACTTCAGTTGTGGAGATAAAATATTTGTGAATTATTAAAGGACAGCTTGTATTTTAATTAGTATAATTTTGATACATTTTCAGTTGTAATAATGTCTTAGACAATAAAACCAATTACAAATGCATTTATTTGTTATAATTTTATAATGTGGTCAGAGTATTTTTTTTTCAGAGTAATACCGTGCTCCACCAAATTTGATGTATAATTGATCAGTGAAGTAACTTTAAATTTTTGAGGGTTTCCTTCAGTGGTGGAGCCAACATTTTCAGACATCACTGTTTGTTCACAGGATATTGGGAGATCATAATAAGTAAAATTAATTTAGAAGAGCAATACTTTTGTGTAACTTATAAATGCATCAATTTGCTTCCAAACCTCAAGGAACACATCAGATCTGAAATCAGTACCATTTGTACATTTATGTCAGCTTCAGCATTTTGGTCCTTTACATTGTGACTTCTTCCTAATACTTTCTCAACACCTTTCACACCTGAATATTATTTATCTCTTGCACCATTACCTATAATATTTTATTGGCCTCAAAAATGTTGCAATATTGCTTCCAACACTATTGACAACTTCTGGGAGTGAATGATCCAGAACTTGACCAATTGAGGACTTTGCAGAGTCCTCTCTTGTTGGGTAAGTAACACTGACTCTCAGCTTATGTCATGAGAAGCCAAAGGCATGAATTTTGATAGTCTAAGATAAATACAAATATCTATTTTCCTGGGGCCAGAAAGTTGTCTTACTTTTACCCTGTTAACTAGTGGATCTCCCTGTTTCACATCCCAGGATACTAAAACAGGCACTGGAAGCTGACCTTAGAAAGGGGTTTGAGAGTTTCAAACCCCTAACAGTAGATTATGGCCAGGATTTCTATAGGTCATTCAGGAATCTGTAGGAAAGAAAACTTACTTGGGTAATTGAGATGTGACACGAATATCAAATAGTATGTAGCCTCCAAGGTAAAGAACAAGATTACAGTGTGCTAATGTTTTTGCATTCTTGGTAAACACCTCTCTTAAGAGACTGTTAAGAAAATAACACTTGAGCGTAATTTCAGAAGAAATTATGCTTCTCAAGTCCCTGTGGCTATTCATTTGTACCTTTTATCTTATGTGTTCTTTGCATTTCTTGTTTGGTTTTGGCAGCATGAACCATGTGTAAAGCAACTAGTCAAATTTGAGTGGCCACTCAAATAATCCTCAAATGTAGCTTCTTTGATGATGTCTTGAAAGTTCTGAACTCAGAAGAGAATTTCATGACTGACTGTTAGATTTGTCTTTGGTGGCAGAACTGTTTGCCAGCTGATTAATGCTCATCTTTTTGTACTTTAACATGGACCCTATTTTAATTCCATGTATTTCTTCTAACTTTATATGTTTAGGTTATTCTGCCTGATTTCTTTATAAAGGATTCAGTTGTCTTTTCAAATGTAGCTATTGGACCATGCACAACATAAATCATAAATGTGGACTGGTGAATTTTGCAATGAACATACCCATACAGGAAGTATCTAGATAACTAGAAAATTAGCTCCACCCCAGAAGAGCCTCTTTCTTCATCCAGATAACTCTACCCCAAATGTTATCAAATGCTCTTTTTTAACCTTGAACTATTTTGCTTAATAATGAACACTTATATAAAAAGATCCATACTCTTTGCTCTTCATGGAGGGAATGAAGTGTTTCTACTGCGGAATGCATTAATGATATCTGTCAGAGGGAAAATTGGATGTAAACATAAGGTAATCCACAAACATGAAAGTATTCATTTTTACTAAGCAATAAAATGCAGTTTGGATGTCCATAAAATGAGAAGATACTGAGGACTGCAGTTATTATATAAATGATTCTGCAGATGAAATAAGGGAAGATAGAGATTTATATGAATTAACTTATCAGATAAGCTTCTATAAACAGGCTTATGAATGTTCACTTTATTTTCTTAATTTCATTTTATACAAACCAAGTTATTACTTTCTATGTTTTACATAATTTAAAAATGAACTATTAAAATTTATATTATATATAGTTTTCAAATGTCTTTAGAGTTAGTCCCGGTATTAAAAAATTGTTCCAGAATATATAATTTTAGACATTCCAAAGCAAAAATCATAGTACTGACATTGTAAATGACTTTTAGAGGGTAGAAAACTTAATATCCCTCTTAGATAGAGTTTATAGTTCATATTGCAAAGCATTTTCAAGGAAATGACCAAGTTAACCTTGGCTCTGAAGGTCTCTCTATTTGTTTGTTTTTATTTTCTCTCCTACTTTCATATTACACTTGTAGTTCAAACAATGAATTTCACAGCTACATGATCGTGTACATTTCCTCAATTTACTGCATTTAGAAGTCATTACTAATAGTTTTGTTTCCTTGTTCTGAAAATGTTGAAATAACCCCAAAAGATATGGGGTTATAAAGATCACTTACTTTTCTGTGTTTCAATTTATCTGATTATAAGGTGAGAACAATATGTCCCATCTATTTTGGTCTTTGGGACTTTAAGACTTAATGAGTGCAAAAAGTTTCTGAGGACATTACAAGAAAGTAGACATGTAAACAGTACTAATGACATTCCTGCCAGACAGAAATGGAAAAATCTGTGGAACTGTATTTCCAAATATCAAAAAAGTCAAAGCATTCACTTTTATCAGCTCTTAGCACTCACCTCTAAGAAGATTAAAGACCCTTCTCTTTTGTGTAATAATCCCTACACATTATTTAGCTTAAAATTTTTAAAAGAATATCCCCAAATGATGGAAGATGGTTCTCAGCATTCAGGGAAAAAAATGAAAGTTTAATATAGACTTATAGGAATAATGTCAAATAACATGGCAAATAATGCTTTTAAAAAAAGAAGAGGAAGAAGAAAAAAGCTTCCGAACTCTTTTGAAACAAGATGAAATGGAATAGATACACTTGTTATCTATAAAAGCCAGTGTCATTGTAGAAGGAATGAAAATGGTGGAAGTATTCTAGGGGTCTTTTGTTGCGTCTCCTTCAGAAAGGGTTGTGATCTTCAAAATGGACACCACAAAACAAACATACAGGGTACATCACTGGTGAAGAAATCACACTCCACTGAATGAATTCAAATTGATAGGACAACAGAAGCCAGATAAGCCATGAGAAATGACCCACAAACCAGTGTTGATATTCATTACATGGTAGTGGGAAAGGACTGCTGTTCAGAGGAGTGAACCTTAGCAGAAGTCTTAACTTAAAAAAAAAAAAAATGTTCTGACCACATTCCCATTACAATACTAAGAGAGCAGTTTTTAATTTCTTGAAGGAGAACCAAATTCACAGAATGTTTAATTGGAGAATAGAACAAAGTGCACCTATCTCAACATAATTTGTTTACAGATTATAAAATCAAGGTGCAGAAATTTTAGTGCTTTTCCCCCTAAAACTTTTAACAAATGTCAATGCACTGTCATATGTGAAAAGTAAGGGGACCACATAAACTTCCTGTACCTCCAATTTACACATATAAATTAGGATTCACCAGGATGATGCTTAAAATATCCAACCCAGCTTCGAAATGTGTACACTCTCATACATAGTTTCAATCTCACTTTGTACCTGAATAAAACTAAGAACGTTTCTATTTCACTTATCATAAGTCTATCTGCTAATTTTGGCATTATTCACTACTTTATATGCATTTTGAGAAAAACAGCATTAGTCACAGCAGATTTCATTCTGCTGTACATTTGTTTCTTCTTTAATGCTGTGTGTCATAGGAGAGTGGGGAGTTAAATCTCAGTTCTCGTGTTCTGATTTAAGAAAATTTAAAGTAAGACATGAAAAGCCAAGCAAGAGAATTTTATTATGAGTGAAAGTAAAGTAAGGCTCAAGCAGAGAGCCTCTCTAAGGAGAGAGTTGAGTGGTCTCCAACCAGAGAACTATAAAGGAAACAATGTTGCCTCCAATTTTATTGCTGTTTTGTGGTTACCTTCCAGCAGGAAACCATTGGCCTTCTTTGCCAATCAGGGGTTCAACTCCTCTTTCATATCAGCCAGGGGAGTTCTGGACCCTTGATGGTCCTCTTTGTAACTGTCAAAGGGACTCTTCTATTCATGGGAGCTTCATCTACAAGACATTAATGTGGGTATTGGGGTCAGTGGCCAAATTTTACCTTCATTTGCCTGCACTACTAAAGAAACTACCCTCCTGAAGTCCATTGAGACACCTCTGGCCATAAATCCTAACTTTACAATGACCTCAGTGGACCCTGTCAGGAGTTAGCTCTATTGATCTTTCTTTCTTGACATATTTCTTAATTGGCTCGCCTTGTTCTCACCAGTTTATTCTCAGGGTTTGTGCACTGATTATTTTTCTGTAAGTTACTCGATTATTTATTTGCCTTAAAAGCAGTTTAAAGAAACCCATGACCCTGCCATATTATTGATTTGCACCCACTGCTTATTTCTAATTACCACTTAACATTTGTACAGGAAAACGTCAGTCTTTCACGGTTTTTCATCCCTCAAGCCACATCACCCATTGTCTTCCTGCCTTTCCTTCCCACATGTGATATGCTCAATTTTCCTGTTCCTCTAAAATCTGCCAGTCCCCTTGTCCCCGTTCACTTTACTTGAGCTTTTTATCTCCTGTTTTACTCCTACAGTGTTCCTGAAGGCATTATTTAAAATAGTCATCTAAAGAAGCTGCAAGTAGCTTCTATTCATCAATATTTGCTCAAATAAGGAGGGGGGTAGCAATGTTGGCTGATTTTTCTCACTGGATTCTTGAAAGAACCTGAGATCAAACATTGAAAAATTGGTAGCTCATGGAAAGCAGAGGTTTTGGCAATGGCAAGGAGGGATAATACATTGTAGCAGTAATTTTTTATACATTAGAATTGCCTGGTGATTTTTCATTAATTAGCTGTGACCAGGTCAATCCCCATACCAATTAAATGATGTGACTGGGGCCCTGCCAACCCCACCTTGGCTTTAAAAGCTCTCCAGAAAATTCTCAAAGCTGAGAACCCCTGTTTCTAGGGCAAATATGTCAAAGTGTTCAGCAATTTCAAAGCAACATAGGTGAGACTCAGTGCCTCCACAGGGCTCTGCCCAAGTGATTGTGGTAAAACGAGAGAAACAGGCCACAGAAAAGGAACAGCAAAGCCATTAGAACCCACCTATAGCATAGGCCACATGCAAGATGTGTTCAGAAGAGATTTACAAAGCACTGAACAGATAAGAAAATTTATTTCCAACACACAAATTGACAAGAATGATCTCTTACTTCCAGCATCCTCACTTACTTGTAAATTAGGCAAGAAATCTAAATAATATGTCCTTGAAGATAAGTATCCTATTGATAGGCTGCAGCATACTTCCTGAGCAGTATTGTTACTTCTGCAGAATTACAGCAAGGCATGCAATTACTGTCATTAGACTCTTATGCTGTAAAATGAAAATATATTCTATCCCTACTTGTCGAATTGAATGGCCATTCTCTGTTTATAAATAAATATCCCTTGTGTTTACTTGACTACATAGCCTGAAGTGATGATGTTAGTAATATTAATGGCACATTTTAAATTTCCTCCATTCTATCTTCTTAAAATTGAATCTTTCAAATCTACCAATTATATCTACTCTGTTATTCAATAATGAATTAAGTGGACCTAGCACAAAAATTAAAATCCAAATAGATAAACTAATATTATACTTTCTGATGTTGCAAAATATAAAACTAGTAAATGAATTTTTAATATTCTCAGCAACACATGGGACGTTTTAAAAAATATACCATATTTTAAGCTACAAAGTAAATCTTAACAAATACAAAATAAAATGGAGATAATACCTTGCATTCTCTCAGACCTAAAGGAATGAAGGTAGAAATCAAAGATAAAATAAACAAATAGAAACCAAAGTAACACCTGGAGATTGAATAATATACTTTTGAATAATAAATGCATAGCAGAAGAAATTAAAAAGAACACTTAGAAGTAAATGAGAATAGTGATACATCATATCAAAATCTCTATGACACTATAGAATCTTTTAAGAGGAAAATTTATAAGGTATAATTACTTATATCCTCTTTCTAATTTAAGCTTTCAGAATTTATTATGCTATTTTATTTTCTACCACTGAAGTTCAAAAGTTTTAGTGGCATAAAGATTGCTGCCTAAGAAAATACTTATGGAAAGAAGTCCATGTAGCAGTAAATTTTACACAAATTTCACAGTTCCCATGAACATCGCTTTTATCCCAATTCACTAGATTATAAAGACAAAGCTGGGCCCTCCTGAAACAGGAAACACCTCTGATCACATCCAGATGTTGAAAGTGCTATTAACATTTATATAAAGTTTCCAATATATCTTCAAAACTTTTTTTAATGTTTATTCTTGAGTAATTGTCAATGACAAGAGACTCCAATTTATCAAATGATTTGTAAGATCATTTTTTTTTCCATTTGACAATTACTAAGATGCATATTTACTTCATATATATATATATATATATATATATATATATATATATATATATAAATCTGTAATTTGTATTCAAAAAAATTTTGTACTTTTATCTAATACTTATTAATGTATAAAATTATGTTATCAATATTACTGAAATTAAAATTTATTTTAAATTTCATTATTTGGCATATCAATTATTATTTTCCCTTTAGCAAGTACAGAATAATTATATGTGTGTGTATATATATATATATATATATATATATATATATATATATATACTGGAGATTGAACCCAGGGGTGCTTTACCACAGCTATATCCCCAGCCATTTTTCTATTTTATTCTTTTTTAATTTTGACAACATGACTCACTGAGTTGCTTAGGCCCTTACTGTGTTGCTGAGGCTGCTTCAGATTTATGATCCTCCTTCCTCAGCCTCCCAAGTGTTTGGGATTACAGATATGCCAAGTGCCTGGCTCTACTTTATATTTTTATGTGAAGTAACAAAAGAGGTGTCAAATGCATAATGGTCCACAGACAATAAACCTTATTTTTCAATCATCTGACTATAAAAAGTGTAGACATCCCTGCTCTGTGGGAGTTTCCCATCATTGTCGTTAGGAAGTCCAGTCTATTTGAATCTTCAGAACTAACCTCCGAAAGCTTGTCGCCTGCCTTCCAGCTGTTAGAAAAGTAAAAAGAGCACAGAGACTGAGTGAGGTAGGAAACTATGGAGGTTTGGGGCAGAAGATTAATACACTTAATTCCAAAATGGAAAAGGTTTTCATGGATAGGACAAAAAGTAAACTACAACAGTAAATTTTTCTTGGAAGGTAAATCCACACAGGTGCTGTGTTTGAAAGGACTCCCTCTCAGCTGGTCTCTCTTCTGTCATTGACATGATCTAATAACTCAGGCCACTAAGGCTTTTAGCTGATTCCACCTGGAAGAACCATTTCACGAGTAGCTTTAATTTTTTTCTTCTTTTGTACATAAATATAATCAATTCATCACCACATAGCCTTTCTTTTCTTAAACCATAGCCAGGAAATAAAACTTGAGTGTATTATTAAAATACTATCTGAACATCATGAAGTCAAGAAGCATGCTTGTCCTGTTCTCCAGTGCATTATATTCCATTGCCCAATGGTGGGATTATGGGCTGAGCTCAAAACATGAATTGTCTAATTACATGAATGTCATAAGTCTCATATGGTATGATTACAGTTCTTATACTCAGTATTGATATCCATCCAATTGTTGTTCAGTTATTGACAAGTGTTTAAACATTTATTTACTTTTCAAGTTAATTTACCCCACATAAGATATATAGATGCTCCAGCCCTTCTCCCATGGAAGAAATCTCTCCTTTATTTCAAAGGCTCCAGATGTACGCTTTTCTAAATGTCTGCTTCTAGAAATTTGTAGCTATTTAAACAAATTAGTTCAAATTAATTTTTCAGTGTCTTACCTGCACAATATAAACCATGATTCAAGTGTTTAATAGCAACTTGTGTCAAGGGCTTCCATTGAGAACAAAGCAGATATGTAATATTTTTATTCTGTATGAGAGTTCTATGGCATAGAATTACTGTGGATAGTACCAATCACTTTTAGGTGTCCCTCATGGCTCTACATAGTTATTAATTATTACTGTAGGAAGTCTAAATTATAAGATCAACTATCATAGTAATGGCATAGTCATGGCAGGGAAAAATCCTATCTAGGGACTTTGTGTAATGATTTAACAAATCAAATGATATTTAATTTTAAAATTTTGGCTTTTAACTCTTTAATGGCTCATAATTCCTGACTGATTTTTCTCAATCCTTTTCACAAAACTTCTAATGACTAGCCTTTAATTTTTCAGACATAAAAGAACTGCACCATCTTTACTGAAAAAGATTGGTTACTAAAATAAAATCAGCCGCTACATGAATCCCTTATGCAGGGGTTTTCATTTAACAAAAGTGATAATATCCTTACCCACAAAACTCTATTAGTATAGGTTGTTGAAATAGATTCACTTACCAGAATCATCAACTATGAGATATTTGTTAAAATATATTTCTCTCTGTACACATATTTCTACATAGGAGCCTCTTTGGAAATTTCCCTCTGTCGAGTTGCAAACCTTTTTTTGTTTTCTAACAGAGGTACTCTATATTCTACTGAAATTTTTGTTGAAGATTGCAGAATTGCAAGAGATTATAAATCATATACATCTTAAAACGCAATTTGGTATTATTCAATGATCTCATCTTTATTGCCTTAAATTATCACCTGTTTTCACCCCCTGTAATCTGAAGCAGCTGGCAATTGTTAAATGACCTTTTTGCTCTATATTTTTTGAAACATATAAAGCATTAGATGGAACTCAGTATAAAATATTGCTTTCTAAAGAGAAGAGAGCAAGATTTGTGAGAAAATAGGCCTTTAAACCACTTCATTTTTAGTTATACAATGTGGGAGACTGGAACAAATGAGTAATAAAAAGCAAAACAATTGAGACTCCTAGGGTGCTAAATTAAGAATTTATAGTCTGAGTGATGTGCCTGTAATCTCATTCAATTTTCTGTTATTGCACATCTTAAACAATTATGAACGCAGATGACACAGAAATTTTTGCTTATAAATCAGCAAGGATAATAAAATATAACATGTATAATTCATTTGATAGTAATGTTAATTGGTATAATGTTCTCAAAACAAAGAAAATCAATAATATTTAAAGAAAGCAACATTTTGAGCCAGTGAAACTGGCTAGAAAAGCTCATATGATTTATTTTATTTTAAAACAGATGGGGGTTTCACTACTTTTCAATGGTTAGTAACTGCTCATATGACAGTCACATAAATAAACATTACAAATGCTCTGAGAACTAAGTGATATTCTGAAGCTAAGGAATAAATAATGATAATAAGAAATGAAATTTAGTATTTTTGCAATGATTTATAAAGGATATCATTTCATAAAAAAAATATAAGCCCTTGGCATTTGGGTGATCCCAACTTTTCCTACTTTTGTTCTGCTTGAAATTCATTTAGAATTATTTAAGAATAATGGACAAGATTAAGATGTCTGAGACACGTAAGATAGGAATTGTTACAGAGGTAGTTTTTTTTCTCTTTGGGACGTGTGTTTTCTTTATTCTACCAATAAATAAAATCAAAAGTGATACAACTAATTGGTTTAAGAAATCAGAAACTTTATTAAATTATTCTACTATCTCTACTTAACTTTTCTCAGTTCAGGCTATATCTATAAGTAAAATGTCTTTTGTTTTTTAATGAAACTCAATTTCAGCAAAACCCAAGCAACCTTTATGTTAGAATCTGTCCTAGAATGTGTTTAAAAAATAGCATACACTCTTCACGTGGCATTGACATTAAAGCAAATATTTCCGTTTTGTTACTATTTTCTAATAGAAATGTACATAGATTAAAATGCTAATAAATTTTTACTATTGTTAATGTATTTATAACATTTTGCTGATGAATAAATAGTACTAACTATTCCTTAGATAATTTTCTATTCTTCCATTTAAAATATTTGGGCTGTATTTATTTCTAAGGATGTCAATGGAATTGAAAGTGAATTCTAGGACACAATAAATAAAAATACCTTAAAAAATAAAAAGGAAGGTATATTTTAGTGAATAATCAGAAAGCTTTCATACAAAATGGCATTATCTTAAAACAAAGATCCAGTTCATTTTTTTGACTTAAATATGGAGATCAGATTAAAACTCCCAAACTCACTATTAGACAAGCTTTCCACTTGGATGTACTTATAGTCCTAACTACTCCGAATCTAAGCCGGGGAGGATTACTTAAGTTTGAAGTTCAAGGCCAGTCTGGGCAACATAGAAAGACTCAGTTTCAAAAGAAAAGAAGCAAAAAATACACACTTCCTTATGGTATAGTGTATTAGATTTGTGTTAATTTTAAAAAGTAACAATGTAATGCCCAAATAGTTTAATTGTGGAAAGACTGTATTCAAAAAAAATTTGTATTTTTATCTAATATTTATTAATGTATAAAATTATGTTATCAATATTACTGAAATTAAAATTTATTTTAAATTTCATTATTTGGCATATCAATTATTATTTTCCCTTTAGCAAGTACAGAATAATTATATGTGTGTGTGTGTGTATATATATATATATATATATATATATATATATACACACACACACACACACATATATATATGATATCTATGTTGAATATATTCCTTTTATTAGAAAAATATTTTAATCATTAAATTACTTTTTAAAACTTTATTTATTTATTCTAATTTGTTATAGGACAACAGAATTCATTTCAATTCATAGTACACATATAGAGCACAATTTTTCATGTCTGGTTGTACACAAAGTGTACAACCATTTGTGTCTTCATACATGTATTTAGGGTAATGTCCATTTCATTCCACATCTTTCCTACTCCCCTGCCCACTCCCTTCCTCTCCCTCCCTTACCCTATCTAAATTTTTCTCCCATGCTCCCTCCTACACCATCCCCATTATGGATCAGAATCCTCATATCATAGAAAACATTCTGCATTTGTACTTTTGGCATTGGCTTACTTCACTCAGCGTAATATTCTCCAATTCCATCAATTTACCTGCAAATGCTTTTATTATCTTTTAATGTTGAGTAATATTTCATTGTGTATATATACCACATTTTCTTTATCCATTCATCTACTGAAGGGCATCTAGGTTGGTTCCACAGCTTAGCTATTGTGAATTGTGCTACTATAAACATTGATATGGCTGTGTCCCTGGAGTATGCTCTTTTTAAGTGCTTTGGGTATAGACCGAGGACAGGGATAGCTGGGTCAAATGGTGGTTCCATTCCCAATTTTTCAATAAATCTCAATGCTACTCTCCATATTGGCTGTACCAATTTGTAGTTCCAAGAGCAGTGTATGAGTGGACCTTTTTCCCCCACATCCTTGCCAATACTTATTGTTTTTTGTATGCATAAAAGCTGCCATTCTGACTGCAGTGAGATGAAATATTAGAGTAATTTTGATTTGCATTCCTCTGATTGCTAGAGATGTTGAACATTTTTTCATATATTTGTTGATTTTATATCATATTCTGAGAAGTGTCTGTATCAGTTCCCTGTCCCAAAATGGTGCTGGGAAAACTGAAAATCCACATACAGCAAAATGAAATTAAGCCCTTATCTCTCACCCTGCAAAAAAACTCAACTCATAGTGAATCAAGTACCTAGAAATTAAACCAGAGACCCTGTACCTAATAGAAGAAAAAGTAGGCCCAAATCTTCATCATTTTGGATTAGGCCCCAACTACCTCAATAAGACTCCTACATTGCAAGAAATAAAATCAAGAATCAATAAATGGGATGTATTCAAACTAAAAAGCTGCTTCTGCGGAAAAGAAACAATTAGGTGAATAGAGAGCCTACAGAATGGAAGCAAATTTTTACCACATGCACGTCAGATAGAGCACTAATCTCTAGGCTATCTAAAGAACTCAAAAATATTAACACCAAAAAGCCCCAAATAACCCAATCATTAAATTAATTTTAAAAGGCAGGTAAAAATATTAGTAAATTGAATGGTAGTTCTGTGTATAAAGTGATCTATACTTTGGGTGTCTAATTCTCACATAAGAATTAGTCATTGAAGAGCCAAAGAAAAAGAGACTTTAAAAGTCTGGAAGGTACAATTAGGAAGTATAGACTCTGAACTTTCTCAAGGAGGCATGTTCTTGGCCTGGAACTTTCACCTTCTACAAGCATGTTATTAAATTTTAGTTCACAGAACCGAAAAACCCAAGCTGATTTTAAAAGCCTGCAAAGAAAAATGAGGCAAGGTCAGCTCTGCAACTTTCTAGTCCTAATATATTAAGAACACTTCTGCAATCGTTGAAGACTAACCTAGATAGTGAATGTTTTCCTGTTACAAACTTAGAATCCAACTTTCAGATAATATGGGAGTAAGGATGATACACTAAACTAGATGTTGCTTAGCACACTCTATTTTATTTCTAAATATACCACTATAAACATTGTCCAATATATATACTTTAAAAATCCAATGATTCAAAATTATATTTAAAGTCAATTTCAAATAAAACATTTATGTGAAACAATCTTTTAAGTCTTTTGGAATATAATTAGGAAGTAGCATGTTAAACTACAAGGTTATCACAGTATTTTTGAAAGATCGTCATTTCCATGTCTTCTATGCTATGCTTTTCCTCGCAGATGATATATGTGCAAATATGATCAGGTGAATCCCTTCATTCTTTCCAAATTTTGCTCAAGGCGGATATTCATTGAATAATGATTATCAGAAATGACATTTCTGTTAAAGCATTACTAAAATGTGGGTTTTAAGTGAAAATGAGAAAGGCAGAAGAGAGAGCTGAGAGCCATATGTATGGAATTGGAGAAAACTGGATTTGTAAGCAACATTTTCCTCCCTATTTCCTAATCAAGCTTACTAAACTATCCTTGAGAATGTTTAGGTGCAATTAATGTATCAGTATGTGTCAAATATGTTGACCCAATTATATAATTCTATATAATTCCATACACCTTGAAGACAAATGAGACTGGTCTGAAAGCCTTGGTACACAAGGTCTCAACTCGCGGTTGAGAAGTTAGTAGTAACCTTTCCAACTCTCAGTTTCTTATAAATAATGTACATTATTTATAAGAAATAATTTACATTATTTCTCAAGTCTATGAGGTTTTGAAGTGAATAAATGTAAGTTTTATATATTAAATAGCTAGAGATTCTAATATGCACATACATGCAGATAGATAGATAGATAGATAGATAGATAGATAGATAGATAGATAGATGTAATCATCATTCCCACAGGGAAATTTCAAAAATAACAGAAAAATGTAGGTGTTCCTGATGGGTGGTACATGTTCCAAAGGGCAACAATATTGGGAGATTTATTTTGATGATATAGAAACTCTACCATATCAATTATTTATTCTTTTCCTGAGCTTATTCTTAGGTTCAATTGTATCCTACTTGTTCAGTAGCATGTATTGGGGCATAATTTAGGAATCAGATTTATTTTTTTTCCTTAATATGTCCTTCAAAAAAAAAAGGTTTTAAATTCATTTTCAGTGTGAAATTGGAAATAAAAAATAGCTGCTTACCCACGCAGAAAGGGATCCAAGTTCACCTAGAATCTAGAATCACTAATTCCCAGATGTTAAGAAGATTAATATCATTTGTCCTGGGGTAATGGCACATGCCTGTAATCCCAGAAGCTGGGGAGGCTGAGACAAGAGAATTGAATATTCAAAGCCAGCCTCAGCAACAGCGAGGTACTAAGCAACTCAGTGAGACCCTGTCTCTAAATAAAATACAAAATAGGGCTGGGGATGTGGCTCAGTGGTTGAGTGCCCCTGAGTTCAATCCCCAGTACCAAAAAAAAAAAAAAAATAGAAAAAGAAAAAAAGACATCATTTGAAGGAGAAAGAAGTTACTTTATTATTCCAAAGATCTCTAGAATCAAGCATGAAGAAATTGTAACATACTTTTCTCCCTGTGGTAGAATGGGAATTCTCAAATTAAAGTCAACTTTTCTCTCTTACTTTTCTGCTTCCTCACAAGTATGGCATTTTCTGATTAACAGTATTTTCTTGGAAGATGTATACAGCTCCTTAAGAAATCTTCCTGCATCAAAGGGTATGCTGATGTCTCATATTGAACAAAAGAAATCTACTTGTAGAAACTTTGCCCGCACTTGGTCCTACAGATATCAAACAGCAGAATGCTCTGTAATATGTGGATTCAGACATGAGGCAAATATCCACTCTCAGGATTCTGTGTGTGGCTACAGAACAATGGGTTTGGAACTGTGGAGTATCCATGGATATCCCCAAAATTAATTCCATTTCTCATGAATTTGTAGGAATTTATCACAAGAGGGTTGTAGAGAATGGAAGGGTAGCAGATGTCTGAAATCTAAAACAAAGTAGGAAAAGATACAATTCTTCAGTAGGTAAACTTGAGACAGTTTTTCATTTGCTAAGTGGGGCTAGTACCAGTGAAGTATCTTTTAAAATACTCCTTCTCTCTAGACACATATGCACACATTCCTTATGGGAAAAAAAAGTTTGTATGTTTGCTCAGTCTTCATGTTGCCTTGTCCTATCCTTTTCCTGACACTGTAAGGATGGTAAGCAGTACCACAGCAGATAGTTGCCACCTGAGGAGAAATAGCACTCTACACCCTGCTGAGTCAGAAATACTAATGATACTATATGATCTAAACCGGAAATTAAAAGTAAGTGACTTCCGAAAGAGGATGGAGTGTACATCTCAGTACCATAAAGAGGAGATAAGAAAGACACCATCAAATTTAGTTTAATTTAATGTATATATTACATAAGTTGATTAGAATCTAAGAAAGAATTGTGTCCATTAGACATCTTCACTCAATAAATCCAAGATGAGTCTTTCAAAATGCGATCCATTATGTTAGGGAATGAGCAACAAGGGCAATTTGAGAAATACTCAGAAATATTTTGACAATTTCTTAGCAATCCCCATAGCCAGGCATTGTGCTAAGCACTTTAACTGCATTAACACATAAACTCTCTGCTGTCATGGCAGAAAGATACAATATGCTCAAATTTATTCAGGACCAATAACTTTTCTTGGAGAAGACTGGAAACTGAGATGCAGAGAGATTAAACATGTTCTCAAATGCATGTAGAAATCCACATGGACGAGGGAATTAAATGAAGTGAATGTACTTCAATCATCTTCTGATTTCTATTTTGCTTCTGAGATAGGTAAAACAAGACACTAATTAAATTTTAAAAATATGAATACTGAATGTTAATACTACATTTTATTTAAATTATTGCTGTTAAACTTTTGACAAATCTATCTGGACATGGATAACTTTTCCATAATTCAAAGATTGGCTAAAATATATTCAAAAGCAAAAGAGCAAAATCTATACTACATTTATTAACCAAATTATCTCTAATTTAACATCCTCTTCTAGTTAGTTTAGTAAATTGTAGAGAAGCTATAATCAAACCCATCAAGAAATATTAAAAATATTTATGTCTATTGGATCAGAAATGATACTTGCCTCTGAGAAATTATTCTATAGACCTCAACAAATAATTTTGAGTCCATTCTAGACAAATGAACAAATACCAGGATAGAAATTTAGTGGATTTAATCAAAAACAATACTAAGCATTTCTATTGTGTCATCAGTTCTAGTATTGATTGAAAGAGAAATCATACCATCTTGGCTGAAATTGGTTTCTAGGATTCTGTGAGAACCTATTATGAACGCATAAAGTGCTCCTATTTTGTTGGAAAGTAAGCTAAATGCAAAGTGAATTTTGGATAAAAGTTACTTCCCAGTGTGAAAACTTCTCTAGTAAAATGCACTGGTAGATGATGAATAGATAATGTTTGAGATGAATCATACCATTATTTATCTTAGAGTGACAGAATGAAATTATACCTTAAACAGTCAGACAGTTTACAAATTCAGCAATAGAAGTCCACCATATTCAATTTCCCCTTATTCTGTGTCATAAAATAACCAAGATAATAAGTTTTGGTGTTACTAAAACTGTTAAAGATTAAGAGACAATCACTACAATGATTTAACTGTGCCATTTCCCAATCTAAAGCAATTTAAGAACTAGCCTCAAATAATATTTAAAATAATTCATATGTTCACTATCTAGTACCACATTCTGTTTTTTAAAACTTGATCTTACAATCTGTATTTGACATTTTAGGTCATTTCAAAAATTCAAAGCATTACAAGAGACAGAAAGGTTGTTTTCCATAGTCATCTGAGATTAATTAAGATGTAATGCTCATGATTCCTCCAAAAATCAAAATAGAATTACGCTATGATTCTGTAATTCCAATTCTGGGGATACATCCAAAAACACTGAAAGCTGGTCTTGAAGAGCTGTTTGTGCTGCATACCCATGATCACAGCAGCAGTATTCAGTTCCCAAAATCTGAAGCATCTATGTGCACCAATAGACGGATAAAAAAGCAAAAGCAAAGTATGCCATATACATACAATGAAATAGCATTGAGCCTTAAAAAAGAAAGGAAGGCTGACATGCACTACAGTTTAAATTAACCTTCAGGATATTATGCTAAGTGAAATAATCCAGTCACAAATAGGCAACTCATATATTCTTTCCAGGAGACTCTCTGACTAGTCAAAAATTATAGGCAGAAAACGGAATGGTGTATGCCAGGGGGTGAAGGCAAAGGGAGTCAAGTTTTATTGATCAAATAAAATAAAAGATGAAAGGGGCCATGGAGATACTTTCACAGTGTTATGAATATATTCAGTACCACAGAGCTGCACACTTAAAAGAGTTATAATGATAAATTTTAGGCTATGTGTATTTTACCACTATAAAAATGTAATTGATCTATATTTGAAAAGCTGCAAATAAACAATAGGCTTTAATAAACTTTCCAATATCACTTAAATGCTAGTGGTGTCTGGGTACAGAGTATACAGCTTTCATCACTGAATATCCTCTCTCTCTGGTTAAAAATTCCCTTGTTAAGTGCATTTCAACTTTTTATTTCCAAGCATGTGTTACTCTCAGATTCTTTCAATGTAATTATCAGGTTAAAGAGAGCTAGAGTCCCATTTAAGACCACATGAAATGTTCATAGAATTTCTACATTCAACCCACACTGTTGAGAAGCTTTTCCTATTGAACACAATATTAGCCAACACCCCAATGCTTAGAATGTGAGTTGACTTAAATAAAACAAAACAAAAATTTAGCGTAGCTAACTTTCAGAAACTTTTTGAAAAGTTTTTTTGAATTATTAGTTAAGGTTTTTCTATCTTAACACTACCATGTTTATTTGAAGGAGTCGAATACATCAGATTTGAATGTCATTATTCTTAAGGAAAAGTACAGTGGCTAAGTGGGGGTTCACCAAGAGATAAACTCCAAGAAATTGGGGAAATCTGCAGGATAAGGAGATTGGACATCTCATCTGTCTGTAGGGCTGACCAACAGCAGAAAATATAACTCTAACCCAATGCTATTGACAGAATAGAGCAAGGTAAAAATTTTTGAAAGACTTGAAAGGTGTACTGTGGGCTTGGAGGCACATATAAACCCACAGACTGATGTTCGATGACACCTACACTGCGGCTCTGAATATGGAGAGCCAGGTAGAACCATTTTCAAAGACATTATTTTTCAGAATATTTTTAGACAAAATAACTGAGAAGAGAGTAGAGTTTCCATGTACCTACTACCCAGTTTCCTCTATTAATAACAAATAACATCTTCACACTAGTATGACAAAATTGTTATGATGAATCAAGATTGATATTTATTACTAATTAAAGCCCATGCTTCATATAGATTTCGTTAGTTTTATTACCAATATTGTTCTGAATTCCAGCCAATATACCACAATATTCCCAGTTGTCACATTTCTTTCTTTTTTTAAAAAAAATAGTCAAATAATTGATTTTTAAAACATGTAGGCAGAAAATCAACAAGGATATAGAAGACTTGGATAGATACACTATCAATTAACTTGACCTGAGTGACATCTATAGAACACTCAAGAACAGCAGAACACACACAGTTTTCAAGTACAAACAATAGACTTACTGAGGCACACCCCACTCTCATCCATAAATTAAGTCTCAACACATTTAAATAGAATCAAGTCATACACAAGTATGTTTTCTGATCATGGTGAAAGTAAATTACAAATCAATAATTAAAAATATATATTTTTAAAAATCTCCAAATAATTGTAAGCAATAACACATTTCTAAGTACCAATGAGTCAAAGAAATTATGATTATCACAGTAGACATAGAAAATGTATTTTACAAAATACATTTGTTTCTGATTTTTTAAAAAATCAGCCAACTAGGAATAAAAGTGAACTTTCTCAACCTTATAAGAGGCATCGACAGAAAATCTACCACTAACATCATCATTAGGAGAAAGGCTGAATCCTTACCCTTTCCTAATATCATAAATAAAACAACAATGTCTGTTCTTTTTCTTTTTTTTGAATGGTGTCCTTTTTTATTGATTTTTAAAAAAACTAAAATACAGCAGAATGCATTACAATTCTTAATGCAAATCAAAACTACTCTAAGATGTCACATTTCCTTAGGACTCTCTTGACTGTGACAGTTTGTCATTATTTTCTTATTTTGAACTTTTCTTTTTTTTTTTTTTTTTTTTTTTTTTGGTACTGGGAATTGAACCAGTACCTGGGATCCTCCTGCCTCAGCCTCCTGAGCAACAGGGATTACAGGGATGTGCCACCGCGCCCAAAAACCTTGACTGTTTTGAGGAGGACATAGCAGTTATTTTAAAGAAAATTCTCTATTGTAATTTATTTAAAGTTTTCCCAGAATGAAGGTCATCAGAGCTTATCAAAAGCACATATAATTCAAAGTGATTTATGCAAATTGACGTTAGTCTTGACAGGTTTTTCCACCATAAAGTTCCTGTTTTCCCCATTTCCACATTGTGTTCTCTGGAAGAAATTCACCATACACAGCCTTTGCTAAACAGCAGGGAATTATGCTCTTGTCCTGGTGAGTGGAATATCTATATAAATTATTTATTTTCCCCTTTGATTCGTTTATTCAATCATTTATTTACATCAAGTATAAACACTTGAATGCTAATTCTGTATGTTGGTAATAATTCAGTATATAATCTAGTACCACTGTGTTTTGTTGCTCAAATTGTTCCAGATTTTGCTGTTGGAGAATCTCTTACTTGGCTCCTGTGACCTGTCATCCCATCAACCTAGCTTTTGTTTTGAACAGATTTCCCTTTCTGGTACTACAGCTGCTCCAGACTGATCTTGCAAATATCCTATTCAGTCCTAGAATCAGTCATTTCATGAAAGAACACTGCTGTTTTGTATTGGAATATGGCATTAGAAACTCAAGATCTAGCCAGGTGTGGTGGCACACACCTGTAAACCCAGCAGCTCTGGGGGCTGAGACAAGAGGATCGCAAGGTCAAAGCCAGCCTCAGCAGTGAGGTGCTAAGAAACTCAGTAATAACTCTGTCTCTAATAAAATACAAAATTGAGCTGAGGATGTGGCTCAGTGGTTGAGTGTCCCTGAATTCAATCCCTGGTACCACTCTCCTACAACAAAAAAAGAAAGATACCCAGGAACTAGCTAGGCATTAGAGTTGCTTATTTCTACCAGCCAATTGACTTTAGAACTGTTACTACAATAAAGAATGGAAAATACATGTGTATATAAATTGTCTTAAATACACATTTCAATATGAGTTTTTTCTATGCAACCTTCTGTATCTGCATTGCTGTAAACATGTTTAATGATGTTTCAAACACTGATTTTTAAAATTGTTATGTTAGTTTTTATTACTTTTTATTTTTATTATTATTATTAGCATATAATATAATTTGTTCTAATTCAGTCCCCTGTTCTTCCCCTTCCCCTCCCCATCTCTCCCTCCTCCCCCTGTTCCCTTCCCTCCACTCTACTGCTATTTACTTAAATTTTTTTCCTTCTTTTGTAATCAGTGTCTTGTGGATGTACATGATGGTGAGATTCACTGTGCCCTATTCAGTTATGTACATAGAAAGTTAGGTCAGATTCATTCCACTGTCTTTCCCTACCCCATCGTCCCTCCCTTCCCTGCATTCCCCTTAGCCTCCTGCACTGACCTTTCCTCTACTCTTCTATTTCATCCCTCTCCTCTTATTTTGTATTAGCTTCCATATGTCAGAGAAAACATTTGACCTTTGACTTTGGGAATGGTTTATTTCACTTAGCATGATAGTCTCCAGTTTCATCCATTTACTGACAAATGCCATGAAGTCATTTTTTCTTTATGGCAGAGTAAAGAATCTTTTTAGTTTTGTGCCTTCCCATTTATTGGTCATTGGTTTTACATCTTGCACTTTGGGAGTCTTGTTAAGGAAGTCAGTTTCTGAGCTGACATGTTGGAATGTTGGGCATACATTTTCTTCTAGCAGGTTCAGGCTTTCTGATTTAATTCCAGGGTCTTTGATCCATTTTGAGTTCAGATATGTTCTGGGTAAGAGATAATCCCACTGGTTATTCTAGCCTCCTTTCCTTGATTGTCTGTATTCTCACTCCACAAGTGAGAGATTTACCTCTCACCATCTCTCATCCCCTTACTTATTCTTCAATTCCAGTGCATGCATTGGTATTGAATTACCTTGTTGGGCTGGGGTTGTAGCTTAATGGTGGAGCAATTGCCTGGCAGAGGAGGCACTGGGTTCAATACTCAGCATCACATAAAAATGAGTAAACAAAATTGTTTTGTGACCATCTACAAAAAAAAAAAAAAACCACAGTAAAATCAAACAAAGAAACAGAAGAATTAACTTATACTCCTGTGGCAATCAACTCTAGAAATCAGCATTCAGTGCATGCATAGTTTCTTCCTTTTAGTCCAACATTCTTTCCACTTACTTTTAGGTCAGTATTTCTCCCATCCCCTTTAGGGACATTTTTTTGTACATTTCTTAATACGTAACAATTATTTATTCAAATTCTGGCCTGCTTTCTGGGGTTCTCATAAAACTGCTTATATAATATTTTAAAATATGCAGTACATAGCTAACTTCACTTAGCATTATCTTCTCTAACTCCATCCATTTGCCTGCAAATGCCATGATTTTATTCTCTTTTATTGCTGAGTAATATTCCATTGTGTATATATGCCACTTTTTTTTATCCATTTATCTATTGAAGGGCATTTAGGTTGCTTCCACAGTTTAGCTATTGTGAATTGAGCTGCTATAAATGTTGATGTGGGTGTGTCCCTGTAATGTGATGATTTTAAGTCCTTTGGGTATAGACCAAGGAGAGGGATAGCTAGGTCAAATGGTGGTTCATTTCCCAAGAAATCTCCATACTGCTTTCCATATTGGCTGTACATATAAGGAGGCTAATTCATAGTGGGATAGGGAGCGGAAATAAGGGGGGAATAGACGAACTCTAGATAGGGCAGAGGGGTGGGAGGGGAAGGGAGGGGGCATGGGTTAATTATTGATGGTAAAATGTTATGATCATTACTACCCAAAGTACATGAATGAAGACATGAATTGGTGTGAATATACTATGTATACAACCAGAGATATGAAAAATTGTGCTATATATATATATGCTATATATATATATATATATATATATATATATATATATAAAGAATTGTAATGCATTCTGATGTCATATATAAGTTTAAAAAATACATTTAAAAAAAACTATATGCTAAAAAATTGGAAAATCTAGAAGTGAAAAAAATTCTGGACACATATGAACTACCAAAATTGAACATAAAGAATATTTCAAACTTAAGTAAGCCAAAATCAAAGAGGTAGAGGAAGAAATCAATAAAATTGTTTTGCCTTCAAATTAAAAAATGTATATATATATATATATATATATATATATATATATATATATATATATATATCATCCACTCATTTTGCAGTGAAGTTAAATGGATTTGACAAATGTCTGATGTTCTGTGTCCTGCATTAGTATCATGCAAAACAATTCCATAGCTCGTAAGATTCTCAAGTGTTTACCTATTCAGCATTTAGTATCTCAGCATCCTAGCAATTGCTGATTTTTTTTATCATCGGTATTTTTAAAAAATTCATAATATCATATCATATGTAGCTCCATTGGCTTCTTTTACTTGACAATCTGCATAGGAGATTTATCTGTGTCTTTTGGTTGCTTGATAGCTTATTTCCTTTTATTACCAAATAATCTTCCATCATATAAATGTGTAACAATTTGCTTAGCATTTATTAAAGGGCATCTTGTTTGCTTACAGTTTTTTGACGGTTATAATGAGACTCCTATAAACATGGATTTGCAAGTTTCTGTGTGTACATAAATTTTTTCCAATCACCTTGATGAATACCTTGAAACGTGACTGCTGGAAGGCATGGTTTCACTTCTGAAGAAACTTCAAACTGGTAATGGTCAGAGTTCCTGTTGCGCTGGAGACGTGTCTGTTTTTGTGTTTCTTTTGTTTTTTCATGTGTAGTGGTATTTTTTGTGCTTTTAATTTGCAATGACCTATACATTTTCTATTATGGTATGTGTGTTCAGACTGTTCATATCTTTTACCCACTTTTATTTGCCTTCAATCTTTATCATTTTTATCTTTATGGATTCTTTCTGTATTTTGGATACACATTCACTGTGGAATATTTATTTTGCCAATGTTCTCTCCCATTATTTGGCTTCCTGGGGGAGGTTCAGATCTCTTAATGCTCACTTTCATGAAGTATATGTTTTTGAAAGTTCAACTTACTAAATTTTTATGTCCGAGGTTTTTTTTATTGCTGCTGTAGAACCTCATCACAAAACCTAAGGTGACATGGTTGTCACTAATTTTGGATAATCCTTGAATATTAGTATTTCAATATACCTTCGATTGTGTTTTCTTTTTCTCCTGGGAATGTAAGTATGCAGGCTATACTTTAACACTGCCCAAGATTCTAAAAATTCTTTCATATTTTTTTATCAAGGGTTTATATTTTGCTTATTGAGTTCTATATATCTTTAAACTCATTAATTCATTCCTTGGCAATTTCCAGTCTACTAATGTGACCACAGAAGGTATTGTTAGTGTTTTTTGTTCTGTCTTAGAATGTCTACCTCTCTGTTCAGACACCCATCTGGTTTTGCCCACTCTTTCTTTCTTTCATTACATTTCTTAACATACTGCTTATTATATAATGATTGATAATTTCAATATTTCTGTCATATCTGACCATGTTTCTAATATGTGTGTTACTCAAGACTGCACTTTTCAACCCTCAGTGAGAAATTGAAGCAGGAGGCATCAAAATACCATACCTTAAATCATAGTACAGAGCTATAGCAACAAAAACAGCATGGTGCTGGCACCAAAACCGACAGGAAGACCAATGGTACAGAATAGAAGACACAGAGAAAAACCCACACAAATACACTTATCTCACACTAGACAAAGGTTCCTTAAACATACATTGGAGAAAAGATAACCTCTTCAACAAAGGGTGCTGGGAAAACTGAAAATCCATGTGTAGCAAAATGAAACTAGACCATGTCTCTCACCCTACACAAAACTCAACTCAAAGTGGATCAAGGACCTTGGCATTAGAACAGAGACGTATACCTATTAGAAGAAAAAGTATGTGCAAATGTCCATTATGTTGACTTAGAAACCAAATTCCTCAACAAGTCCCTAAAGCCCAAGAAGGAAAATCAAAAATCAATAAATGGAATGGATTCAAACTACAAAGTTTCTTCACAGCAAAGGAAACAATCAAGAATGTGAACAGAGAACCTACAGAATGGGAGAAAATCTTTGCCACTTCCACCTCACATAAAGCATTAATCTCCAGTATATATAAAGATCTCAAAATACTTAACACCAAACAAAACAAAAACAAACAAACAAACAAACAAAACAAAACAAATAACCCAATCAATGAATGGGCAAAGGAACTGAACACTTTATGAAAGAAGAAATATGACAGGTCAACAAATATATGGAAAACTGTCCTACATTTCTAGCAATTAGAGAAACGAAAATTACACTGAGATTTCATCTCACTATAGTCAGAATGGCAATTATCAAGAGTACAAATAATGATCAATGTTGGTGAGGATGTGAGGGAAAAGGTACACTCATACATTGCTTGTGGAACTGCAATTGGTGCAACCACTCTGGAAAGCAGTATAGAGATTCCTTAGAAACTTGGAATGGAACCACCATTTGACCTAGTTGTCTCCCTTCTTAGCATATAACCAAAGGACTTAAAGTCAGCATACTATAATAAGTCAGCCACATCAATGTTTACAGAAGCTCAATTCACAATAGCTAAGCTAGAGAACCAACCTAGGTGCCCTTCAACAGATGAATGGAAAAAGAAAATGTGGTGCATATATACAATGGAATATTACTCATCCATAAAGAAAAATTAAATTATGGTGCTTGTCAATAAAATGGATGGAACTGGAGACTATCATGCCAAGCAAAACAAGCCAATCCCCCAAAACCAAAGGCCAAATATTCTCTCTGATATAAGGATGCTGACTCACAATAAGTTGGGGGTAGGGAGAATAGAATTTCACTGGTCCAAATGTCCATTAAGTTGACTTAGAAACCAAATTCCTCAAAAAGACAAAAAGGAATGAAGGGAAGGGAGAGGGTAGGAAATAGGAAAGACAGTAGAATGGATCGGACATAACTTTCCTATGTTCCTACATGAATACACGACCGTTGTAATCCATATCACATAGAACCACAAAAATGGTAAGTTATACTCCATGTATGTACGATGTGTCAAAATACATTCTACTGTCATGTATAACTAAAGAGAACAAGTAAAAAAATAAAAAAGGGCTGTGCTTTTATTCTTTCCTCAATTTTTGATGGAAAACAAGACAGATAAATCAGGTAAGATAAACTGAGATTACCAGCCTATAATGTGAGATTTTTATGCTAAGCTGCCTAGAAGTTGGACGGCTTTTGTTTTAATAGCTAGGTGTCAGGGACTTCAAATTCCTGCAGTATATGAGTTTTTTGTCCTTCTTATTGTCCTTCACTTCTCCCTAAAAACTTCTCCAATAGAGTCTCTGCCCTTGAGCTATTTGAGTTGAAATCTACTGTTATTATACTGGAGTTTTGCTGATGCAGACTAAGGATGGTGAGGGGGGAGCTCTGGTCAGCCCTTTGGTGGGACTGTCCCCCTTGGCTGTGTCCTTCAGTATCACACAGCCCCATCTCAGGTGAGACCAGAAAGCTGGAATTCCTGGCCCAGGGAAACTCCCCCCAGAGAATTCAGGTCTGTTCTCAGGACCCTTTACCTTTGCTGCAGAGAACACCACAGGCCTGTTTCCAGGGACTCCTATTCCCACTACATGCCAAAGCCACAGGGGATATTTTTGACTCTTTGCCATGAGAAACTGCTTTCTGGAGGTAGAGCATATGAGTTTTGGGGGCTCCCTGGAACTGTTTCTTCCAGGAGTTTTTTTTTAACTGTCATGCTGTTCCACTTTCCAGCTCCAGCAATTACTCTAAATTACTCTTGAAGTGCTTCTACATTTTATGGCTCTGAATGGCTCTGATGGCTTCTGCTCCAGATAAGCAGGCCTTGCCTGTGATTTTCTGTTTTTGTCTGTCCCTCCAGATTTCAGGTGCTGATTGGGCCTGTGACCTCAATTCTCTGATGGGTCCAGGAAACCTCTCAGTTGGCTCATACTGCTTCTTATTACAAAGATGGAAACGATGAATACCACCAGACCCTTGCCCAGTTAAAACTAGAAGACCCCTTTGTCTTTTGTACCTTAAGTGTGGCACATACCCAATACGTCAGCAAAATGAAGTATCAGTGACCAAAAGAAAAAAAAAATCGGAGCCACCATTTATTTAGATTACTTATTGGGCACAATGAGAAAATATGTTAGTAAATAAGTGGAATGTACACATTTTATAGGTATGAAGTGTGGCATAACTTTGGTAGATAAGGGCATTCAGTTAGAGTTATAAATAATAAGACACCTTTTCAGGGGTGGGGTGGTAGCTCAATGGTAGTAGAGCTCTTGCCTAGCACATGTGAGGTACTGGGCTCGATCCTCAGTACTACATAAAAATAAATTAATAAAATAAAGATATTCTGTCCATAAAACATAAATGATGTCCATAAACATAAAAGATGGCTTTTCACCCCTTAGGTAAAGCAATAGCACTTTTCAGTACCTTCTTTTTTTTTCATTGAAGCCCTCACCCCATCACTTTCCCAACTTCTGTGATTGCCTGTGTACTACAGATCTTCAGAACAAATGAAGAATAGAGGAATAGAGCATTTTTGTTCACATTGTTTTATCAATATACTTTTGTAGCACATGATATACTTAGATACTTTTTCTATTATAGGAACATCATTTGGGTATACATAATTTTTGTCAGAATTTCTTAAAAGGACAAAAACATTAAAAGACTGTACTCCACATCCATCTATTGTTCTGGCATTCAGCTCATTTTTAAATCAAGGATTAAAGAAAGGAGATGTGTCACCCCTTACAATCATTTATCATTTAATAAATTTATCTGCAGAAGCAAATTAGTCACAAACCTAATTAAAAACAGCAACATTAAAATTCACTATAATAGGACATCAAAGAGTAAAGCACCTACTCTAGAAAATGACACAAAAATCTGAATGGTGCAGAAGAAACCTTGACATTGCAACAGTATTTGTACCCATTTCTAGTTGACAGGTATTCTTAGGTACTCAAGTATTTTTCTGGTTTTGGAGGTAGGAAGAGTGCAATTTCATACCATAATTCTGAGAAAGTAAAAACAAGAATTTAATTGGTATGTAAATTAGGCATAAAGTAACAAGCATCACATTTTATTGTGGATAACAAATGCTTTTTTAAGACCATGAAGGTAAAGAACGTAACAACCAGTACATTAAAAAAAGATTCCAGTGACTGACGACCAAGCTCAGTAAGGAAATGGATAGGATTTTTGTATAACATTCATATTTGAGTCTTGTGTGGGGGGTACTTGTTGTTTCTGTTTTGTTTTCTTTTAATTACATGATGAAATATACAAAAGAAAGGAAAAGGGACCTCTGGGAATAAAGAAAAAAAAAAGAATTTTTCACTGAAAATTTATTGCATGTATTTTCTTGAGCTTCACATTAGAAATTTATTGATGAAGAAAAAAACATTATATATAAAAATTACACTGAATGTGGTTCAAAATAACATTTTTCAAAGAAAATACCTTGAGGTTATTGACTCAATCTGTATTTAAGTAACATTTAATTTTCGCACTTCACAGAAATTCGAATCAAATCTTGGTGCTCAAATATGTGGATTCTCTAAAAGCTGATTTTATTTTCTTAAATTCTGTTCAAGTTTTAGTTTTAATAAGTCTATATACTAGAGAAAATTTTAAAAAATTTCAAAGTTTAAAGAATTATACCATTTTACAACATTTTATTTAGATCATTTTGAAATATATTTATATTTCATTATTGTTACTTATGAATTTTTTAAAATTGATTTATTTAGTTCTTAATAAAGTTTAACCAAGACGCAACAATTATTTTCTTTAACTATATTTGGGTATGATCAATCAATTTAATGTGAATAAAAGCCATAGAAAAAGACCCAATTTATTTAAAGACTTTTTAAATATTTCTCTTTAGCAGCCTGAGGTCCATCTCATGCAAAACTTGCAAAATATCTTTTAATAAAAAGAAAAATATTTATAATATTCAGTGGAGATGCCAAAACATTTGATGATAAATTTAGCAGTAAAATATTGTTAGAAGTAGTCATGGCGGGTGGGCACTACTCCCGAAGCCATATGTGGATAAACACATAAGCATTTTAATGTGCATTTCAGTGTAAAGTATATAGGAGGAACGAAATCTCCTCTCAAGCCTTTTCTTAGCACTGCCTCTAACAAGCCATTAAAAAAAAATGTTAGCTGGGTGCAGTGGCATAAGCCTAGCCTATAATCCCAGCAGCTCATGAGGCTGAGGCAGGAGGACTGCAGGTCAAGGCCAGCCTCAGCAACTTAGCAAGGTCCTAAAGCAACTCAGCAAGACCCTGTTTCTACACAAAACATTAAAAATAGTTGGAGATGTGGCACAGGGATTAAGCACCCCTGGGTTCAATCCCTGGTTTTAAAAAAAAAAAAAATCATTGGTAAATGAAAATGTCAGGCTCTAAGAAAAAGTCCTGTCTATCTATCTATTTATTTATTTATTATATATTTTTAGTTGCAGGTGGACACAATACCTTTATTTTATTTTTATGTGATGCTGAGGAACAAACTCAGTGCCTCAGGTGTGCTAGGCGAGCGTCCTACCACTGAGCCCCAGCCCAAAAGTCCTATTTAAATGAGACCAAAGGAGACATAATGAAGAACCAGTTTACAGTCTACCAGGTCTTCTGCGACTTTTGAGGTAATTCAGAGGAGGAATCTGGCTCCTGGTCAAGAACATTCACACTATACTTCAGGCAGGACCATCAGCACTCATGAAGGGTTTACCCAGCAGGACTCATGGGGGAATGCACCCTCTCCCATTAGACTTCTGGAGGGAGATGCATTCAAGGACTTGGGCTCTGGGGATGGTCATTCTCATTGATACGAGCACTACCAGTCTCAGTGATTTCATTCTTAGATATCTAATATGAGGCCTTGAGCAGAGATCTCCAGGTGCCCATGGTGTGAACTCTTCATTGTGGAATGAGGAGGAATTTTAAAAGCACTTTGCTCTACTCTGTCTCAGGCGCAAGTACTTTTCTACATCTGGTCCTTTGTCTTGCCACTGCCCTGACCAAGAGTTCAAAACACAAGGAGCTTTTTATTTAAGGACATGACCTATGCTGAATGCATATCAATTTTGATCCACCCTAAGTTGAAGAATTGTGCAAAAATTCCTTTGTTTGATAAAGAATATTTACTAGACACCTTCAGGTGGCGTCATACTTAATGGTGTGAAAGTAAAAGCCATTCTGTCAAGATAAGAAAAAAAAAAAAAAAAGATGCTCCCTCTCACAACTGCTTTTCAGAAAGTACTGAAGTCTTCACTCACATAAGGCAAGAAAAGTAAATAATAAAAGGAATACAGATCGTGAAGAAAAAAAATAAAACTGCCTTTTTTCACAAAAGGTATCATTAACTATTTAAAATCTATAAAAACTGATAAAAAATTTCCCAGAAATGATAACCAATTATATCAATGTTGCCAGATACAAGATTAATATACAAAAGCTAAATGCATTTCTGTAAGGCTTTGCAATATAATAATGGAATTTGAAGATAAAAATAAATGTCATTATATATACATGAAAAATCATTACAAAGCCTTAGCTATAAATCTAAAGCATATGTGCAAGATCTACCTAAAGAAAACTAAAAATCAATGAGATGTATCAATAATAAATAAATGGAGAGATAGTACATATTCATGGATAAAAAGACTCAGTTGTTGTAAAAATTTTTTATTTCCAACTTGCTCAACAGATTCAATGTGATCCCTATAAAAACCCCAGCAAGTTGTTTTGTGGATATTTCAAACTTAGATAATCTAAGTTTGTACGAACTACCACATTATCAAAGAAGATAAATAGACAGCAAGTAATTATATTAATGGGTATTGGACTCCATGGGTCCTTGGGGAATTTCAGTTTAAGACAACAAAAATATAACACTGCATCCTATTAGAATGGGCAAAATTCAAAACACTGAAAATGTTTTACAGATAAGGACAGGGATATGGAGGAGTAGTAACTTTCATAATTTGTTGGTGGAAATGCAAAACAGTACAGCCACATTTGAATAAACTGACATTAAAAAAAAAAAAAAAAACTAAGCCTACTTTTAGTATATGATCCAGCAATTGTATTCGCTAGTATGAACACAAAGAGTTAAAAATCTATGTCCAAAAAACCCCACATGTTCATAGATGTTTATAGTAGCTTTGTTTATAATTGCTTAAACCTGGAAACAACCGAGATGCCTTCAGGAACAAGTGGACCAATGTGGAGTGGGATGTTTATGGTAGGGGAGGTTTTATGTGTGTCTAATAAATTTGCACACACACAGCACACACCAAAACTTAGACCCGATGATGATACAAGGAAAGTGTATCTTATTTAAAAACAGAGAATAAAAACGAACACTAATTCAAAAAATATGTACAAAGCTTTGGGCTCAGTATGCAAAAAATGGAAGGAACATAAGTTTCATCAAGAAAGACTGAACAAACATACTGTAACACGTCAATAGGATGAAATACTTGTCAACAATAAACAAGCCTTAACTATGGACACAACACCAGTGAATCTAAAAACATATAGAATGAAAGAAGCCACAAGAAAAATAGAACATATTGTATAATTATATTTATATGGTATTGTAGAACTGATGAAACTAGCAACTGGTGGTAGATATCAGAGCTGGGTATGACTGGTGAGGTAAGAGACAAGGTCACAAAGGAACCATCTTGGCTCAAGAAAAAATATGATCTTCTTTTGAGTAATGGTAACATACTACCAGGCATTACCAAATAACACGTGACTATACACTTCATTTCAACTTAATTGTATGTTATTACATAAAAATATACCTCTATAAGTGAAAAATATATATATTCGACTTTACATTCATGAAGCAACTTAATCATTATATTTTTCTTGACAATGTGATTTTCATTTACAGTATCTTTGAGTTTCTACTGATAACAAAGTTGACTGAAAAGTAGTTAATAGAATTGAATTCTGACATGAATTATTTTTATTGACTATTTTTATTGAGTGATGGTCTCTTGTTTTTCGGGTGGAAAATAAATAATGCCATTTTTCATACAGAAATATAATGGTTTAAAGAGCAGCAGAAAGAAGATCCATAATTCCTTGAACAAAATGTTAGCTTGTGACAGAGATTTTATTTGAGATCTATGATATAAATATGTAAAAAGTATTTCTTAAAAGTACCAGGAACTTTATTTGAAAAATATATTAACAAAAATACTCTGTACCAACTGTCCTTAACACTTTCTTCTATGTGATATTTCCCCAGAAACAATACCATATGATGCAATATGTTTATGTATTGATGGGTATGTGGACACGTATATTATCATTTGAGAAAGCAGGTGAAGAGTAGTGTTTACTTAGGTTTCCCAAATGATAAAAATCTTACATGACAGTAGTGCGTGCATTAACATTTGTACCATTGCATTTATTTTATTTCATTTCTTCTGATGGTTGTATTTATGTTGCTTTCAGTATACTTATGCCAAAACATCTCCTGATTAAATTTGGAAATATACATCCCCATCTCTTTTGCTTCTGCTGAAGTCACTTCCACATCAGATATACTTTCTAGAGTATGCTAACAATAGGAGATAAGAGGGGAAAAGCTAGAGATATTGTGTCCTACATGGTTAGGTGATACTAAGCACATGATTCAAATGATCCTCTCTCCACTGTAACTCAGGCTGATCTCAAATTGAACCTCACGAATGAGCAAGAGAGCACTGGGTAAAAATCCAGCCTAAATGGATCCTCAAACATTTTTTATTTTTATCTTTTATTAATACACCATAATTGTACATACTTAGGGTGTATAATGTGATATTTTGAAATATATGTACATTACATAATGATCAAAGCAGAGTAATTAGTTGCTTATCGCCTTGAACAGATTGTTGCTTTCTAGTGAGAACATTCAAAATCCTTGCTTCTGTTTTCAAATATATGTAGAACACCAGAAATGCTTCTTCCCTTCCATCTGTAATGCTGTACTAATTGACCAATTTCTCCCCCAGCCTCTAGTACCCATGACCTACTCTCTACCTCTACGAACTTAGGATTTTTTATTTTAATTCTAAAAACGGGTGTTTAATGTAGAGGACACTATCAGAGATTTATTATGTCAGATGACTGTCTAAAAACTATGTTACACTTGATTTAAGTCTCTTCTAAACAGTAATAAAGAAAATGAATGCTAAGATAAAAAATGAGAAAAAAATTAGTAATTAAAAAATACAATTATCAATATGAATCTTTCCAAAGTGATTGAGAGTCTAAATAAATACCCAGATACTGAGTAGTGTAGAGGTGAAGACTTTCCTCTTCCACAACAGTAGAAGGATGAAAGTGGAATGCCATCTCCTCTAACCCCTTGTCTGCCCCACAGGTGCCCTCAGCCTAGGAGGACCCAGCAATTTTAAACTGACTCAGACATTTTGGTGCCTGCAGCCTCAATATCACTTCTACTACCAGGGACTTGAAAGCCTGTAGGGTTCTCAGGAGCAGTGATGTCAAGCGGAACTCACGATTAGATCAGATTGGAGCAAACAATCCTGAATCTCCCCTTTCTTGTAAGTGGTGAAGGCTGGAAGATTTAGATCTGCTCACTGCAAATATTGGAATCTTTTAAGATTTTTCCACAAAGAAACTTTGTGAATTATAAAAATAACACAAATAATAAAAATCTATGTTTGGATAGTCAGTTGGCATTAACTGCCAACTGAGTTAATATGAATCAAAACTGCTATAATATGTTGGGTTACCTATACAATTATATATATATAAAGAGAAAAAATTGTGTAATTCTGACAGAAGAATTATAATGAGAAATTATGAGGTAAATGGGGCAAGGTGTGGAGTTTTTACTTTATTTATCTTAGAGACATGAGAGATCAGTGGAAGTTACTGAACAGTTGTTATGGTAAACAAAGAAGTAAGTGAAAAGTAAGTTCATTAAAGTTTAAGGTTTGAAAACCATGATTTCATTTCTAATAAAGTAATAAAATGTAATTAATGTAAATAAATATAATACATAATGTCAATAATCTAAGTTGTTTAATAATAAAATATAATATGTAATGGTTCAACAAATGAAATTTTATCCTGTTTCAATCAATTATTGCTCACTGGGGCTGGGGATATAGCTCCTTTGCTAAAGAGCTTGCCTAGCATGCACAAGGTCCTGGGTTCAATCCCCAGTACCACCACCAAAAAAAAAAAAAAAGTGATTGCTCACATAAAAGTTGAGGTTTTCCTATCTTTTACTAAAATTGTGTTGATTACACCTGTAATCAAAGCAGCTTGTGATCCAGACACAGGAGAATTGCAAGTTCAAACCCAGCTTCAGCAATTCAACAAGGCCCTAAGCAACTTAGGGAGACCCTGTTTCAAAATAAAAGATTGTTTAAAAGCAGGTGCTTCTGAGAATGTGGTTCAGTGATTAAGCACCCAGGGGTGCTTAATCAATCCCTGATACAATAAATAAATAAATAAGGTTGCCACTATTCTTTTTCACATTAATGCATCCTTTTTGGTTTCTGCTATACAAATATGATATGGCCTTTAGTCAAAGTCTGTTAATTCAAATTCCAGGCTAATTTAGCTAGGCTTTGTATGTGAAGTTTAGTTTTTGCTGAAATTGTGGGAAAGATTGAGTTATAGGTTCTTTCTCCAAAAAGTGGAACCCAAAATACATAATTTGAAATAGATAGCACAAGTTGCACTTTATATTAAGTAAGCAATTTCAGTATACTTACCATATAAATACTCCACTGAACTTATACTTGCAAGTCTGGTTAAGGTTAGGAAAAGATCTATATCAAATTAATGAACTCTACTTCTGCTGACACACTCAGAAAAGATAGCTTAAATTATAAGATTTTACTCTTATGTAGGATAAGAAATTTTAGCAGAAACTAGAATTCAAAGAATGTCATTTTAGATAGATCTTCATGATATTTTCTTTTGTAATAGAGATCTCTTTGCATGGTGTTTTATGCTGAGAGTAGGTGCTACAAAGCCTCCAGTAAAATTGTTTGGCAAACAATATAATTAATAGTGCTTATGATTTCTCTTATTTATCAACAGTTTTACCAAAATGCATTATTTCATATTCCATAGACATTAAAAAGTTTGTGTATAGATAATAAAAATATCTATGTACATCAAAATATAACATTCTTACATATATTTATATTTTAATTTTTCTTGTTTTGACTTTATATATAATCTCATTTGAGAAGATATAACAACAATAAGGGTTTATCCCAATAAATGCAAAGATAATTTATTATTTAAAGTTGGATATTTTAAAAGTGGAGCAACCCCACTGAATGTTACTAGAATTATTATTATTATTATTATTATTACTATTATAAAATGAGAGAAGATAGAAAAAAATAGTTGTAAATCTTTCCTTATGTTTTCATGAAAGACCAAAATGCTTACTGAAATTAACTTAATCAATATCCAGGAAAGCCAGTCATGGTGGCACATGCTTGTAATACCAGCAGTTTGGGAAGCTGAGGTGGGAGGATCTTGAGTTGAAAGCCAGCCTCAGCAACAGCAAGGTGCTAAGAGCCCCTGAATCTAAATAAAATGCAAAATTGAGTTGGAGATGTGGCTCAGTGGTTGAATGACTCTTGAGTTCAATACCCAGCACCCCCCCCCCCCGCAAAAATAATAACAATAATAATAATAAAAGACATGGAAAATCTAAAATACAATTGAAGAAGAAAAGATACTTAACAAAAATGGAAGTAGAAAAGCATACAAATATTTAAAATTAGGAATTAAGGAAGAAAATCATGATTAATAAAGAAAATAATGATTACAATAAGGAAAAATGATGAAACAGAAGAAACGAAAGTTAATACTTGCCTAAGATCCATGCAACTACTTCTGAAAATCTGTACAGAAGAAACTATTTGTAGGACAACTTTGTTTAAAAGAGTACCTCAAAGAGATGGATATTATAATGAAAACGAAAACAAATAGGAAAATTTAAGTGGCCTAATGCCCTCAGGTTAAAGGAATATTCTAAAGACCTCTTTTAGAAGGCAATTCTTTGAAAATAAAAATGAATATATTAATTATGTGTCATTCAAATCTTTCAAGAAAACAGAGCATGAACAAAATTCCATATGCCATTTGTGTGTCCACAAAAACACTTATACTAAACCTGAAGTAGAAAGGCTACAGAAAGAAAAAAGAAAATATATTTTAAATTTACCAATGAATTACATATAATATATTAAATATAATTCTGAGGCTGATTGGATAATTATCACAACCAAATGATATCAATACAATGAATGTAATATTTGTTATTATGAAACTTATTATATAAAATATTTTGTTGAAAATTTGAATACACCTTTGTAGATGGTCAAAATCCTCGTGCTATATCATTTGCTATGCTAGCATGCTATTTGGCATTCCAGCCTCTGAAACTTAACTAAATATTTTTTTTATAATTAGCCTGACTTAGGTACTTTATTATAGCAAGAAGACCAGACTAATAAATGCAATATGACAAATCTCTAGCACTTGCAATCCATCCTACCTGACATGTGAATTAACCCATTGTCTAGGAATCCCTGTTGTTTACCTGTTAGTCACTTGGTAGCTATTTATTTTATCAGATCAACTATTACAATACCATAGTGCTTGTATTAAATTAACTCTTATATTACTTAATAATCTCCCCAAAGCACAAGAATAGTGATCTCACAATTCAGATATTCCAAATACAACCCAACAGTGTTTCTTTAAGTGAAAAGGTAAATGTTTTCTACTTAAGGAAAGATGTGTAAATACAGTACAATAAGATGCTTTTGAACTTCCATTATAGTATATTGTTATTGTTATTGCACAATATTTACCTTTGCTAAACCCTTTCAATGATTAACTTATAAATTATATCTTATTGCAAATATATATGTACAGGAAACAGCACAGTAAATATAGGCTTAATACTACCCAGGTTTTCAGGTATCCATGGGGGTTCTTAATATATATCTTCCAAAGATGAGAGGGACTGCTACATAAGAAGAAGTCACAGACATTTGCAAGATCTCCCCAGACTTCAACACAAAAGTGAATAGTTAAGGCCCTCAAAAATGGCCTTAACTATTAAGTATCTAAATAAAGTAGATATGATGTCCCATTGGGGATTAGTCATAATCCATGGCAGCTGCAGAAATAAAACAGAGTATATGTAGTTGAAGTAATTAAAGTGTGTAGGGAAGACCCAATTTGAGGTGCAAAGAAGAGAAACATTAAACTGGTGTTCCATGGGACACTTGAAGCCTATCAATATCAGATCCAAAGCAATTTGTACACTTTTACACTGCATGTGGGAATATAGAATGATGCAGCCACTTGGAAAAAGTTTATGCATTTCTCAAAAAGTTGAATATTTACTTAATCTCTATCATTAGCAGAATAAAGCCCCACCACCACCAAATGTTGTCCCTAATCCCTAGCATATTATGTTTGGTTATATAAAAAGAAAGGATTGACATTGAAGATGGAAGAGTTTGCTAATAGAAAACCTGAAAATAAGGAGTTTATCTTGTAGCTTGTAGCATGTAGGTTGCCCGATGTCATCTTAAGGATATTTTTAAATGGGAGAAAAGTAGGTCATAGAAAGAAATATGAAAAATGTTTTGTTATAGTTTGGATATGAGGTGTCCCCTCAAAGTTCATATGTGAGATTGTGAAAGAATGTTCAGAGGTGAAAAGATGAGATTATGAGAGAGCTAAACTAATCAGTGAATTAATCAACTGATTATTGATAATGGATTGACTGGGTGGTAACTATCAGCAGGTAGGAGGTGGCTGGAGAAAGTTGGTCACTGGGGGAATGCTTTGGGGGTTTACATTTTGTCCCTGGCACCTTGCTTTCTTTTGTTCTCTGCTTCCTGGTTGCTAAGTTTTGAGCTGCTTTACACACACACACACACACACACACACACACACATACACCCAGAGAGAGAGAATACAGAAACAAACTAATTTCACTAGAGCATATTCACTACTGCTTCTTTCCTCTGCACATTCACTGGGCATGTTCTCAAAATAAGTGTATTTCTATGAAAATTATCCTTAATATAATTATATTAATTAATTATAATTGAAAACAATTAAAGGGGCATCACTGAAGAAAAAATAAATAAAATATGGTATACCTAAACAATAACATATCTGTTGTTAAACATAACGTTTTTAATATAGTCAACAAAGAAACCACAGACACGTGATTGGGAAAGGACAGTGCCTTCAATAACTCGGGCTGAGAAAGTGGATATGCATTGTCAGAGAAATGAAATCAGTCCCTAATAAACCATTTGCAAATATCAACACAGAATGGATAAATAATAAAACACAAGACCTAAAATATAAAAGTAGAAGAAAACATAAGAATAAAGCTTCATGATACCAATCTATGTGAAAGTTTCTGGACTGTGATTCCAAAAAGAAGTCACTGAAAGCAAACAATAAACAAATGTAATTACACGGAATTCAAAAGCTTCTCAAGCTGCAGAACAGAAAGAACATTTACAAAGCACACATCTGATATGGCATTAATACCAACAAAATAACCAAGTAACTCAAATTCAATAATAAATAAACAAATAACAAATTCAAAATGACCAAAGAACATGACCTAAATTTTTCAAAAGAAGACACATAATGGAAAATAATTATTGAAAAAATGTTCAATTCACTAATCATAAGAAAAAATGCAAATCAAAAAACCACAATGAGGTGTCACGACATAGCTGTGAGAATGGCTACTATTAAAAGAACAATAGATTAAATAAAAAAGGTGGTGAGGATGGAAGAACAGGTAACACTTGTCACCTGTTTGTAGAGATATAAATTAACACAGACATTATGGAACACTGTATTCAGGTTCCATAAAAAAATAAAAATAGATCTCCTACATGATCCAGTCCTGCTACCATTAGGAATATATACCAGGGGCATAAATTCAGTTTGTCACAGAGATCTGCACTGCCATGTTCACTGTATCCTTCACAATAACCAAGAGGGACATCAACCAACTGTTCATCATTGGGAAATTGCCATGTATATGTGCAAAATGAAATATGATTCCAACTTGAAAAGGATGATACTGGAGGATATTAGGTTACATGAAATAATCCAGATACAAAAAAAAAATAGTGAAATATTTCACTTACAAGTGGACTTAGAATAAGATGGTGGTTACAATTCTTTTCAGGGATCAAGGAATTGGGAAAATGTTGGTCACAGAGAAATTTTCAGTGAGACAGAAAGAGTAAATTCCAGAGACCCATTGCATATCATAGTGACCACATTTAAGATCAAAGTATTGTATGCTTGAAAATTCCTAAGAAAATAAATTTTAGGTATTCTCCCCAAACACAAAAAAATAAGTGAGGTAATGCTTTTGTTAAATAGCTTGACTTAGCTATTCCTCAATATGTACATATACCTTCCATCAAACCCACTGATGACTTCAAAGACATATTGAAAACTACAGAACTCAAGTTTGAGCAGAAGAGCAGTGTTCCATCTCTCAGAGGTGAGTTCATGGTAATGAGAAACCACCATGACACCAGACCTGGGAACAAGAAGACACAATGGATTACAGCAGAAACCTCAGGCAAATGTCCTTAGAAAGTTTTAAGAATGCATTTTTCTTCTTCAAGGACTACATATATGCAGATGCACAATTTGACTGGCTTTTGTCATCAGGAATTTACTTGTTCTATGTGAAAAATAGATTTAGTTTTTAAAGGGGAAGCCAAGGAGGCTGATACACTGGGGACATTGGATCAATATCTTCATTTCTTTCTTCTAAAAGTGAAAGAAAATTGACAATTAGTTTTGAAAGGAAACCTATTTCAGCAATGCAATTTTATACATTCCCAGATTCAACTAAATTTTTCATTGCTCTTCTGTCACCCCAAAACATTTTAAATCTAGAAATGATTTCATGGCTATGGATGAATCATGAAATATGGGACACACTATTGAGGTAAATATATTACTCTAGAGATTTGCATGCCTAGCAAAGGGATTTTATTTCATTACAATCTGACTGTCCTAAAGTATTTTTTTTAATGAACCTGACATTTAATGGTGTACTTTAATATCTGATCAATGAATCTTTTATTTATATCAAGGGCTTTCATTGTGAGAAAATAAAAGTTACAATTTACATCTCCTCCTGTCTTATCAGAACACATTTCCCAAGAATGACTTTCCATATCAATTCAACTTAACAGTAAAACAGATCAAATAAATAAAGAAAAAAATACCCCACCACCTCAAATTTCTTAAATTATCTGCAAAGTAGAAATGTCACAATCAACTCCTAACATTTCATTGAAACTGATCTTGCTAAATTTCCTCTTTGTTGCTAAATCTATTAAAGCAGGTTTTGTCTTTCACTACTTAATCATTCCAATAATGTCTTATAGAGCTGACCATTACCCAGTCCTTGAAATTCACTCATCCTGTTTCACATTACTCATTTATCTGTTTGTCTGCTCTTTCTCTGGCACTTTTTATCCCCTTCAGAGAAACTCAGCCGAATACTTGCATAAGAGAGCTAAGTCCCACCCTGTCTTCCTGGTGTGCCTCTGTCCATTCTTCTCCAAACGGACATTGTCCACCATCATAACTTTGAATGCCAGGATCATACTGACAGCTCACTCCGTGTACATCCACCTCCTAAACGTTTTTGAAGTTCAACATCATGAAGCAATTAATCACTTTGCATCTGTACTAAGCTTTTTCACAACCAAGGAAAACTATACATCTTTAGAAATGAAAACTTGCATTTATCCTTCAGAAGTGTTCCTTCTTTATTAACACCCATCTCTTAAATTATACACTCATAAACTCATGTGCTGAAGACAGAAAACTTGGAATCATCCTAGAAATCTATTTGAGTCACAGATGCACAGAGTTCAGTACCTGCCACATCCCCAAAGTGCCCAGGTTTCATCATCCCATTACCTCAATCACTGCATCACCTTTTACCTAAATTTGAAAGTTATTTCCAATAACTTCTTTGCTGTATTCATCTTCTCTTTGTTATTTTCAATAAAAGCAAGACCAATTACTTTGCCAACCATTTTTGCTGAAGTGCCTATTGTGAAACTTAACAATAGGTGCTTGTTAAATATTTTTGAATCAAAGAATGCAGCCACTTAATTAAAAGACAGCTGAAAATTCCTTTTCTTCAAATTTTGTTAATGACCAAAAAAAATCAGCTGTTCAATGAACATAATTCAGTTTATACACTCCCTTTTTATGATTTTTTTTTTTTTTTTGCTGATTGATGGCTCTCACTATTTTAATTTGAGAAAATAGACCTGCACCAACTTTGTAAAGTTGGGTATTTGAGCATTTGATGAATTGATTGATACGATTCCATTCTTTGGTTGCATGAAGCAGGGGAAGCAGTTGAAACACCATTGTATCATCAGCAGGAAGAGGAGGGAAGATGCGGGAGGAGGGAGGTGGGGCAGAATACCTCCATAGTGAATTTTCATGCACAAGACCTTGCTTCTGCCTTCAATGGTATTTTACATGCTTGCCCTTACCCAAGTGACTCTTTGGTGCTCCTCACTGGAGTCCTAGCAGCCTATGGATATCAAATTTGGTTGAATAACTGCCCTTGACCTTGTCAGTGGGATGTGGGTAGAAGTCACAGTGTTCCAGTTTCAAGACAGAGACTAAGGGGCCCCTGGATGTTTCTTCTCACTCTCTTGTGCCTTGAGAACACGCTAGCTGAATTGATTATTCCAAGGTGAGAGAGGCTGATAAAGAAAGGTTTGAGGCAGGTTGAGGCAGGTGCAGTGGCTCATGCCTGTAATCCCAGCGGCTCCAGAGACTGAGAAGGAGGTTCAAACCCAGCCTCAGCAATTAAGCAAGGCCCTAAGCAACTCAGTGAGACCCTGCCTCTAAATAAAATATTAAAAATCCTGGGGATGTTGCTCAGTGATTAAGCGCCCCTGAGTTCAATCCCCGGTACTGGGGGGAAAAATAAAAAAGGAAAGGTTTAAGAAGATCAAACAGGCTCACAGTATCATCTTAGTGACACCAGAATGTGTGACAAGTGAAAACATTTAAGACCCATTGTGAGTTATAACAAGATGATGGACAAAAATAACCTATTCTACTACAAGAAATAGTAGATAAAATTATTTAAACTGGGAGAGAATACTTAATAAGAGAGAATAGGAATGATAGATTTATACTTGAAATTTTGAATGAATTTTAAAATTAAATTTGCAAATAACATGTATCTTTTAAAATTATAAATGGAAATTTATAATAAATATAAATATCCATTAATTACAAGCAATTCTTACCTTTGCAATTCTTCTCCTCTTTAAATGATGACCAAACTTATAATTTTTTTTCTTTTTTTTTCAGTATCTGGGGATTGAACAAAGGGCCTCACATGTACTGGGCAAACATTGTACCACTGAGCAATACCTCTTCCCAAAACACAGGACTCTGGGTACTATCTTTGTGAGAGTTTGTTGCACTTTCTGTCCACTTATTTAATACTATATTTGTTGTGTGTTTGGTTTTGTTTCTGGATCAAATGATTTTAGACTATATGGATTTTTCTGAAACATTTTTAAAAAAGTAATTCTATTTCTATGGTAGATCCAGGTTGATACAAACAGATCTAGCTCAGTTTTAAAAGCTATACAGTAGTTTTTGTATTGATATACTACGTTATATCTAATTTGATAGATATTTTCTTCTATTCTCTGTTTTTCACTACTTCAAAAGTTACACAATTTGCACTTTGAATATGGCTCTTCACAGATGTGTAAGAGATTCCACAGGGCATAAACAAAGTATGAAATGTTAAAGACCGTTCATTGCCATGCATTGTCATTGGCCAGAATTCAGTGTTGTCAACCAACAGCTGCAAGAGATTATATAAAACACAGTCTTTCTATTCACTCAGGGAAAAATGTAAAAGAGTTGTCACTGACTTTGCTATACCCCTCCAATGACCAGAATTGTAAAATAAACATTTATTTATATTGTAAATCTTCAGTAGAGTGTTGGTGGGAGTAATTGGGCAGCAAGTTTCCAGAGGATTGTAATTGAATTGTAAATTTTAATTGATTGTAACATTTAATAATAGAGGCATAATAATTGTTTTAATTTCAAATATAAAATAAACACCAAAATTTCAGTTTATAATGGTGATGTTTGCCTTCAACCTCAAATTTTATTTTTGCCTCAAATTCACATGGATTTTAAAATAATTTCAGTATTTAAATATCTATTTTTCTTCCTTTTGCAAATGTAAACATATAAATCATATTTATATGTATTTATATATGTATATGTTGCTTCTTATTTTTTTTATAATTGCTATAACCTCAAATATTCCTTAATTTGAATTTTGAGTAATGTGTTAAAATCTTTATAATGGTAGCTCTATACTCCTGTTTTCCTTTTATTTCTTGTGTAATATATTTGATATTTATTTAAAGATCCATTTGCTGTGATTATTGCCTGTTCTCAGTTGAACTTTTATATCACAATGGAGCCTTCATGATGGGATTATAGCCATTTTATAAGGAGACTACAGAGACCTCTCTATGTCTGTCCTTCTTCTTGTTCCTTACACACACTCTTTGGAAAGGCCATGTGAACATACATCAAGATGGCAGCTATCTAAGTCTATGGATGTGATGATTTACATTTATTGATTTCCCTATGTTGAAGTACCCTTGCATTCCTGGGATAAATCCCACTTGATTGTGCTATGCTATCTCTTTGATGTTTTTGTATTTGATTTGTCAGTATTTTATTGAGAATTTTTGCATCTCTGTTCATTAGAGTTATTGTTCTGAAGTTTTCTGTCTTTGATGTGTCTCTGCCTGGTTTTGAAATTAGGGTTATATTGGCCTCATAGAATCAGTTTGGAAGTGGTCCCTATTTTTCTATTTCCTGAAATAAATTGAAGATTATTGGTGTTTGTTCTTTTTTAAAGGTATAGTATAACTTGGCTGTGTATCCAACTGGTCCTGGGCTTTTCTTGGTTGGTAGGATTCTGATGGCATCACCTATTTCATTGCTTGAAATTGATCTGATTAATGAAATAGATATATATATGATTCAATTTGTCAAATCATATGACTCTTGAAATTATTCTTTGCCTTTGATATTTTCTATTTTATTGGAATACAACTTTTCAAAATAATTTCTAATTTTCTTCTGTATTTCTGTAGTGTCTGTTGTGATATTTCCTTTCTCATCTTGTATATTAGTGATTTGAGTTTTCTCTCTCCTTCTCTTCATTAACATGTCTAAACGTTTGTCAATTTTATTTATTTTTTCAAAGAACCAACTTTTTGTTTTCTCAAATTTTTCAATTGTTTCTTTTGTTTTGATTTCATTGATTACAGCTCTGATTCTTACTACTTGCTCTCTTCTACTGCTTTTGGTGTTGATTTGTTCTTCTTTTTCTAGAGTTTGAAATATAATGTTAGGTCATTTATTTGTTGACTTTCTTTTCTATTAAGGAATGAACACCATGTAATGAACTTTCCTCTTAATACTGCCTGAATAGTGTCCCAGAGATTTTGATATATCAGTATTCTCATTTACCTCTAAGAATTTTTTAATCTCCTCCTTGATATTTTTTTGCAATCCATTGTTCATTCAGTAGCATTTCTAATTAGATTTTTAATTTCATTCCATTATGATCTAATAAAATGCAGGGTAGTATCTCTATTTTTTTGTATTTGCTAAGAGTTGCTCTGTGACATAATATATGGTCTATTTTAGAGAAGGATCCATGTGCTTCTGAGAATAAAGTGTATTTGCTTGTTGAAGGGTGAAATATTCTATATATGTCATTTAAGTCTAAGTTGTTGATTGTATTATTGAGTTCTATAATTTTTTTTTATTCAGCTTTTGTTTAGAATCTATTGAATGGTGAAAAAGATTTGTTGAAGTCACCCAAAATTATTGTGTTGTGGTCAATTTGACTCTTGAACTTGAGAAAAAATTGTTTGATGAACATAGATGCTTCATTGCTTGGTGAATATATATTTATAATTGTTATGTCTTGTTGGTGTGTGGTTCCTTTGAGCAGTATGTAATGTCCTTCTTTGTTCCATTTGATTAACTTTAGCTTGAAATCTACTTTATTTGATATGAGGATGGAAACCCCGGCTTATTTCTGCAGTCCATTTGAGTGGTATGACTTTTTACCTTTCACCTTGAGTCTGTGGATGTCTTTTCCTATGAGATGAGTCTCCTTGAAGCAGCATATTGTTGGTTTTGGAGTTTTTTGTTTGTTTGTTTGTTTGTTTTATCTAATCTTCTAACCTAAGTCTTTTGATTGGTGAATTTAGGCCTTTAACATTCAGGGTTATTATTGAGACATGATTGGGATTCCCAGCCATTTTTGTTTATTTGTATTATTTAACATGACTGTGTTTCTCCTTTGATTAGTTTTTCCTTTAGTGTAATATTTCCCTCTGCTGATTTAAATTTTTGTTTTTCATTTCCTCCTCATGGAATATTTTGCTGAGGACGTTCTGTAGTGCAGTCTTTCTAGTTGTAATTTTTGTTTATCATGGAAGGTTTTTGTTTCATCATCAAATCTAAAGCTTATTTTTTCTGGATATAAGATTCTTGGTTGGCATCCATTTTCCTTCAGAACTTGGGTATGTTATTCCAGGAACTTCTAACTTTCAGTGTCTGGGTTGAAAAAATCTGCAGAGACACTAATTGGTTTCCCCCTATCTATAATCTGATTCCTTTCTCTTGTGGCTTCTAAAATTCTCTACTTTTCTGTATGCTAGGCATTTTCATTATAATGTGCCTTGCTGTATATCTGTTGTGATTTTGTACATTTAGGGTACTGTAAACCTCTTGTATTTGATTTTTCAATTTATTCTTCATGTTTGAAAGTTTTTTGATTTTGTTTCATTGAATAGATTGTTCATTCCTTCCTTTGGTTTGGAACTCTATTCCTTCCTCTATCCCAATAACTCTTAAATTTTTGTCTTTTTATACTTATCCCATATTTCTTGAATGTTTTGGTCATGGTTTCTTACCTTTTTTAATGTGTGGTCAATATTCTTCTTAAGATTATATATTTTGTCTTAATTCTGAAGTCCTGTCTTCCAAGTGGTCTAATCTGTTGGTGATGCTTTCAGTTGAACTTTTAATTTGATTTATTGTTTTTTCATTTCAAGAGTTTCTATTTCTTTTTTTTTTAGAGCCTCTATCTCTCTATGGAAGTAATCTTTGGCTTCGTGTATTTGCTTATGTAGCTCTTTATCAAAATTATCTTTTGCTGCTTGTATTTGCTCTCTTATATCATCCTTTAATTCACAGAACATTTTAATTAGGTACTTCCTGAACTCCTTCTCTTTTCTTTCTTCTGCTGTGCTGCCCATGGATTCTAATAATGGTGTATCTTGATTGGTTTAGGGCACTTTCCTCCTTTGTCTTTTCATGTTGCTTGTGTGTCTTCCCTTCTAGCACTGTATTTACCCTATAGGATTATTGTGTCCCTGTAGGGATCCAGTACCTCTTTTTTTTTTTTTTTTGAGGGGAAGGACAATGTTAAGAGATCCCAAAATAAACAATATACAATCTTAATAACAATTAGTTGCTATTAAGACGTTCACAGTTTGGTCACAAATTACAGAAATGATGAAATCAATTATTATCTACAATATAATCAGTATATTTGTAAAATAGTTTATTGTTTCTGACAGTAGAAAAAGAACCAGTGGTGAGATATAGGATGATATGCTGAGGAGGTAGGAGGTGAGGATATAGAATTATTATAACTTAGGAAGTATGGAAGAGAAATCTAAAGAAGAAGGTTTGTAGCAGGAGAATAAAGAGGAAGTAATTTTGGGTAGACAAGTAAGTGGGAAGACAGTAGCGTACATGAAACAAACACACATATATATTAAGAAAACTTTTTTAAAATGTTAAAATAGGAAAAATTGGAGGAAAAAAGTATATTCAACCCAAGTATAATAAACTCTTCAGACATCCCAGTCCTCAAAATCCTAATTCATGCAAAGTAGTTGGTTTCACATATATTGGGGATGTGAGTACAAGAGAATAGGGAAGGAGAAGGAAAAGATAAAATCTCAAAAGAAGAAACAGGATTATTTTAGTTGAAGATCAGTATCTTTCGTGCTTCTCTTCTCATCCAATAGATGGAGTTGTCTGTTGTTAGCTTGTATCTCCACCATCAGGGTGGCGAAGGCAACCAGAGTGTCACTGTGTTGGGTTAGCAGCTGCTGGGGAGAGGGGCAAGTTAGAAACTAGGTAACTGGGAGTTTCCCCCACTAAAGATGGTGATGAAGGTGACCCAGGATGGAGGTGGCTGCTTCCACTAATCAGGTGTTGGGTCAGGTGGTGGGAGCTGGGTGATGGTGTTGGACGTGGATGATATGTTCTGAGAGACCTCTGTGGCTTGCAGTATGTGGTTTAAGCTGTCTTCAGAGCCTGTGTGAAGTTCCCAGGCTACTGCACATAGGGGACTGTCTCCATTGCTGCAGAGTCCAAAGATGGAGGTGACCAGGGGAGCCCTGCATTTATAGACAGAGGTCCACATGGGAGTGGCGGCTGGAGTTCCTGCATGGTAGGTAGCTGCTGAGTGTCGTGTGGGAGTGGCATCCGGAATTTCTACTCGGGTGGGTGGCCAAAAGTTCTGTGAGGTGCTGATGCCCATGATTAATTCAGGCCCCCACCTGGTAGTGCTGTGTGAGTAAGTAGTTAGGAGACCTACTCTGATGCTGAGGCCTTGAGCCCTGCATGGGCACCGTGGCTGCGATTCCTGAGTGGGAGCAGGAATATTGCTCACAGAGAAGCACTATTCTCACTATTTGAGTCCCAGGTCACACAGCGCAGCGACACAGAATGCTACCTCCCTCTGACCCGCCATCTTAAAAAATGTTACATAATTCTTATGTCACCATGTAATCTCTTATGTCTTACCTTCAAAAACACACAGAAATCCTTTACTCCTTTTACCCTTGTACTAACTCTTAATAAAGAGTGAGTATGATCCTTCATTATTGATTTAAATGATTTTAAATGTTGGTTGAAAAATTGTTCAATCCTTCTATAAAGGCAAAATGATGCTTTCTTTTATTTTAGATAGATTATCTACACTTAGAAGAAAAGTGTTTGCCTGGCATACTAAGTAATATTGCCTGTCTCTTCCAATCCCCAGCGTAAACTTCCCTACTTTCAACCAGGAGTTTTCTAGGAGCTTCTGCACACAGAAAAGCAGTGACAGAAGGTGAGGAAAGTTAGAGAGTTGAGTACTTTTAGAATTCTAAGGGTACGTATTTTTGAAGAGAATTTTTTATCTTTTTCTTATACTTCAAGAACAAAAGTAGAAATTATTTTAGAGAACATAAGAAATGTATTATCTGAAAACAAGTAACATTATGACATTTTTTTTTAAAAACACATTTAAGTAGAATTTAACATACTTTAAAAGCAGAGGTAAAATATATTGCAATTAATAGGCTTATTCTTTTCATGCCCTGAAAATGTTAACAGACTTAATCATAAATGTAAACATTTGATTTTCTAAATGTAAGAATGCTGGATTTATAAATAATCATCATATATATTTTCAATCATATATATCCACTCTTGTGTCCCACCCAAAGTTAAAATGATAAAGCCATAACCCCCGATGCCTCAGAATGTGACTTATTTGGAGACAGAGTCTTGCAAGATGTGATAAAGTTAGAAATATCTCATTAATGTGGGCCCTCATCAAATCTGATTGGTGTCCTTATAAGAGATTGGGCCACACAGCCAGACTCCTGGGAGTCACAAACAGAAAAAGCCATATGAGGACACAGCAAGAAGGTGTCCATCTTCACACTGAGCAGAGAAGCCTCATGAGAAACCCAACCTGCCAATGCTTTGATCTCAGACTTGCAGCTCTGAACTGTGAAAAAATAAATTGTTTAAGCCACCCAGCCTGTGGAATGTTGTATGGTAGCCCTAGCTAACTAATACAAGTACCGTTCTGTACAGAACATTTCAGAGATCTGCGTGCATCATCACTTTTCCATTTATTGCTGGAATTGCTGACTCCGGAGCACAGCAAAACAGAGCTCTTTGACACTTTAATGACATAACACCACATGAAATGAAAATAAGAGAATGAAATGGTTTTTTTTTCCCAAGAATTACCACATTATACAGCAGTTACACCAAGAATATACATGTCATTAAAAGGAAATACATGACTTAGGGAAGGTTATGTTATAGTTAACAGTTTGATTACTCAGATGATCCACTAGAGTTTCCCTACATAAAACAGAATGTATCCTTTGTCCACAGTGATTTTCTCCAGCTGCCTCTTATTACTATGGTCATTTTGCAACTCGAGGTAAAAGTTAACATATTACTGACAAAATTAGCTGGTGTGGTTCTAAAAGAGCAACTGCAGGTTTCTCTATTGAGATTTCTGATCATAACCATCTTATTTCTCCATAGGATTAATTCATGTCTTCATTTATTCTTGATTGAAGACATTCACAGACAGCAAGATCAACATTGAAGCTATAACCACAGAAAAACATGGTGCAGTATTTCAAGCCCCCTCACAGTTACGTCGATTATGAAGAATGTCTGAGGGTGTAATAGCGAATGAGTTTTTGTGGGTGACAAGATCAATGTAAAGGTACTAAGTTGTAAGAGGTCAATTCTAGAAGCACTGGGCAGTAGGCTATGATAAGTTTGACTTGAAAATTAGCTAGGACATCTAAAAATTCACTTCTGTATTTGGAACAAGACAACTTGAATCAAGAATGAATACTTAAATATAGTCCCAGAAATGGAACTAGCTATTAGTTGAATAGTGACAATGGCCTGAGAAGTGCAATTCAGATCTGGAATTCTTTCTACAGACAAATCTGTTTCAGCAGATGTTGTTTTGGGGAGGATGGGATTTGTTTCCTGATCAATGGTGGAAAAACATGTACAGTTGCTATAGAAAGGATCCCAAGAAAATATAATAGAAGATGAAAAATAATGTCTTCTAACTTGATGAAAAATTTGCTTGCCTTTCAAAATATTATGCATTGTAAACTCATAGCAGCAGTGTTCGCTTTTATATGAAAAAAAAAACCCAGAAAGCAGAGAATAGAATAAAACAATGTAATTTTAAAAGTACATTTACTTTGTCCTCTTAGAGAAAAGTAAAATATATATATATATATATATATAAATCTTTTCTTAAATATTAATATTAAATGTGTTAAAGACACAGATATGTATGTGGTGATTAAATTAAAGAACATATTCATTCAGTAAAAGTATCATACTTAGGTATTACTTGTCCCATATGTGATAACTTACTCTATTAAAAGAGATAATATTAATTTCTATAAAATGCCACATGTCAATTTTACTTTTGATATCTCATTTTTAACTTTTATATTTCATTTTATCATATGCTGTAAAATTTTCTCAGAGCTTGCACAAGTTTTTAGGTCCATAGATAAAATTTAAAGTAAGATGACATTACAACACTAGCCTCACATACAAATGAACTCTGGTATATAGCCTAATCAATCCTGTCAAATAGAGGCAAAAATAAAAAAAAAAAAATTTGTACTAAATGTTGTTGCTACCCAAAAGGATGTTTTTTATACTCTTTTAAAGCAAAAGTTGAAATTGATATCTCTCTTGAATCCTGAGACAATTTGATGTAAATCAAACTCCTAAGACAAATATATTTGTGCATATATATGTACACACATATATATATGTATATACTCATATATGTACATATATACAAATATATACACACACATATATATGCAAATACATAAATATGTTTATTTAAGGAAGAAATTTATTAAATGATAACAGGAAAAAACTTTTACAAATACTTTCCATAATAAACTAATTTTGACTCTCAGAAAATTCAAAAAGTAGGTCAAAAATACAAAGTATAAAGTCAAAGTGGATATAGATCGCATTTATAATCAATCAGTATTACCAAGCAATAAATTATCTATAAGAAAAAGCCAGAAAACCCATTGGGAAAGATAAATGGGCATTAGAGTTGATAGGCATTTTGTAATCCAGGTGAAAAACTAATATTTGAAATGATGGTTGACATTATTGATAATAAGCAAAAAAATATTTCAAAGCATAATTATTATCACATACTCAAAAAGAAAGGGAAAAAACAGAAAAAACCCTTCCCAACGTTGGTGAAGATAAGGAGCAGTGAACACTCTTCATATTGATAGAGGCATATATAAATTGGTATGATCACACAAGGAAAAATTTTGGTATTTTCTAGTTGTTAAAAATTTTAGGGAAATATTTTAACGGGCAATTCTACACTTAGGTGCATGTCTCTGGAAAAATAATTGTACTTACGTCCTCCAAAATATGTTTTAAGCATGACCCTAGCATAATATAATGGACATAATTAATACAAATAAATAAAACAAACTTAGACATACATGGTCACACACACACACACACACATTCAATGATGACTCTTAACAACAAATGTAATTCGTAGAAAAAAGAAGCAGTTCACAAAAGATCGGAAAAAAAACATGATGTAGAAGATATAATTTAGGATTGTATATATTTGAAGGAGAACTATTAAAGTCATTCCCCTGATTGTTATCTTCCCCTTCCCTCATTCGCAAATTTGTATCTTAGTTTATTACTCAGTCTATTTCTGCAAAACATGACCTATAAAAGTAAAGTATTATTTAGTTAATCTTTTTTTTACTGTTATATATAAAATTACTAATTGCTTTCTATGTAAAAATGTCCATTTCATTTGTATTGTTGTGCAGGCTGAAGCAATCCCCCTGCCTCAGCTTCCTCAACACCTGAGACTTAGAGGAGTGTACCACACTACATCTAGCTGTATTCATAATTTCAGTTATCAAAATGTTTTATTTGTCTTTGTTATTGCAGTGGGTATCTTCTTGTTCTCAACTTTAAACACAAAGTTTGAATGTCTCCATTTTCTATTTGTTTAGTTTTTTGTACATAACCAGTATCAGCATATCATGTCTATACCAATTCTTTAAAATTTTTTTATCCTGATTTGATATTGAATTGCATCAAACACTTTTGTGCATAATCAAGTTTGTAAATGATATTTCTTCTGATTTGTTTTCTACTATCCATACCTCACCAGTCATCGTGTAAATTATAATTCATCACTATACATTGTTTTTATATATTATTGGGTCTAACTTTGCTTCAATTTACTAGTTTGGAAGTTTTGTATATATACGTATATAAAACATACATATGTGTGTATATGAAACATCTAAATTTATATAACAAATACACTACATATCACACATATAACACACATGTCCTCATACACATGAAGGTAAGCTATATATATATATATGTGTATATATATATATATATATATATATATATATATATATACATATATATATATAATATTTGTTTGTATTCATTTCAACATGCATAGCTAGTCATTCAAGTCTAAAATCAATAAATACCCTCACCATCCTCCTAGAAACCTATGAAATTGAGAAAGGTTTTACTCTTACCCATTTATAAGTGTATGTTTTGTCTACACGTTCTGAAGGACATTCTCTCTACTTTTCTTACTTATAAGGCACACCTTTATGGACAATTTGTTAAATAACAAATTTCATGATATGTGGGTGATGTTGGTGTTTTTATAACTGGTTCACACATATATTGATTATATAAGAGTGTACGTGCTCATTTTCCAAAGAGGGATTCTACCTTTAGACGCCACACTATGGATACATGGTGACTATGGTTTCTGTCTCCTGGCCCCATGAGGCCACATGAGCAAATATTGGGCTCTACATGTTTAACAAATCCTCTCTGGATGAAAAGACCTTCAGAATCACCTTTACCTGCCTGGATCCTTGCTGCTACACCATTTAAAGAGAAAAAGTAAAACAGGGAGAGTCAGCGTTTCTTCAGTTTTGCCTTTTGCTGTGCAGGTTTATTCCCACCCTTGGTAGCTTTTCTAACTGACTTCAGCAACATTGAGAAGCTCCACAAACTCTCCAGCTCAGCTGGGTTCTTGGAAAACTGGTGCAATGAACAGGTTGTTGAAATACCTCTGAAAAAATCAAAAGCCTGGAGGTTCCCTGGGGCTCCTTTGGGAGGTGGTGGTGCAGTCTCTTGGGAATTCTAGAGGCAGTGCTAGAAATTATTTCTGAGTCTGAAGGTCTCAGTGGTCACTTCTCAAACAAGTTTTGGGAAATGACAGCAGAGCCTACGGGGCCCTGCCTGCGGTTTGCAAGAAATACTTACAGAAGTAATAGGGCATTCTTGAAGGACACTACAGGGTTTTTTTTTTTTTTAATAAGCATTTCATTTCTGAGGAATGCATTCATTTCTTAGTATCTGGCTCTCCAGCTGAGTGCCTGGTGAATCTGATTAGAGATCTGATGTAGAATTTCAGTAAAAGCTAGGGAAACAATTCCTTAGCCCCTGCTTAGAGCTTTCCATCAATGCTGTGCTGAGGAATACCTTGTGATGCTCACACTTCACAAGAAGAACTAAAGGACATAGAGCCCTTTGGTGTTCTTTGCACAGGACTCTGAACAGCCTTGGAGATTAGTTAGATCCCCTGCAGTAATCCAGCTGTGCTGTCCCAAGCCTGACTTGCAATGTGAACACCAGCAGATCCTCCAACCGAGTCCCTACTGGCTCCCATTGTCCTGAGAAAAACGTACACAAACCCCATCAGGAGGCCCCTTAACACTGACAAAGGGCTCTCTTCCCTTGGTGATGAGAGACCAGAGAGTCTTTGTCAAAGTTAAAGTTCTATGGGAAAAATTATACTTGTTGGGTGATTATAATGCTAGCACACAGGTGACTATATTTCTTGTAATCCTTGGCACAGAGATGGGGGGGGGGAACAGATACTTTTCTGTGGCTTGGGGTCTGTGCCCAGTACTACTATGACCCCTGCCCAAGACTGACCATGAGTATACCCTTTTGGTCACCTGCAACTTCTTATTATATGGATTATTCTGCTGAATTGATATCATTAATTGAAATTGATACTGATACATTGTTTATGCACACAACTGCAGGCCTCTGCCCTGAGCCCAGATGGGAATTACCACAGTGTAGACCATTGTGGAAGGCAAGTGGAAAATTCTGTATCTAATCTAACTCATGGACTACAGTTAATAGCCTGACTGTTTACTGAAACTCCTGGAAAGCTTCCAAGTGACATAAAAGCAGCATTCTGGGAGAAGAGGCATTTGGGTGAAAATAAAGTCTACTCCTATTCCTTCCATGTCCTTTGCTACCTATAGGGGTGCTCATTAGAGACATCCCCATACTGATCAAAGGAAACCTAACAGTCAGTTTCCATGATAATCAATAGAAACCAGAGCATCTCCTATCACAGAGCAAAGCAACATGCACCTGTCAGACTTCTGCATACAAAAGAGGGCAGCCTGTGGAAATTCACACGCCATTCGAGACCGGTACTTCGTGTATGTACTGCCATCTGACAATACTTAAAGAATGTTGAAACTTGTCCTCATTGCCAGATCTGGACAAGGCTAAACATACTGCCCAGGGACAGATTCCATGAGTCAGGGGCCAGGACATTTGTGGCAGGTAGATGGTGTTGGATCTTAAATTCAGTTGATACTTTTTCTGGGCTTGCCTTAGCCATCCCCATATATTACACTGAGTCATTAATTCTATCTGGACCTCTAATGCCATATTTGATTCCTCTCGGGTTTTCCTAGGCATACTGCACATGATAATGGGCAGATTTGTGTCCCAAGCTACTCATCAGTGGGCTCAGACGTGAGAATACTATGGAGTCTCCACGTTCCATATAACCTGCAAATCATAAGGATTATCGGTTGTTTTAATGACAATTAAAGGACAGGCTTAAGTGGTTTATGAGAGCAGACAAGATAACATAAGCCTGGTCTACACATCATAGGTAAGCCCTAAGGGCTCAATACAGCAATTGTCCAAAGGGTACCTCTCCCTAGTACACTTGTTTGACCAGGGTCTCTGCCCATTTCTTTTGCAATTATCAATACAACAGATTCATGGGGGATCCATAGGGGCCTGGCATCCCCATTAATTCCTTTAAATGACTCAATTCAATCAGAGATAAAAATGGCTTTAAAAAATATAGGAGATTACCACTCTTCTAAAAGTTTGGAATTTCACTTATCAATTCTTAAATATAATACATCCTTGCAATTAAGTTATATGAAAATATTTTCCTGAAAAAAATGATTTTTTCCCTTTTGCAAATTGCTTTTCTAGACTGCAGGCCTCAATGCAAACTGGGATAAATTTTAAATAATAATGTTTTAATTACTAAATAAGACACATTGATAACAGAAGAAAACAACGAGGGAAGACATCCAATTCTTAGCCCCTGAGGAGACATGGGAGGACATAAGTCATCTTCATGTTACTTCTTCTGAAAGCTTCCCTGTCCTTCAAAGATAAAATTGGAAAGACAAATCATGAGGGTTTGTGCCCATGCTGGCTTTTCAAGCTGCTGTGAGCATCGTGTTTTCAGACTGACCATGAGACAACCAGCATGATTGGAGATGGCAGAGACAGCAGATAATTACCACAGCTCCTCAGTGAGGAGGCAGGCGGCTGAGGATGTTCTCAGATGCTGTATATTCCTTTCAATGACATTGGAGGGACATTGGAGATTCAGCCATGAGATCCCTGCCCGGACCTCCAAAATCTCCTATCTCCAGGGCTTCATGGACAGCCTGTGGTGCTATTAGGACTGGTAGAACCTGTAGGAACTGGGTCTAGTTGGTGGAAGTTAGCTTTTGTGGTTTAGATATGAGGCGTCCTGCAAAGGCTCATGTGTGAGATGACGCAGGGAAGTTCAGAGGTAAAATGGTTGGGTTATGAAAACCTTGGCCATTTCAGTGCACTAATCCACTTGAATGCATTAACCTGATGCTAACTAAAGGCAGGTAGGGTGTGGCTGGAGGAGGTGGGTCACTGGAAGCCAGCCTTTGGGTTATACATTTTGTTCCTGGTGAGCAGGTGCTCTCTCTCTGCTTCCCAGTGGCAAGTCCTGATCTGTGTCATCTGCCACACACTTCCAACATGAGGTTCTGCCTCATCTCAGACCCAAAACAATGGAGTTGTCCATTTGTGCACTTTGACCTCTGAAACCATGAGCCAAATAAACATTTCCTCCTCTAAAAAGAGAAAATTCTTGTGACGTCTTTTGGTCACAGCTGTGAAAAAATAACTAAAACAGTAGTTTATTGGGGCATGTCCTTCAAGTAGATGTTGAAACCATAGTACCTCCCTCTTTCTCTTCCTCCTTCGCAGCAACCATGAGTTGAGCAGCTCCTTTGCCACATTCTCTCACCATGGTGTGATTTCTCACCACGCATCAAAAAGCATCAGAGCCAAAGTGACAACCGACTGAAACCTCTGACACCATAAGGCATAATAAATCTTTCTTCATTGTTAGCTGTTTATCTCAGATACTTTGTCTTAGCAATGGAAAACTGGCTAACATAGAAAGTTGGGACCCAAAGTGATCTGGCTTCATTCTTCTGCATGTGGATATTCAGTTTCCTTTTTAACTATTCTATTTTAATGATGATAGATTCATTTCCCTGTGTTCTTGCTTGCTAGGAATGGAGAAGAAAAATTAAACAAAAGGAGAATTTTGACAAATGTGTATCAAGCTAAGTTTTTCCAGGGCAACAAAACCAATAGATTCTGTATATAGTTATAAGAGAAAATAATTTCTTAGATTGGTTTCCATGATCAGAGGCTGCACAATCCCACAAGGGTCACCTGCAGACTTGAGAGACAGAAGAACCAGAAGCTGCTCATTCTAAGAAGCTGGAGCCTCAGAAAAAGAGAGGCACCAAGGATGCAGCCCCAGCCTGAGGATGAAGGCCTGAGAGCATGCTGAAGAATCACTGAGTGTGAGTCTGAATTCAAAGGCTGAGGGATTCGGAGTCTGGTGTCTGAGGAAGATGACAGCAGTAAAATCTGTGCCCTCTCATAAAGAATGGAGTTTGTACTCTTCTATTTTTTTCATGCCACTGAGGCCCCAGACTCTTGGCCATTGCCACCCACAGTCAGGGTAGGTCTTCCCCACTCCTTTTGCTGACTTCATGACAATTGTCTCTGGAAACACCTCACAGTCACAACTGCAAGTGTGCTTCACTAATGTTGTAGGCATCCACAATCCAGTCAAGCTAACCACCAAGATTGATTATCTCAACAGCCAATTTAGAAATGAAAGTAATAGATCATCACAACTCAGATCAAAGTGTACGATAAAATTTAACTTCTTCTAGATAATGACTATACACTGTCAATTAAAAATGCTAAATAAATAGAGGTATTTTAAAAATTACAGCAAGTATTTTATTCAATGGTAAAACCCTGAAATATTTCATTTAAGATAAAAAATAAGATAAGAATGTCCATTTTAGAGTCAGCATTTCATGTGAGGATTTAGTTTCTGAAACAAATGAAATGACAGGTAACAAAATTAGTAAAAGATTGAAAGGAATAAATAGATTATTTTTTTTAATTACAAAACAATATGTTATTCAATTACATTAAAATTAAAAATAACATTTGCTTAAAAAATTCCCTTTAAGTGCAAGTGCTGGAGTCATAAAAAACACATAAAACATAATTAGTAAAATGTATGGATAATATATACGTAAAATCAATCTAAAAGTAAGACAAAATCACAGATGGAAAATTAGTAAAGTATGTTTACATTGATACTTTGCAAAGGAGAACATGCAAATCACATATAAATATCCACATTACCACTTACCTCACTGGCAATCAAGGAAATGTAAATTAAACCCACAATAGTATGTAATTGAGAAACCGTCAGATTTACAAAAATAAAAGCCAGACAAGATCTTGTCTGCTCATGGAAAGATGTGACATAATGAGAACTCTAAACTGTGATAGTACAAAGCACAATCTTAGTAAATAAATTAGTATTACTACAAAAGTTGACCAAGATTTACCAATTCTGTCCCATAGCATCAGGAGACAAATATATGAACATCCCTTATGGCATCCATTCTTGACACCAAAGTATGGGAAACGATCTTTATGGCACCTAACAACAGCCTGGATAAAATCTTTACGTGCTCACAATGGAATATTTCACTCTAATCAAAAGTAGTACTGCTGGATACAACCACTTGTATAAATGTCCCGCTTATTAATTGATAAAGTCTAAAATCTTAGATGTATTCCTTTTATAAAGTCCATGTGCATAAAGTTCAAAAAAAGAAAAACTAAATAATGTATACATGAAACATAGGTGGTAATAATTTCCAGTAAGAGCAAGAAAGTTACATAAATGCCAGGAAAATGGATATCTCAGGGGTTAAGGAAAAGATGTACTGTTGAAGGCAACACTGTTCCTAAAACACCCATAGTGTTTTGTCTCTTAGCCCAATAATGTGTGCTTATTGTTACTCTTTGAAGTCTATGCATACATTTTAGTATGTACATAATACAAACTTTTTAAAACTTTTATATGAGTTTTTAAGCCTATGAATTTTGGCAAATATTTACTCATTTTTATTCAAAATTTACTATCAGACTCCAAAAAAATATTTTCTAACAAAGCATCAACCTCTCCTACTCACTGTTTTGAAAGGAATAACATCTCCACCCTCACTTACAAAGGAATTCCATATCTAGGATTTTATTGAAAGCATCCTTCACCCTACAAAACATGTCACATAGAATCTTCGAAATAATTTTCCAACCCTTTTGGGGGGAACTCATTACATCAAAGCTGATGATTCTCTATTCTTCACAGGATTGAGAGGGATCTAGATTTATGCGTTTTATATGGTTATTCGCATTATGTTAGTGTCAGAGACACAAGAAATACAAAGTATGGTGGGGGAAGACATAATTTCTTTGGTTTTTCATTTCATCCCTCTGAAAGTCATGCTAGAGTGCTCTGTTATCAACTAAACTCTGTGTGTATGCATCTGTGTATAAATAGAAATTTTCCCAGTTTTAAGCTGGGGTCTAGTTATTGCTGGAATGCAATTAAAATGACAAACTCAGGAATTGCAAAAATAAAAATTTTAATTTAGAAAGATGTTAAAAGCAGACCCTGTCTCTAAGTAAAATACAAAATAGGACTGGGGATGTGGCTCAGTGGTTGAGTGCCCCTGAGTTAAATCACAGGTACAAAAAATAAATAAACAAACAAGCAAACAAACAAATAAGTAAATAAAACAGAATGTTGTCTAAATAATATTTAAAATTTTTCTCCCATTATTTTTCACCTGTAAAACAATACTCTGAGCTATACCTTAAAATATATAAATCAACTATTTTCCTTAAAATTGTTCTTCATTAGGATGATATTTAATTAAATGTCTGTTTAAGCTCCATGTAAATTCATAGGTAAGCTTTTAAAAAAAAAACAAATTTTACATTTGAGGATATATTTGTTTTCAAGGGGGCAGGAATGCAATGGCAATCTTTGTCCTCTGTGACTGCCAAGAGATTTACTTCTCTGACTCTTTAAGCCAAGTTTATAGTCATGGCTCCACATGAGATAGTAGCTTATATATTTTTTATTATTAATGCATGGTGAGGTTCTTTCTTAGACTGACTTTTTCAATGATTCTCAAATCCATGACCTATTTGACATCAAGATGAACCACAAATATAATCCTAACCTTTCCCAACCTCTCAGTTCTTGTTCTTTACTAGCCTGGTTTCATGTATTAAATAATTTGATGCATGATACCAAGCATCTGCAAGAGACCAGGCATACTGGTTGTTTTGTTTTGGTACCAGAGATTAAAATCAGGGGCACCTTACTACCAAGCCAAATCCCCAGCCCTTTTTTTAATATTAGAGACAGGGTTTCACTGAGTTACTTAGGGCCTCCCTAAGTTGCTGAGTCTGAGTTTGAACTCATGATCCTCCTGCTTCAGCCTCCCAAGTTGCTATGATTACAGGCATGTGCCACCATCCCAGCTAACACCAAGCATACTGTTAAGTGCTATTTTACTTATTATCTGTTAGTCTACATTCTGACCTTGGATGTAGAAAAAAATATCCAAAGTGAAAAGACTTTTTGTGTAAATGGAAATATTCACAATAATCTAAGAGAAATGGAGAATGATATTGGATTTAGACACATCATGTCAAGTATTTTCATTTAGAAGAAACAAAAGGAAAGGGTGAAATAAATCATATTTCAGTAAGAACTGAATAAATATCAATAGAGCCTCAGAGAGAGGTGACGTATCTCTGAAGCAATGTGTACAGTGTATGTTACGTAAAAGTGTTTTAGTTGAAAAATATTATGACCTGTCAAGTTGTCATTCAAATAAAGTTAGATAAACTTTTTTATAAATTCAAGGTTTCAGGGAAACCACAATTTAAGTGACTTTGATATATATGTGTGTGTATGTGTGTGTGTGTGTGTTTATATATATATATATATATATATAAAATATATATATATATATATATATAATCAGAATATTTTTCAATGTTTGAAATTAAAATCAAAATTAGAAAGTAAGTTGTAGTATATGTATGTCAAAATACACTCTATTATTATGTATATCTAAAAAGAACAAATTTTTAATAATTAAAAAAAGTATTTGAAAATAAATGATGGTCTGATAAAAAGAAAGTAAAGAATATGAAAGAAATACAAGAAATTAATTAAACTAAAAATAATTCTACTAAAATACTATTCATCTTATGAAGCAAAAGCACATAACATTTTAGTTTCCTAAAATAATTTCAGCATAATATAATAATCTGTAAAAGAAAGAAGATTATCAGGTTTTTTCCAACATGAAAGGAGGAAAAATAACAAAGATCCTAATTATAAGTTTTGGAAGCCATAGCTTTGTAATCATGATAGATTAATATGAACAAAATCTAAATTATAATAATAAAGATGAAAATATGACATAAATGGACATGATATTATGAATTATAAAATATTTCTGACTTACACAGGTAATATTAGCATTTTTTCATCCTAATTTGTTGATTGCAAAGCACAAAGGAATTATTTTTGAATATTAAATTAAAATTACTAATCAAATTTCAAATAGATCATAAGTTTCCAAAATTCAGATTAGATAAGAACAAAGCAAAAAAAAAAAAGAACAAAGAATATTCAAATCTTGAAATCAATGGAATAAAACAAGGAAATGTTGAAAAAGGAAAATGTTAGGTGTTTTAGTAATATGACTATAAATGAGTTATATCAATAAGTATAATGTCTTCTACTTAAAAATTCACTTAAAGTAAGAAATCAGATAGAAAAATCAATACAAACATGTAATAACAAAGAAGTAGGTAATACTAGTAATATATAGAAATATACCAAACTCATTGTTAGCTAAAAATATACCAATTACAAAAACAAAGACACTGTTTTCAATTGTCCTACTGAAAAATTGTGTTTTTAAAAGATATAATTATTTCATATTGTGACAGTTAATTTTAGAGCATTAACTTGATTGGTTTAAGTGATACCCAAAGAGATGGTAAAATATTTCTGATTTTGTCAGTGAGAGTGTTTATAGAAGAGATGAAGACTTTTTTCAGAGAATGAATGATGAAGATACTCCTTACTGAAGTGGGTGGACATCAACCATCCATTTGTGGCCCTAACAGAACAGAAAGATGGAAGAATGGTGAATTTGCTTTCTTGTTCCCTCTTCTTGAGCCGGAATCTATTTCTTCCTACCCTTATATAATGGATGCCCTGATTTTCAGAAATTAGGAAATGGAATCAATTATGCCACTGACTTTCCTAATACTCCAGTATTTACAAAGAAGATTGTAAGAATTTCTACCCTCCCTAATCACGTAAACTACATTCGAAAAAGCATATTTTATGTTTATACATATGTACATATACAATGTATAATATTATATATTTATAATCTCCTATTGGTTCTGATACCTGTATCATAGATATATATTATAAATAGATAACACTTTGTATACAGAAAGTAATTTTCACAGAGAACAGAAATACATTTATGTATCCAAAGAATAAATTTGGTGGCCATACAGAAGTTTGCAGTTTCTAAGTGATAAGATATACGTATGTTTTTCATTGTCTCATTTGTATTTTATGGTAATTCGCACATAAACATGTGTCTCTTTTGTACTCAAAGCAAACTATGAATTGTTGTAAAGAATAAGAAGAAAATAACACCTTGAATGATTAAAGTGTTGTTTTCTAAGAAGCAGATGGCAAAGCTAAAATAATTTACTTCTAGAACTTCATGACTAGCATCTTTTAGTCAATTATTCAGAAGTAACTTTAATCTTAAATCCTTGATTCTTAGATATGTGGAAGAAAGTATGCCCTTTACTTTTAAGGACATGATTACAAAGGTATATTAATTCAATTTTGCTATGGCTCCAATTCCAAAACTTCTAATTAGGATCTTGTTATTTTTCCCCATGTCATGTTGGGAAACACCTGACAATCTCCTTTCTTTTTCAGATTATTATATTATGATGAAATTATTTTAGGAAACTGAAATGTTATAAATGAGTTCCCCACAAAAATGCCAGGAATTTATCTGTTAGTGATTAGAAGCTTTCACTGTGGGTGACTCAAACACAAATAAAATTATCCTAAACTAAAAACAAGTTGCAGAATGGGGTTATATTGATAAAATCTACAAATCCAAGCTGATTTTAGACACAGTAGAATACAGCTTAGTTGATATAACCCATTAACCACTTATCACTCTCATGATGTGCCATCCATTAGCTCTGTGCTCTGTTATGTAGGGTAGGTGCTTGTATTAGACAAGTTTCCTTGGTCAAACAAAATATATGAGCTTGAGTAACTTTTTTAAAACATCAATTTATTTAGTTCACAGTTTTGGAGGCTAATATGCAACTTGGGGTGGATTCATGTATTCTACATTTATTAACAGTCATATGGTGGTTAGCTTTATAGCAGGAATCCAGAGACTGCACAAGAGTTGGTCTTTCTCCATTATGACAATCCTCTTGCAGGAATTAACTATTGTTCCACAAAAGTACACTCATCCTTGGGAGAGTAGTACCCTCAATGACCCAAACATCTCCCACCAGTTTCTATGTCTTTTAAGCTCCAACACATTCCAACATCATTATGCTGAGGACCAACGGGAGAGTTGTAACCACTTAATTACCAGTTGTACCAGAATTATGAGAAGGAATGATATGTGACACTGCCCCCCCACACACAAAAGGAAATCATGTGGGGAAAAAAATAACCATTCAGAAACTTAAACTTTTATTTTTAACTGGTGGCCAGAATTTTTAAAGGTCTTCAAAACTTTGCCACTTCAATATTTAGGCTGCCTTTGTCAAGAAATTTAGACTATACAGTCCAAGAACAGGCAGGAGAAACCATTACACACTTTTGGTTCTAGCTTTTCTTCTTCCTTTTCTCATTAACCACATGGTGTAATTGGTTCTAGATAAACTTCAAAATCTTGCTGACGGTCACAACTTGATAATTATTGGGGATATTCTATGTGTTCTTTTCTTCATCAGTATATTAGTCAAGTTTATTTAGAAGAACATAATCAATAGGATATGTATATGTATGATCACTAAAGACTTATTAGGTTGACTTACATGATTAGAAACTGGGTGGTTACACAATGGTGACCTGAAGGTTACAAAGCTGGAGGAACCAGTGACTTCCCTTTCCAAGGAGCTGGAGCCTCAGAACAAGATGGATCAATGATATAGCTCCAGTCCAAGAGTAAGGTCTGGAAGCTCCCTGGGGAATCACAAAATCCCCAGAATAGAAGACAAAGTTTTTGAGCGATGCTTACCCTTTCCCAATATTCTTCAACTTAAATACTATAATTATGCAGATTTAATAACTCCTAACTACTGATATTGTCAATTAATATTATGTTACATGATAAAAGAATGAGAGAAAAAACAAAGATACCTGATTTATACATGCATGCATATGCACACAATATTCTTTTAAATTGGGAAAGGGAAATTTTTGCGAATTATAATCCTCATTTCTACAATTCTTCACACGATCATAACTTGTCCATAACTACCTTCATCTCTAACCCATTCTGCATGTCCTCTGTCTTGTAAGCATCTCAGCAGATTTTCATTCTCCACTTGCATGAGGGACTCACAGTATTTATTCTTGAAGGATCCAAGCAATGTGTCATCTTCCATGAATGGAGTTGTTTTAGTTTCCCATTGACCTCAATAACAGGACATGATAATACTAAGAGATGACCTAAGGGATTTACTGCACTCCAGGTGAACTTTTCTTTATTTCCATTGTAGAGTAATGTTCAATTTCCCCTTGATAGTCAGAATCAATCACCCTTTACCTAACTGTAACTTCATGAAGATACCAAAGTGGCCAGTGGCAAATCCTAACTTCAAGTTCACTGGGATCATTGTTGTGAATCTTGGTAGGAGCATTCCTCCCATTTTCTATCTATGACTTACAGACCAAAAGAGCATAATGTAATGGGGAAAATAAGCAAAACTTCTCCTTGTCAGTCATAGGGAATAATGACAAATGGTACCAGTCCTTTATCCACTTGTTGGTTCCTGAACCCATTATGAATCTTAGCTATAGGAAAAACAGAACCACATAGTGGGTGCTGATTCACAGCATATAGAGCCTTCTGAAAAACCTTGCCTGAACACTGCAATGTATCTCCACCTAGCTGTCAGTATAACTGCATCTTCAGAAGGTCACTCCATCATTCCATCAAACCAGTTGCTTCAGGATAGTGGGGAACATGATAATAACAGTGAATCCCACCCACATGAACCAATTGCCTTACTTCTTTGGTTGAGAAATGAATTCCTTGGCAACACTGTGTGGAATACCAAGATGGTGTATAAAGCATTCTATAAATACACGAATAACAGTTTTGACAAAAGCATTAAGTTCAGGGAAGATAAATTCACATGCAGAATGATTGTCTATTTCAGTAAGGATAAACTTTTGCTCTTTGTGTGATGAAATGGTCCAATGTAATTAGCCTGTCACCAAGTCACTGGCTGATCATTGCTATAATGGTGCCATATCAAGTGCTTAGTATCTGTCTCTGCTGCTGGCATATTGGGCACTCATCAATGGTCACAGATAGCTAGGACAGCCTTGGTGAGAAGACTATGTTGCTGAGTCCATGCATAACATCCATTCCTGCCATCGTGGATGCACTTTCCATTATCCTACTGACCAATGACAAAAGTGACTAGGGAAAGAAGGTGATGACAATCCACAGACAGGGTCATCCTACCCACTTTTTTTTCCTTTGTTTTCAATTTGTTCTAATTAGTTATACATGGCAACCGAATGCACTTTGTCACTTTATATATAAATGGAGTATAACTTCTCATTCTTCTGGTTGTATAAGATGTAGAATCATGCCAGTCATGTAGTCATGTATACACATAGGGTAATAATGTCCAATTCATTCTACTATTCTTCCTCCCCCCATACCCCCTTCCCCACCTTCACTCCCTTCTGCCCAATCCAATGTAATTCTATTCTTCTATAGCCCCCACCACTTACTGTGAATTAGCATCTGCAAGTCAGAGAAAACATTCAGATTTTGTTTTCTGTGGATTGGCTTATTTCGCTTAGTATGATATTCTCCAGCTCCATCCATTTACCAGCAAATGCCATCATTCCTTTCTTTTTTAAGGCTGAGTAATATTCACTTGATTTTGAAATTCCTCGTCTGCTGAGATCATCTTTTGGTGAGCATTTACATGGACACAAGTATCTTCAACTCGTTTGCCCATTTGAAGATGGCTATCCACATATCTCTTCCCCAAATTGATCTTTGTCACCAATTTTCTAAGCATGTGTTTTCCAAGTCCCTGTCCATCCCATCAAACCATTGGCTATAGTCTTTGAGTCAGAAGACATCTGGCCCTTTTCCCCTTCTAAGAAACCAAGTGTACCTACAAGCTCTGACCCTGTGTGAAGATTTTCTTTCATCACTCTTCTTCATCCATGTCTCAGAAAGGGGCTGTAGTGCTATAGATATCCCCTTCTTGGTGGTACCTACATATCATACAGAACCATTTGGAAACCAGGACCTGGTCTTCATTTTTTTTCTGTCAGCTGATCATAGGGCACACCCCATGATACCACAGATTTACTCTGGGTGGGAAGTGGGGGTAGAAGGCATTGTAGCCAAAGCAGGAACCATGGGCATTTGGGCCACTACTCTATGTAATTTACTTATGCTTCAGGACCCACCCAGGCCGGATTATGTACATACAACTTCCATTTGATGATGAACTATTGCTGTGAACATCCAACACTATGATTTGGTGGGTAAGATGACACCCATTTCATGATGTGCAGTTCAGATCACATGGTAACTTCATGGCCCTTCTCAAGTCTTCAGTTTCCACTAAGGCCCAGTAGCTGGTCAACAGCTGTTTCTCAAAGGGGGAGTAGTTGGCTATGAATGATGGCAGGACATTGCTCCAAATTCCCAGGGACTTCCTCTGCGTTTCACCTATGATCACCTGCCAAAGTCTCCAGAGAGCATCCCTATCTACTACTGACACCTTAATGGCCCTGGTGGATCATATGGTACAAGTTTCAGAGCCATCTGCAAAGCAATCAAGACCTGTTTCAGAGCCTTCCTCTGGGCCCCACTCAAAATTAGTAGCTTTTCAAGTCACTAGATAGATGGGCCAGAGTAACATACCCAAGGGAAGAATATATTGCCTTCAAAATTCAAATAGGCATATAGGTATTATGCTTCTTTCCTGTTTTTAGGAGGTGCCAGATGCAACAACTTATCCTTTACCTTAGAAGCAATATCTCAATATGTCCCATATCAAAGGACTCCTAGAAATGTTGCTAAAGTAGAAGTCCCTTGAATTTTAGTTGGATTTCTCATTCCCTGACATGCAAATGCTTCACAAGTCTAGCATGATTGATACCGATTGCTCACTTAGTTTAATCAACATAATGTCCTCAAAATAACAGGCTAGTGTGATATTTTATGGAACAGAAAGGTGATCAAGATCTGTGTGAATTAAGTTGAAGCGCAGGGCTGGAGAGCTGATGTACTCTGAGGTAGAACTGTAAAGATGTATTGTTGGTATTTAACCCTGAAAGAACATTGTCTTGGGTGAGCCTTAAAAATAGATATGGGGAAAAAAGGCATTCCCTAGATCAATATCTGCATACAGGCTACCAGAAGATGCAACCAGTCCATGCAAAGAAACTACATCCAATAAAGCAGCTGCAAAGGAATTAACAACTTGGCTAAGAATATGATAAAGAGCCATCATTCTCCAAGATTTACTTGGGTCCTGCACAAGTCAAATAGGAAAGTCTTAAGGTGTGGGTGTGGTGTGGACCCCCAAAGAAATATTCAAAGATGAAATGATTATGTTATAAAAGATCTAGCCTAATCTGTCCCCCTAGTTTGAATGGACTGACTTCATGGTAACTGCAGGCAGACAGAGTATGACTGGAGGAGGTTGGGTGGTCACTGGAGATGTGCATCTTCTGTCGGGTAGCCCTTCTTACTCCCAGTATGTTCTGCTAATTGTACATTCTGAGTCTATGGAAATAACCACAGTTTGAGTTTGGTAACTCACTGTGAGTCAGATATTAACTAAAACTTCACTGATCACCCAACCTACTTAAGCCCCATTTTTGATTGGAGGGCTACAATGTCATTTGGGGTTCCCCAGGGTCAACAGTGTTCAGTAGTCCCTGAAAGGTCCAAGATTGCCCTTTCCCCAATATACAGTTATCATGGTGAAAGGTTTTAGGTCCCTTTGTGGGAGGCTGAGAGAAAGAAAACCGGTAAAACTTTTTAGTATGTTATCCAGGTCCTTCCTCAATGAAACCTGAACTTCCCTTCATTCAAGGGATTGGGGATCCATAGATTAGCTCAAGTTTGGGAATACGTTGAGAGGCCATGGTCCTCTGATGTTGGAACTTACAGCAGACTTTTGTACATTTGTACCAGAATTTGGTGGGTTTCCTATCTATTTAACTTCTGGGGAGCATCAGGATTGATTAGTCAATGCCACATATGTACTTGAGTCAGAACATTGTGTTTATTACTTCTCTTTCGTGCCTACTATGGGAAATATGACACCTTGCCTTTGGTGGTGTTTACTTCCACTTGGATCCTGTCACTCTCAGATGCCATTGAACTGTTATGGTTTGCATGTGAGGTATTCCCCAAAAGGTCACAGGTGAGACAATGCAAGAAGGTTCAGAGGAGAAATGATTGGGTTGTCGGGGTCTTAACCCAATTGGTGAATTAATCCCCTGATAGGGATTAACTGAGTGGTAACTGAAACAGTAAGGTGTGGCTGGAGAAGGTGAGAATTGGGTGCGTGGATTTAGGGGTGTATATTTGTATCTGGATAGTGGAGACTCACTCTCTGCTTCGTAATGATCATGTGAGCTGCTTTCCTCTGCTACATACCTTCACCATAATGTTCTGCCTGACCTCAAGCCCCGAGGAATGGAGCCAGCCTTCTACGTACTAAGACATCTGAAAGCCATCGCCCTCAAATGAGCTTCCCCTCCTCTACAATTAAACCTTTAGTCACAGCAGCAAAAATGCTGACTAAAATATATATCCATCACATTTAAGTTTTCCAATTGAGTGACACAGGCTTCTACCACATCTAACATGCAGAGATAAGCAATGACAGAGTTCTTCAATGATGTCAATGCGCCTCTCACAAATCTGATTCTTTTTCTTTTGGGTACCAGGGATTACAGTCAGGGGCACCCAACCATCAAGCCACATCCCCAGCCCTACTTTGTATTTTATTTAGAGACAGGATCTCACTGAGTTGCTTAGCACTTCACTTTTGCTAAGGTTGGCTTTGAACCCACAATCCTCCTGTCTCAGCCTCCTGAGACACTGGGATTACAGATGTGTGCCACTGCATCTGGCACAAATCTGATTCTTAAACTATCTGTGAGAGGCATATCTTCTTGATTCTCTAAATGTGAAGGAGAAAGTCTCACGTGGTAAATTCATCAAAGCATCTTCACCTCTCTGAGCCTCTGAACCCTGTTATTTACAGAAAGCAAAGGGATGTCAGGCCTTTCCAGCTCATTCATAGTAGGCCATTTTTTGAACCATATTTCAGCCAACCAACCAAATAAACTATATGTTAGTTTCTTTGAACACCGCAAGCTGCTATATTAAATCCAGAATCTTTGCTTAATTGGCCCAGATCAATAAATTTGTCCTGTTGAAATATTATGTACCTTCTACCATTGTCCCTCACCCTTAAAATTCATTCTTATGAGCATTCCCCAGAATTCTGATTGTATGATTTACAATACTCAAAAAGTTCCCTTGTGGTGTAGTATACCTACTCATAGATCACACTGTGCATTTCACCTCTAGGGGAATACTTATAAAACTTAGACTTGTATCAAGTTATAGATGCAAAAATGTGTCATGAGGATGGATCCCAAAGAGTATCAGTGTTGTTTTGCTCAGCAACTGCATCATGGAAGCACATTCCTGTTTCCATAGGCAATTCAGGAATAGTTCTCTTAGCAGGAGTTGTAGAGGAAAATAGCCCAGAGGGTAGGAATGGGGATGCCGCGCCCTGTAGCAAAATAATAAAAATGTAGGAGTTTAATGTTCCCTGCTTTTTCAGTGTCCTCCCATACACCTCCACCCTAATTTACAGGATCAAGTTTGTTTCCAGGCAGTGACCTCGCTTTCACTGCAGATATATTTTGAGGCTGGGAGCTAAAGTCACGTTGCAATTGAGTCAATTGCAGAATGATTCTGTTTGATTTTTGTCAGCCTCAGCCCTATGGCTACAAGAGAAAACATTCTCCTTCAGAGCAACTGAGAAGACTTAATATTGGTTATGTGCATCAGAAGCTGAGAAATTGAATCTCTGGGCTCATTCTTCTCCTTTGTGTCTCTGTCCAGTGAAGCCAATAAAACTAACCTGTATTATTATACATTGTAGTTTTCCAGAAATGTTCAGAAGTATCACGTATAGCATTGTTAATCTCCCTGTCCGTCACAAGTGGTGAATTAGGAGCATTGAATGCATTTACTTTGTACAGCTCTTTTAACAGTTCACATCACAAATTATCAGTGCTTCCATACTTCCAGAAGAGGAGAATTAAGCAACGCTAAAACCTGAAAAAAAAATTAGAGTCAACTCCACAAAACCTCAAGAACCAACTGAGAAAATCCATCTATATATACAAGTTGTTCATTAGATTAATTTCCATGATCAGAAGCTGGATATTCCATAATGGCTATCAGTAAGCAGGAGAGCTAGAGGTTCTGTCCAAGGAGTTGGAGCCCCAGAGAAAGAGGAACCAACCAGGAAGCCCCATTTTAGAACTGGAGACCTTGGAATTCCCTAGTAGTTGCTGGTCAGAGTCTGGTTTGGAAGAGTGTTGGAGGTGGAGTCCAACATCCTCATCTACTCAGAAAAATGGAGCTTGATTGCTTTGACTTCCTCCTCCTGCTTTCTTTCCCCATCCAGAACCCTGACCAACTGGATTGTACTGCTGATTTCACCCCTCATTTTGGTGTCCCATACACCCATGAGTAAGTATATCCACAAGTCTCTTAATTATAGATATCTCTCAATCTAGTCAAGTAGACAACCAAATTAATCATCACAATTAACAAATACACATATTTCCCCTTCCTCTTCTCAGTGAAGGATATATGCCAAAAAAAGTGACTAATCATTTCTTCTGTGAATTATTTCAGTTTAGCAAAAGAAGATAATATAGGTCAATTACTAATAATCTGTCCCTAGAGGTCTCCGTTTTAGGAAGTATATTGAGCCCACAGTACCCCCAATGTATTAGGTTTCAAGGGATGAAGTGTAGTCTCCTTAATGCATTTTACTTAATGAATTTTAAAAAAATGTACTCTAGACAGTTTACTTTTTGGAAAGTAGAAACCAACCTAAGTTTCAATTAGTTTAGTGGATTTTTCTGTTTAGTGTGTAAAAAAAATCTCAAGAAGTCATGAGTGTTCACATGGACATAATTTTTTATGAAATAAGCAATCTCCCTCTCTCCTCTCTCTCTCTCTCTCTCTCTCTCTCTCTCTCTCTCTCTCTCTCTCTCTCTCTTGTAGGGAATTAATACAGGGGTGCTCTACCACTAACCTACATCCTCATCCCACTTTTTCTACTTTTTCATAGTTTGTTTGTTGTAGTGCATCATAGATATACATAAAGGTGAAATTCACTATGGTATATTTTTATATGTACATAGGATGTTTCAGTTAGTTCCTTCCATTATCCCTTCCTTATCCAACCCCTCCTACCGCCCTCATAATCCCCTTATACTATTGATTTCTAGTTTCCTTTCATGATGTTCTACACACATACACTTTTATTTTTCTTTATTTCTGTCTAGCTTCCTCATATGAGAGAAAACATTTGACCCTTGAGTTTCTGGGTCTGGCTTAATTCATGTAGCCTGTTGTTCTCTATTTCCATCTATTTAGCAGCAAATGCCATAATTTTATTCTTCTTTAAGGTAAAGTAACACACCATTGTGTATATATACCATATTTTCCTTATGCATAAATCTGTTGATGGGCGTCTGGGCTGGTTCCATAACTATTGTGAATTACACTGCTATAAATATTGATATACTTGGTAATGGTTTACTTCCCAATCATTTTGTTTTTCCTATCTTAAGAGTTTGAGATGATGAAACCATTAATTCACTTATTCCATTTATATAGGAAATATTGTATAACGCTATCTTCAAAGTAGCTGATTCACAGATGACATATCCTTTCTTTCTTATAGATAGCTTAACACAGCCCTCCTCCAAGAGACCTACCCTTATTTAACTGTTCATTTTGATTCCTTAGAAACTTATACACTAGAATAAAATGTTTCTTTATAATTCCTTCAGGGCTGGATGATTTACCTTATCAGTGTTTTAATATTCAACACTTAAGTAAACATAGAATCTCTGGCATTCTTCTTTGAATTAAACCTTTATTTCCACTGTTTGAGTAAACTAAGTAATTAGACAAACATGATATGACACAGCGCAGGAAAAAGCTATGCAATAAAAATGTATACAGTAAGATTAGTTGACCTGAAACAAATAAATGTAAGCAAAAGAAGTGGAGAAAGCCAATATCCTCATCATGTAGAATTCTTCCATTCTGGGCAGTCAGTATGTATAAAATACATGCAGAAATCTTCACAATGATATCACAGTAAGAAACTTCTTTTTCTTTTTTGTTAAGAGCATTAGATGAAGTGTATTTCTCTAAGATGAAGCTCCAAAATACTCTAGTTTATTTTGGTACTGTTGCTTTAAAACCACTAATTGTTTCCATTAAGCTACTGACATTCTGGAATCATTGATTAAACACATCCATGGTGCATTAAACAACGACAAGATATACTACTCTAATCTGGATATATTGCATTGCTTTTGGTCAAGCTTAAATTTAAAATAAATGTCCATCTTAAAAGATAACATTGAATAAGTAACACGCATATTCTAGAACTTGAATTAAATATGAAGTAACATATACTGGAAATTGAGGAGAAGTAAAACAGGAAAAGGAAGAGTCCCTCATCTTGCTGGAATCTTTGTCACTGTCCACTAAAAACAAAAGGGTGGAAGCTCTGAGGAGTCCAGTTAGTGTAGCACACGGAGATCAAAGTGTCAGACTGACAGCATCAAAAGGACGAGAATGAAGTGGTGATGTCATCCACCGGATTGGAACTGAGGCCATGATGAGAGGTTCCCGCAGGGCGGGAGAGGGAGGCTCTGATTAGAGCACCTTGTTTGTACTGTGAAGGCACCAAAGTGGCAAATGTGCCTGGATCAATGGGGCAGAAGGCAATGGGTAATGGAGCACTCCCGCTCACTGGAATGTAAGCCGAGATGCTGATGCTGTGTTAGAGGCCAACGCACACATCCCCATCTGGCAGCTGCGAAAAAGAAAAAAAAAAGTTTGGGAAAGAAATAATTTTAATCACTTGAAAGCTAGCTGATTATGATACCACCGAAGTATGACATAGCATTCGCAATTGTTGCTTGGGCTGTGAAAATCACATGACTTTTAGAACCGGCAGAGAGCCCCAGGCGCTCCTTCCCATGCCCAACAGGGTCCTGTTCATACCACACAGTCCTATCAGGTCTATTCATTCATAAGGCAATTTCCTTTGAATTTGGATAAATGTAAATCTTTATATGTTAGATAGATTATTTTCATGTGTGTCTTTATCTCTTTGGCATCCACTACCTAAGAAAGATTCATGTAATAGCTATTTTTTTTTCCTGCGATTGTGTTTCCAAGGATTTTGTATTCCCGAAGAATCAATTTCATTTGAAAGTAAAGTCTTAAAGCTTCCGTCTAACTTGTTTGATTCAATTCTTTTCCACTTCATTCAGGAGTTGCAGTGCTTGTGAATGACAAGTGAGCATATTCTTGAATACTGAAACACCTAAATCAAATATTCCCTAATATAGCACAGTGATACCATTTCAATCAAAGTATGGGAAGTATTTGATCACTATATTTCAATTAAAATATAGAAGGTGTTTTTCATTGCAGGACCTGGGAATGGTGGCACACAGCTATGGTTCTACCTACTCAAGAAGCTGAAGTGGGAGGATTACCCAAGCCCAGGAGTTTCAGGCCAACCTGGGGAACATGAAAGCCTGTCTCAAAAAACACAAACAAAAGAAAACAAAAAGCACACCAAAATAAAATTAAATATACATATCACTATTATTATTATTTTGGAGGTGGGTACCAGGGATTGAAGACAGGGACACTTACCCACTGAGCCACATCCACAACCCATTGTATATTTTATTTGGAAGCAGTGTCTCATTAAGCTGCATAAGACCTCACTCAATTGCTTAGGACCTCGTGAAATTGCTGAAGCTGGCTTTGAACTCACGATCCTCCTGCCTCAGCCTCTGGAGCCTCTGAGATTACAGGCATGCACCACCGCTCCTGGTTAGTATTATTAATATTAATAGCTACAAATGCAACTCCTATGTCCAAGAAAGTATGCTAGTCACTTTCTATTTACTCTTTTTCATTCCAACAACAGCCATATAATTGAAAATTGCCACAGTGGGATAAGATTTGCTGGTGACTCGGAGAAGAAATAAATGTAGTTTTCAAATGAAAGCAAGATTAATGGTTATGAGAAGAGGGCAGAGTTGTATTGTTTGCTTACAATTCTTCCTCATTTTTCTTTTGTGCTATGGCTGCATCTCCATAGGAGGAATAAATCCTGAGGCTTGTTGAGTTGGAATGTGGTCCTACGGCTTGCTTTAGCCCAAAGAATATCAGCAGACATGACCAAAGGAGACACATAAAATGTACTCATACTTTCTGATTTTCACTGTTGACTTTTTGCCATTCACTTAGAGAAATATGCTCCAGGTGGCCACTGATCCCAGCAATGAGCAGATCAGTGGAGCGGATGGAAATCTAATATAGGGCCATCAGCCAAGTGCAGCTGATCTGTAACCGAGCTCAGCAGAGCCACAATTTACTCAATGAAGAACAAGTAAGGAAACTTTGGTATTAATTACTATGCAGCATTATTTTGTCAATAGCACTCCAAAGTAACATTATGTCCACCTGAATGTACACAAAGAAAGGTCTTGATAAAATATGTACAATACGTAATTGAAAGAACTTATCCCTTTAAGCAGAGATTATAGTGACCTGTACTATTACTTCCTCCATTGTTATTCTGCTCCCTATTCTCCGTGAAAGAGCTTTGCATGGGCTACTAACTTGCCAAATTTCTGTAGAATGTTTTTAGTAATCTGTTCTCACAAGAGCAACAGCGGGTGGAGAAAACTACCGCTTATATCTCTTGAGGACTGATACAGATTGATGTGGATTATACATCTTTTTTTTTTCCAGGTCTTTGAGAAGACCTTTTATTATCTTATATTTATTGTGGATTTTTAAAATTTTTACTATTATTTCATATCATCATTTTCTAACAACCATCAAATATTTGAGTCTCAAAAATTGCTTTTCTTTCATTAAATCTTAAATCTTAAGTATGCATATGTTGAAGCATAAACACAAATATCTGAGAAAGCAAAGAACAAATTTTGTTCATTTGGTCAGGATATTTTAAACTTAGTGAGACCACAAAAAGAAACTGCATTATTATATTATAAATTATAAAATTCAAATGGTTCTGGTAAAATTCAAAACTGTATAATACCTTACTCTCAGGGAAACACAGTTTTAATAAACACAAGGAAATGTCCTTTAATAAGAACTGACAATACAAACATAAATAATAAATTGAATGATAAATTTGTTTGTACAAATTATTAATCTCTTCCAAATACATGACTGAGGCTCACACACAAATCTATACCAGGGTACTTTCATGAGTATTACCCACAAAATAAAGATCGACTATATCCGTTTAGATTCCTTTAGGTAGGGAAATGTCTAGTTCATAAGTCTATCCTAAAGTTTATTTTAGTTACTGAATTTCTGGTAAATCATTAACCACTTGCTAGTAAAAGAATAGCTTATTTCTTATGCTGATATTCTTATATCCTTGCATGACTGAAACTATATTTTTCAAATCTAAATAAGTACTATAAGACTTAAAATGACATCCTGATATTGTATGAATTTATAATACACATTTCACAAGTTAGGTTTAAAGTCAATATTTCAATTTTTAACTTTTTGTTTTACTGATTGAAAATCAGTGTGCAGCCCATTAACATTAGGTATTTAGCTCACTCCTGGTTCAAGTAAGAGTTTTTTTCACAAGGATTAAAAGTCAAATGTATTCATCAAACTCAAATGTATTAGATTTATTAATATTATAAAAGGAAATGTTAGAGTATATTTGTAAAAAGAATACTTTCCTTCTGACTTGTTTTCTTGTTAATGTCAGTGTATTCAGACGTGTCAATAAGAAATTCTTCTACATACTATAACTGGTGTTTTAACTGACTCACATGCAAATATGTCCATTAAAATATAATTTTAAACTCATGTATAACCCATGCATACTAAAATTAAAATGAAATTTAAAATATTTGGTCTTAATAATAATATTTCATATTGAAAAAATAATTTGGATAAAAAATGATTCACCATGATTCATGGTAATTTAAATCATGAATCTGGACAAATTCTTATTTTAAAAATTTACAATACTGTTATTTTTAAGCATGTAAAGAAATATTTAAACAACTATATTTAATTTATTGAGGAAGGCCAATATTCTATATTCTAAAATCAATAAAATACCCTTATTTTCTGAATATGTTATCTTACTTGATTTAGTTAGAAGTACTGAAATAAATGTCACAACAAGGTTCCTACAGTAGATAAAAATCATTTAAATAGTAGTTTTCATCATGAATTTTAACTGTGAAAACTATGTGGGAAATGTAATAGTATAGATGTTAGTGAGTTTCTGCACCCACTCTGCATTCATTCATCTCTCATCAATTTTTTTAGTGAGCACTTACAATGAGACTCACACTTGTGTCATGAATAAAGCATTTAAACAAAGTTAGACAAATACTTTCAGTTTCAATCTCTGATCAATCATTTGGAAACATGGGAAATATGAGAGTTTAGATTTAGAGATGAGATGAGTTATATTAAAGGATCTGGCAAAGTGCAAGGCCTGTGGGAGCATCTGTGGGAATTTCTTTATCCTTCTAATTTCTCTGTAAAAATCTTCATTATTGCCTCTTGGCTTACTTCTACACAAGTATGATGTAGAGAATATGGCTTACTGTTGGCAGCCTAGATTCCTATGGAACTAAAATAAAGTCATAGGCATTGGACTTGATCTAACTAGTTCCATGAACCACATTAAAGTGGCTATTAATCAATTAAAGATAAAGCATTTTCCATTGAAGAAATTAACATGCTTAGATTTAATACAGCAATTTGTCTCAGGCTATTCAGAAAAGTGTTGGGATTTACAAGTTTCACTTTTGGAGACTGTGGTCTTTCACACGCTCCCTCAAAATGAGACTCATCTAACTTCATATGGGACAAGAAATAATAAAACTTGTGTTATGTATTCAATTGACTGCCTGATGTGCTTTAATTCAACAAAACTTCTATATAGGAGTGTGCTATCCCTCTTACTTAAATTATAGCACTTACAGGTCTGAAATTAGGGTTTTCTTCACTTATGTGTGATTACAAATATAAAACCAGGAAGTCACAACGCTTGAAGGAAGAAATCAATCTAGTCTTTCTCTGCTTTAACTATTTTGGAGAGCAAAGAACTTCCTTTCTCCCTAGGCTTTCAAAACTGAGCAGTATCTGTATTTATTAAATGATTTTCACCATATCTCTTTAAAGTATCAATCCTGAGTTTTATGCCTATGAAGGATCAATCACCTGGTCAAGAAGATCATTTTATTTTATGTCTGCTATAGCTTTTAAGTGTGGAAAGTTATGGTATTATTTGGAGAAAGTCAGTTTGTTGGAATGAATACCAAACATGCTTTTAGAGGATCAATTTTCTTTGGAATTGCTACTGGCATTAACAGTCATCTTCCAGTCTGCTCCTAGAAACTGGCTGATGAATTGGTTGGTATGCAGAATAATCAAAAGAGCTACTGGAGATAATGACATTTCTTTACAGGGAATTGCTTGAGGAAGATTTCTCTTTCAGCAAGTTGACAACCACATAGGGTTAGAAAGTTTAAAAGGGGTTTTCCTTCCCTTTCGGCCTAAGGCAACACTATGAGCTCAAATGAGCTTTGTCCCTTGTAAGATGTTTGCTTTCTTCAGCAATTCTTAGTTTAATGGGCATAACAAGAACTGGCTTCTATTGTGTGTAACAGCAGCTCAGCATTTGCTCATGTTCTTACTGTTCTTGAGAAAAATCAGATTTTCTTGCACACAACAGTTAAAACAATTTACCATGTTAGCTAGTGTTTTAGGAGGCTCCTGACAAGTAACAGGATTACTCTTTCTCATGCACTGTCCTCAATTTCCTTTCACACATTCATATAAGCATAATTAGCAGTATAAATAAATGATGTTCTTTTAACTGTACTGTGTGAACTTAAATGACTCTTGCCTTTATCTATCTTCCTTGGCATATTTTTTTTCTGGCTTCTTCAATGAATAAATATGCCAAGAATCTATAAGAATTACACAAACAGCAAGCCTCAAAATATTCCCAAGTAACATATTAGTTAGCATTCCTTCCTATCACTTGCAAATGGAAATGTGTTCCTTTCATCTCTTCTTTCCTGTGCCCATTGGTGTCTATTTCCTGGGCTATCTCCATCCCCATACGATTTTATCCCTCTTCTTATTTTCCAGCAACTGAATCAGGGATTTTAGTGGTAAAACCGGTGTTGAGTTGAGTGAAGAAAAATACTGAGGGGGCGTTTATTGAAAAGGGCAGAGTTTATTGAAATGACTTTGCCAGAGGCTGTCTGGTGACCACCACACTTTGCCCGGCTTATTTGCTAAATGTAGTTCCCTATTGTATCTATAAATTTTACGAACTATTCCTTCCTATCCAATACGCTGTGTCTCATCTTAAGTTGGTTTTACTTTGATTTACAGGTATTTTGCCACCAGGAACCTTGATTGACATGAATCTGTATCTCTTTCATGGGGTCCTTATTTTCCTCTGTATACATTTAAACCATCCTTAATAAGCAAACCATTATTAGTTTGTTCTAAATGAATTGCAGCCAGCCATGCTGACCAAATTAACAGCCTAATTAACTGGATATACTGATGTATGTTTGCTACAAAGATTGAGCTAAAATGGAATGTGTCCTTAACCTTAGTAATTCTTGCTCTCCATATCCTTTCTAAATCTAAAAAAAAAAATATATTCTTATGTTATACATAAGTATTTCACTTTCTAATCTTTTTTCTTTATTTTTTACTTATTAGACTTTTTTTTGTGTGTGAAGGCAGCACACTTAATCTCCATTTTTCCAAGATATGCTTTATATAGTATTATAGATACGTATAGCCATTTCTGGATATATCTTGTCCAAAATTTTTCAGAGTCAAATTCCCCCTACCTTCTCCTCTTTTAGGATAATTTCAAAGTCCTTCAGATTGGATAAGGATTTTCGAAACTAGACCCTTTATAACCAAAGTAATCTCTAGCGGCTTATTTCAGAAATGGCATACTAAGGATTGAACCCAGAGGCACTCAGCCATTGAGCTAAACCACAGTCCTTTTATTTTTTTAAATTTTTATTCACTTATTTATTTATTTTGGGTTATGTACCAGGGATTGAGCTCAGGGGCTCTTGACCACTGAGCCACATCCCTAGCCCATTTTTGTATTTTAATTAGAGTCAGGGTCTTACTGAGTTGCTTAAGGCCATGCAAAATTGCTGAAGTTGGCTTTGAACTCGAAATCTTCCTGTCTCAGCCTCCCAAGCTGCTGGGATTACAGGTACATGCCACTGCAATAGGCATTTTGTTGTTGCTGTTGTTTGAAACAGGGTCTCCCTTTGTTTCCCAGCCTGGCATTGAACTTGGAATCCTCTGGACTCAACCTCCCAAATCACTGGGATTACAGTTGTGCACCAGTGCACACTTCAGGATCTTCTTGACATCACAGCATATACAGGGTGGTTCCCTCACACTCTCCATGCTGAGTTACTTATCATTCCTTAAATGTCCATGACAACTGTATATCAGCATATCAGCATTCATTAGACTGTATTACAATCCTATAGTCATTTTTATGTCTCCCTTCTGAATACTCTCAACTTCCTGTAGAACAAACTTAATAAATGCATAGTTCCCTATCGTATCTATAAATTTTACAAACTATTCCTAATGCTATTCCTAACTATTCTAGATGCATATTAGAAAAATTGAAAGATAAATGACAAATCAGCAACAGAACAGGTTTTCACATTTTAGAAAAGTATACATTTGTTTTAAATTTGATTATAATTGCTAAAATAATTGTTCAATTAAACTACCCATTTCTTATAGGTGTTATGTGTATTTTAACATGACCATATGATACATCTTTTATGAAATACATTGATTTTAGTGTCATTTCACGAACCAGTCTCCATTATGTAGCTGGGAAGTACATCATAGCAATAACCAAATGCAGTTGCCAGGTATTGACATTCTGATTGAAAGTTCCACCTTTTATGGCAGCACTAATGGGAAATGGGACTCATGAGAAAGAAGACCTGGGTTTATTTAGCTGGGGAATATTCTGTAGCTGGGTGAAAAATAAGAAAATCCCATTACATTCATGGACTTCTGAACATGTTATGACACAAAATAATTGCATTTCTTGAAACAAAGTCACTTTAGTTTTATCTATTATCTATGAAACTGAAGTCTATTGCTTTTTATCATTTTTCATATGGTTAACCTATAAAGTTGACCTTGAAGTTACTGAACTATGTGACTATAAGTATAAAATATAAATTTTGAACAATTCTTAATGGTTTATAGTAATATGATTTTTCTAATATGAGTACATTAAAAATATCTAGAAAATTATTTTTCTAGATTATCAAAATCATATTTTCATTTAAAATTTTTAAAAAAAATTGCTATTTGGGGTAATTATAAAATAAACAAACAATAATATATTCTCTTTCAGCATACTGTAATAAAGCTATAAGTCAAAGCTTATTGAGCCAATATTCCTTTTTTCCTTTTCCCTAGATAATCATTAAACAGACAATGATTGGCCATTTGAAATGTTCAGTGCTGAAGATACAGCAGTGGACAGGTACAAACTTTCTGTCCCCAATAATTACTACTTCCATTTCCAAACACTAATATTTAGTAAATCACTAATAATAAGTTCATAAACAGAACTAATACTAGGGTATAACCAAGGATATAAAAGTATAGAACAGAAGTTGATGGCCTAGGCTCACCTTGCAAAATCCTTCCTGTCCTAAAACATACATGATGTTCAGGTGAATGGGGCAAGGAAGCAAACAAGGCTAACACATACAAAGCTTTCTTGGAGAGAAGCAGTGGGATGATGGTGTGTCCATCACAAGGTGGACAGCACTGGGAGATACAGCTGTAGAGAACCGTAGGGAAAAGACCATGCAGTGGTGGATTAACCTTAAAAACAGAATGCATAGTTTATCCCAAGAGCAATAAGATTCTATTGAAAGGTGGTGTTGTTGCTTTGTGTGGTTATTATCATGGCAATCTGATGTAGTAAATTTGAATTTTTAAGACATCATTTTGACTACAGAATAAAGAAATATTAGGGAAGAAGTCTGGAGAGGACCTCTCGCGCACGTGCCATGCGGGTGGTGGAATTTGGGTTTCCTCTGCGTGTGTAATGGGCTGGCTGGGAACTAATCTAAGAAAAAGAAAACAGAGAAGAAACCACAAGCGACAGAAAGTAATTTTAGAAAATGGGAGGAGGGCAGGGCAGGACAGCTCTTAGATCTTAGGGATCAAGCGTTCACACTAGAAAGAGAGTGGGAAAGAGCCTACACTTGCTTTATTTACATGGGGGAAACAGCAAAGGTTTTCCAAGGAATGAATGTTCTTTGCCAAATAAGGTAGGAGGTGGGATGTCCAGTTCCCAACAGTTATGCCCAACTCTGGAGCTTTGAGATTGGTCTTCCTAACTGATTGAAGACAGAGGACACATGCATTGCAATCCATTAAGTGGGAGGAGCACTTAATAGTTGCAATGGCAAACCTAAATCTCCCTGGCTCAAGGCCAACTGAAGATGCTCAAATAAACTCAAATAATTCATGGGTGGTGTCCCACAAGGACCCATTATGTTCTCATCTTTCATGATTTTGTGTAGTTATAATCTACATTCATGTTCTCTGAGAACATTTTTCAGCATTCAACCACATGAAATATCACATTGATATAATATTTATCTTCATATATTCTTTTTTTTGATAGACATGAAGACAACATGTAGGAATCTGTATCTTACTCCCAGATTTAAGGTTGAAAGTCAATCTGAGTATGTTTTCTGGAGTTTATTGGTAGACCCCAGACCTACAAAAAGTAGATAAGGTTACCAGGCATTAAATTGAACAATTACTTCAGAGTTGAAAAATAAGATAATTTTTTCAGCTTTTAACGGCCAATGTGTTAAACTTTTAAATTGTTTTGGCAAAATGCATGCATGGAATTTGGTTTTCTTATACCACTGCATTGTCTGCTGCTCTCCCAGTACAGAGGTTAATTCCATTCAGTTGGATTGTCTCTACCCATTTTACCTTCTTCCAGGGGAAACCCTGACAATAACTACCAGTGAGAAGATAATGAACTGGTAATTTCTGATTAATTATAACTTCTTAAATGTCATAATACAAAAATCTTTTTCTTACCCTCTAAAAAATTATACAAATAGATCCTATTTGCACATGTATTTTCTCTAACTACATTTTATTTTTTTTAGAAAGTTCATATTCCTTAATGTGAACATCAATAGAAGTGATTATTAAAGATAAGCAAAACCAAAAGAAAGGGGCAAAAAACTAATTGTGTTAACGTCTAAAAGAATAATACTAATAAACTTGTTAAAAATCAACTAAATATTTTGATACAGAACATTTATTGAATTGGGAAGAACAGAGTGAATGTCAAAACATATGCCAAAAATACAGTGTTATGGGATGAAATCATTTCACTGTTTTATAGGAGAGTGAACAATCCGTTGTTGTTGTTGTTGTTGTTGTTGTTTTAAGAACAAAAAGACAAGAAAAAATCTCCACTCATTGGAGTAGGACAAGGAGTCCTTGTGTTGTCCAACACTGGGACTCATTCTTTCCATCAGAACCACCTTTCAGAGGCAAGCTATGTCTTAGGTCTGGGCTATGGAAGGAGCTCGAATGGACAAAGTCCCTGTTTTTATGCCAGAGAACATTAATCACACAAAGAGAAATAAAATTGCATTAGTAAGTTCCATAACAAATTAGTCACATAACAAATAAAAATGAGACTTTCTTGTGAGGCAGTTGGAGAAAGTAGTGTAGATAAAGTATAGATTGAGCTTAGAGAGGAAAGATGTTCCAGGACAAGCATCCTTAGGTAGGAGGATGGGAAGACACGTACCAAGAGAAGGCCAGTGTACCCGGACCTGAATTAAGTGTGTGTCAGAGGTGACTGGGTCAAGAGGAGCTTGTGGAAGGGGAAGAAATTTCATCTAAAGATCATGAAAATTTATTATCTCAATCCCTTTTAAGTGGGTAATCACACTCTGATATAGGGATGAAACAAACTCTTGAGTGAGGATATCAACAAGAAGGGGATACTGCTAGGGCCTAAAAGGGAAAAGGAAGCTGTTTTAGTCAGATGTTTGAGTTGATGTGGCCAAAAGACCTACCATAACCAATTTTAGAGGAGGAAAAGTTTATTTGGCGCTCACTGCTTCAGAGTCTCCATCCATAGATGGCCAACTCCATTACTCCCCGTCCAAGATGAGACCCAACATCAGGGCAGAAGGGAGTGATGGAAGAAAGCAGCCCAGAAGACGGCAGTAAGAAAGCAGGGAGGACTTCTCTCGCCATGGACAAAATATAAAGCAAAACGCAAGTCCTGGGTGACCCCCCTCCTCCAGCCTCACTCACTTCCCTACAGTCACCACCAAGTCAATACCTATCTGTGGATTAATGCCCTCCATGGGTTAAATTCTCTCGTCACTCAGTCCTTCACCTGCAGACTTTCCTGCGTGGTCTCACACATGAACTTTGGAAGGACCCCTCATATCTAAACCATAACAGAACAGAGGAGAAGGGGCCTATTACTGAGATTTTGTTGCTGGGCCCCATATTTATGAGTCCTTGCCTTTGAGTGTAGCAGCCAGAAGATTGCATAGAAGCCTCCCTGGGGGAAAGGGCCAATGACACAGCCCCAGCACAGTGACTTAGGGTGGAGGTGACAGTGCCTCTGGGAGGGGGAGGGGAAGCCAAAATGCAATAACACAACCCTCCCCTTCGTTTTCTAGCATTCCACGTCCCTGGATTGTCTTAGGAGAAAATGTTCACCTCCACCTCCAAGTTACTCAAAATCCATGGCATGTGATGACAGAAGCTCTTATATCTGGAATTCAAAGTTAATTAAAGCATTAAAAAATCCAAACTAAGGAAAATAGGAAATAATGCTTTTGTTAAAACAATATTAGCTACTGAGTATTTAGTGTGTATTCTGAGCCATTGCATGTGATAAACCCATTATATATTCCCTAATCTTATTCTCCCAGTGGCCATATTTGAAGGGTACTAGTGAATTCAGACACTTAGAGGTTATAGAAATTTATCAACATAATTTAAGCTATTTGTGTGGGACTTCAAAGCCCACACTTTCCCCTTTATATGTCAACACTGTTGAGTGATAAAGGTAAATAGAGTTTCAGGAAGTCTGAATAGATGTCATGAAATCTGACAATTGGAGAGCTGCGAAGGTTAATATTGAAAGAGTGATGGGCAATGGTGTCAGGTTCAAAGGAGACAGTGGTGAAAGAAGGCAGTTGAGAAAGCATGAGGCAAAATATGAGTTCATTCTTAAGAAAATTTGTAGCAAGGAAAATTATATAATTGAAGACAAAATAAGGATATTATATTTTTCAGAAAAGATCAAGTACTAAATTTTTAGAAGAAAATGTGTGAAAGAGCATGATGAACATGGGGAAAAATATGTATTTAAATAACGTCAGAATTTCGCAGAGGTGGCAGGCAGGGATGTGATGTAAAGTGCTGGGTCAAGTGATTTGTCTTAGAAAGGCAGCCTTTCCTTGGATATGGAGGGGAATATAATAAGGCCCACTGAGCACAAACCCCCCCAAAAATGAAAAGGTTCAAATTTTATAAAACGGAAAGTGTTTTCATTTGCCTTCTGAACAGCATAAACACTCCTTGACCTGGATTTCAAGTTCATCCTTAGTTGGTACCAAATTGTACTTGGCTCTCCTCACTTCACAAACCAATCCTTTGTACAGGGCTATATTCATTGTCATTGTCATCTGAATACAGCTTCTGTTTTCCCATGTCTCTCTAAGCACAGCTGTCTCTCTCTCCCATCCCGGCCTCTCTCACCTCATGAATATCATCTGCCTTCTCTGTGAAGTCTTCCTGAGACCCATGCTTAAAGATCATGGCATTCTTCCTTAGAAGGGGCTGCAGGTACAAAGTCTTAATCACATACCACTCCATGTTCTGATATGTTTTATTGAGTTCTAAAGACACACCTGCCTCCACATATATAATTTTACATTTAAGTGTGTCCTTTCCAAATTCAGATGTCCAATTCTTATTCCCTAGTACCTCAGAATGGGACTATATTGGGATAGCGTAATAACTCTTTAAAGAGGTAATTTAGTAACAGTAAGATGGTATTGGTGGGCATGATTCAATGACTGCTGTCTTTATAAGAAGAGAAGATTAGAAAGACACACTCATATACATGCACACACACAGAAAGAGGGGAGATCATGCGAAGATGAGGAAGAGGCCACCTACAAGGCAAGTGAAGCCTCAGAAGAAACCAACCATGCCAATACCTTGGTTTCCTACTTCACACCTCCATGATGTGAGAAAATAAATTTGCTTTTTAAGTCACCCAGTGCATGGTATTTGTTATAACAGTTCTATAAAATTTAAAAATATATAATCAAACACATTCACACATAAAAGTGTATGTTAGTGCATTAAATTATTTTAGTATACATAATATATATTAATATAATTGATATACATGCAATTGGAAAATACATGATAGGCTCCTATACATTTCTATGTATCAACCTTAAAGTCTTTTATACACAGAGCCTTTTATACTAGGTTGCTGCATAATATAGTATTTAATCGTTAAGATTGGGGAGTAAAACAAACATGAGTTATATTGGTTTTCCATATAGTAACTCTATAATTTTCGCACAACATTCAACTTCTCTTACCTTTGTTACCTTTATCTGTGTTACAGGGAAATTCAGGGTCTTTTCCTGATAGTTTTATCATTCTAATTAAATGAGGATATTAATGTGAAATACTTAATAAAAGGTATATAGTACTTGTTTGTGTTATTCTACAAAGTCATTGATCAATAAACATTTGTTAATTTCAATAATTTTAGAAATAAACTATTTAAATATTATCCAAACTCAATCCTTTAATAAAGTTATGGCTAAGTACTGTTCTAAAATTTTATGTTAAAAATAAATATATCATTGCAGATTGTGGTTTTTAACTTTGGATATTATTTATGTTTTAGGCATACATTTTTGTAGGAAGGCTCACAATATGAATTTTGATCATCAAAATTCATAATAAATTAATTTAAATGATTATATTTAAGGTGATTTAAAATGAACTCTTAGTCACTTATCATGTAGAATAGATGCATATGTTAACTAAAAGATTTTCATAATTCAAAGAGGAAAATCATTATAAGGGATTGAAACACTGTAAAACTCCTTTTCAAAAAGTTTTTGAGTTGACAGCAGAGAGGAACCCAAGTTTCTATCCAAAGAGGCAGCAGTGTCTTGGAGGCAGAAGAGCACTGGGGCTGCATTTTGTCCCGGCAGTACCTACCAAACCCACAACAAGTCCAAGTTCTTTGTACATCTTATGAGCAGGACAAAATGTAAAGGTCCAGTCCTACCTAACATGGAGAATACAACTAAACCTCAATGAACTTGGAAACAAAGTCTCTATCTCATTGTAGGGTGCAGAGTCTAGAGAAACAAGAAGACAGGTGCTTCCTTCCAAGGTCACACTGCAGGTGGGGGCAGAGAACTGCCCTGCGAATTCATGCTGCAGCCCACCATGGCCTGGCCGAGTCTCTCAATTCTCAATTAGGCAGTTGTAATACTTCAAATGAGTAAGTAAATTCAAAATGACTACAGATTGCTTTTACCATTAATTACTCAGTAAAACTAAACAAACTTATACAATAGAAATGAATTTAGCCCTAGCTAAATTCAGCCCACACTGGGCCACAAAAAGACACAGGACATAGTGAATTAAAACCAGCAAGAAACAGGAGTAGTTCAAAATACAAGAAGAGAAGCTTTCAGGTAACAGATTGTTCTGAAAAATATTACTTTTAAAAGCTTGACTATATCTAAATAGATCAAAATATAAGCAGGGAATTAAAGATGATAGAGAAGAATTGGTGAAATTTTATAATAGAACAATAGAATACTTTAAACTTATTGAATTTATTAAATTAATGAAAAAGTTAACAGTCAAGTAGACTTACTTTAAGAGAAAATTATAGATTTCTGAAGAAATTATTCAAAGTATAGTACAAAAAGTCAGAGACTAAAGGCATGAAGATAGAAAAGATTAAACTATCTGAGAAGTATAAATTCTACTGAATGTTTGAAATGAGAAAGAATAGGAATGAGATAATTTTTCAGAATTAATGAATTAATGAAAGACACATACAGATACATCCAAAAATTCATATAATAGAATATTTTAAAAATATTCACACCTGTATGCACAAGGTCAAAAAAGTGTTAAAACACTAGAAAAGGTAACAAACACAAAATATTATTATACTGATAACACACTTTTTAATAGCCATAAACATTTGGAAGTAGATTATCTTTCTTAATTAGATGGGCTAAAACACTCTCAAGCTAGAATTCTATTTTATCCAAACTATTTTTCAAATGGAAGAATGAAATGAAGATATTTACAGGGAACTAAAATCAAATTTTTTAAAACAACAACAGAAAAGAAATTTTAAGAAATCAATTACAATAAGAAAGAATTTTTAGTGGAAAGTATGAGGAAAGATATTGTACCAAAGATGGGATTGAAGACTTCATTAAAATTTTGCTAATATAAGGACACTCTTAATTAAAGAAAAGGAAATACAAACATTATAAGACAACATATACCGGGGATGGGGAAATAGCTCAGCTGGTAGAGTGCTTGCCTAGCATGCACAAGGATCTGGGTTCAATACCCAGCACCACAAAAAAAAATTAAAAATATAAGACAACATATACAAAAATATATCTTAAAAATATTTACAGTATAAAGAACTCTTACAGCGTAGTAATAATGATAAAACCAATAAAATAATGAAAGCATTGAATAGATACTTTGCCAATCAAAATTTCCTTAAAACATGCTCAGCACTTTATTTATAAGGAAAGTTGTGATTGAAAACATTAACCAAAATGACTAATATTAAAGACTGTACATGTCAATTGCTAATAAAAACATAGAACAACTGATTCCCAAATGTATTTTTCAGGGATATGTAAAATAATTCAAACACTCTGAGAAAAGTTCACTTTCATTAAGTAAAATATATAATTGCCATATGAATTTCCACATCTGCATATTTACTCAGCTGCACACACACACACACACACACACATACAGACACACACATGTGTGTCTGTATGTGTGTGTATAGTGGAAATACATATATATATATGTATTGCATATATAAACATTGCATGCATGTAAATATACGCAATATATATATATATATATATATATATATATATATATATATATATATATATCCTTATTATCTAAAGTTAGATAAATCTCAAATATTTATAAACAAGAGAATGGATAAAGACAAGTGATATACTAATGTAGTGAAATACTAGTCAGTAATTGCCGGGGGTTTTAGCCCCCATCTCCTCCTGACCAGCGGGAGAAGCGGGGAAAGCACACCCCTACCAGGATGAGCCAAGAGAGGTAAAGGTCATGGGAGGACAATCAGACTTGCCAGGGAGAACAGTCAAAGCAGGATCTCCTTTAATGAGGAAGTACACACAGCTTATATACTGCACAGGAGCCGATCAGAATAAAGGTCAGAGGGGTTAAGCAAGTTCAAGTGTACACCCATCCCATAGTCCCTAAGGGAAGGCACAAGCTGTCCACAAGGGCGGAAGAGTCCTGGACCTATCCTGGAGGTGGTCCACCTCTTCAGTCACCACCCACATCACTGCCTCCTGGCTGATCACCAGGAGCCATCCCAGCCACCTGTGTGGCCCCAAGACTGGGAAGCGGGCAGCCATGCCCTGCAAGTAATAAAAGTAAGGAATCCTTGGTGGACAAAATTGCATGGATGGATTGAAAATCCTTATTATGAACAAAAGAATCAGTACAATGAAGAAGACAAGTTTTATGAGTTTATACAAATCTCCAGAACACGCAAAATTAATTTATGTTGATAGAAATTAAATCAGTTACTTCTTACCGTGAAAGTATGTGAAAGATTTATGGGGGAAAAAAAAAAGGAAATCTTTGAATGGTATGGTAAATTTCCTACATCTCGATTGGTGTTATATTTAATAGGCATTTATATTTGCAAAATTATGCAAAGTATTTACTTAAATGAATGTGTGTTCTTTAAAAATAAATCTCAACAAAGTATATTAAAATAATAATATATCATGATGGCATTTTTCTTATGCAGAGGGAATATGTCAAATATTAGAAAATATAGTGCTATTATTCATCACAAACAAAATTTTCAATAGATGCTGAACAATGATTGATAAAACTCAACATCTAGTCAAAGGTTTAAAATACTCATGGCAAGTTAGTAATGATTGATAGTTTCATTACACTCACAGTGTGTATCTATAAAAGCTTTTTGACAAATATTATTTTTAATGATGAAATGATGAAATATTATCTTTACATGAGGATCATTTTATCACCACTACTATTAAATATTCACTGCAGGCTTTAAATGCTGATGCAAGAGTATATGAAATAAAAAGCATAAAAGTTGGAACGGAAAATAAAACCCTTTTTATTTATAGATATGTTTTCTATATTAAAGACCCAAAATGAATAAACACATTTTGTACTGGTATTTTAAGAGGACAATCTTCTGAATAGAAGATTTATTACATAAAAAATATTTTTAAATACCAGCAATTGATTACTAAATTTTAAAAAGATAGTAATTACAATCACATCAAAATACCCAGAAATAAAATATGCAAAAGGCTTTATAGGAATATTATCAAATTTTATTGAAACATGATAAAACCCATTTACAAGTGTGTGTGTTGTTCTTTGATAGCTAATGTCACTATTTTGAATTTTTTTAAACTAATATTTATTCCTCAATGATGCTCCATAGCTTCACTAAAATCCCAATTAGAACCAAAAGAGTTTTTTAAATGCAAATTAAAAATGTAAAATAAAAAAACTTTTTAGGGCAAGAAAAGCTACTATAATTGTGTTGGTAAAAAAAAAAAATAAGTTGGGGGCTGGAGTTGTGGCTCTGTATTAGAACGTTTGTCTCGCATACATAGGGCACTGGGTTTGATCCTCAGCACCACAATAAAAAAATAAAATAAAGATATTGTGTTCATCTACAACTAGAAAAAATAAAAATAAATAATTTGGAAGAAACTATTAGGAATCAGGTCTTAATAAAAACCCATAACTAAACCAATGTGTTTTATTGCAGACATAAACTGAGTAGAGATCAGAAAATTCAACCAATGTTAATATATAATCTTTATTTATGTCAGTATGAATATTGCAGTTAAAGAATGAACTATTCAGTAATCTTTGCAGGAATAATTAGCCACTGTTAGAAACTGAATGTTTATGCCCCACTACTTCAAGTTCATATGTTGAAGCCTGAATGCCAGTGTGATGGTATTGGAAGATGACGCCTTTAGATAAGAGTGATCAGAGAACCTAATCAGCTAGTACCTTGATCTCAGACCTCTCAGCCTCCAGACCATGAGAAAAAATCTCTGTTGTGTTAAGCCATCCCATTAATGTTATAGCAGCTCAAGACACCCGAGAATTATACATTTAGAAAAAATATAATTTTCCCTCCTTATACTTTAAATATTTGAACGACCAGTTCAAAGTGAATTGTAAATGTAAAGTTCAAAGGCGATTCTTTAAAAAAATTAGAAGGCAAAAAAAATTATTATTTTTTTGAAGTGAGAGTATGAAATGTACTTTTTAGAACACAAAATACTCAAGCATAGAGTAAAATATGTATAAAATGTTTCATATTAAAATTGAAATCCTCTATTCATCAAAAGACACTCTAAGGAGTTTGTGGTATTTTATACATACAAATGCATATAAGTAAATATGTACTTAAACACATTCAATTTGTATATAATGTTGGTATTCATCCCTGGTTTTCTGATTCATAATTCCCTCCTTATTTTAGCTCATAGAAACTAGCACTTCTCTTCCCCAAGATGGGCATAGAAATCCTAATCTCCCCCACCTTTCTGCCTAATGTTGGCTATTGCTCATAAAGAAATTCTCTAAACTTCCCTGACAGATCATGACTCCCCAGATCCAGAAAGGATCCTGTGACCTATACCAGGAAGTAAATATGCTACACAGAGAAGTCCAGAAGAATCTGAAGAGAAGGACATTGATGGGTTTTTCCACTCTAGCATTATATCATACCCTCTGTGGACAATCACATTCCCATACAGTGGGCATGCTTCGATTATGGCTATGCAATGAAGTCTTCATAAGGAACCGAAGGATCCTGGGTTTGATCTGCTGCACCCACCCCCAACACACAACAACAAAACAGCAAGTTTGGACTCCTCATCAGGAGGCTCCTGGAAGGTGGTGTGCCAAGGAGGGCATGACAGCTCTGCATCTTTCCCTCCTGCCTTGTTGGATGCAACTGCACATCTGTATCCTTTGTAATAAAACAGTAACATAGTAAGCTATAATACTGTAGATGTATGTGTGTTTATGCAGCACATAACTTGAATTCCACCAGAGAAGTAATGTAAATGAACCATAAGCATTTTTATATCTTCAAAATTGTTCAGGAAAAAGGAAATGATTTATTCTTACAAACTTGCCATATGTTATGGGTGCCTTTCAGATCCTTCAGTTTTTAATCAACTTTTCCCGAACACTGTAATTTCCTTAATTCCACTATGATTTTCTTTCAACTTTAATCCTCTTATGCTGTAGTTGTCACAATGTAATGTCTTATGATCAAAGCAAATATAAATGTCACCTCATCAACTTCGTCTACGTAAGGGGAAATTTTATCTTCTAATAGATAGTGATAAATATAAAAAATTAATCAATTGTAATGTGTACAAAAGTATGGTAAAATTGTTACATTCATTCATTGTTAATCTTGATTGTAAATCCATGTAATTATTTTGGAATACATTGACCTTACTAGAAAAATTAAACATATTCATACAAAATGACCCTGTGAACATACTCCAAGATATTTATTCAAAGCTTTTCACGTGGTGCCAAGATATATGTCTTATAATACTCGTAGTAGCATTGTTCATGCTAACATATACCCAAAGAAAGACATGCACATATTCACTGAAAGTAAATGTAGTGCATTTATTCTTTAGTTAACTAGGTAGAAATAAAAATCAAATAACGATCATAGGTACTTTCATGGATAAGTTTTAAAAAATGGAATAATGAGTGAACAAGTCAGCAAAAATGCATACAATGCTGCAGAATACTTTTGAAAAGTAGGATTAAAAAGTATATTAACATTTTATCTACAAGTGGTAAGAATGTAATGGAATGTAATGGAGCTAGCAAATTCAAACTTGATGTAATAGTTTCCTCTAGGGTTTTTGGAGGGACAATAAAATGGAGCAAAAAGGAGCTACCTTTCAAGGCATAAATAATACTTTGCATGAATTTAGTGATACACACACACACACACACATACTCATACACACACACACATACATACACAAAAATATAGGTATCTATCACCAAAGTGTGATATATTTACATTTATTTGAATACTCTTTTATAGCATAAGGTATTTATTAATAAAAAACAAAAAGCAAATTATTATTTTATAAAAGTAAATGGATAAAAGGAATGATAATAATTGCACAGCAAGTCTTTGCCAATAAATATATAAACACTAAAATTATTTATTTCGTAATGAAAGTGATAAATTCAAGAAATGTGGGGAGGTGGCTTATACTCATTTCTCTATTTTTCTTCCTGCTTGAGGACACATTTAGAAAACTTATTCCCAAACATTTATAGTCATTCCTGTCCACTCCATGATTTAGAACTCTGAATGCAATGACAGGTATATTGTAATTCGTTTCCTGGATCGGCCATAAGAAAGTACTAGAAACAAGACAGCATTGAAAAGAGAAATCTGTTGTTCTGCTTCTAGTTTTGGAGGCTAGAAATCCAAGGCCAATGGCTGCTCCCTCTGAGGCAGTTAGAGGAGGATTTGCCCTGTGCCACTCTCCAAGATTCTAGCAGGTTATTGGCAACATATGGGGTTCCTTGGAATGTAGAGTCATCACCCTGACATCTGCCTTCATGTTCTTGTGGCATTCTCCCTGTTTAGCTGTGACTACACTGGTTTCTCTAAGTAAGGACAATGGCTATATCAGAGCTGGGTCACTCCCTGACCTCATTTAACTTGATTATCCTATAAAAACCATATCTCTAAATAAGGTCACATTCTGAGATTCTGAGGTTAGAGTTCCAAAATATCTTGGGGAAAGCGGCATTCACATTTTACCCCAGAACATATGGTTTCATACTGAGTCTTTATTAGTAATTTGAAATGATTACTAATTGTTAGTAATTTGAAATGAATTTGAAGTTTGATCAGAATTTTAATGTAAATCTTGATTAATCCCGAAACACAATCTTTCGAAATCTATTGATCACAGACCACTTGTATAAGAGTTTTGCTCTTACATCATCCACATAAATATGAAAAACAAATGTACGACATTCAAAACATCAAAGAAAAATTCTCTTCACATAAAAATTGATTGTCAGCTGGGTTAAATCTAAAACTATCCTTTGTAAAATTTGTAAGGTCGTATAAGATCAATTGAACCTAGATTCAGAGGAAATGAATATCTAAACTAACAGAAGAAGATGGATTTACAAAAATGGTCTTTAAGGGAAAAAAGCCTAAATATTTAGATATGCTGTTATTTTAGTATTCAGGAAAAATGAAGCTTTATTCAATTATTTCCAGTTGAGAAAACATTTATCTAGAGCAAGAAATTGTGTTAAGGTCTGAGTGTATAAAGGCAAATAAAACTCAAACAAGTTTCCTTTAAGAACTATCTTAGACTAGTATTTACTACTTTAGCTAGAAGAAAATTTTTATTCTCTTATTTGGACTGAAAACATCAACTTATTTTACCTATGAGTGAGTAGTACAAGAATATAAAATGATGATAGTACTCACCACACAAGAGAATTGAGGATATGGTGGAACACTCCCTAGCAACTATCTCATTTAACCCTCACAATCACACTATGAAATGTGGGTGCTATGGATACTCATCCTTTAAATATTAGCAAAGTGAAAATTGGGGAAATACTAGGCATTTGTGCAGTCTCACACAACTGAAGTGAGAATTGCAATCCAGACAGTCCCAATTAATTCCCCAAGTGTCCAAAATCTTCACATAAAAATCCCATACACATAAACATTTCTATATATTCTGAATTGGAGTTTGGATTATTAGAAAATTTGTTATTAATAAAAGGAATAGTTGATATCAATAGTAAAGACCTTCATTTCATTTTTTCTTTCAATTTTCCAGTTTATTCAGGGACAAACAATAACATTAAAAATGTTAAAATTCCATATTTTACTGTATGAAAATGTAAGAAACAATATATTTAATAGTATGCGGTATCACATGCAGAATTTTAATGGAGAATTCAAGTTCTTCCTTTTTAAGAAACTGATAAGACAGAAATTAGTATTCTAAAGGAAACTGTCTCTGGAGTGCTGAATAACCCCATCATCCCACATTGCAAGCTATCCAAAGTTTGTTTTTCACTCTATTCACTTATAACATATGAACTGATTTTTAACTACACCCTCTTCTTGTGCCATTTTATTTTTCACAAAAAGCCTCTTTAGTCTTTGCATGTGGCTGAAATGCTGAAATTTCACTGTTAATCATTCTTCCTCTGGAAGGTTGTTATCATCAAATACTAAAAATACTGTTTGACTGTTTTACTTATTATCCCATAGTAATTTCCTTCTGATTGCTTTGCCCTGAGTCTTCATTTTCTTTGTATGTCTATTAACATCTGCCATGATTAGCACTGTGTTAGTTAACCCAATAAGCAGACTAAGCTCAGGATACCAGAAAAGCCATAAAACATGCCTGTGTACACACACACACACACACACACACACACACTTTTGAAATTAATTATATATTAAATGACAATGAACAGTGAAAACATAAATAATGTTTTCATTTTTGTAGTCTGACTACCATATCTGATGCTATTATATGTAACTATCTATATTTTCAGGTCTCAAGATGGACTCTTCCTCTGTACACACAGTGTGCACACATTCACTCACACGCATATAAAAATTGTTGCCATTGAATAAATCAGCATATTATCAAACCTTCCTAAACTTAATGATTTATTCCATTTTAATTGTATATGGAAAGAATATTCTATTTGTTGCAGTGCGAGACAATCCTTGTTGAGCATGCAAATAAATCGAGCTTTATCAATCAAGGTGAGTCATGTGACTTTCCACGTGGTTTCCCTAGACAAAGAGCCCTCAAGTAACTGAGCCACTTTAAACACATGACAGCCAAAAGCAGGTTATGAAGACACAGGGAGCCTTTCAGAAAAAGGGCTGTGGAAAGTTTCAGATAAGAGATGACATTTAGGTTGGATTTTGAAAGATGGATAAGACATGAACAAACCTAAAAGAGGAACACTTTAGATAGAATTAATAGCATCAGAAAAGATCAGTGATGTCAAAGTCTATGGCAATAACCTATTTTTCAACCTATCCTTTTCTTGAACAGTATCTATAATCCAGTTTCCCAAAACTGACTCCTCAATGCCATTTAGTTCTCAACTTTAATATCAGCTCACTCCACAACCAAAATCTTTATCTCAGCACAGATTTATCCATTTTTGTCTTGCATATATCATTGTCTGCTCTTTTAGATAACATAGCTAAAGGATCACTCTAAGAGAAAATAACATCTGAGCAGAAACCTAAATGAGGTGGAGTGATAAACCATGTAAAGCTACTGCAGAAGAATGCTCCAATCATAGGGAGCACGAAAGGCAAGTGCACAAATTAGGCCTGTATGCTCATGAACAGCAAAACCATAACTTGGCTCATGTGGCAGAGTCAGTGAGGGAGAAAGTGGTGGGACATGTGGTGGGTTTGAATAATGAGGGGTTTCATTAATCATGTAAAGTAGTTTGGACTGCAGCTGATATGTGATCATAAAGCCATAGAAGGAATTTTAATTTGATGAGGGTACCATTTATGTGCATATTATAAAATTCTAATTTTCTGAAAAAATGACTCAAAGGTAAACATGCATAAAGGGAATTGTTCCTATTATATAAATAACTGGAAATGTCTTGGAAAAAAATAAGGCTGTAGGATGTGATTGAATTTCTCTTGAATAAGAGATCATTGGTAACAGAAGTGTCCCTGCCTTTTATGTTCATCATGTTCATCCTTCCAACAGACTCACATATTGGATGCAGCAGGAAGTAGGAAGACCACATGGTGGGATGTGACAGTGATCTAGAAAGAAAGAAGGGGTCCTCAGAGCCAATGAAGGAACCTAAAGTGGCACTAAGCAGAGAAGACTAGAAGCTTTTCCAGAGAAATAAATATACTGTCTTTTATTAGTCTTAAACCTACTTAGGGTCTCACTTTGGTGACAAGGATTGACTGAATCTTAAGAGCTGTATTAGACAGAGTGATGGCTTCTCCTGTTCTGCTGGACCTAAAACTTGTTCTACTTCAGATTTCTATGGGAAGTGCCGTCTCATTAGTTCAATGAGAGACCATCAGGGGCATGGCTTATCTCACCAGGAGGTATCTTCACACACAAGCATGGCCTACCATGAAAATTCTGTTCTCTTTGCATTTGAAGGCATTAGAATTAAGAGAGAGTGATTCATGTGTGTTTCCCCTAAAAACTCAGACCAATAGCTTTGTAACTTTTCTAAAAATGAGTCTAGATGTAACACTAAGATAGCATGTTATTCTGCTATTTTTTTAATAACTGATTATAATTGAGAGTCCACTGTTTCTTTAATAGAAACACATTAAATGGAATTTATTCTATTAAGACAGATATTCAGTTATCTCCCTTTAGCTTTACTATAAACTAAAGAGAAACTCCTTGGTTTGTAGATGCTCAATCACCACCATTAAGTGAGCCACATCAATTTCAAATCATTGAAAAATATGATTTTATCAGAGGTTATGGAGCAGTGTGGAAATTTCTATGTACTATTTACATTGAATTGAGTAAGAAATGAAACGATAGTATAGAATCTTGGTCTTTGTTCATCACTGTTTTAAAATCTCAAAGCAAATTCTGAAAAATAGGACTTTTGAAGTGGTGGAAAATGAGGCTCTGAAAATCCAGTCTTTCCAAAAAGCAACAGAAGGGCTGAAAAAGTTGTCCAAATTAATTATTCTTTTATGTGATCTGGGCACACAACTGTCCTGGAGAAACTAAATGAAGAAATATACAACACCATAAAAAAACAAGTGATTTTAAGGTACTTCACTTACTTACCTATAAAACAAGTGGAAAAGTAATCAACAGAGATAAAAACTTGAAAAGTACTTGTAAGAAAATTGATCTAACTTACTCAAAATGTACCCCAAACTGCATAACTCATGCTTTCCAAGTACACATAAAACCTTTAGCAAAGTGGCCCTATGAAAACCAATAAAACCAGTCTCAACTGTTTTCAAATGATGATATAATATGGAGTATAATCTGTGCTCATGGAGAATGAACAAAAAAAAAAATCAATTACAAAAAGATAGCCAGAAAACCCCTGAAGTGTTTGTAAATTCAGCAACACATTCTAAGAAACAGATGAGCTACAGAAGAAACCACAAATGAAACCAGATAGTATTTTGAGTTAAATGATAATAAAAACAGGACCTACCAAACCTCAAAACTCAGCTAAAACTCTGTTTAGGGAAAAAGTTATCACAAATTCAGATAATGTAAATATTAAAAATAGAATAGTGTGCTGGGTTGGATTTCCTCAAAATAAATGTTGAAGTTCTCACCCCCAGTCTGTGTATGTGACCTTATTTGAGAATAGGGTCATAATCAATCAAATTTAGATGAGTTTATGCTGGGTTAAGGTGAGCCTGATCCTGGATAGATACAGACAAGAATGCAATGGGATGGTGGAGAAATATTGGAGTAGCATCAACAAGCCAAGGAACTCCAAGGTCTTCCATTAACCACTAGAAGGTAGGTAGAGGCAAAGAAGAATGTTCTAAGGGACTCTCTCAAGGGAACATGGTCCCACCAACCAACTTCCATTCCCCACCACTAGGTGACAAAAAATTGCTGTTGTTTCCTAGAACTCTGTAAATAAAACAAAGTTTTGTTTTTTTTTTAACTATATGGAAAAACTTTTTTTTCAAGAAAAATGGTTGAATCTTTGTAAGAAAAATGAAATATCATTTGTCAGTTCTGCTAAAACATGCCATTTGCAGAACTTATGATTTGACCTGCCTTGGCTCTCCTTCAGTCAGAAACATTTGACCCTAGGACATTTGTCAAAAACAATGAGCACCAGTCTTCAGATCACAGGTGTCAGAAGTGGAGAAAATAGTTGTAATAAAAAAAAAAAATAGAGGGCTAAGCAAAGCACATAAATCTTTACTTATGGTTTCAAGTGGAATCAGGTGTCCCTAAGGGACTTTAAAAAGCTGCAAGACATCCCTGGGATGTAGGAGGCCATGTACTAGTGTAGTGATATAAGAAGTCTAGGGAAGAAATAACGAGGTCCTAGTCGCTCGATTCTGTCATGCTGAGGTCATTAGGAAGACTAGAGGCTAAGACAGAGTTATGCAATGCCAGAAGAGAGAAGACAAGAATGACCACACATGTTGAGCCCATGAGTAAAAGGTAGAGGGAAAGACATTGATTATAGATTGAACCATGATTTAAACGGCCATACCCGAAGGGGAATACACATGAAAGAATTAGCCCAGGAAAGTGAAGAAACAAACACCAACAAGTTGAGTTTTGTATGACAGTATTTGAGTCTGGATGAGTTTTCCCAAGGTGCAAATTTAAATAATAATAATAATAGTCAATGTAGATGAAAAATGAGAGAAAAGCCCCTGGAAAGGAGAAATCAGAAAACAAAGGGCAGGTGGAGGTAGCCAGAGGGGTGAAAGCAAAGCTACAAGTAGGCTTTACCAGGAGCCAATGGAAGAAAGGGCCACAAGGAGAACAGTCATCACACACGGCAAATACAGCTGATGGTACACAATGAAGGGAATAAAATAAAAGAAGAGGAAAGGCATGTTGTAGAAATCTTCAACTCCTAAACATGACTAAAGAGGCATAAGAAGCTTGATAGAGATGGCAAGACTTCATTAGGAGGAATAATAATTAAATCAATAATAAGATTTATTTATTAAACAGCATTTTTTAATCATGTTAACTTTAATCCTAAAACAAAGTTTTGTTTTGTTTTTTAAACAGTTTCAAAAGTCAAGTGATGATTTGGAAAACTAATACTGATGTAAAACAAATTAAATTTTGAAGAAGAATTTCATTCTCTCTCCATCAATTCATTGTATATAGTGTGTCTGGCAAAGACAACAGAATTAAACGTATTTCAACAGAGAATTTAATAGAGGGGGTCAACTACATAATGTTGAAGAGTTTCATGCACAAGAATAGTCATCACAAACATACCAGGTGGAAGAAAGGAAGACTGCCTTCAGATCTGTCAGAGCAAAGTGACGGGCAGGGTTCTCCGACTCTGAGAAAGTCGTTATAGAACTGATTTCCGGAACACTGAGTATCACGGCTGGCAAACGGGGCCTGGCATCATTAGGCTGGTTTGGGGAAGACTGAAATAAGCTAAATCCTGGAACCAGTGACTGCTGTGCAAATGAAGGACAGTTTTAGACTGAACTGACAGAAACCACAGTAAAATTGGATGAAGGAAATCCCTTCTCCACCTTCTTGAAAGACAACAGTTTAAAAACTGCACAATATGAAAGTATAAATCTTACTACAGTATATATTTAAAATCACTAAATACTACTGATTAATAAATACAATGTGACCTATAAGTATTAAAAATCTTGTGTCTGTTTGAACTCTGTATTTCAACTCTCAAACTACATTTATTAGGGAAACTACCTCAATACCCCAAAGACAGAAAAATCCAGGTCAGAGATCTTCAACTTTCATTAGGCATAGAAATGTAAATAATAAAAGTTATATTTATGGAAGTTATTCTTAATAGGAATTTTAGTAAGCACCCATTTATCCAAAAATAATCAGAAAATTGGGTCTTTTGGTTAATTGAACATTCTTGTTAATTGACATTTGTCAAATACATCATACATGGATTCACAGTGTTCAAAGAACTAGAATAAAATTGCATGCACTTGACATCAGAATTATAACTCTAAGGCTCTTCTTCCTACCTATAAAATTCTGACTCTCTTAAAGTGTCTACAAGTGTTCAGACGTTAAACTGTGTCATTGATTCAAATTAATCAACACATAATTATACTTGTATAACATTTAGGAGTAAAAGGTGAAATTAGTAAAACAGAATTGTTATTGACTCTTGGACACAGCTTGGAATTTGATTATATAAGTACATTTCTGAAGCAAAATAAAGCTGCAAAATGTTATATGAGAAAAAAAAAAAAACAGTTCTGTTTCCTGGGTTAATGCCTACACACGCTACCCACTTTTAATAGAATGATAGAGCCCCACTTGAGCAGGATATATTTTCTAGATAATTATCACTTTTTTTCTTTCTTGAAGGCTATTAACATTACATTTGCATTTCTTTTAAAGTTTATTTGCTAATGATTTTTTTAGAAAACAATGCATGTAAGCAAACAAGAGTTTTATGTTTGTGCTACAAAAACTATTTTTACAGCAACCTGTTGACACCTAAGAATGGGTACTGGTTTGTCTTGTTTTCTAGTAATCATCACCATTAACTAGTTAACAGAGCTCCAAAAATCCTTGAAATATAGTGACAGTTTTAAAATTGCATTGTAAATTTATATGTTCTCTAAAAAAATAGTCCTTTTCATACTGAAACTGTAAAAAAAAAAAAAAAACTATTACAGAGTTTCCTCCTTATCTGAGGTTGGTTTTCCATGATTTAATATAACGTGGACAGCTGAAATCCAAAAATATTAAATGGAAAATTTTAGAAGTAAGAAGCTCATAAGTTTTAATTTGCACCATGCTAAATAGTGTGATAAAATTTCACAACACCCCACTCCACCCCACTGAAGGATGTCAATCATTTTTCTGTTCAGAGCTTCCATGCTGTATACACCACCCACACCATGGCATTTGAGAGAAAGAGACTATATTTACATAATTTTATTAAATGAATTGTTAAACTTATTCTATTTTGTTACTAATAATTGTTGTTTATCTCTTCCTGCTCTAATTTAAACATAAAACTTATCAGAGGTAATAGTGTTTTGTCAAAAGCATAGAGTATATAGAATTCAGTATTATGTGCATTGTCAAATATCTACTGGGGGTCTTGGAACATTCCACTTCCACAGGTAATACTCAAGTGGTAGAGGGAGAAACAAAGAGTGATATAAATGAGAAGGCCACTTGCTGTCTTTGTCCCTTAGTCACTTTAATGTATAAGATGAATTGCATACTATTACTATAATTCAAGAAAAAAAATCCCAAAATATATTGTCATTAGCAAGCATAGAGCATAGGAAACAAAACCACCAAACCAAAACCAACAAAATATTCTTATTAAAAAGAATATTATTTAATAATATTAATCAATAATATTCAATATGTTTATTTAATAACATTATTATCATTATTTAGTATAATAATTAATATAATAATGTAATATATTTAATATATTATTTAATAATTTTCTTATTAAATGTTTTTATTAAAATTAGAATATAACTCTATATAATTGACTCAAATGTGTTTATACTTAAATACCACTGAATTAAATGTGATATCAATAAAGATAGAATTAATTTCAATCATGATTGGCTTCCTTTTCCTAGAAAATTCTAAAATTTTATGTGAATGCAGCCATGTAGTATTTACATTTACAGAATGAGTCAGACATTTTTAACTCAGAAAATCTGTTTTAAGATTCATCCATACATATTGTAACATGTATCAAAGGTACATTATTTTTATTAGTGGGTAATATTCCATTCCATGAACATAGGATAATATATTTACACAATTACTTATTTGTGGACACCTTGTTTTTTTTCCAGTTTGCAGCTATTACACATAAAACTACTATGAATATTCATATACAAGTTTTGATAAAAATTTTCTAACATACATTGTGGAAGAGGAGTGGCTAAGTGATATAAGTATATGATTAACACTTTAAGAAATGGCCAACTTGTTTCCAAAGAGGTTACATTTATTCCCAGTAGCACAGTACAAGAGGAATTCATTCCCAATAGCACAGAACTTGAGGCTCCCAGAAGCGGCAAATCTTCACCAACATGGGTTTTATCTAGTTTAATGTTAAAGGTTCCAATAGTCATGCCATAAACTTTTAATATGGCTTTAATTTTCATTACTACAATTACTAAAAATATGTCTTTTATGTGTTTGTTATTTTTATTTCTTTGCTAAAGTGTTTATTTAAATTTTTTCAATTGTATTGTTTGTTTTCTAATTGTTGAGTTTTAACAATTTTTTATACTGGGTTTAAATGCTTTGTTATATATGTCTGATATGCAAACATTTTCCATAGCTTGTGACTTTGTCTATTCATTCTAGTGTCTTTTAAAGACTGGAAGTTATTAACTATGGAATAAGTCTATTTAGAATTTTTTTTGTTTTATTTATTTATGTATTTATTTATTTACTTAATGTGTTGCAATATTGGGACTGAACCCAGGCCTCACACATTTTAGATGAACACTCTACAACACAGCTGTATCCCCAGCCCTTCTTTTATTAACTATATTTTGCCATAGATTTTCTCTAAGTTGCCCGGGCTATCCTAGAACTTGTGATCTTCTGGCTTCAGCCTCTGGAGAAGCTGGGATTACAGGTGTGCACCACCACACCTGCTGGATTTGTCTTATCAGTGATAATATTGGTTTCATGTCTGGGAGTGTTTTGCCTAACTCAAGGTCACCAATTTTTTTTCTTAAGTTTTCTTCTAGAAGTTTAAGAATTTTTTTTTTCTTTTATTAAATTATAATCTATTAGAGCTAATTCTTATTGGTTTCTGAGATATTGCATTAAAGTTTCTTTTTCTGGCACATGGGTTTTCAGTTATTCCAACAATTTTGTTTAAGACTATTTTTCTTCACAAAGTTGTGCTTTTATCTTCATCTAAAAATCAACTGTTTATTTTTGCTCTGGTCTATTTCTGGACTGTCAGTTCTGTTCCCTTAACTGATCTGTGTAATGTGGTATCTTAATGCCAATTTTTATTATTAGTTATCATATACTCGATATAATCACAACAGAAAAATCATGAAGATTAAAATTATCTATTATGCCTGTTATTTTTTTAAAAAAAATATTTTAAGTTTCAATATCAATATTAAAATAAGAATTTTTTGAAATTATATGTATATATATATATGTATATATATATACATATATATATATAGCATAGCCTTTAATTGTGCCAATAAACTAACATAGTCATAAAACCTCAAATTAAGGACCAATATATGTGACAATTCTTCAAGATTTATTTTATAATTTAAATTTATCTTTTCATAAAAATAAGATAATCTTAGTTGTTACTTTTTTTTCTTTCCTCATATTATCACCATATTGATACATTAATTTATTCAACAGTTATTATTTAAACACATTTTATTTATAGTTCTAAACACTGAATAATATCAATAAACAAAAGAAAACTCTTATTTTTATTGAATTTACATTTAGTTTGAAGAAATAAACAAAAAGCAAAATAAATGAGTCATGTAGTTTGTTAGAAAGTGATAAAATGTCCTGTGGGAACATATTAGGGAAGGATTGGGTACCTTGGTTGAAAGAATTTTACACAATGTAGTATCAAAAGGCCCAACTGACTTATATGTAATATTGGAGCAAGAATTGTAGATACTGGAGAACTAATCAAGAGAAGGGCATGCACAGCATACCAGGGGACTCCAAGCAGGGAATATACTTGGCATCATAAGAGACCAGCACAAAAGCCAGGAGCTGCTGCAGTGTGAGGAAGAGGCAAGAGTAGGGGACGATGGGCCAGAGAGGTAACAGTGCGTTCCTAAGACAGAAACTTAAAGCCAGTGGTAAAATACTTAGCTTCTATAAGAAGTGAACTGAGCAGTCCTTAAGAGTTCTGTAATTGGACCGATGTCCCTTCAATTTGGGCCTTAGAATAGACCCAGGAACTAGACTGGACCCTGATTTGAAGCTTGAAACCCATCCACTTGCTCACACTGCACCCTAAGACAGAAATGTTCCTGATGATTCACAATGGACATCAACAAAGTATGTGCATACTGTTTTAAGCGTTCATGCAGCATTATCACTGCAATGGTTCATTGACTGTTACACTTGCGTATTGAGTGGATGATAAAGAGGCCTTAGCATTCACATCACTCTTCCTTTTTTATGAAGAACAGCTTCTCTTCATAGCACAGAAGTATTTCTCAAAGCAGGTTCCCCAGACCAACAACATCAGCATCATTCAGGAGCTGTTAGAAATGCAGAGTCTTATGTTCCATCCAGACTTACTGAACCAAGGACTTCAGAAGCAAGGCCCAAGAATCTGCATCTTAACAGTCTTGTAAGTTATTCTGATGTTCCTTCAAATCTGAGAATCACTGCAGATGAAGGAAGAGGATGAAAGATACACAGGTTTAGAAACTTAAAGACGTAAAGCAGCTAATAAATATTGATTTTTAGGATTTTACCCAAGGCATTCTTACTCTAGAACTTTTAATTTTTGTGCCAGGGATATGCACATATAATTTTCTTTAACAATCAGCAAATCCACAAATTACGTATGGTTATCCCAATTTTTACAGATGAAGAACTGAACTCCTGGGTTAGAAGTTAATAGGTTATGAGCTGGTATCAATAACGAGATCTGCTCAACTTTACTACTATGCAAAAATTCATTTAAAAAAAAAAGTCAAAACAAGTAGGGAACCAAGTCATGGTTTTCTTTTGTTTCATTTTGTTTTGATTTTTGTTTTGTTTGTTTTTCATATTTAGTGTATAACCTTTCAGGAATCCCCCAAGACTACTGTACAGACAACACAATATTGTGCTATCAGTGTGCCAGGTCTCTTTAAAGACATGCCAAATCTTCAACTTAGGACGTACATCACAAAGTGTATTTCAAAGTTTTGTTGTGAGTGATTTCATGATAAATTTAGTAATAAAAAACATAAATATTTAATGTTATATATTAATTGAATTGTCAACTTAGCTTTTATGAAAGGTTAAAAAGTAAAGGCCAAAAGAAGAAAGAAATTCTTGCCAATTAGAAAATTTTACTTGGCCCATAAATGTGTTTTTTTTTTAATTTATTTTTTGGTTTTGTGGATTTTTTGTAGTCACATTATAACCATAAATAATTATAAATCATTTTTTTTTGCTTGTAAGAGTTCAAGTCCAAACTTAGAAATGACTAGGGGTCACAAACACACACACTCACACACAATTTTTTAAAAACTATATATATACACTTTCTTCTCAAAAATCATTCCTGGTAACAAATGAAGCCATGTTATACCATACATAGCCCAAGTAGAGCCACTCCTCATTGAGGGACTCACTCTTGATTATTCATTTTGTATTACCAATTGCCATGTGAGTCACTGCCATAGAGTCAATCTCTCTGGGTGTAGCCCTGGCTTTCCCATGTACTCAGTGTGTGGACTTCAGCAAACTTCAGATTCCTCATCCTAAAAATGGAGATAAAGATAGATACTGAAGAAATTTGTTTTGACAAATTAATTGGTTCATGAATGAAAGTGATCAATTTATTTTTGGGTATCAAGGAAATATTTAAAAATCTAAGCTATCATGTATTTTCATATTTTTTCAATAGAAAGAAATATTTCACCATATGCATGTTTGTATTTTTTTTTAGGGACAGATGTATCTATCTGTCAACTTCCAAGTAGACAGTAGATGACATGCACAAATTAGTATAATTTATGGAAAATATAATAAAATCACACTTTTAAAAATGGGTAGCATACAGGGAACCACCAAAGAATAGGAGACCATGTTAGTAACCCCAGACCTCAAGGAAAGGGGAGACATAGTTAACAGAATCCTGTGAAGTTGGGAGAGGTTGGTATGGAGAGGGATGACTTTCAAACACCTGTGCATTTTAACTGAGGGCAGCAGCCCAGCTGAGAAGATCCAGTGGGGAACAGGGGTACTGAGAGCCCCTCTTCCCTTACTCTGCTTTCAGGACTGAGCTCAACTGCAAACTCAGAAGGCTGCCCGACAGCCTCCAGGTGGGGAGAGAACTGAACACACAGCCAAGCAAGCCTGCATCTGAGGAGGCAAGAGTTCCAGGAAGGTCTGCCCATGGCTTGCTTTCATTACCATACTCGCCTTTGATCACATGCAACCTGAGCTTCCAGTAAGCTTTTCAGTGTTTCTCACTAAATATGAGCAGAAAGAACTTAAGCATCACTAAATACAGTTACATAAGTAGGGAATATACTGGGGCCAGGAGATACTAACAATTTGAAATTTATGGAAAGAAATTTGCCCACTTACATCTGTCAGATGTAACTTTACCAAATATTGTTTTAAAAGAACTATTTAATTAAACTGGGCGTGGTGGCTCATGCCTGTAATCCCAGATGCTCAGGAGGCTGAGACCAGTGGATTTCGCGTTGAAAGCCAGCCTCAGGAAATCAGCAAAGCCTTAAGCAACTAACTCAGTGGGACCCTCTCTCAAAACAAAAATAAATAAATAAAAAAGGGCTGGGGATGTGGCTCAGCCTTTTAGCGCCTCTGGGTTCAAACCCTGGTACCAATAATACTACTAATAATTATTATTATAATTTAAAAGTCACCGATTGTCATTTATGTATTCTTAATACAATGTTTTAAGTATTTCAGAAAGTATGTAAAAGCAAATTAAAAAAAAAACTTTTATGCAGTAATTTTCCATTTACTAAAGAAAATATAATACCTGTTTAATGCTTTCAAATATTCATTTTAAGCATAAAAAATAATTCTTAAAATTTCTGCCAAGCAAGAAAAAGTACCAAGTTAGAATTATTGATACATGTAAGAACTCATAGCTAAAAACCGGAAAGATGGTTTACCTTATCAAAAATAGATAAATATAAAGTTTACAAGTTCTTCATACATTGTTGAGTATTTCCTCAGGTGCATAGAGCATATTATGCTGTTGTTATTTATTTAGAAAGCAGATCCCCTGATTTTTGCATTTCAGAAAAATTTTAAGGCAACATTTTAAAAGTTTCCCTCGCTATAAGTAGGCGCTAAAGGAAAATAATATATTCCAGGCTATTTTTACTCAGTGCAGTTTTAGCAGTGAGACG